>NC_079193.1:351521335-352121335 GCF_029499605.1 Hyla sarda
AGAGAGCGGAGCCGCGCGCGCCAGCACATGACAGCAGGGGACGGGAACGGGTAAGTGACCTGGGATGCGATTCGCGAGCGGGCGCGTCCCGCTGTGCGAATCGCATCCCCAACGGCCATGACAGAGCAGCGCTCCCGGTCAGCGGGACTGACCGGGGAGCTGCAGGGAGAAAGACGCCGTGAGCGCTCCGGGGAGGAGCGGGGACCCGGAGCGCTAGGCGTAACACATACTACCATAGTTGTATGTGGGTAGGTTATGTGCATTCGTTCCTAGTGTTGAATAGCAGTTGCACCTCTGGCTGTACATATATTTACAAGACACGATTACAGTATTCATATGGTGCTTACATTTATTGCAGATATATCGAGCACATATTCTTAAACCTCCTACGTCTGCAGGGGGGGATGCACCACATAGGTTATTGTTAGACATGTCTCAGAGCAATAACATATTGAGTAGCGACTTGTAGTTGGGTATACTGTTAGCAGGTTATGCCGTACATACGGTTAACATGTTTCATGCAGTGCACACATGGGAGGTAGATCCTTTGCTTAGGGTATTGGACACAATTGGTCATTTTTGTTACTGACACGCCTTCAGAACAACACGCCAGCTTCATACAGGTATCTTGTCATGAATACTCATGATGTTACCCTGTTGCCTGACTCCTCTTCAGGTTAAAAGGGGTAATGCCAGTTGCTACTGACACGTTTTCAGAGCAATTTTGTCGTGTGTTATATTTGTTATGACCTGACACGTTTTCAGGTCAGATACAACCTCGTCTGTTGTATTTCTCGATGATGTTATAATTTCGTTATAGTACACAGATTCAACTATCCGGCATAATTGCACATTCTCTTTTAAGGAGGGCCAGCATTTAGTTGCAGATATATTCTGCATTTAATACACAGTTTCAGGACTCATTTCTTTAGGATCGGGGTTTGAATCGTGGTTGCTGCTGTCTCATTTCAGAGCAATTGATTTGACATGGTTATGTAGGTAATCTGACACGTTTCAGATCGTATACAATCTCAATATGGCATTTCACACTTACGTATTTGAGAAGAAAAAAAAAAAAGTGGTTTACAAAGACCTGTGACGTTTACAGGCACAATGATTTCACAAAGACCTGTCAGGTCTACAGGCTCGATGGTTCCGCGGGGACCTGTGACGGGTTCAGGCACGACGGTGTCACAAAGACCTGTCAGGTCTACAGACATGATGGTTCATCTAAACACTGGTCACGTCTACAGATACGTTGCTCTCGCAGGGAGCTGTCATCTGCAATGGGTCATCACTTCCAAGTCCAGTTGGGTCAGTACAGTGGCTAGTTAGGTATGTCTGTTACAGTCTCAATCAGGTAAGGTGCCTTCGTGAACCTTGTCATGCGACATGACCCACACGGTCTATCAGGTAGATAGGTTTTTCTTGTCATTTACCTGTCAGTTTAGTTTTTGCCTCTTAAATAGCAGGGGATTGGTGCTTGTCAGACCTGCCATGAAGTTAGCCTTTCCGTGTCCATTTGAAGTAATGTCACAAGTAGGGATGGTGATAGGTATAGTTCAGTTATTATTTGGCAGGGAAGGTTATTCTCAGGTTGATTCTTTACAGATGGACGTTACTACCAAGGTTTCA
This sequence comes from Hyla sarda, assembly GCF_029499605.1. NCBI lineage: Eukaryota > Metazoa > Chordata > Amphibia > Anura > Hylidae > Hyla > Hyla sarda. The sequence continues at coordinate 351,522,971 of NC_079193.1, forward strand.
AAGGTATGGTTACCACCTCTAGTAGTCACTAGTTGGTCAGGGCTACTCTTTCAGCACACTAGGTATAGTCTACTTTGGGTATGTGAAGATTGATGCTGGATGTAGGATGTTTTATTTCAGGAATTGTATTCATCCTAGCATGGTTGCTTTTTGCCCTCTATAGGCGTGCCCTCATTGCGCGGTTATGGCACAACTCAGACCGCTATGCTAGGGTAAGATCTTGTATAGGTATGTAGGCAATCTTTCCTGTCACTAGTACACGTATGGAGCCCCGATCACAAGTATAAAGCCTGATGGGCTGTATTTGTGCGAGGGGCGGAAGTAATTATCGCTCCCTGCACTTCCAGGTGGGGCTCATTGGGAACAAGTGGGGGCGTGTGTATATAACTTCCCCCTCTCCTACAGGGGCGGAGCACGTGTCGTTTGTGGAACCCTCCCAACCCTCCCTTATCTTATTCCTTCACTATAGTGCATGCCCTCTATAGGCGTGCCCTCATTGCGCGGTTATGGCACAACTCAGACCGCTATGCTAGGGTAAGATCTTGTATAGGTATGTAGGCAATCTTTCCTGTCACTAGTACATGTATGGAGCCCCGATCACAAATACATTTTACATATTTGTTTAATAAGTACTCATTTTACAGTATAACTTAGAGGACTGTGTCTGTGATTTTTTCATAAACATGATAACTACCCCATTAAAAAGACAACAACTTCAGCCGGAGAAATGTCATAATCAACCGAACCTTCGAGTATTTGTTCCAATTTAGAGCATTCAGGGCAAATCATGCACTTGCTATGGGGCCTGAATCATAAATCTTTACATTAGTTTTAAAAAGTGTTGTACAGTCCAGAAGAGGGGTAGAAAAAAAAAACCTTTCTACTAAAGGTGCATTTGCACCATGTTTTTGCTATATGGCGCCAGATTCGGCAAGATAATTTGAATACCAGCCCCTGCCGTATCCTCGCCGTACCCCCATTCACTTCAATGAGGCAGATGGAATAAGCAGGTACAGCGGGGATATGGCAGGGGCTGGTTTTTAAATACTCCCGCCAGATCCAGCTGCCGTGTAGCAAAAAGTTTGTGTGAATGCACCCTTACTCTTAAAGTGTACCTGTCATTAACAAAAACCTTTTTTCTATAATATAGATAATAACATTATATTTATATTTATAATATACATTGGTTAAAAAATGTGTATATTTTTGTCCCTACACCTATTGTCTTTGTGTCTCTGTGAGGAGACCAAATACAGGAAGTGAGGGTGGAGCAGGGGTCTGTACACTGAGGACAAGCAGGGCTCTGTACACTGAGAAGAAGCAGGGCTCTGTACACTGAGGACAAGCGGGGCTCTGTACACTGAGGACAAGCAGGGCTCTGTACACTGAGGACAAGCAGGGCTCTGTACACTGAGGACAAGCAGGGCTCTGTACACTGAGGACAAGCAGGGCTCTGTACACTGAGGACAAGCAGGGCTCTGTACACTGAGGACAAGAGAAGACCTGACTCACTGACTCATCAACACCCAGCCTAAACCCTTGGACCTAGAAACCTGAATTTTTGTACAGGTGTTGTTTTTAAGACGTAGACAAGGAATAAGAAAGGATTTTTCAAAATTCCACCCTAAAGGGGGTGAAAAAGGGGTTGTTTTTTTGTTTTTTAATGTCCCATACAAGTCTATGGGAAATATAACTGCATAACTTCCAAACGGCTGGAGATATTTGGATAATACTTGGTCACATGTTACTTATATGTCCACTTAAAATATAGGATAGTTAATTTAACCCTTAACTACCCCCATTTGTGAGGGTCAGGGTTTTTGTTTAAGGTCCCATGAAAATCTATGGGAAATGTATGTTCCCACATAACTTCCGTACGGCTGGAGATATTTCAATACCTGGTACACATATTACAGGTCGGGATATGAGGTCGAAATAGGAGGTCGAGATAGGGAGATAGGAGGACGGGATGATCGGGATAGGAGGTCAAGATAGGAGGTCGAGTTAGGAGGATGGGATATGAGGTTGAGATAGGGGGACAGGATAGGAGGTCGGGATAGGAGGTAGAGCTAGGAGGACAGGATAGGAGGTCGGGATTGGAGGTCGAGATAGGAGGTCGATATAGGAGGACGGGATAGGAGGTCGGAATAGGAGGTCGGGATAGGAGGTCGAGATAGGAGGACGGGATGGTCGGGATAGGAGATCAAGATAAGAGGACGGGATAGGAGGACGGGATGGTCGGGATAGGAGATCAAGATAGGAGGACGGGATAGGAGGACGGGATAGGAGGTCGGGATAGGAGGACGGGATAGGAGGTCGGGATAGGAGGATGGGATAGGAGGATGGGATAGGAGGATGGGATAGGAGGATGGGATAGTAGGACGGTATAGGAGGTCGGGATAGGAGGTAAAGATAGGAGGTCGAGATAGGAGGAAGGGATAGGAGGTCGGGATAGGAGGTTGGGATAGGAGGTCGGGTTAGGAGCTCGAGATAGGAGGACGGGATATGAGGACGGGATAGGAGGTCGAGATAGTAGGACGGTAGGAGGCCCAGATAGGAGGACGGGATAGGAGGTCGAGATAGGAGGAAAGGATAGGAGGTCGGGATGGGAGGTCGAGATAGGAGGACGGGATAGGAAGTCGGGATAGGAGGTCGGGATGGGAGGTCGGGATGGGAGGTCGGGATAGGAGGTCGATATAGGAGGTCGAAATAGGAGGTCGAGATAGGAGGACGGATTAGGAGGTCGGGATAGTAGGTCAGGATAGGAGGTCGGGTTAGGTCGTCGAGATAGGAGGACAGGATAGGAGGACGGGATAGGAGGACAGGATAGGAAGTCGGGATAGGAGGTCGAGATAGGAGGACGGGATAGTAGTATGGGATAGGAGGTCAAGATAGGAGGATGGGATAGTAGGTCGGGATAGGAGGGATAGGAGGACGGGATATGAGGATGGGATAGGAGGTCGGCATAGGAGGTCGGGATAGGAAGTCGAGATATGAGGTTGAGATAGGAGGACGGGATATGAGGATGAGATATGAGGACTGTTGAGAAGGTGGGTTCCCCTGTGCGCAGAATCAGTTAGAGTCCTCAAAGGATGTCGATCTTCAATTCCATGACACAGCAGATGTAATGTTTCGGGTTGTTTGAATGCCCCTAGACTTTACCCAGAGCGGCCTCATTACTATAGGATCGTAAAAAGGAGGTGGGGATAAAGAAGGTCGTTACAGGAGGTCGGCATAAGAGGTCAGGATAAGAGGTCGGGATAGGAGGTAAAGATAGGAGGAAGGGATAGGAGGACGGCATAGGAGGTCGGGTTAGGAGGCTGAGATAGGAGGACGGGATAGGAGGTCGATATAGGAGGACGGGATAGGAGGTCGGGATAGGAGGATGGCATAGGAGGTTGAGATAGGAGATCGAGAAAGGAGGACGGGATAGCAGGTCAGGATATGAGGTCGAGATAGGAGGACGGGATAGTAGGTCGAGATAGGAAGACGGGATAGGAGGTCGGGATAGGAGGACGGTATAGGAGGTCAGGATAGGAGATAAAGATAGGAGGTCGAGATAGGAGGAAGGGATAGCAGGACGGGATAGAAGGACGGATTAGGAGGTCGGGATAGTATGTCAGGATAGGAGGTCGGGTTAGGTCATCGAGATAGAAGGTCGAGATAGGAGGACGTGATAGTAGGACGGGATAGGTGGTCGTGATAGGAGGTCGAGATAGGAGGTCGAGATTGGAGGAGGGATAGTAGTACGGGATAGGAGGTCAAGATAGGAGGTCGGGATAGGAGGACAGGATATGAGGACGGGATATGAGGATGGGATAGGAGGTCGGCATAGGAGGTCGGGATAGGAGGTCGAGATAGGAGGTCGAGATGGGAGGACGGGATATGAGGACTGTTGGCAGTATATAAGCTGCGCGAGAAAGTGGGTTCCCCTGTGCGCAGACTAAGGATGTCCTCAAAGGATGTTGATCTTCAATTCCATGAAACAGCAGATGTAATGTTTCGGGTTGTTTGGATGCCCCTAGACTTTACCCAGAGCGGCCTCATTACTATAGGATTGTAAAAAGTAAATCTATGTTACCCCAAATTTAACGCGAGCGAAGCCGCAGGCAAAAGCAAGTATACATATAATAGTATTATCTACATTATAGCAAAAGTTTTCCTTAATGACAGGAACACTTTAACTTTGCCGCCACTGTACAACCATTGCTGGTGGAAGTGAAGACACCATGAACATTGGCTGAAAGTGCCCAAGGTAGGTGACGTCATCTCCGCTATGGAACTCCAAAACAGCGACAAACTTAGGAATGAGTACATTTTTATTATTTCTCTATTTGTTTATTTTCACCCCGGTTCCAGCTCGATCTAAACTACTGTCTACCCCACTTTAACACATTTAGTACTCAACCCACACAAGCGAAACCGGCGGCCGGCGAGAAGAAGACTTCCACATCTCATTTCAGACGAGTTAATTTGGCTCCGTGAAGTTTGTTACGTTCTTCTCAGAGCGGATAATCAGATCTTTCTCAATGCGGCGCTGAGAGGATCGATAATGGATTTGAACTCTCGAGAGGGAAAGAAACTGATTTTTCTTCTACATTTAAATAACAACAAACGGAATGAGGAGCACGGAACACGCCGGACTCATTAGCAGACAATGCATTTTGATGTCACGCTGATTCGTGCCATTCACGAGATTGGATGTCATACATATGTAATGGAGCGGGGGGGGGGGGGGGTGCAGCTGATTGTAGACAGAAATATCGCTATCACCTACGTGGGGCAAGAGCGAGAAAAGAAAGAAGAATTCCAAGAAATTAACAAATGATAGAACAAGAAACGGCTCTGCAAAAACTTAAACTAAAAGGAACACTCCAGGCAAAACAGATATCTTATGTATAGTGTAGGTCAGTGTTTCCCAAACAAAGCGCCTCCAGCTTTTGGCTATCCATGCATGCTCAGAGTTTTAATTTTGCAACCCCTTAAAGGGGTACTCCGGTTCAAAAAAAAACTTCCATTACTTATCAGCTGCTGTATGCTCAAGAGGAAGTTGTGTAGGTCTTTTCAGTCTGACCACAGTGCTCTCTGCTGACACCTCTGTCAGTGTCAGGAACTGTCCAGAGCAGGAGAGGTTTGCTATGGGGATTTGCTCCTACTCTGGACAGTTCCTGATACGGACAGAGGTGTCAGCAGAGAGCACTGTGGTCAGACAGAAAAGATCTACACAACTTCCTCTGGAGCATACAGTACCTGATAAGTATTGGAAGGGTTAAGATTTCATTAAATTGAATTAATTTACAAATTTTTTTAATTTTCTGGCACCAGTTGATTTGAAAACATTTGTTTTCTACCGGAGTACCCCTTTAATGAGCACAGCCCTCAGGAGTAGAGCAGAGTACCCTCTATATGATATCCCGATATGACAGGTGAGCCGTGACACTTACCTGGGAAGTATCTCAACCTAGTTAGGGTGTTCCACCAAGGTTTAGTTTAGTTTATACCTTTTTTTCCAGTTTATTCCAGTCCTGCTATAAAGCAAGTCTACAAGCAAGTCTTATTCTAGTTTCAAAAAACATCTAACCTGAAACAGATCTGGGTCAAGTGCACAGTGAACACAGCTCTGTGCAGATATTGGGAGGATTTTACCCAAAAAGTCGTCTCCAATCCATGAGGGCATTGTGCTTCAAGTTCCAGCTTCAAGAAGGAGTGTCTACTAGTCATAGGAAGAGAATCGCTGTACAAGGGCCCCTCTGCGTCCACTAATCTCTTTGTTGACCTATGGTCAGTGTTAATGATGTGTGGCTTGAAGGGGTACTCCAGTGGAAAAAACATTTTTTCAAATCAACTGGTGCCAGAAAGTTAAACAGATTTGTAAATTATTTCTATTTAAAAATCTTAATCTTTCCAGTACTTATCAGCTGCTGTATGCTCCAGAGGAAATTATTTTCCTTTTTAATTTATTTTCCATCTGACCACAGTGCTCTCTGCTGACACCTCTGTCCATGTCAGGAACTGTCCAGAGCAGGAGAGGTTTGCTTCGGGAATTTGCTCCTACTCTGGACAGTTCCTGACATGAACAGAGGGGGCAGCAGAGAGCACAGTGGACAGACAGAAAAGAAATTCAAAAAGAAAATAATTTCCTCTGGAGCATACAGCAGCTGATAAGTACTGGAAGGATTAAGATTTTTAAATAGAAGTCATTTACAAATCTGTTTTACTTTCTGGCACCAGTTGATTTAAAAGAAATATATACATTAGACAACCTGTGTAGGCCCCTCACAGTAGAGAGAATCTAATTGGACTGTCCAGTATCTGTCGGCAAATGTATTTCTACCAGTTACACCATTAGACAGTGTAAGAAGAACACCAAAACAGTTAGTACATCTGCTATTAAAGAAACTCTAAAAGGGGGGACTGTGACTAACTCTTTATACATCTGCTTAAAACCTGAAACCTATAATTCTGTGCTAATGAGAGTGTATATTTTTGGATCTGCACAGAACATTCAGTAAACTTCTACACTTGGTGCAAGTTACATTAGTGTCCAGATTTCTTATTCCTACACCTGACACTTGGGCTCATAGGGGATAACCAGGTTAGCAAGACCATCCTGTCTAGTGACATCATAAATGGACTACTACACCCAGATAGCCCCCTACACCTAACATCTACACCTAATATCTGTATGTGTTAGCTCCCCCTAGTGGTCAGAATTTTAGCATGCAATTTTATGGCTTAGTGAAGGGAAGCATTCTTTGGCAATATTGTTCATTGGGGATACGACAATAGCGCTATTAGGAGCCTTAGGCTAGGTTCAGACTACGGAATCACCGGGCAGAAAATTTCCGGCCGGAGATTCCGAGTTCCCCCTGCGCCGACTGAATTAGTCGGCGCTAGGACCGCGCGGACACTGCAGTCTCCAATAGACTGCAATGTGTTCCGCTAGGATTTCCGCCTGAAGAAAGAGCAACCCCTTTCTTCAGGCGGAAATTTTCTAGCAGATTTTTCATCCCGATTTTCCGCTTCACAAATTCCGATTCCGAAGACCATTCACTACACTATGCATTATAGTAAGCGGAATTTCTGCCGGAAATTTCAAAGCGAAAATTCCAGCGGAAATTCCGTAGTCTGAACCTAGCCTTAAAGTTACAGCACAGTTTTCAGAGCTGTGTCTTGAGCTGGGAACCTGTCACATGACAATAAAGTAGAGAGCAAAAGCTCTTATTGAATGGCAGCAAGCTTGAGATCCCGAATGATACAAAAATTGCATTAGAAATTTGTATGACTCAAACTGGAGTACCCCTTTAACCCTTTAAAGGGGTACTTCGGCCCTAGACATCTTAACCGCTATCCAAAGGATAGGCGAAAAGATATCTGATCGCGGGGGTCCCGCTGCTGGTGACCCCCGCAATCTCTCCTGCAGCACCCACTTGTCATCAGCCTTACAGAGCGAAGATCGCTCCATGTCTGATGACTCACGATACAGGGGCCGGAGTATTGTGACATCACGGCTCCGCCCCCTCATGACATCACGCCCTGCCCCCTTAATGCAAGCCTATGGGTGGGGGCTTGATGGCCACCACGCCCCCTCCCATAGACTTGCATTGAGGGGGCGGGGTCGTGGCGTCATGATACTCCGGCCCCTGTATCGTGAGTCATCAGACATGGAGCGATCTTTGATCTGTAAGGCTGATGACAGGTGGGTGCTGCAGGAGAGATTGCGGGGGTCACCAGCGGGGGAACCCCGTAATCAGACATCTTATCCCCTATCCTTTGGATAGCGGAAAAGATGTCTAGGGCCGGAGTACCCCTTTAAGGGCTCATTCCCTCAGTCGCATTTGCTAGGGAACTTGCAGAGTGTTTCCCGCTACAAGTTTGAATGGGGCGGAATCTCCACGGGCTGTCCGCAGCAGATTTTCGGCAGCAGAATTTTCTGTTGCAGACCCCATTGACTTCAATGTTTCCCGCTGTGAGTTCGCTAGAAAATCCCCCCATGTGAACGAGTCCTAAGTGTTGCAATGCACCTTATTTGTAATCAGAGGAAGCCTCTAATGCAGAAGCGCTAGTAATCAGCACACCGGCTCTGCTACATACAAATACCGTGGTCCCTCAACATACGATGGTAATCCGTTCCAAATGGACCATCGTTTGTTGAAACCATCGTATGTTAAGGGATCCGTGCAATGTAAAGTATAGGAAAGTGGTCTACAACCTGCGGCCCTTCAGATGTTGCAAAACAACAACACCCAGCATGCCCGGACAGCCAACGGCTGTCCGGGCATGCTGGGAGTTGTTGTTTTGCAACATATGGAGGTCCGCAGGTTGAAGACCACTGGTATTGGAGGTTATACTCATGTGTCCCCGCCGCTCTGGTCCGTCACCACTCGTCACCGCTGCCCAGGATGTCGCCGTCCATCGCTGTCGCCGCGTCCCCGAGGTGTCCCCGACGCTCCGGCAAGGCCTCTGCTTCCCCGGCATCCGCGCTCTACGTCGCCGCCATCATGTCGCTCCTATTGGATGACAGGATGGCGTGCGCAGCGACGTGATAATGACGATGGAGAGCGCCGACGATGCAGGGGATCCCGAAGAGGACGCGCCGGAGCCCCGAGGACAGGTAAGTGATCATCAGCGGACCACACGGGGCACCGTAAACGGCTATCCGGTGGCAGCTGAAGCAGTCTGCGCTGCCAGATAGCCGTTTATGCGATGGCCCCGACATACAAAAGCATCGTATGTTGAAATGATCATATGTCGGGGGCCATTGTAGGTCGGGGGGATCACTCTAATAAGAGGCTTCTGGCGCTTGAATAGAAATCTTCATTATTGTTGTGAGCACAATAATATTAGCCACTGACCCTGACGAAATTGCTGAGTTTACGCCTGTCTGTGCTAACACAAGATAATAAAGGAGACGGCGACTACATGGTTCATTGACGTCCCTTCAAAGATATAGAGGGAATATTTATTCTGCCGCATCCTGGCACGTTACATTCCAGACAGGTTTATTTTATTCTCCGAGACTTGTTCTGCTGCCGGTGTATAAATTGTCGACTTTAAACATTGCCCTTTAGATCCGGGATTTACAATGACAGCTACGAGAATCCCTTGGGGGGGTTTTATCATCGCTGTGTTTCTCCGGTTAAAAAGTGTACAGCCATCCGAGGCCATGACACAAAATCCGATCCCACCAGTAACTTAAACCCATAACGCCATTATACCGTATAGTTACATCCCTCCGGGGGATCAGACTGTTTCCCAAGTTTTTCGTAGTTTTGGTGGAGCAACTGTATGTCATTCTTCCCGAGTGACTACTATTTCAGCACACAGAACCATAGGTGGTCTTCCAACATTTTATCTGCTATACAGCACACTGCCTCTCTGGGCTGCACAGGCTTGTTTTTCCTCTTAGAGTACAAAGATATAAGAAGACTGTATAAGAAATCAGCGATGAAAGGGGGTTGTTATAAAGACTCCAAGGCCTATTCACTCTTTGATAATGCATGTGTGGTGGCCCAGCACAGCAATACCAGCTGCTACTCTGAATCTAGTTCGGGTGGTTGTAGTCTTATAAGATTTGCTGGACAGTCAAATGTATGTCTAGAGTGCTGAGGCCTATATCTTGGTGTTTTCTAACATTGCAAATGAATATTCTGTGTTTGTGTAATAAAACGTGCATGCACTGAACCTTCTGCAGAGTGTTAGAGGTTAACAATTGTTTCTGCATAAGTTTGATCCAATGTTAAAAGAAGTAATATATATATATATATATATATATATATATATATATATATATATATAGTCATGTGTCCGGTCCTCAGCTATAGTTGTTCTACTCCACCCCTATTCCCAGGATAAAGGGTGGAATCCTTTTTCTCTAGTTAGTGAGTTCTAGACCAGAGACCAGTGAGCACATATGCTCTGCAGCTCCTGCCACCACATGAGGGTTGGATGTAAGTAGAGCCAGGCACACCTCTTACAATCACCTAGCCCTGTCTACAGTGGAGTACACCTGCCTAGCCAACATCCCACAGCATACTGGGGAAAACTACTTATTGGGGTGCCAGTTTAATAAGGGGAAATACACACTGGGGGTGCCTACATACAAGGGGGCACCCATCTAATGATAAAAATGTGGTGTCGGGTGAGGGTAATGTGCAAATTAACCTTTTCGTGACGCCAGGGCATGGTTAGCCTATACAATATCCGAGGTTGAGCCAGCTTCTCCTAGGCCAAGCACAGGGCAATAAGTACTATGACGCAAGGTTACAGATAACAGGCTTTACTGAGACAGGATAGATGGTAAAATCCGTTACAGATCAGATTGGTACAAAGGGAGGTGCAGGGTAAACCTTGGAAGCTTATCGCCTTGCTGGGACTTGTAGTTGATTGTGCTGTATATGACTGACTTGCTGTATGGTATCCTACGCTGACTTTAGTGACTTGAATGACTGACTTGGACGACTGATTTAAATGACTGACTTGGATCCCCGGGACTTTAGTGCTTCCCGCTAGGCTTTGACGTTCACCTGGGCGCAGGGGATTTGCTTTAGAAGATGCGTGGTTGCAGGATTAGACTTCAGGCCTCCTTAGAACACCACACGCTCTCTTCAGACTTTTTCCAAACTGTACCTCAGCTAAATCTCTCTCCTCTCCTGAACTAGTCTTAACTCCTATCACACTATATAAAGGACAAATTTGGAGGATTCCCATTGGGCTGACAAGTCACCAGGTTTACCACATGGACACTACCCTAACAATAGGTTTTAACAGGCTTTAAGCAACAGCTACATAGAAAATGACAATACATTAACCATAGCATAACATTACATTATACTGAGTCCTGGATAGTGTGGGCCCAAAACGGATACTGAAGGCAACATCTGCCACACAGGATGGGCACAATACTATATTCTGTACTGGGTCACCACAAAAAAAACGACCTACTTCAGCAACCTATCTACTTAAGAGGGGGCTTTTACTTCTCACCAACTGACCTACCTATCCCTGCAAACCCACTTACCTACCCACTTTATTGTGTATGGCACCATAGGGTGGCATTATTACTGTGTGGGATTATATAGGTAGCAAAAAGGTAAGGAGGGGGCTGGAAAAGTGCAGAGCCTAAGATGTCTGTCTGGCAGATTCTGCAGAGATGAGTTGTGGCATGGAAGAAATTGTCATGTCGGTCTGGGCCAGATGGAGAAGAAATGGCAAAATGATTGACTCTGATCAGAGAAGACGTCACCTCTAAGTCAGTGGATATAACAGCACTGTAATCTACATAGCAAATAGGGATATACACTGCTCCAAAAAAAAAAAAAGGGAAAACTTAAACAACACAATGTAACTCCAAGTCAATGACACTTCTGTGAAATCACACTGTCCACTCAGGAAGCAACACTGGTTGACAATCAATGTCACATGCTGTTGTGCAAATTAAACAGACAACAGGTGGGAATTATAGGCAATTAGCAAGACACCCCCTATAAAGGAGTAGTTCTGCAGGTGGTGACCACAGACCACTTCTCAGATCCTATGCTTCCTGGCTGATGTTTTGGTCACTTTTGAATGCTGGCGGTGCTTTCACTCTAGGGGTAGCATGAGACTGAGCCTACAACCCACACAAGTGGCTCAGGTAGTGCAGCTCATCCAGGATGGCACATCAATGCGAGCTGTGGCAAGAAGGTTTGCTGTGTCTGTCAGCGAAGTGTCCAGAGCATGGAGGCGCTAACAGAAGACAGGCCAGTACATCAGGAGACGTGGAGGAGGCCATAGGAGGGCAACAACCCAGCAGCAGGACCACTACTTCCGCCTTTGTGCAAGGAGGAGCAGGAAGAACACAGCCAGAGCCCTGCAAAATGACCTCCAGCAGGCCACAAATGTGCATGTGTCCACTCAAACGGTCAGAAACAGACTCCATGATTGTGGTATGAGGACCTGACGTGGTGGGGGTTGTGCTTACAGCCCAACACAGTGCATTACATTTGGCATTTGCCAGAGAAAACCAAGATTGGCAAATTCTCCACTGGCGCCCTGTGCTCTTCACAGATGAAAGCAGGTTCACACTGAGCACATGTGACAGACATGACAGAGTCTGGAGATGCTGTGCAGAACGTTCTGCTGCCTGCAACATTCTCCAGCATGAATGGTTTGGCGGTGGGTCAGTAATGGTGTGGGGTGGCATTTCTTTGGGGGGGCCGCACAGCCCTCCATGTGCTTGCCAGAGGTAGCCTGACTGCCATTAGGTACTGAGATGAGATCCTCAGACCCCTTGTGAGACCATATGCTGGTGCGGTTGGCCCTGGGTTCCCACTAATGCAAAACAATGCTAGACCTCATGTGACTGGAGTGTGTCAGCAGTTCTGGCAAGGTATTGATGCTATGGACTGGCCTGCCCATTCCCTAGACCTGAATCCGATTGAGCACATCTGGGACATCATGTCTCGCTCCATCCACCAATGCCATGTTGCACCACAGTCTGTCCAAGAGTTGTCGGATGCTTAAGTCCAGGTCTGGGAGGACATCCCTCAGGAGACCATCCACCACCTCATCAGGAGCATGCCCAGGCATTGTAGGGAGGTCATACGGGCACGTGGAGGCCACACACACTACTGAGCCTCATTGTGACTTGTTTTAAGGACATTACATAAAGTTGGATCAGCCTGTAGTGTGGTTTTCCACTGTGATTTTGAGTGTGACTCCATATCCAGACCTCCATGGGTTGATAAATTTGATTTTCATTGATAATTTTTGTGTGATTTTGTTGTCAGCACATTCAACTATGTAAAGACGAAAGTATTTCATACGATTAGTTCATTCATTCAGATCTAGGATGTGTTATCTTATTGTTCCATTTTTGTTTTTTGAGCAGTGTATAAGTAATGTCCATTCCTCTTTTTAGCAGTTCTTTGTCTTTTGTAGAAAATAATTTGGTAGGGGTGCCCCAAGGTTGAAAAAGGTTGAAAAACACTGCAGTATTCTTGTCAATTTGCACTAGCCAGTGTTGACATATACTTGTTTGTTTTTCTTGCGGCTGTCTGTTTATTTGGCCCTACTGCAAATCCTGGGGGTATCTGAGTACTGGGAAAAACAGTACCAAGGAAAGGCAACTGCTATAGATAACGCCTACTTCTGCGATCTTGCGACCATCTAGCTTGTTATACCGAGCCGAGGCATTGTTATCCGAAATGACAAATGTTCTCCGTACTCTGCTCTTATCCTTAGTTAGAGTTTTTTTTTAAATGTAACTTGTTACTTCAAATAACACCCCACAGCTTTGTTGATTTTCTCTGTTCCCTCAGTGGTCGCTGCGCTTTTCTTCATTAGCTCATATAGGACACTCAACTCTGGAAAATGGAGATCAGTCTAGACGGGCAGAAAGAGAGGTTCCATCAATTCAGTGGCAGCTCAGCTCGGCCTCTGTGGGGATTCAATGGTGTCTGGGAGTTTGGAGCTGATGAACGGAGGGAACACGAATTCAAGAATTTCATCCTCCTCGTAATCACGCTCTTCATAATGGGAACAATATGGAAATGTTCCGATCCTGACCATGCATAAAATGTCACAGTTAATATAAAAGCCGCTATTCTGGTGGAAGATGTGTTTTCAGAGCAGGAATAACTTGCGAGTTACAACTTTTCTTATGCAAAAGGCAGATTGAAATCATTAAAAGTGCAGTTTAATCCTGTGTATAATGTATTCTCCTCAGTGCATTCATTATGATGTCTCTGGCAGCGCTACCGTCCCCTTCAGGGAATTCCAATTAGGTACAAACAAGGAGAAAGGGATAGACGAAGGAATGAATATGCAAAAAACTGAATAATACCTTTAATTTAATAGTTAATAGTTTTTATCATTGAATAAGTCTATGGGGTTGAGCTTGTGTGCCTGGTGACTAACTCTGACCAATCACACTCACTTGAGCATTATATGTAAGAGCACAAGATGCACCAATCAGCTATGTGCTTGTAAGGGAAACCGCTAAGATATTTATATATATATATATATATATATATATATATATATATATAGTATGTGGTAGAGGGTGTAATGCAAAGGGCAGATGTAATTACCCTAGGAGCAGATGGCATTAACCGTTTGTATTCGTGACGCCAGGGCGTGGTTTATCCTTGATACCACCCGAAGGTATACCGCTGGATCCTGGGCTAGGCACGGGGATATAATGACTCCACCACCAAGTTGTGGACAACGGTAGCTTTACTGAGGGCAGACAGGTGGTAAAATCTATACAGTTCAGCCAGGGCCCACGGAGGTGACCAATGACTTCAGAGACCTTGACAAATGGTGACTGATGACTGTCTTGACTTGACTGATGACTGACAATACTACTGAGACTATGGTTACTTGTAGCTGCTTGTGGCTGCAGACTGGACTTGAGGCCTCCTATGACTCTAGGACTCGTCTTGACCTCAGCAAAGACTTGTAAGGAAAGAGAGAGAGCTAGCTCCACCCAGGGCTTATATGGGGGAGACTAGCAGGGAGCCCATAGGCCACCCCTGGGATCACCTGGTCACTGGTACCTCCTGGTTAACAACCACAGAACAAGTCACATGGTAATCAGTCTTAAAGTGACAACGCTTTCTGAACACATTACATGGTATAATACATTAGAAACATATTTACATGGGGGACAGATGCAAGGAGGCCCAGGGGAAACTGTAGGGAGACTTCCTGATAGGGCAGCAAGGGTAAGGGATAACAACTCCCGTACTGGGCCACTATATATATATATATATATATATATATATATATATATATACATATATATAGCAGATTGTAGTGGTGTAGTTATATTTGCACCCTAAGGATACAAATCAACTCCAGCAGGTAAGCATCTCTGGCCATTAAAGGGGTTTTACCACCATAATAATGTCTCCCCAATCTGCAGGATGGGGGATAGGTATGTGATTGTGGGGATCTAACCACTAGGAACCCACATTATGTCAAGAATGAGGCCCCATAATGGGGCGCTGAATGGCATAACAGTGGACAGACTTGACCGCTACTCCATTCATTGTCTATGTGAGTTCTGACGATAGCCAAACACTCTTTTCAGTGTCCCATTCTTTTGCAAGAAGACCCCAGAGATCAGACCACCTACTATCAGACACTTTTTCCTTAAATTTCACTAGAACTACAGAAGGTGCGAGCGCTGTGGCACTAACACAGATGTGAAGATATTCCCTTATTACAACCATGTGAGTGAGTGTGTCCTACGTGGTTCACATGGCTCTAACATAGGAACATAGGAGGGAAAACATTAATTGGGCTCCATGTAAGATCTTACCTCTTGGAGTTTCAATGATCATAAGAACAGTGAGGAATCACCCCAGAACTAAACGGGGGGATCAATGATCTGAAGGCAGCTGGGACCATAGTCACCAAGAAAACAATTGGTAACACACTATGGCATGAAAGATTGAAATCCCTTACTCAAGAAACTACAGGCCCATCTGATGAACATCTAAATGATTCAGAGGAGAACTAGGTGAAGGTGTTGTGGTCAGATGAGTCAAAAATGTTGGTCTTTAGTGTCAACTCAACTCTTCGTGTTTGGAGGAGGAGGATGAATGCTGCCTATGACCCCAAGAACACCATTCACACCTTTAAACGTGGAGGTGGAGACATTGGCCCTGATTTACTATTGTAAATCCAACATGTTTTGTCTGGTTGTGCGTCAGATTCTGTCTCATTGTGCCAGAAAGACAAAAACCCGACCAACTCTCCATTTAACTGAGAAAACCTGAAATTGGGGCGTGACAGTCCTGAAAAGGGGCATGGTTACAGAAAACAGACATTTTCACAAAATCTCAACATATTTGCAAAGGTTTCCACACAAAATGTGGTGGATTTCAGCTGTGGAAAACCCTATAGATCAGAGCATGCTTAAAAAAACAAAAATGTAGGGAAACCATCGTAAATACAGTGGGGAAAAAATTGTAGGGGATTAAAACCAACAAAGAAAACTACACAACACTCTTAGTAAATCAGGGCCATTATGTTTTGGGGGTATTATGCAATGGATGGGGCCGTGTACTGTCAAATCTTGGGTGAGAACCTTCTTCAATGCCAGGGCATTGAAAATGGGTCATGGATGGGTATTCCAGCATGACAATGACCCAAAACAAATGGCTAAACCAAAGTAATGGCTGAAAAAGAAGCATATCAACCCCTGAAAAACATTGGACATAAATGTACATCCTGATCCGCTGGGACTTAGCGCACTAGGACGTACATTTATGTCCTATACATGACCTGAGCGGTGCTCGCATCATACACGGCAGGTCCCGGCTGCTATCAGCAGCCAGCGACCCGCTGGTAATGGAGGACATCAGCGATCACATTTTACTCATTAAAGCATTAAAATATTTGGTATCGTTGGGGGCGAAAATGTCCAAACTGCCAAAATATAATGTCAATTATCCCGGATGTGAATGATAGAAACGTAAAAACAAAATTGTTATGTTTTGGTCATATCACATTCCAAAAACATTAAAGGGTAGCTCCCACCCTCCTATATATATTTTTTTTCTGTCCCTCCCTATTGCACATCTATCCCTAACCCCCTCCCTGCTTTCAATTTTTTTTTTTACTATATTAAAAATAACTTTTGGTCTGACTGGTAGTGTGCTCACTACCAGGCAGACATCCCCAGCAGGCACCACGTCACTGATGCCTGCTGGGGGGGGGACTTCCGCCCTTAGTTCATCTACACAGGGTGCCTCCAGCTGTTTCACCACTACAACTCCCAGCTTGCCCTGACATCTATTGGCTGTCAGGGCATGCTGGGAGTTGTAGTAGTGAAACAGCTGGAGGCACCCTGTGTAAATGAACTATAAGTTAGTGCCATGCGGCGCTACCCCGTTCCCTCCGTCACACCGCTACCCCACCCCGCAGCCCATTTCCTCCGTCACACCGCTAACCCCCCACCCCGTTCATAAACTCGAAACCGCGCTCTCCTTACTGATACTGCAGAGTCCGGCAGCGGGAGTGCAGGGGCAGCGGCGGCGACGACATGTACGGGAGGAGTGGGCTCCCAGCCAGTGGCCGGGGAGCCAATGCGTTCGCTCCCGCCTGTCTGATTGACAGGCAAGGAGCGAGTGCAGTGTAAATGAATTAGGACCAATTGCCTGGCCGCAATCAGTCCGAATTCAGGCGTGACGTCACGCCGTGCTGCAGCCGGCCACTAGGAGGGAGACCCCTAGTGGCCGGATTTCAAACGTAAAAATCAAAATATAATGAAAATATATTACAGATATGTTGTGGTACATAAGTACTACAACATATCAAAAAATAAAGTTGGTGACAGTGCCCATTTAATTAAAATGCAAGCTCACGGGATAAAAAAATAGCTCTCATACAGCCCTGTATGCAGAAAAATGAGAAAGTTAGAGGTGGTCAAAATAGGGCAATTGTAAACATACTGATTTTGTGAGAAAAGTTGAAGTTTTATTTAAAAGCAGTACGACGTAAAAACATATATAACCATGGGTAACATTTTAATCATATTGAGCCAAAGAATAAAGAAAACATGTCAGTTTTACCGTAAAGTGTACAGCGTGAAAATGAAATCTTCCAAAATTGGCTACATTTGCGTTTTCCTCACACAAATAAAAAATGTTGGGGGTTTGCCGTACATTTTATGGTAACATGAGTGAAGTACAATTGGTCATGCAAAACTAAGTCCTCATATAGTTCTGTGGATGGAAATATAAAAGAGTTATGATCTTTAGAAGGCGAGGAGGAAAAAAACGAAAACGCAGAAATAAAATTGGCTGTGTCCTTAAAGGGGTTCTCCACCATAAGGTGATTTTAGTACGTACCTGCCAGACAGTAATGAACATGCTTAGGAAGGATCTGCGCTTGTCTTGGGGCTAAATATTGTGAGATTACCATAACGCTGTGACCATCTTTTTGAGAACTGGCTATTTCCTATTGAAGTTCGTTCTCTGAAACTACAAATCCCATAGTTTGTAAGTGTGAGGTCACTTTCCTCCCTCCCACACATCAGCCACCCCACCCATTGAAACACAAATGAGTTGCATTCCATTCAAAAGACCAGTGCTTTCTAATCAGGGTGCCTACAGCTGTTGCAAAATGATTTCTCTCCCACCCAGCGGTCGCTCCACCCATTGAAGCAGGACAGGCTCCCTCTGATCACCTGACTAGTGATGTTACGTCGACGCACTGCAACCTGGGAAAACCTGAGACCTGAGTTATACTGTATGCTGTTAAAAGGGGTATTCTGGGATCTAACATTTTATCCCCTATGAAAAGGATAGGGGATAAGATGTCTGATCGCGGGGGGCCCGCCGTTGGGACCCCCCGCGATCACCCTGCAGCACCCGCATTGTATGCGGGGCTGTACCTTCGGTTTCCGGGACTGGAGACGTGACGTAATGCCACGCCCCCTCGTGATGTCACGAGGGGGGGGGGCAATAAAATGTTAGATCCTGGAATACCCCTTCAAAAATAAATATTGGGGCAAAAATCACCGAAGAATTGTGAGACTACCATCAAACACAGACACAGACACTATATTATGAATTACACTAACTTTATAGCCCATGTAGCATAGTCAAGTAAAAAAAATTCTGGAATACCCCTTTAAGGGGTTAAGGTTCTAAAGTGGCCTAACCATTCTCTAGCCCTTAAAGGGGTACTCCACTGGAAAACATTTTTTTTTAAATCAACTGGTGCCAGAAAGTTAAACAGATTTGTAAATTACTTCTTTTTAAAAATCTTAATCCTTCCAGTACTTATCAGCTGCTGTATGCTCCACAGGAAGTTCTTTTCTTGTTGAATTTCCTTTCTGTCTGACCACAGTGCTCTCTGCTGACGCCTCTGTCCATGTCAGGAACTGTTCAGAGCAGGAGCAAATCCCCACAGCAAACCTATCCTGCTCTGGACAGTTCCTGACATGGACAGAGGTGTCAGCAGAGAGCACTGTGGTCAGACAGAAAGGAAATTCAACAAGAAAAGAACTGCCTGTGGGGCATACAGCAGCTGATAAGTACTGGAAGGATTAAGATTTTTAAATAGAAGTAATTTACACATCAGTTTAACTTTCTGGCACCAGTTGATTTTAAAAAAACATGTTTTCCAGGGGATTACCCCTTTCATCCCATCTGTGGAGAGAACCAAAGGTTTAAAGGGGTACTCCGGCCCTAAGACATCTTATCCCCATCCAAAGTATAGGGGATAAGATGCCTGATTGTGGGGGTCCCGCTGCAGGGTCTGATGAATCACGATCACGGGGCAGGAGTATCGTGACATCACGGCTCTGCCCCCTCAATGAAAGCCTATGGGAGGGGGCGTGACAGCCACCACACCCCCTCCCATAGGCTTGCATTGAGGGAGCGGAGCCATGACATCACGATACTCCGTCCCCGTGATCGTGATTCATCAGACCCGGAGCGATGTTCGATCCTGAGGCTGTTGATAGTGTGGTAGCCTGGGGATGTAGGGTATATGGGGTGTAGCTTTGCGGTAACTAAAGGGTGTCTGGTTAACCCTTTCTATTCATGACGCCAGGGTGAGGGCTCCTCTGTATTGCTTGTCCTACCGCCACCCGTCCCAAGAGCGGTAGGGAGGTATTAAATAAGTGAATGTCCACAACCGGGGAGTTTGCTGAAAACTGTTGAAACTTTTACTGAAGATTTTATGCAGCCTTAATAACAGGAACAGTCTCTTTACAAGCAAAGTCTCTTAGATATTGACAGTGGTTGGGACCTTGAGCGTTTTTAAGTCCGGAGACTGATATGCGCTGTTCCACTGGATTTAGGGGATTTAGTTTCGGTCCAGTAGTCACGCTAGCTTTAGCGGGGATTTAGTTTAGGACTCACGGTTTGATTCAGGCTGCGGCCGGCAGGCTTCAGGCCTAGGGTTGTCTTTGCAAGTTATGCAGATCTCAACTCTCCGATGATCCGGAACCCAAGAGAGCAATCATTGGCTGCAGCTCCCTTATATGGGCAGGGCCTGGCCTTAAGCTGAGTGGTCCAAAACTTCTGTCAATCATCTTTACATGTGACCACACCATGAGACCTCTGAAAGGTCCTAAAGCATAACCCAAAGGAATTAACGTAGTCACATGACCGAAGGTCCTGCGATGCTATAAAGGTAATTATATTAATATACATGATTAAATATATACACACAAACACTATAAAACTAGAGTAGAAGGAGGCGACTAGGGGCTGTCCCACCTGAAGGACCCTACCTGAACTTAGTAACTCTGGCTTTGGGGACCACCATACAAGGTACGGTATGCAATACGGTACCGGGACACAACAATAACGGGGTGCTGCATGAAAGATTATGGAGGTTCCCAGCGGCGGGACCCCCGCGATCAGGCATCTTATCCCATATCCTTTGGATAGGGGATAAAATGTATTAGGGCCGGAGTACCCCTTTAAGTTGCCAAATCCTTGAAACTCTAATGATTTGGAGAGGATCTGCAAAGAAGAGTGGAACAAAATGCCAACATGGCTTTCACCTCTAAGGCTAAGTCTCCACTTGGTTTTTTGCACTGTGTTTTTAGGGATTAAAAAAACGCCTGAAAAATCGCCAGTGCAAGTGACGTCATCATGCGTTTTTTCGTGCGTTTTTTCTGGCGTTTTTTTCATTTGTGTGGAAATTGCACCTTGGCAGGTTTTTTTTTGGTACCCAAAATTTCTTGGGTACCAAAAAAAAAGGATGCAGCAGTGATGGAATTTTTTTTATTAAAAGCAATGTATATATTTTATAACCCAATTTTTATTATTTTTTAATAAAGTGTGTGTTTCACCTTTTTTTTTTAAATACATTTTTTACATTTTTTATGTAGTACTACTACTCCCAGCATGGAACAGACTGTTCCATGCTGAGAGTGATAGTACCTGTACTATAGACATATATCGTCCATAATATAGCAGAGAAGCGAGCGGGTCTATACATCGCTCGCCTCTCTGCACTATACTCCGGCCACTGATGTCAACAGAAATTCATATTTCCCACCCAGAGCTGTGATTGGCCGGATGGTTGCAACCAATCACAGCTCTGAGGAAAAGATGAATGAGTGAGTGGCCGGCCCGGAGTATAGTGCAGAGCAGGGATGTGAGCGATGTATACAGCCGCTCCATCTCTGCTATAGACAGGACGATCACAGAGGGGGTCAGTAGTGATATCCACTGTGATGTGTCCTTAAGCAGGCACTACTACTCCCAACATGGAGCACACTCTCTGTATTAATAGACAGATTGCAGCGAGTGTAACTGCAGAGAGTGTAACTTCTGACACCCACTTCGATCTGTCTATTAATGCAGGTACTACAGCTCCCAGCATGAGGCAGAGTGTGCTCCATGTTGGGAGTAGTAGTACTTGTAGTAAAGGAAAGATCACTGCAGGTATCACTCCTGACACCCGCTGTGATCCTCCTGTATAATGTATGAATGCGGCGGCCGCTCTCCTATGGTCCCTGCACGGCCGTATATATACACATATTCCTATTTCTCACAGAGAGCTGTGATTGGCTGGAACCATCTGGCCAATCACAGCTCTGCGGGAAATATGAATCAGTGTAAATATACATCAGGGCAGGGGACCATAGAAGAGCGGCTGCCACATCTATATATTATACAGGAAGATCGCAGCGGGCGATCTGTCTATTAGTACAGGTTGTACTACTCCCATCATGGAACAGTGTGTTCCATGCTGGGAGTAGTAGTACTAACTAAAAAAAATGTAAAAAATAAAGCAAAAAATTGAAAAACACACATACAATACATTTTTATAATTGTCGGCTACATTTTTATTTCCCCGCACACATAAATTGATCCCTGTTTAAAAAGTAAAATTTTTTTTTTTTTCAATAATATACATTTCGTTAGATACAATTTTTTCCTTCACTACTGTATATTTTTGAGAAAAAAAATGTAATGGTACCCTATGAAGTTTTAATAAAAACAGCTATCTACATCACTTTTTTGGATCGCTAAAGTCCAAAAAAGATTAAAAACCGCCTGCAAAAACGCCAAAGTTAAAATCCACATAGCGCTTTTCTTGGCGTTTTCTCACTCAAAACGCCGGTTTGAGGGAACTACAGCGTTTTTTTCAAAACGCCAAAGAGCGGAAAAAAATGCAGAAAAAGTGAAAAAACGCCAAAAGGATTAAAAAACGTCAAAGTGAAAAAACGCAAAGTGGAATTTGAAATTTGCGATTTCTCATTGACTTGCAGCTAAAATCTGGCCGCAGCGTTTTTTGACCCAAAAAACGCCATGCGGCAGAATTGGCGTTTTTCTTTGCATTAAAAAAAAAAGTGGAGACTTAGCCTAATACTAAGTTTACTAATACTAATGTTTTGCAAAGGGTAAAATGCTAATCAATTTATAAACGAAATCCCCTTTTTCTGGATTTTTTGTTGTTATTCTGTCTCTGGTTGTTCACATATACCGATCATTTTATTTATTTATTTTTTCAGGGGGAAAAAGTACAAAATCATCAGGGGATCAAATAATTTTTTCCTTCACTGTCGACTGTCAATGACTGATTAAGAGAAAAGCTGACGATTCGGTCCAGGGATTCGATGATCACATTATGTACGGGCTTCACTTGTCTCTAATGCCGTTATCATCGAAGGACTGGAACACGGAGAACGTTTCGTAACCTGGCATCTAGGGCAGAACAGCCGACATTTTACTGTAGTGGTTGAAGGAAAATCATTTACGCAGAACTGGTAGGTTTCCTGCGAGGGATTTGCCTGGCAAGTGTGCAAAGCGAGAGGCCTCTTCAGATTTCCTTTGCTTGGCAGAAAAATCTATATCAATGTCAGGCTGCAGATGCCTCGGGCTCTTAGATGGGAACAAGCGCCATCTTATCTAATATATAACTTGTATTTGTTACCATCTGAAGAGAGTTTGGTACTTGGCACGAAGCTAGATCGGATTGGGAACAGGACAGACGTTTCTGACTGCGACGAGGAAGAATTCGGTTCCACAATGAAGAGAAGTTACTTTGCCGCCAGGAAGTCTCAAGTGGGGCTTCTAGAACCTTTGGGGGTGGGGGGAGATTTATCAAAACCTGGGCAGAGAAAAAGTTGCTGGGTTGCCCATAGCAACCAATCAGATCACTTCTTTCATTTTTAAAACGAGTCCTGTGAAAAATGAAAGTAGCGATCTGATTGTTTGCTATGGGCAACTCAGCAATTTTTCCTCTGGACAGGTTTTGATAAAAAACAAATTTTAAAAAACGTATCCCCTATCCACAGGACGGATCTTGGGGGGGTCCGACTGCTGGGACTCCTTGCAATCTCCTGCATGGGGACCCGGCTCTCCGCATGAATGGGGCGTGTTGACCCCCGCAAGATGCAACATGCCCCCTCCATGCATCTCTATGGGAGAACTGGAGATTTTCGAGCACCGTATCTCCAGCTCTCCCATAAAGAAACATGGCGGGGGAGTGTCGGCCACCGCTTTGTGCAGGGGTCAACACGCTCCATTCATGCGGAGAGCTGGGGCCCTGGCTAGTCCGAACGCTGCCCCCCCCCCCCCACAATCTCCTGTATGGGGCACAGGCTCTGCCCACGATCTCTGGACGGGGCCCCGTGGCAGACAAGCCCCCTCCATGTATCTCTATGGGATACATGGAGTAGGCGTGTCGGCCGCCACGTCATGCAGGAACAGAACACCCCCTTCCAGCATACTGCCACGGCCCAGTACGGGAGAACGTGGGGGTGGTAGGGGTCCAACCACTGGGATATATTATTGAATAAATGACATGTATTATGGGATAAATGAAACCTTTTTTTGTAGTAGTTTTTTAATTAAAAACATTTTTAATTGCTTGGCCTATATAGATCATTATACCTTACATGGTGCAGAACAACCTTCACAATGACAGAGGCCGCGGCATAGCTATAGGGGTCAAAGCTGTGACCTGGCCCCTACACCAGTGGGGCCCGTAGTGTATCTTTGGATATGACATTGCCATGTGATCAGTCACATGGGGGGGAGGAGTCTGACTGCTCCGCTGTAAAGTCTGAGAAAGACGTTCCTGTAAAGGGAAATGTGCTCATGAGGTAACCTATAGTTATTTACTCACACACACACACAGACACACATATGCAGGTCACACACACACATATATATATATACACTACAGGTTGCAGTGTCTAAAATAGGGAAAAAATTATGCCGGTAGCTTAGTTGGCTGATAGGGGCCACCGTGACGAAATTGGGAAGTCAGCTGGGAGCATAGAGGGGGTCCCTTACCCTCCTTCCATCTGTACGATCGGCGCTCCTGTACTGCTCCAGCAGCCTGTAGGAATGGAGCACCGATAACACTGATCAATGCTGCGCTATGGCACTTCATTGTCCAGTGTTTGCATTCGAAAGACTACATGGAATAGTTTCCTACGGGGACTAAAAAAGGTCAATTCATATGCCAGACAAAAATAAAAAAACAATCAAATGGTTCCATCAAAACAAGAAAAGTACCGCTAAAAACTACTAATCACAGTGCAAAAAATGAAAAAAAAAGTGTTATAGGGGTCAGAAGAGGAGGATTTTAAGCACTAGTTATAATTTTCGGAGTTATAATTTTTTTAAAGGTAGTAAAATAAAACTAAACACATAAAAATTGTATATCATTTTAATCCTATGGACCTACAGAATGACCATAATGAGTAGTTTTTACCCAAAAATGCACTGTGTAGAATCGGAAGCCCCCAAAGTGGCAAAATTGCATTTTTTTTAATTCTTTTTTTTTTTTTTTTCATTTTTCCCTTCAATGCATTATGTTTGCTTTTACCATAGGTAAAATGATTGATGTCATTACAAAATACAAATGGTGGAACAAAAAACAAGCCTCATATGGGTCTGTAGGTGGAAAATAGAAAGTGTTATGCAAAAGTAAAAGAAACCTTAAAGGGGTTCTCCGGTGCTTAAACATCTTATCCCCTATCCAAAGTATAGGGGATAAGATGTCTGATTACGGGCGACTACAGGGCGGGGGCGGCATGTGACGTCACGCTCCGCCCCTCAATGCAAGCCTACTGGAGGGGGAGTGATAGCTATCACGCCCCCTCCCGTAGGCTTGCATTGAGGGGCGGAGCGTGACGTCACACACCGCCCGCCCTGTAGTCGCCCGTAATCAGTCCCGGAGCAAACACGCTCCTGGGACTGATTACAAACAGGGTGCCGCGTGCATGATCCCGGGGGTCCCCAGCGGCGGGACTCCCGCGATCAGGCATCTTATCCCCTATACTTTGCATAGGGGATAAGATGTTTAAGCACCGGAGAACCCCTTTAAGTCCTTAAGGGGATTTACTTCACTCACACTGCATTTCAAACACACACACCACTCTATACTTCCCACACACACACATACACACCACTGTATCCTTCACACACACACACACCACTGTATCCTTCACACACACACACACACACCACTGTATCCTTCACACACACACACACACACACACACCACTGTATCCTTCACACACACACACACACACACCACTGTATCCTTCACACACACACACACACACACCACTGTATCCTTCACACACACACACACCACTGTATCCTTCACACACACACACCACTGTATCCTTCACACACACACCACTGTATCTTTCACACACACACCACTGTATCTTTCACACTCACACCACTGTATCCTTCACACACACACCACTGTATCTTTCACACTCACACCACTGTATCCTTCACACACACACACCACTGTATCCTTCACACACACACCACTGTATCCTTCACACACACACACACACACCACTGTATCCTTCACACACACACCACTGTATCCTTCACACACACACCACTGTATCCTTCACACACACCACTGTATCCTTCACACACACACACACACACACACACACACCACTGTATCCTTCACACACACACCACTGTATCCTTCACACACACCACTGTATCCTTCACACACACACACACACACACACACACACACACACCACTGTATCCTTCACACACACACCACTGTATCCTTCACACACACACCACTGTATCCTTCACACACACACACCACTGTATCCTTCACACACACACACACACACACACACACCACTGTATCCTTCACACACACACACACACACACACCACTGTATCCTTCACACACACACACACACACACACACCACTGTATCCTTCACACACACACACCACTGTATCTTTCACACTCACACACCACTGTATCCTTCTCACACACACACACACACACACACACCACTGTATCCTTCACACACACACACACACACACACACACACACCACTGTATCCTTCACACACACACACACACACACACCACTGTATCCTTCACACTCACACACCACTGTATCCTTCACACACACACACCACTGTATCCTTCACACTCACACACACACACACACACCACTGTATCCTTCACACTCACACACCACTGTATCCTTCACACACACACACACACACACACCACTGTATCCTTCACACACACACACACACACACACACACCACTGTATCCTTCACACACACACACACACACACACACACCACTGTATCCTTCACACACACACACACACACACACACACACACACACACCACTGTATCCTTCACACAAACACACACACACCACTGTATCCTTCACACACACACACACACACACACCACTGTATACTTCACACTCACACACACACCACTGTATCCTTCACACACACACACACACACACACACCACTGTATCCTTCACACTCACTCACACACACACACCACTGTATCCTTCACACACACACACACACACACACACACACACACACACACACCACTGTATCCTTCACACACACACACACACACACACACACCACTGTATCCTTCACACTCACACACACACACACACACACACCACTGTATCCTTCACACACACACACACACACACACCACTGTATCCTTCACACACACACACACACACACACACACACCACTGTATCCTTCACACTCACACACACACACACACACACACCACTGTATCCTTCACACACACACACACACACACACACACACACACACACCACTGTATCCTTCACACACACACACACACACACACACCACTGTATCCTTCACACACACACACACACACACACACACACACACACACACACCACTGTATCCTTCACACTCACACACCACTGTATCCTTCACACACACACACCACTGTATCCTTCACACACACACCACTGTATCCTTCACACACACACACACACACACACACACACACACACCACTGTATCCTTCACACACACACACACACACACACACACACCACTGTATCCTTCACACTCACACACCACTGTATCCTTCACACACACACACCACTGTATCCTTCACACACACACACACACACACACACACACACACCACTGTATCCTTCACACACACACACCACTGTATCCTTCACACACACACACACACACACACACACACACACACACACACCACTGTATCCTTCACACACACACACACACACACACACACACACACACACACACACACCACTGTATCCTTCACACTCACACACCACTGTATCCTTCACACACACACACACCACTGTATCCTTCACACACACACACACACACACACACACACCACTGTATCCTTCACACTCACACACCACTGTATCCTTCACACACACACACACCACTGTATCCTTCACACACACACACACACACACACACACACACACCACTGTATCCTTCACACACACACACACACACCACTGTATCCTTCACACTCACACACCACTGTATCCTTCACACACACACACACACACACCACTGTATCCTTCACACACACACACACACACACACACACCACTGTATCCTTCACACACACACTCACACACCACTGTATCCTTCACACACACACACACACACCACTGTATCCTTCACACACACACACACACACACCACTGTATCCTTCACACTCACACACCACTGTATCCTTCACACACACACACACACACACATCACTGTATCCTTCACACACACACACACACACACACACCACTGTATCCTTCACACACACACACACACACACACCACTGTATCCTTCACACACACACACACCACTGTATCCTTCACACACACACACACACAACACACACCACTGTATCCTTCACACTCACACACCACTGTATCCTTCACACACACACACACACACCACTGTATCCTTCACACTCACACACACACACACCACTGTATCCTTCACACACACACACACACCACTGTATCCTTCACACACACACACACACACACACCACTGTATCCTTCACACTCACACACACACACACACACACACCACTGTATCCTTCACACACACACACACACACACACCACTGTATCCTTCACACTCACACACACACACACACCACTGTATCCTTCACACACACACACACACACACACCACTGTATCCTTCACACACACACACACACCACTGTATCCTTCACACACACACACACACACACACACCATTGTATCCTTCACACACACACACACACACACACACACACCACTGTATCCTTCACACTCACACACCACTGTATCCTTCACACACACACACCACTGTATCCTTCACACACACACCACTGTATCCTTCACACACACACACACACACACACACCACTGTATCCTTCACACTCACACACCACTGTATCCTTCACACACACACACCACTGTATCCTTCACACACACACACACACACACCACTGTATCCTTCACACACACACCACTGTATCCTTCACACACACACCACTGTATCCTTCACACACACACACACACACACACCACTGTATCCTTCACACACACACACACACACACACACACACACACACACACCACTGTATCCTTCACACTCACACACCACTGTATCCTTCACACACACACCACTGTATCCTTCACACACACACACACACCACTGTATCCTTCACACACACACACACCACTGTATCCTTCACACTCACACACCACTGTATCCTTCACACACACACACACACACACACACACCACTGTATCCTTCACACACACACACACACACACACACACACCACTGTATCCTTCACACTCACACACCACTGTATCCTTCACACACACACACACACACACACACACCACTGTATCCTTCACACTCACTCACACACACACACACACCACTGTATCCTTCACACACACGCACACACACACACACCACTGTATCCTTCACACACACACTCACACACCACTGTATCCTTCACACACACACCACTGTATCCTTCACACACACACACACACACACACACACCACTGTATCCTTCACACTCACACACCACTGTATCCTTCACACACACACACCACTGTATCCTTCACACACACACACACACCACTGTATCCTTCACACACACACACACACCACTGTATCCTTCACACACACACACACACCACTGTATCCTTCACACACACACACACACACACACACACACACACACACCACTGTATCCTTCACACTCACACACCACTGTATTCTTCACACACACACACCACTGTATCCTTCACACACACACACACACACACCACTGTATCCTTCACACACACACACACACACACACCACTGTATCCTTCACACACACACACACACACACACCACTGTATCCTTCACACTCACACACCACTGTATCCTTCACACACACACACACACACACCACTGTATCCTTCACACACACACACACCACTGTATCCTTCACACACACACACCACTGTATACTTCCCACACACACACACCACTGTATACTTCACACACACACACCACTGTATATTTTCCACATACACACACCACTGTATCCTTCACACACACACACACACACCACTGTATCCTTCACACACACACACACACACACCACTGTATACTTTCCACATACACACACCACTGTATCCTTCACACATACACACACACCACTGTATCCTTCACACACACACACACACACACACACACACACACCACTGTATCCTTCACACACACACACACACACACACCACTGTATCCTTCACACACACACCACTGTATCCTTCACATACACACACACACACACCACTGTATCCTTCACACTCACACACCACTGTATCCTTCACACACACACACACACACACACCACTGTATGCTTCACACACACACACACACACACACACCACTGTATCCAGGCCTGTCGCTACAGGACAGGCAAACCAAGCAATTGCTTGGGGCCCTGAGCTGGCCGGGGGCCCCGAGCGGAGCCGGTGCTTGCCCGTCTTGTAGCGACAGGGCAATTCCCCCATCACTAATAAGGACATCCCCGTTAACTCTCTGCAGCCCGGTATTAAGTTTAAAAATGCAGGGCCGCCGGGTGATAGCGTGCGCCCATAGCAACGGAGGCGCAGAAGACCGGAGCATTGAGGAGGAGGAAGTCGTGCGCTGGCCAGCTTGGTAAGTGACCAGCGGCACGTCATCTTCGGTGTTCCGACCACCGCTTCTCCGATCCTGGAATTAATGCTATGGCCGGACCGGAGGAGCGGTGGTCGGAGCACTGAAGTGGGGCAGTACACAGGCATACACTGTATATGGCTGGAGGCTGTGTGTCTGTGGGGAACACTGCCTGCCTAATGTGGGGTAACACTCCCTACCTAATGTGGGGGAACACTGCCTACCTAATGTGGGGGAACACTGCCAGCCTAATGTGGGGGAACACTGCCAGCCTAATGTGGGGGAACACTGCCAGCCTAATGTGGGGGGAATACTGCCAACCTAATGTGGGGAGAACTATGCTGCACCTAATGTGGGGGGGAACACTGCCAGCCTAATGTGGGGAGAACTATGCTGCACCTTATGTGGGGGGAACACTGCCAACCTAATGTAGGGAAAACTATTCTGCACCTAATGTGGGGGAACACTGCCAACCTAATGTGGGGGGAACACTGCTAAAGCAAAAGCCAAATAGACTCCTTGCCAGCGGGCACTTTCCACCATGTGATCAAGATACTGGCCTAGGAGGAAAGAGAAATACTAAATACAAGCAAACATGGGTACAGGCACAAGACTAACTCACTCCTAGATAGACAGATTAGCACAAGGCTCAGGAATTCTATCCTAGGAGTAGCAGGATGAAAAGGTCAAAACAGGACTGACGTAACGTACAGTGTGAATACAGACCAAGGCAACACAAATACTAAAACCCGACAAGTGTAGTAAAACAAAGCAGGCTAAAAAAAATCCATATATCAAACAGGACAGATAACCATGGTTAAAACTCAGGATAAGTGTTCAAACAAACATAGCTAAGGTGCATAATAAACGAGACATGGTCAGAGAACAGATCCAATTACCAGCCCAAAGCAACACCTGAAGAGGCCTTAAATATCCTCCCAGTGCCGCTGGGTTAACTCTTCCCAAACCAGGGAGAATTAGTACAGAAACTGTTCAGACACAAAAACAATGTCTGAACAGGACCTAAAGCCGAAAAATACAAAAACACAGAAACGGACATTACAGTTATATTCAGCTGAAACAGTGCGTGGCAGGGTTTTATTCAATGGTACAGTATGTGGCAGGGTTATATTCAGGGGTACAGTGTGTGAAATGGTTGTAATAATTGTTGTCTTCATATATAAAATAAGGATCTACTGACAAAGTGAGTAGCCAACAATTTCTGTGCATCAAACTTTGCAGAGGTAAGAGACAGCAGTCTGGGGGGTCGTCTGTGTCGGCCGTTGGTGGTGGTGGTGGGGGGGAGGGGGGGGGGTTGCTCATAACTTTATTCTGTATACACGTGGCATATATATTCAACTGTCTAAAACTGTGTTTTCCAATCAGTGTGCCTCCTGCTGTCAGAAATCTACCTGGGCATGCTGGGAGTTTGGAAAAAAAAATGATCTAAAAGAAAAACTGTCCTTGCTGTCTATAACCTCCACTCACATTGAAATATTACATAACACCGAACAGAATATCATAAGGAATAATCCTGACACTGAAGACACAAATATGCAGTGATATGTGTTTCCCTAATTTACTGGCTGCTTACATCACAATGCTCCCCGCAGGTCACTGTGACATCATCAGCTGCTAGGTAAGAAGCAGTTCCTCCTGGGCGGAGACATTTGCTGATAGGCTCTTTTGTGCTACACCTCTGAAGACACTGGAGAGAAGTGGGAAAATTAATAAGAATCCCTTTCTTGGTCTGAAGATCACTTATTTAAGGTACGTGAATAATGAGGTTTATTTATTTATTATTAATAGGTCAAACAGGTCTAATTTGTATTGTCTGATCTCACAAGTGCAATTAGAAATGATTAAAAAAAAATATATATATATACACTGCTCAAAAAAATAAAGGGAACACTTAAACAACAC
Organism: Hyla sarda; assembly: GCF_029499605.1. Lineage (NCBI taxonomy): Eukaryota > Metazoa > Chordata > Amphibia > Anura > Hylidae > Hyla > Hyla sarda. Next base: position 351,555,392 of record NC_079193.1, read on the forward strand.
AATGTAACTTCAAGTCAATGACACTTCCGTGAAATCCCACTGTCCACTCAGGAAGAACACTGATTGACAATCAATTTCACATGCTGTTGTGCAAATGGAACAGACAACAGGTGGAAATTATAGGCAATTATCAAGACCCCCAGTAAAGGAGTGGTTCAGCAGGTGGTGACCACAGACCACTTCTCAGTTCCTATGCTTCCTGGCTGATGTTTTGGTCACTTTTGAATGCTGGCGGTGCTTCGACTCTAGTGGTAGCATATGATGGAGTCTACAACCCACACAAGTGGCTCAGGTAGTGCAGATCATCCAGGATGGCACATCAATGCGAGCTGTGGCAAGAAGGTTTGCTGTGTCTAGAGCATGGTGGCGCTACAAGAAGACAGATTGGGGAGGGGGGGGGGGGGGAAGAGTTCATCCCTGACTCAGGAACCCTGTCGCTTCCTGCTTAATGAAGCACTGGGTCAGGAGACACTCCATTTATTCTATATGGAGTCCCCGGAGACAGCAGAGTACAGGCTATCACTGGCTGGATAGAAGACTCAGGGCCCCATTCTCAACATTCCAGTGTCCCAAAGGTTGGACCCAATGTGATCAGAACAAGGGCTCCATAGCAAATATCCTCGGACCCATATGGAGGCTTCAGGCCAGGCCTAAGGACTTGTAGCCGCCAATCAAGCCACCCATTTTAATCTGCAACGCTGGACCACATACCATGAGTGAGGACTAACCCCTGTGAGCCAACCAGGGATTTTTACATGCCACCTTAGGGCGGTAACAATCAGAAACATTCAGGGTCTCTACGCAACGGGTAACCCTTTGTATGACAAGTTAGATAAAACTGTATCCCTCCCCCATCACTGACATAGCAAGAGTTGGAAATAACCGGGTAAGGCAGAATTTCCATTAAGGCAGAATTTCCACCCCGGCCTGTGAATGTATGTGAGTGGTGATGCATACAGTGTACAGTATACATTGCCACTCACCAGGGGCGCACGCAGGATTTTATCATAGGTTGGAGTTTAAAAACATAAAATAATACCTTCTTCACACTAGGACGACCTATTACTACTGCAGTCACATACTATTGTACAGAGCAGTTTCATCTAGTGACTCACAGGGGGGTCTATGTGGAATCGTTCTTTTTCCTTTCATCTCTGTCTTGTTTAGACCATAATGGAGACAACACCACAGAATCAGAAAAACATGTTAGGCTCCTTACATTTCTTAACTTATTCCTGCCCTCAGTGTCCCAAATAATGCCTCCATTGGTGCCCTGTATCGTTTGTAGGAGTAGGTGAGCATGTTGGGGAATTGGGTGGTGGTGGTGGGTAAGTAATTTGCCCCTTATGGTAGATTCCCCCCAGTAGGTAGATAGGTAATCCCACCTCCCCCCATTAGGTAGATGCCTCCCAGTAGATAGGTAGGGAATACCAATGGTAGATATTAGGTAGTCTTCCCGGTAGGTAGTTAACGCCCCCTGGTAGATAGATAGGTAACGGCTCCAAGTAGGTAATAACTCCCAGTAGGTAAGTAGATAGTGTAGGTAGGTAGACAGTTGTTAGGATTCGGCAGGCTGGATGTGGATCCTCTGTGTCAGCGAGGGATAGGCGTGGACCGGTTCTAAGTTGCTACTGGTATTGACCAGAGCCCGCCGCAAAGCGAGATAGTCTTGCTGCGGCGGTAGCAACCAGGTCGTATCCACCGGTAACGGCTCAACCTCGCTGACTGCTGAGAAAGGCGTGGGACAGAAGGACTAGACAGAGGCGAGGTCAGACGTAGCAGAAGGTCAGGGCAGGCGGCAAGGTCCGTAGTCAATGGTGACGGCAGAAGGTCTGGAAACACTGGTAAGGCAATCACAGGAACGCTTTCACTAGGCAACAAGATCCGGCAATGCAGGGAAGGTGGAAGCGAGGTAATATAGGCCTAGAGCAGGTGAGCTAATTACACTGATTGGGCCAGGCACCAATTAGCGGTGCACTGGCCCTTTAAATCTTCGAGAGCTGGCACGCGCGCGCCAGGACGTGACAGCTGGGGACCGGGACTGGTAAGTAGATTGGGATGCGATCCACGAGCGGGCGCGTCCCGCTATGCGGATCGCATCCCCGCCGGCAGTGTCAGTGCAGCGCTCCCGGTCAGCGGGTCTGACCGGGGCGCTGCAGAGAGAAGAACGCCGCGAGCGCTCCGGGGAGGAGCAGGGACCCGGAGCGCTCGGCGTAACAGTGTACCCCCCCCTTAGGTCTCCCCCTCTTTTTGTCTGCTTGTCCCTTCATATGAAACGAGGCCATTGGGAGAGATTCTTGAGTTTCCTTTCGGATGACAGAGAAGTCCTGGGTAACTTCCTCAATGGCAGGCAATCCAGAAAAAGTGGGAATGGGGGGGGGGGGGGCAGAGGGTGAAGCTTGCCACGGGGCAGAGTGTTACCAGGAAGGGGGCTATGAGGAGGCAAAATCTCAGCTTGCTTTTTGCCGAAAATATCCTGGTAAGCCTTGGGAGGGACCGGTATGGGTGGAACCTCAGGAGTTAGACAAGTGGGAGTAAATGTGAGGCATCGCTTGTGACAAGGGGGGCTCCAATTTTTGATCTCCCCGGTGGTCCAGTCAAGGGTAGGAGAATGACGTTGGAGCCATGGCAGACCGAGGAGGACTTCAGAGGTGCAGTTGGGCAAAACAAAAAATTCAATTTTTTTGTGATGCAGTCCAATGCTCATAAGCAGGGGTTCTGTGCGGTAACGCACAGTGCAGTCCAATTTTACTCCGTTGACAGAAGAAATGTAGAGTGGCTTGACGAGACGGGTCACTGGGATGCTGAACCTATTAACAAAAGAGGCCAAAATAAAATTTCCTGCAGAACCAGAGTCCAAGAGGGCCACAGCTGAGAAGGAGGAGTTGGCAGAAGGAGAAATCCGCACGGTCACAGTGAGACGTGGAGAAGCAGACTTCACACCAAGAGACGCCACTCCCACGTGAGCTGGGTGCGTGCGTGTCCCAGACGCTTACGGAATTCTGGAGCAGAGGGGTGATACCTATGAGGGAGCGCCTATGTCTGCTAGCGGACTCCGGAGAGGAGTCAGAGGAAATGCCCCTAGTACACTTGTGAGCGCTTAGCATAGGGAGAGGGGGGTCTCTAGAGGGTCGACGTAAGGAGGGCCTTTCCAAAGCAGTCACCACAGAGCAGGAGACCTGAGCCAAGTCGGAAACAGACTGGGAGAGGGAAGACACCTATTCCGGAGGGATAGCAGAGCCCACAGGGTCTGGAGGGGGATCCTAAGTAGAAATACCAGGAGGGTCAGGGGGTGCAGGCGGAACAAGTGGGTTCAGCAGAACCAGACGACATTTTAGTATTGCAGCCCTTGCAGGTATAATAGGTGACCAGGGCCCCAGTTAGCTGTCTAGAGGGAGGGACAGTTCTGGGCTCGGACATAGCAAAAGAAAAAAAAAAAGATGTCTCACAGCATCTGTGTCCCCGGCAAAATATATAATTACATAAACACTCGTACTGTACAAAAGGATTTTAACCTGGACTCATACAAAGCCGAATTAAACCCAAACAAACAATGATTGATTAAGATTATCAAGGCTTTTATTAGAAAAGTTATACATAACACAGCATATCAACTATATTCATGGACAATTATTCTCAAGAAGCAATGAAAACCGACCAAAATTGTGTAACAAGTAACAAGATTAATTTCTATAATTAGAACATCCACGTTATCTACAATCTCTTTATACAAAGGGGGAGGGGGTTGAGAGGAACGTCATATAGAAAAGAGCAAAGCGTGCTTAAAGCTTTCATTCTTTACATTATGGTGGAATGGGACACTGCGACAAAAGATAAGTTATTTTCAATTACGGTGATTTTTTTTGGGGGTGGGTGGGAAGACATACTGAAAACCTATGGGACTAATGAAGCAAACTTTGGGGGCGGGGGGGGGGGGGGATTTATTTATTCTTTAGAACAGTATCCCACCACTTACCATTTTTTTTATTCAACATTATGTTAAAAGAAAAATTATATATATATATATATTTTTTTTAATATAGTGGGCTCAAATCCTTCGGAGGGGCTCAAGAAATTAAATTGTCTGACTAGAGACAGAATTTTAATCTTTTTAACTCTATGGCTATGCAGGGGATTTGGAGCAGTGTCAGAATCACCATAAATATAAAATATTTAATACATTTTTATTAAATAAATGTATTTAATATATATTAAATATATTTATTTAATATTTATTAAATTAAAAAAATTATATTTATTTAGTACATATCAGTGCAGAATGTTTGGCAATGGTGGTCCATTTAAAGCAGTGCTTCCCATCCAGGGTGCCTCCAGCTGTTGCAAAACTACAACTCGCAGCATGCCCAGACAGCCGTTGGCTGTCTGGGCACGCTGAGAGTTGTAGTTTTGCAACAGCTGGAGGCACCCTGGATCGGAAGCACTGCTTTCAAAGGGTAACACTAAAGTTGTTGCGGCGGCAGTATTAACTTGAAAACTGCCGGCTAGTTCTCGGCGCTCTGCCCAAGAGAGCAGTCTACCAAATTGCCGGCAGTCCCATGCAAATCTCTGTGAAAGTGTTATATTATGGTCTAGTTCACACTAGCATTTTAAGAGGGCACTTTTTTTTTATTCAATAGGTGTAAGGTATTAGGATGATATAATCAGGCATAGAACACGATGCATTGTCCTGCAAATTAAAGTTTAAAGGGGTACTCCGGTGAAAAATATTTAGTTTTTAATCAACTGGTGCCAGAAAGTTAAAAAGATTTGTAAATTACTTCTATTAAATCTTTATCCTTCCAGTACTAATTAGCTGTCTATACTACAGAGAAAGTCCTTTTCTTTTTTTTCTGTCCATAGTGCTCTCTGCTGACACCTCTGTCCGTATCAGGAACTGTCCCAGATCAGGATAAAATCTCCATAGCAAACCTCTCCTGCTCTGGACAGTTCCTGATACCAGACAGAGGTGTCACCAGAGAGCACTGTGGTTAGAGGAAAAAAAAAAAAAAAAAAAAAAAAAAAAAAAAAGGAAATCCAAAAACAAAAAGAACTTTATCATACAGCCGCTAATAAGTACTGGAAGGATAAAGATTTAATAGAAGTAATTTACAAATCTTTTTAACTTTCTGGCACCAGTTGATAAAAAAAAAAACAAAATTTTTTTACACCGGAGTACCCCTTTAATGTAAATTTATATCATGTAGGAATTATACGGGATCAATAATCAATGCCAGACAGTGTCTAGGATGTTGTGAAACTACAATTCCCAGCATGCAGCAGTCATGACATGCAAAGAGTTGTAGTATTTGCAACAGCTGGAGGGAAAAAAATAAATAAATAAAAAAAAAGTGGAGAACATCATAATGTGAACTACATGTACCAGCCCGGCTTCCAAAGTAGTAGACAGAGGTTTTAAGCTCGTGTATTATAATAAAATTAAAAATAACCAAAAAGACAGGAGTGTGCAGTATTCATGGATACAATGTATGAAATGTATGAAATGTATATAGGTTTATATGGTACATTAGCAGATACATGTATTAGCCCCAGAGTTTCCACCATAGGTTATAATATTACAATCATTATACAGAAGTATATACCTGTATGATCAGCTGATGGGGTCGTGCATTATACACATCCCCAGGATCAGCAGAAACAATAGCGCAGGGCTGACCTTGCCCTAAGCAGTCAGTACTAAACAGACGATGTCCAGTGTGCCTCCAGCTGTTGCAAAATTACAACTCCCAGCATGCCCGGACAGTCATACTGGGAGTAGTAGTTTTGCAACAGCTGAAGGTCTACAGCTTAGAGACCACTGCCTTATAACAGTTTCCCAACCAGCATGCCTCCAGCTGTGGCAAAACTACAACTCCCAGCATGCCCGGATAGCCTAAGGCTGTCTGGGCATGCTGGGAGTTGTAGTTTTGCAACAGCTGGTGGCACCCTGGACATAGATTGTGTCTGTGTGTATCGAACAGACTGATAATGTACAGATAGGAAGTGTTTTCAGTCTGTTCGATACACACAGACACAATCTATGTCCAGGGTGCCACCAGCTGTTGCAAAACTACAACTCCCAGCATGCCCGGACAGCCAACGGCTGTCCGGGCATACTGGGAGTTGTAGTTTTGCAACAGCTGAAGGTCCACAGTTTAGAGACCACTGCCTTATAACAGTGTTTCCAAACCAGCATGCCTCCAGCCGTTGCAAAACTACAACTCCCAGCATTCTTGGTCTGGGAGTTGTAGTTTTTCAAAGCTGGATGCGCACTTTGAAAACACTTTTGTACATTATCAGTCTGTTGGATTGAGTCAATTTGTCAGAATTTTTCATTGAACTGCCAATTTAGAACCCTATGCTGCCCTGTTCCTCTGTCACTACTCCTGGAAATATATGAGCTAGGGCTATATTTGGCCCTCGCTGTGCCGCTCCTATTGCAGCTAACCGAGGTGAATGCGGTCACGTTGCAAGTTAAGAAGCATTCAGGATTTTTGATGACAAACATGTGGGTCGCAATGTGACCACATTCATTTTCAATAGCTGCAATTCTGGGCCATAATGCCCCCCCCCCCCAGGCTATACTAGTAACTGGGTGTTACCATTCCCCCAAGGAAATAGGTTGTGTCCCCATAAGGTCCGCATTTACTGGACAACAACAGGCTGAAGGGAAACACCCTATTGCAGTGTTTCCCAACCAGGGTGCCTCCAGCTGTTGCAAAACTACAACTCCCAGCATGCCCGGACAGCAAAAGGCTGTCCGGGCATGCTGGGAGTTGTAGTTTAGGCTCCCTGGTTGGGAAAGGCTGCCCTATTGGCAAGGGAATGAAGAGACCCAATTGACCGTGTACTCAAATATTACCAGGAAAAATACTGCAATTGCTAAGAATTTTAAAAACTGTTTATTCCACCTCATGGCTGCAGGTGGAGCTTTACAGGAATAGTCTCCCGAATATAGAGAATGTGGACACAAGGGGGGACCCCGCTCTACAAGCCTAAATAGAGAGAGCCTCACTATGAGTCTAAGTTTCAGTGGAGTACCCCTTTAAGCACTCTTTTCCCATATGTTGGGATAAGTGTGCCTTCTAAATCGTGTGTCTCCAGCTGTTGCAAAACAACTCCCAGCAGTCGGTTGTCTGGGCATGCTTGGAGTTGCAACAGCTGGATACACTGCTTGAAAAAACACAGGGATAAGATGTGATGGCCACTGATTTGCACTTGTATCAGGTGCCTTGGAGGACTACAAGAATCAGCACACCTCAAGTACATCCAGTGATTTTGCAGATCATTGCAGGCGGCATCACCTAGGCCAGGGTGTCCCAACTGGGGGGCTTCAGCTGTTGGAAAACTACAACTCCCGAACAGTCTATGGCTATATGGGCATGCTGGTAGTTGTAGTTTTGCAACAGCTGGAGGCACCCTGGTGGGAAAACACTGTCCTATGAAAAACCTAAAGGGTCCTTTGTTCTAAAAATTCAATGCCATCAGACAAGCCAGGCAAAGATCGGCAGCCATGATGCTTAACTGTACAGACACAAAACTGTTTCATGAACTATAACCAAGGTTACCTAAATACGTATGATCAATGGTATCACCTTGATAAAGAATAAAACAAATACTAAGACAGTCAAGAAGCATGTATGCCTCCAGGACAGTGTTTTCACAACCAGGGTGCCTCCAGCTGTTGAAAAACTACAACTCCCAGCATGCTGTCGGCTTTCCGGGCATGCTGGGAGTTGCAGATTAGCTACAGCTGGAGGCACCCTGGTTGGGGAAAACACTGGTGCTATCTATTCCTCTTACACCCTGGGAACGTGGTCCTAAAACAAAATGAGCAAGAACACGACAGACATTAGAATTTATTACTTAGCTTTCCTTTAATGCCTTAAAATACTAAAATGTGTAGATATTTACAAGAATATTTTACATTTACTACTACAAAAGTAGAATAAAAACAAATAAAAAAAAGCAAGAACAAACAAAAAAAACAGATAAGGCCATCCCCATAAGGATGTTGCCTTGTGTTTTTAAATCTGGAGGTTCCAGCATGGCATAAATAAAGAGTAGCCAGTGTCTATACATGTGTTTCCCAACCAGGGTGCCTCCAGCTGTTGCGAAATTACAACTCCCAGCTTGCCCGGACAGCCGAAGGCTGTCCGGGCATGCTGGGTGTTGTAATTTTGCAACAGCTGGAGGCACCCTGGTTGGGAAACCCTGATCTACACAAGGGGAGAGAGGGGTTTAGAGCTGCCATCTAGTGGCCGGGAACATTGTCAATAATCACTTAGCTTTGTACTAAAACACCGACACGTCACCACATATGGATAAAAAGATCTCAGGGACCTGTCATATCTCCAGATTTGTGTGTGTTTTTTTTTTAAAGGTAATACTTGTATTCCCTACAAAAGCAATTTTAATCTCATAATTTAGGATTGTTCGGTTCCTCTGTTATCCCTAATGGAAATTTAGGACTAAATTGACAATCCGGATGCATGCTGGGAGTTGTAGTTTTGCTACAGCTGGAGGGCCACAGTTTGAAAACCACTGGTATAGTGACACTAAAAAGGTAGCACCCACTTGTGCACACAAACAGCACGGACACCCCAAACCGGTAACACCCTGTTGTCCATTTACCCACATTTCTAGTAGGAATAAGAGGAATAGAACCTAGAGATTTAAAAATAAAAAAAATATTTTACTATAAAAGCACAGGTCAGAGGTCACACACACGTCTGTGCAACAGCTATTAAAGTCCAGTCCCAATGATTTTCTGAAAGGTTGTAGATACAAGTATGGGGGAATCACATGATCTGAGACCACCCGCTGGACCCCCAGGACAAGACCTATCGAGCTCAAACCCCTTTAGCACTACTCAGTTTAGCTACTGGAAATCTAAGTAAAGTGTCGTTTCAGGTAACAAAATCTGAGCACTATCAAAGGGTGTAGACCTTAAAGGGGTACCCTGGTGGAAATTTTTTTTTCTTCTTTTCATCATCAACTGGTGTCAGAAAGTTAAATAGATTAGTAAATTACTTCTATTTAAAAATCTTAATCCCTCCAGTACTTCTCAGCTGCTGTATGCTCCACATGAAGTACTATTCTTTTTGAATTTATTTTCTTGTCATGACCACAGTGCTCTCTGCTGACACCTCTGTCCATGTCAGGAACTGTCCAGGAGTAGGAGAACCCCCCCCCCCCTAGCAAACATATGCTGCTCTGGACATTTCCTGAAATGGACAGAGATGTCAGCAGAGAGCACTGTGGTCATGACAAGAAAAAAAAAAAAGAATAGAGCTTCCTGTGGAGCATACAGCAGCTGATAAGTACTGGAAGGGTTAAGATTTTTTTAATAGAAGTAATTGACAAATCTGTTTAACTTTCAGGCATCAGCTAAAATAAAAAAATAATAAAAGTTTCCACCGGAGTACCCTTTAGTTCCAGAGATCAGTGGTGGTCCACGATCAAGGACCGACGCCATCACTTTTTCACATAACAGATCAAGAACTCACTGACCGAATTAGCCGACACATAAAGGACCATGTGACTACAACGAGACCTGTATTATGCAGACGACACCCTGGACATTTAAAGCAAGATAGCACAGCCCACAAAGCGGAACCACAGCCTCCTGTATATTATTATGGTGTCCCAAAATCTAGTGTAGAATTAAACCACCGGACAAGGAATTTACATTGAATAGACACAGACCTAGAAAATAAAGTCTGCATCGAAGGTGAACCTAAAAATGATGGCTACCAGTGATAACTGAAGACTATCGGACTTAGTATCGCTACACATAAGGGTGGAGCACCGCAGCCACACGCAGTTTACTGCATTTAACAGTTCTCGAATGGTTAACGTGCAAGTCCCGGGTTTAGGCATGCCCGATCATCCCCTCCAGCGTGGTGAACGCAGGCCACACTTGGCGGTACGTTGGTTGTGTCTCGTTCATCACAAAAGAGCTTGTGCGTGTAAGTTCGCTCAGCAACCGTACAGCGCCTCCCCACGCTGGAGATTACGTGTGCCGTATATTGGGACTTGCGCCTTAATGGATGCATGATTTGGCACGCAAACCGCAATCTGCTGCATGATTTTGCAAGTATGACTGCTTCTTATATTTACAGCCATGATCAACAAGTGTGAAACAAACCACATGTGGGTGCAGTCTACACCTGATAGTTTATAGTATGGAAATTCCAACCCTAAAAAAAAAAATAGTTAACTACAGTAGGATTAGTGAAAATAAGAACAAGGAAACATGAACTTCTGCAAATTTAAAACCAAAAAATTAGAAATCTCTTGCTTACTCCAAAATCTTGCTTTAAAAAGGGGTACTCCACCGCCCCAGCGTCTGGAACATTTTGTTCTCAATGCTGGGTGCAGTCAGCGAGTGTCGTGACGTCATGCACACGCCCCCTAGTGACGTCACGCCCCTTCAATGCAAGTCTATGGGAGGGGGCGTGGCGAATGCCACGCCCCCTCCCATAGACTTGCATTGAGGGGCATGGCGTCACTAGGGGGGAGTGCGCATGACATCACGACCCCAGTAGCCTGCACCCAGCATTTAGAACAAAATGTTTCAGACACTGGGGCAGTGGAGTACCCCTTTAAGCAAACTTCAGCCCAAAAATAATAAAAGCAACAGTGTGCTGACAATCTGCAATGATTTAACATAAAATAAAGAGATTTTAAAGATGAGTATTTAGTGAAGTGGAGGAAACTACAATGAGAAATAACTGTAAATGATCTGTGTGTGGATCAATACTGCACACCGCTGTCCTCCGCATTCCTTCATTGCTCTGCACATTGTATTTCTTGATTTTTTAAACTAGAGATGAGCGAACTTACAATAAATTCGATTCGTCACGAACTTCTCGGCTCGGCAGTTGATGACTTTATCCTGCATTAATTAGTTCAGCTTTCAGGTGCTCCGGTGGGGCTGGAAAAGGTGGATACAGTCCTAGGGAAAAAGAGTCTCCTAAGACTGTATCCACATCTTCCAGCCCACCGGAGCACCTGAAAGCTGAACTCATTTATGCAGGAAAGTCATCAACTGCCGAGCCGAGAAGTTTGTGACGAATCGAATTTACTGTAAGTTCGATCATCTCTCGTTTAAACCTCAAGAGAACTATTAAAAAGGAGTCGGATTAAAAACCAAAATATTATATCACATTCACCCATCAACATTTAAAACCCATAAACAGATGTTACATTGAAGGAAAAAAAATATATATATAAAATAAAAATAAAAAGGGGACAAACTGTACATATTAAAACAACCAAAAACCAAATAGAATATAGCCAGGGGGGTGAGATCACCAATGTGGCCTGGTGCTGACCGGCATGGCCTTTTTTTACTACACCGCTCTGCCATGCAAGCTCCAGCATACAGGTTGGTACAAGGTTGTGAAGTCGTTTTGCTTTGACGGCAGTAAAATCACACAATGTGAAATCTTGGTCCCGGGGTGGCGATGATGTCGCTGTAGGGCTCCTCTTGGGTAAGTTCAATCGCCTGCTGCTTTTTAAGGACGAGGAAGCTGTAGAACTTGGCCGCAGCTTGCTTCCGGTTTGTGTTTCGACACAGGTCTAGTAAACTGATGGACTCTGCGCCTGTTCTGGCAAGGACTCTCTGCAAATCAAAAGAATTAAAAATAGTTTATTAAATGCAAAAAAAAAAAAAAAAAAAAAAAAAAAAAAAAAACAATGGTAATTGTGAGCCATCAATGCTGCATAAAAGAACTCTAATGTTTTCCTTAAAGGGGCACTCCACTGGAAATTATTATACATTTTTTTTTTCCAATCAACTGGTGCCAGAAAGTTAAAAACAGATTTGTAAATTACTTTTATTTAAAAAAAATCTTAATCCTTCCAGTACTTATTAGCTGCTGTATGTTCCAGAGGAAGTTCTTTTATTTTTGAATTTCATTTCTTTCTGTCTGTCTTACCACATTGACACCTCTGTCCATGTCAGGAGCAAATCCCCATAGCAAACCTTTTCTGCTCTGGACAGTTACTAAAAATGGACAGAGGTGTCAGAGCACAGTGGACAAAAAAAAAAAAAAAATAGAAAATTTCCTCTGTAGTATACAGCAGCTGATAAGTACTGGAAGGATTAAGATTTTTAAATAGAAGTTATTTACAAATCAGTTTAACTTTCTGACACCAGCTGATAAAAAAAAAAAGTTTTCCAGGGGAGTTCCCCTTTAAAATGTATCAGGTAAGAAAAAGCCGATTTCTTTCTTTCCAATTCAGGGTGACTGATCAATCAAGAAGCCTAAGTACAGCCATATATACAGGTCTATGCCATGTGAACAGCTGTTGCAATACTACAAACTTGCAGCCAATGGCTGTCCAGGCAATTGTAGTTTGGCAACAGCTGGAGGCTCACTGGTTTGTTAACACTGCTACTGTTTATGGCATTGTTTCCCAAACAGGGTGCCTCCAGCAGTTTCAACACTACAACTCCCACAATGCCCAATCCTGGAAATATTAGAGTACACAAGTCAATTGGGTCTCTCCATTCCCTTGCCAATAGGGCAGCCTTTCCCAACCAGGGAGCCTCCAGCTGTTGCAAAACTACAACTCCCAGCATGCCCGGACAGCCGTTGGCTGTCCGGGCATGCTGGGAGTTGTAGTTTTGCAACAGCTGGAGGCACCCTGGTTGGGAAACACTGGTTTATGGAGTCCTCCAGACAGATGTTGAGGAAGGATTAGGAATGTCACAAAGAGGCAAGCCAAAAGGATCAATTGTAGGAGGGGGATCCCATTTTTGATATCGCAAATGTATCAAATTTTCAACCAATACATAGACCTATATAAAACTGTCCACACTCGCTAAAAGCAGATTCCAATAGAAAAATTACTTTAATCAGCAGTCGGTGTCACCAGAGGTTTGCAATGCACTGGGGCTTCCACACCTCTCTCCATCGCTGCTGTGTGACTGACTGAGGCCCGCGGCGCATGCATTGTCACTCACTACCAACGTGTCGCCAGCTATTGTATTCCTACTGGAGTTGCACAGGGCTCCGTAATACTGAGTGACAGCGCATGTATTAAGGACCTGTGTGTCAAACACACATTGGCAATAGAGCAACATGGTGGGGGTCTTTTCTTAATGGTGATTGAAGCCTCAGAACAGCCAAATGCAAGGAAACAGATCATAGTGTGGACAGTTCTATATGTCAACTTCACACTACATTTGATTTAAATATTGTTCTGTGATAATCCTAGAATGATGGCAGATGCAAGAGCAAACTTGTTTACTGGTACAGAGGACAATGAAAGCGACTGGAGACGAGAACATTGAACAGATGTTCAATATCACACTCAAAACACCAATATGGAGAATTTTTTTAATATAAATTAGAGGATTATAATATATATATATATATATATATATATATATATATATATATATATATATATATATATATATATATATATATATATATATATATATATATATAATATTTTGGGACCGGCCCCCGACTGTTGCCACCTGTAGACTGTAAAATACAGAAGTGCCACCACAGACTTAGCCCTTTATGTTCTTTAAAACTTAAGAGTGCACCTAGATATTAACATAGGATCATCTATAATGGGTGAGGACACCCCCCCCCCCCCCCACATACAGACATAGTATGGGCGTGCTTCATTAATAAGTGTAACGTTACAAAACGAAACGTGTATTGTACATCGCCCCACCAATAGAGTTGGCCATGACGTCAGTAAGACGATAGGGTGGAATAGAGCCCAGTACCTGAAGGCCGTGCAGCATCTGCTGGGTCCTCTTGTTCCAGCGCCTCTCCTCCTGGTCCTGCTCAGTCCCTGTGGTATCTTCCTCCTGTAACAACAACAACAAGAGCGCTTAGAGAAACAGCTGCAAGTCCTGATTAATATTCATAGGATAATAAGTGAAGTAGAAAATGAATTCATATTTCTCAATATCTCTAGAGCACTGAGCTCTTTCTAAACTACCTGCTTGTCTGATACACAAACGAGTCTCTTGCCTGCGTCCTCAGAAATTATTAAGTAAAGCAGATTTTATAAAAAAACAAAACAAAAAAAAAAAAGATGTTTTACGTTGGCTAGAAAGATTACGACGTACTGTGGTGTCATTGAAGGAGCAAACACATAGGTGACTGCCAAGTATCTAGCAATTTGAATACAATATAAATACTACAAATATATGCTAAATAAATTAAAATATATAATCTATATATACACAAACTAAATAAATTTATTATATATATATATATATATATATATATATATATATATATATATATATATATATATATATATATATATATATATATATATATATATATATATATATATATATATATATATACACATACACACATACATACACACACACACACATACACACACATATATCACTCACAGAAAAGTTACATATATGTCTACCTCCCTTCCAAATTGACTTTTCTATGGGGTTTGACCAGACAATGTATGCCAGTGGTCTTCAGATGTTGCAAAACTACAACTCCCAGCATGCCCAGACAGCCAACGGCTGGAGGTCCACAGTTCTATGCTATTTTGTTAGTCTCATGAATTTTATATAGGATTCAACAAAAACACGCTTTGCTGGATCCTTGTATAACCCATGAGTGATCCCACACTGTTTCAGACCCATTACAATAAATTCAACCACCGCTGACACCTTAATGGCCCATCTAGACCTCGGTGATGCTCCAGCCTACTGATTTTGGCAAAAAGTGTAAACAGCTCAATGAAGCGCTAATGTAATATCACTAAAGCGGTGCTTTCCATCATAACTTCTATGACACTGCTCACATCACTTTATAGCTTTATGAACACATGGGAAAAACTTCAGGGACAGACAACACTCTTATACACGGGCTCCATTATGTTTCCATCAGGCCAAAATACATTTTGCAGTGTGTATGCCTGTATGTAGGAAGGCCAAAGCAACCATCAGGGGAACATGTAGGTAGCTTATCCTGGCATACAAGTCAAAAGCAGGACCATAGCACGATGTAAACAGGGCCTTAGAAGTTAGTTTTAAAGCATACTTCGCCTTACAACAATAAAACGAAATCTAAACCTCAGCCTAGGGTTACTAGGTCCTGTGGCTATCATGGCGGCACAAAGTAATTCTGGCTTAGGGACTTGTTTTTCATAAACAAACAAATGGCTTGTAGACCTAGTTGAGAAGCTTAAAGGGTAAGTCTCATGCTCAAAAACCTACTACCTGAAGGATAGGGGATAAGTTTTAGATTGCGGAGGGTCCGTGCACTAGCACAGGAGCACGTCACAACCCCCCGCCTGAAGCGGAGGCCGCCATGCCTAGTTCTATGGGAGAGCAGTTCAGCAATCTTCAGCTCTTATAGAACTATATGGAGGGGGCATGGTGCCCTCTTCTTCGGGCGGGGGTTGTGATGCGCTCCTGTGCTAGCGCTCAGGAGCTCCAAATAAGAGATCACAGGGGGCCCAAGCACACGGACCCTCTGCGATCTAAAACTTATCCCCTATCCTTCGCATAGGGGATACGTTTTTGAGCATGAGACTTATCCTTTAATGCTTAAATAAGTGTCCGTCAATGGAAAAAAAAAAATAGATTTCTTTAGATAGGACTGAAAACTGGTTCCAAGATAAGCTGCTACAAGCAGGTGAAGTTGTGCAATAATGCACTTCCCTCCCAGGCCAGCTGCCTGATCCGACCACTTCAGTGAAAAGGGTCAGATTTGACTGACAGCTACTGTGTAAGGCAAACGCTACCACATATTTCAGCTTATCACTTATTGCAATCTGAGCTTTGTTTATGGACAGTAAAGCTTGATTGTTAGATTTAGTAGAGAATGTACAGTGATGTGTACCTCTTCCTCCTCCTCTTCATCTTTTTCCTTCTCCTTGTCTTTCTCAGGAATAAGATTGAGCTCTGGAATTAAATCGTTGATGTTTTGAGGTTCCTCTGGGGGAAGTTCAACTGGTGGCATCTCGATCTGAGGCTCTGGCTCTTGCTGCAGAAAGAAATCACAATAAAAATTTTGGTTAATAGCTATTTAGATCTCCTACAAAAGCTACTAGAGAGGAGCGAATTTACAGTAAATTCAATTCGTCACGAACTTCTCGGCTCGGCAGTTGATGACTTATCCTGCATAAATTAGTTCAGCTTTCAGATGCTCCGGTGGGCTGGAAAAGGTGAATACAGTCCTAGGAAAGAGTCTCCTAGGACTGTATCCACCTTTTCCAGCCCATGGGAGCACCTGAATGCTGAACTCATTTATGCAGGATAAGTCATCAACTGCCGAGCCGAGAAGTTTGTGACGAATCGAATTTACTGTAAATTCGCTCATCTCTAAAAGCTACCCAAAAGCACGGAAGTTTTGATAAACTTCTGCAAAAAATAAAAATTGCAGTAAATAAATGTTTTCATCCGCTTACAGGAAGTAAAGGCTCTGGTTCCATTTGTTGAGAGTCACGTTTGACACCTTGTGGCTGAGGCTGAGGTGGCGGTGGCATCACGGTTTCATCCAGCTGAGTCCGGCTTCCCTCCATCATAGACTCCTGTAGTCTACTAGCTTCCTCCAGGATGGGTTGATCTACATGGCAGAAAGCACAATTACTACTAGCTGGCAGTAACCATCTTCTACAGCCTTGCCAACTATCTAGAAGGTTTTCATGCAGTTCATTACTTTAGCGGTAGAAGCACTCAAATGTTTACTTGAATATAAAAGCAAAAATAGGAAACCAGCTATGGTAGAACCTGAAGACATACCGATAACATCCTGCTGCCTCATCTCCTCCCTTGGAACCTCAGGATTTTCAAACTCCTTAAGGAACTCGTCCAAGTTGTCGGCCTCACCCCCTTTCCTCCTCTTTCGGAGATCATCAGGTACCACTGGTGTGAGGCATCGTGTGAACAGCTAATAAAGACAAATATGTATGTTAAGAGAATTCCAATTATTGACAGTCACCACTATATTTGGTAATACATACACGTTACATGATCCTCTAGGTCAGCGTTTCCCAACCAGGGTGCCTCCAGCTGTTGCAAAACTACAACTCCCAGCATGCCCGGACAGCCGTTGGCTGTCCGGGCATGCTGGGAGTTGTAGTTTTGCAACAGCTGGAGGCACCCTGGTTGGGAAACGCATACTGTTATATTGGCAGGGCACAGGACAGGCTTACCTTCAGAAGTCGGGAATTCCACAGAGGCTGAGCGGGCAGAGAGAAGAGCTTCTCCACGCCACCCGTCTCCTTCCACATCATCAGCTTCTTTGTTGGAGGCGCCAGGTCCAGAGTGGTGACAATGTCAGAGTAATCGCTCAGCTGGGCACGGATGGTCTTGCTGTCCAACTCTTTAACGCTGTCAACAATCAGCTTCCTTTTTCGCTTTGCTTTAGTTTCTTTAACTAAAATATTAGGGTGATAGGTCAGTGAAAATTAAAGTGTACCCATCAGATCCCCAAAATTTTTTTTATAAATCCCTCAGTACCTAATACTAGGGGTGGTGTTACAGAGGGGGGGAATAAAAAAAAATAAAAAGTGGTATCGGACCTACCCCGATCCCATGCAACTGCTCCCGTTGCATTCAGCTATTTTCTGGTGATACGCAGTTCCTGTGGGTACAGCACATCAGCAGGAAGTAGCAGTAAGGACCTGGGAATATCAGCACAGAAGCTGCGGGGAACCATAGTAGGAAAGTTTTTTTTTTTTTTCTGTTTGTAAATCCCCCTAGAGATCTGTAAAAAAATTTGATCCCTTGACAACTGCTTTCATTTCTATGGGGCATGGAGCGTGCCCTTCCAGAAGTGAATGGAACGGCAGGTTACATACATGACTACCTCCCCACTCAAACTGCTCACTGCTGTTGCGCAACAGAAAGGAGCAAGGGGCTAGGGTCCCCATTCAAGTCATTAGTAGGCCATAATTCTTCTCACCTATGCTGTAGTCTTGCCTAAAAATAGTTGCCGACAAAAGTATATACTTAAAGTGTTACCTGTAATGTCAATGGGCTCCAGTGCAAAGGCCTCCTCTTCATTAGGAACCAAAGTAGTCTGATCAGTCATGGTTGGCAGGGGCTCCACAGGATCAACAGAATCAGGGCTGTCTGGTCCACCCACTGAAACATCAAGGGAAATGAGTGTGGAATACAAATTTTGCAAAGCAAGGGTTAACACATCAGTCACACACATAACTATACTTACTTGAAACAACATCGTCATCATCCATGTCATCATCGTGGGGAGGCTGCTCTGGCAATGCGACACCCTCCTCAGGAATAGCTGGTGGGTCGTCAAATATGCCACCTCCATCATTGCTCAGAAGTTTGTCATCTAAAGAAACAGAATATATGATTTATAGCTTTAATGTTTAATTACTTTGTAGCTTAATCGGTTGCAGGAAGGACGAGCCAGCTCATCCTACAATGGCAAGCGGTGTATGGCGCACGATCCACTGTGGAGGTATCCAGAGGGCTTACCTCTGCTCCTATGCTGGTCCCGGCTCTGTGATTGATAGAACCTGGCTGAACCAGGCTTTATCAATCAAGTGCAGAGCACAGAGATCAATGCGGTTCTATGGAATTACATTGATCTGTATGGGGAATCTACCGATTAAAAGTGTAAAAAAAAAAGTTGAATAAAAAATTTAACACCTATTAACCCCTTCCATATTAAAAGTTTGAATCACTTTTCCCAAATTCCATATAAAAAATATGCAAACATAATAAAAACATATGTGGCCACGCTGCATGCGTAAATGTTCTAACTATAAAAATATAATGTTCAGTAAACCGCACGGTCAGTGGCATACACGTAAAAATAAATCCAAAGTCCACAATTGTGTATTTTTGGTCACTTTGTATACCATTAAAAAAAATTTTTTTAATAAAGTGTAAAAAAAGCGATTGTACTGATAAAATTTTAGATCACGGCGCAAAAAATTAGCCCTCATACAGCCATATAACTTATTTTTCCATATACAGAGTAGGTATGAGGGCTCATTTTTTGAGCCGTGATCTGAAGTTTTATCGGTACCATCGTTTTTTTTATAGTACAATTGGTGGCACAAAAAAAAAATTGATAAAATAAATAAATGCCCTCATATGGGTTAGGTGCAAAACTGAAAGCGTTTTTAGAAGGTGATGAGGGAAAAAACCTGAAGTGCAAAAATGTAAAAACCCTGCATCCTTAAGGAGGTTAAGACTACAACTACTGTGTTTGTAAACCATGAGCCCAGATCATTACCCAGTATGCCACCATCATTGGCGTCTCCAAAGTTGTCATCTTTATATGGTTCATCGAACTCCAGGTGGTTGCTCTTCTCATTCAGCTGAGTAGTAGAAGTCTGTTCTGGCTCCAGTAAGAGGTTAGAGGCGCTGGTGCTGACCAACATGTCATCCTCAAATGCACTGCCCTCTCGCATCATCTCCCGGTCGTCCATACCAAAGTCACCTGTAATATGGATGTGTCATTACTACAGGAAGATTCAACATAAAATTAGAATGACAATGTGACAATATATAACCAACTCCTGTATATTTTTCATTAACGCTGTTCACATTGTGGGATTAACAGAACTATCAAAATATAAAAGTTATTTCTGCACATGATGATTTTTTTTTTTTAAGTTTAGACTCTTATTTGAAAAACGGGAAGAGGGGGGGGGGGGGGGGGTGATTTAAGATAGTGGAGGGCTTTTATTGGACCCCTGACAGTCGCAGACCCCCCCCCCACCAGTGAAGCCAAGGGGAACGCCAGATCCGGAAGTACACAGTAAGCAGCGCATGCGCTGTACACAAACTTGGGCAAAAGAGCACAGAAAATACCTACCAAAATCATTGTCTTGCAGGATGTTGATATTTCCAACCTCTTCTCTCATGGTGATTTCTTCCACACGACTCTGGTTCAGGCTGAACTGCTGGGCAACATCAATGTCACTAAGAAAAAGGCAAAAAATATGTGGTTAGTTTTCTGCCAGTGATAGGACAGAATCATGATGGCTAATGTATAATAAAACAACATGGATGCTTCTCTCCACTGTTGCAGACATTAATCTGACAGGATTGCTTACTCAAGGTCCGGCAATGGCTGGTCAAAATCATGGAACTCCTCGGGCAGTGTGATGGCATTGTACGCAGCTTCACGATTCTCCTCCGGTAAATCCACCACACCTACAACAGAAGTGTTATTAGAGTTGTATAACAGAAACTACATTTATTAAACACAGTTTACTTTATGTGCCAGCAGTGGTAGTAGTTGGAGAGGCTGCTCAAACTCGCCATACACAAGATGACTGCTGTGCAATGTACTCTCCTAGGTATCCCTACTAACAGGTATAGGGTGCATGCACACTACATTTCTTAAGATACGGGACAGTATACGGCTGGGGAGAGGGGGGCGGAGAGTTGGGGCGGGGCAACCACACGCTACCGTATGCGGTCCCGTATCTAATGTATTTCAATGAGCGACCGGAGTGAAAAGCTGCCTCCGGTAGGCTCAGTTTTGCCCCGTATACATTTTCCCGACCGGACCTAAAAACGCTGTTGACTACGTTTTTAGGTCCAGTCGGGAAACCGTATACGGGGCAAAACGGAGCCAATGTTTAACTCCGGTCGCTCATTGAAATACATTAGATACGGGACCGCATAAGGCAGCATGTGGTTGCCCCGCCCCCGACTCTCCGCCCCCCCTCTCCCCAGCCGTATACAGTCCTGTATCTTAAGAAACGTAGTGTGCATGCACCCTTACAGTGAACCCTTTCAAGAGTCCATCCCCCTATGCAGACCAGGTTTCCGGTGACTGACTTTCTGTTGCATTGTATATTATTTACACAGGCCTAATTTCTTTAAGAAGATAACCCCATAGAAGGCTACTCCTCAATGAAATGCTGGATGTCATCTCAAGGAGGTTTCATTGTATTTTATTAGGGAGAGGGACAGTGTCCGTGTGGAAAAAATAGATCAGGTCAGTTAGATCAAGGCCTTGGACAATGGGTTGAATATCAATGCAATAAGCTGCTAACAGGAGACATCTAAAAAAAATAAAAAAAAATAAAAATATATATAAAACAAACACACAACAACAACGCAAGAACAAATTTTTGTATTACCTGCAAAGAAGATCTACAATTACACTAATGCTACTTAAAGGGGTACTCCACTGGAAAACATTTTCTTTTATATCAACTGGTGCCAGAAAGTTAAATAGATTTGTAAATTACTTCTATTAAAAAATCCCAATCCTCCCAGTACTTATCAGCTGCTGTATAATACACAGGAAGTTCTTTTCTTTTTGCATTTCCTTTCTGCCTGAGCACAAGTGCTCTCTGCTGACACCTCTGTCCATGTCAGGAACTGTCCAGAGCAAGAGCATATCCCCCACAGCAAATCTTTTTCTCTGGACAGTTCCTGACGTGGACAGAGGTGTCAGCAGTGAGCATTGTGGTCAGGCAGAAAGTCAATTAAAAAAAGAAAAGAACTTCCTGTGTATAATACAGCAGCTGATAGGTACTGAAAGTATTGGGATTATTTAATAGAAGTAATTTACAAATCTGTTTAACATTCTGGCACCAGTTCATTTAAAAGAAAATATTTTCCAGTGGAGTTGACTGATCATTGTCCTCAAGGATTAAAGGGGTATGCCTGTTTCATGGTAAACATCGTTGGCATAAGTCATCACTTTAGGATCATGTAAGATTCACCCTTGGCAACCCGCTTACCATCCTTTGAATTAAATGGAATCTGATCGGTGTCACCCACACTAACCGGTTGGTACAGGCTTGTAGTACAGGTGACCCCGATTATAATGATACTCACATCCCCGATCTGTCACTCCATTACCCTCCCTGTTTGGGCTGCAGACTTTGTGCACGGGCCAAGCTCCAAAAGTACAGTGACATCACCGCTGCTTCTTTAAGTCTCCTCGCAACCAGGCAGAGGTAGGAAGCAAGCAGCGGTGATGTTAGTGTGGTCCTGGAGCGCTGCCCGTGCACCAAGCCTGCGCACAAATAAGGAGGATAACAGAGCGACAGATTGGGGATAGGGAAGTATCATCCGTGCTATCCCTACTACCAGCCTCTATCAACTGGTTAGTGCTGGTGACACTGATGAGGGATTCCCGGAAGAAAAACAAACAAACAAACACGTTAATTTAGTAGAAATAAAAAAGTAATGCTGAATATAGCAGTGGTGCTAGGAAAATGTAGACATGAAAAAAAATTAGGGATCGACAGATATCGTTTTTTTTTTTAGGACCGATACCGATAATCGGTGGAGGTTAGGGCTGATAGCCGATAACTTATACCGGAATATCGGTATAAGTTATCGGGTATTTATCCCCACCCAAACACACCGCTGCAGATCATTGATTTAAAGCGGGCGCTTTAAATCAATGCACTGCAGTGGCTTTGGCGGTGCCACAGGCTGCCGCCGCCACCGGCTTCTCTCCCCCTGTCAGGGTGGTCCGGGCCATCCATCCATCCTTCCTGTAGTGTCCGGCGGCATTCCGGGTGGAGGGTGAACCGGTCCGGGCTGTCCTTCGGGGGTCATCTTCTCCACTCCGGGAAGGCTCCGGCCAAGTAACGTAGCATAGACGCCGCTGCGCAGTGACACCCGTGCGCAGTGACGCACCTGACGTCACAGCGTAGTGGTGTCTATGCTGCGTTACTAGGCCGGAGCCTGTTGATTCGGAGGGTGGGGCAGGGTATACCGCCCAGCACTACGGTGGGGGGTGCGACGCGGTGCGGTGGCCAATATCGGCAAGGTAATTGCCGATACCGATAATGCCCAAAATCGTGATTATCGGCCGATAACATCGGCCATACCGATAATCGGTCGATCCCTAAAAAAGGAGAGAAGTCCTGCAACTCACCGCTATGAAATGAATCAGCGTAATAGGGCCACCATGGACCGCCAGGATGATGTGCAAAGCTGAGGCTACAAACCTACCGGTTTGTAGCCTCAGAGCTTCCCACACTGGTTTGTAGCCTCAGCTTTCTGCACCATTCCGGCAATCCATAGTGGCCCTATTACTCCGATTCATTCCCCATCGATGAGTTGCAGGACTTCTCTCTTTTTTTTCTTCTTTTTTTTCAATTTTTTCTCACGTCTCCATTTTCCTAGCACCACTGCTATTATTTAGCATGACTTTTTGATGAACTATGCATGTGCTCGTGGTTTTAACTGCATTAATGGTGTTCACATCAAGTGCCTCAAATTTAAGACTTCCTTATGTCATAAGATTAATTTAGTGCTGCGCCCCTAGTCAGCTTACCACCACCCCCCCCTTCAAGCGGAATCAGACAGAAAAATTCTGATTGCAAATTCCATTGCTGTAGAATCCCATAGTTATCACCTGAGCCAACGCAGAGTGGCAAAATTGTGCAACCCAAGCAAAAATATTTGCACGCTCGCACTTTACGCAAAGTTTTGGCCACTTTAGACTGGTGCAGGGAATGAGAAATTCCTGTTGTGTATAGTTTCTCTTTAACTTCAATAATAAGGAACGATGAAAGGGGGAGAAATGGATGTTTCCTTGGGCAGCAGTGTCACAGCATCAAGGAGGTTGTGAACTACTGTCCCGGCGCTCGTCCAGTTCCTGATCTAATACGGCGATTACACGCCACCTTCAATTATAACAACCGCAGATACAATCTCTTTACAAATTGAAATCTAAATGTTTGAAGGGATCAGGTAGTTGCCGGATCTTATCGCTCATACTCGGCGGTGCGCACTACATCCCGCGCTCTGTTCTGTGGTGATAACAAAATGTCATTTCACAGGGGCCGGGAGATAAATCGTACAGCGATCATTTAATTGTGGACAGAAAAACAAATAAAGGGGAAAACAAAATATACATCGTCATCTAATCAGGAATCTGTCCTGTCTGAAGAGACCATTCCTTCCCTCTGATGGGAAATCGCTTTTAAGATAAAAAGATCACAAAATACCATGGACCGTCTTTACTTACCGGGCCGGAAAGCCATCTTTATTTTGATAAAGGCTTCATTACAGTCAGCAAGGAGGTACTTGGCCTTCCTGTGATAGATTCTGACAACCCCAAGGAGCAGATGACCAGAAGTGCGTAGAGCCATCTTTACCTAGACCAAGGACAGGGACTGGTTACAGGTGGAAAGTAGAATTGGTTTATTAGCAGCCAAGTCGTTGTAGTGAGGTGCTGGTTACCTTGGGTGAAATGATGCTCTCAACACTGCTCTCCAGGTTGCACTCAAACACGTGGGCCTTCGTCAGCTTCTTGTCCCAGTGGGCCGCCAGCCAGATTTTGGCTAGCGGCCCTCTCTTGCTCAGAACAAAGTGTGCGTAAAACATTTTCCAACGCTTTAGTTACCTGAAAGACAAATTTAGTAAAATGTTACCAGCACTATCCCTGTGATAAAGTAATGTTATTTTTAGTTTCACTGCCCATGTTGAGAAATTTAGACTGGAGGAGTCCACACACGGGACAATGCAAAGGTTAAAGGATTAGTCCAGTGGTGACCCAGTGAACAACTTATCCCCTATCCTAAGGATAGGGGATAAGTTTGAGATCGCAGGGGGTCCGACCGCTGGGGCCCCCTGCGATCTCCTGTACGGAGCCCCGACAGCCCGCGGGAAGGGGGTGTGTCGACCTCCGCACGAAGCGGCGGCCGACACGCCCCCTCAATACAACTCTATGGCAGAGCCGAAGCGCTGCCTCCGGCAATCTCTGGCTCTGCCATTGAGATGTATTGAATGTCGGCCGCCTCTCCATGCGGTGGTCGACACCCGCTATCTGGCTAGAGAGCCTGGCCCCCGTACAGAGAGAGATCGCAGGGGGCCACAGCGGTCGGACCCCCCCCCCCCCCCCCGCGATCTGCAACTTATCCCCTATCCTTAGGATAGGGGATAAGTTTTCACCACTGGACTACCCCTTTAAACAAGTGTTTGGCACTTTAAATTTCAATCTATGGAATTTCTAGGAAGAACCACTTCATCATCCTTCATTACCCAAGACGTACAGCCTAGGCTATTAACCCCTTAAGGACTCAGCCCATTTGGGCCTTAAGTTTTCATTTTTCCTCCTCGCCTTCAAAAAATAATAACTTATATTTTCATCCACAGACTTATGAGGGCTTGTTTTCTGCACGACCAGTTGTCGTAATGCCATCACTCACTTTACCATAAAATGTATGGCGCAACCAAAAATACAATTTGTGTGGAGAAATTAAAAAGAAAACCGCAATTTAGCAAATTTTGGAAGGGTTCATTTTCATGCCGTACAATTTACGGTAAAAATGACATGTGTTCTTTATTCTTTGGGTGAATACGATTAAAATGATACCCATGATAACATACTTTTCTATTACTGTTGCGCAAAAAAAAAAAACGCAAACTTTTTAAACCAAATTAGTACATTTAAAATCCCCCTATTTTGAAGGCCTATAACTTGTTTTTCCCTATAAGCGGACGTATGAGGGCTCATTTTTTTTGCACTGTGATCTGTACTTTTTATTGATACCATAAGTGCTTATATAAAGCTTTTAATAAACTTTTTAGGAATGAAGTTATAAAAAAGCAGCAAATATGGTATCATTAACATTATATTTTAAAAGTTCGGATATTTACGCACGCAGCTATACCAAATATGTATATTACATTTTTTTTTTAAACTGTTTTTGGGGGTGAAATAGGGAAAATGGGGCAATTTAAGTTTGTATTGAAGTGGTTTTTTTTTCACATTTTTACTTTGATTCATTTATTTTATTATTTTTTTATTTTCTTTTTTTACACACACACACACACACACACACACACACACACACACACTTTAATAGTGCCCATAGGGGACTATTTATAGCAATCATTCGATTGCTAATACTGTTCAGTGCTATGCATAGGGCATAGCACTGATCAGTGTTATCAGTCATCTTCTGCTCTGGTCTGCTCGATCAGACCAGAGCAGAAGACTTGGTAGGCAGCGGAGGCAGGTGAGGGGACCTCTGTCTGCAAGTCTTGATGATCGGATCGCCGCAGCAGCGCTGCGGGCGATCCGATCATCCACTTAAGTATCCGCAATGCTGCAGATGCTGTAATCTGTATTGATCACGGATGTCGGCCAATACCGGCGGGTCCCTGGCTGCTATCAGTAGCCAGGACCTGCCACACATGATCCGGGCATCACTCCGATGCTCGTGGTTAAATAGGACGTAAATGTACGTCCTGGTGCATTAAGTACCACCTCACCAGGACGTACATTTAAGTCATGCGTTGTTAAGGGGTTAAAGGAGCACTTCACTGGAAAACTTTTTTTTTCAAAATAAACTGGTGCCAGAAAGTTAAAGATTTGTAAATTACTTCTATTAAAAATAAAAAAATAAATAAATAAAATAAAAATCTTAATCCTTCCATTACTTAGCTGCTGTTATGATCCACTGGAAGATTTCCTTTCTGTCTGACCACAGTGCTCTCTGCTGACACCTCTGTCTATTTAAGGAACTGTCGAAAGCAGGAGTAAATCCCCATAGGAAAACTATCCTGCTCTGGACAGTTCCTTACATGGACAGAGGCGTCAGCAGAGAGCACTGTGGTCAGACAAATGAAATTTAAAAAGAAAAGAACTTCCTCTAGATCATACAGCAGCTGCTACTACTACTACTCTATATCACTGCACTCCTGGTCCCCAACATAGGTCACTAACAAATGTGGCCATCATGTAGCTGCACTTTTGCAAAAAGGTAGTGTTTTCTCACCCTGGTTGGGGAAACCGATAGTGAAATTATTTCCAATAGCATCCAACTCACTTGGATAGCAGTGAAGGCAGCCAGATCAGAAACAACATTACTGTCCTTCTGGATCATAAAGGGTGGCTGGTTGTGGATGATCACCTTTTCAGCACACAAAGGTCCAGTAGGATAGAAAAGTGTTTCTTATATGGCTGCCTTTTACATCGATATTTAACAATTAGATAACATTGGAAGTCATCATTATCTGTTGCATTTGAGTGAAAAAAAAAAAAAAAAGTCTAAAAATAAAGTGCCGTCAAATTCTAAGGCAATTACTTTGGGATTAAGGAACCATTTTTGCTGCTACCATCCGTAGTGTGGGGGGGGTCCATTTCTACAGTAAAATTAGGTAAGAGGCACCTTTATTCTGAATGCACTGCAATATATACAAACGTCTGCAACTTTCGAGTAATACAATACATAAGCTGGTCAGTGGTGCTGTTCAGTAGAGATGAACGAACTTACAGTAAATTCGATTTGTCACGAACTTCTCGGCTCGGCAGTTGATGACTTATCCTGCATAAATTAGTTCAGCTTTCAGGTGCTCCGGTGGGCTGGAAAAGGTGGATACAGTCCTAGGAAAGAGTCTCCTAGGACTGTATCCACCTTTTCCAGCCCACAGGAGCACCTGAAAGCTGAACTAAGTTATGCAGGAAAAGTCAGCAACTGCCGAGCCGAGAAGTTTGTGACGAATCGAATTTACTGTAAGTTCGCTCATCTCTACTGTTCAGGGTAAATTCCATCTGATGCGCTCTGGTGGAATCGGTCTCCAGCCTCTTTACATGTTTACGGGTTGAGGATAATACCCAAACGTCTTCAGACTGAGTAGCCGAAGAGCGCAGCACTTGAACAACTTATGTACGGCAGAGTTTCCCAACCAGGGTGCCTCCAGCTGTTGCAAAACTGCAACTCCCAGCATGCCCGGACAGTTGAAGGCTGTCTGGGCACGGCTGGGAGTTGCAGTTTTGCAACAGCTGGAGGCACCCTGGTTGGGAAACTCTGCCGTACGGTAATACATGCAAACTGAGGAAGCCAGACGATCCAACATTTTTCAGGAAAAAAAAAACAAAACTAAAAAAAAATGACATTTTTTGAAATCACAATTTAACCTCTTAAGGACCCAGGACGTATGGGTACGTCCTGGGTCTGCGATATAACGTGGGGTCAAACGGTGACCCCGCATCATATCGCGGCGGGCCCGGCATCATAATGAAGCCGGGACCCGCATCTAATTGCGTGCGGCACTGATCGCGGTGCTGCGCACTATTAACCCTTTAGCCGCGCGCTCAAAGCTGAGCCGCGCGGCTAAAAACGAAAGTAAAAGTGCCCGGCTAGCTCAGGGATCTGTTCGGGATCGTCGCGGTATAATCGCAGCATCCCGAACAGCTGTAGCACAGGAGGAGGTCTTCTTACCTTCTCCTGTGCTGTCCGATCGCCGAATGAGATCCAGGCTTAAGCATTCAATCGCCGAAAACACTGATTGATCCATCTCCATAGGAATGGATCAGTGTAAAAGATCAGTTAATGCAATGTTATAGCCCCCCCCTATAGGAGCTATAATATTGCATAAGAAAAGTGTAAAAAAATCATTAACCCTTTCAATTATCACTTCCCCTAATAAAAGTTTGAATCACGCGGCATCTCCAAGAATAAAAAAGACATTATGTAAATAATAAAAATAAACCTATGTGGTATCGCCGCGTACAGAAATGTCCGAATTATAAAAAATATACCACTTTTTAAACTGCAAGTTCAATAGGGTACATGCAAAAAAATTACAAAGTCCAAAATAGCGCATTTTTGAGCACTTTTTATACCACAAAAAAGTGAATAAAAAGTGATCAAAAAGTCTGATCAGAACAAATATGGTACCACTAAAAACTTCAGATCACGGCG
Organism: Hyla sarda; assembly: GCF_029499605.1. Lineage (NCBI taxonomy): Eukaryota > Metazoa > Chordata > Amphibia > Anura > Hylidae > Hyla > Hyla sarda. The sequence goes on from NC_079193.1 coordinate 351,584,036, forward strand.
CAAAAAATGAGCCCTCATAGCGCCCTGAACACAGAAAAAAAACAAAAACAAAAAAAAGTTATAGGGGTCAGAAGATGACAATTTTAAACATACATTTTCTGCATGTAGTTATGATTTTTTAATGAAGTACGACAAAATCAAACCGATATAAGTAGGGTATCATTTTAACCATATGGACCTACAGAATAATGATAAGGTGTCATTTTTACAAAACAAAATGTACTGCGTAAAAACTGAAGCCCCCAAAACTTACAAAATAGTGTTTTTTTCCCCGTTTCACATTGATTTTTTTCCCCGTTTCACCGTAGATTTTTGGGTAAAATGACTAATGACATTACAAAGGAGAATTAGTGACGTAAAAAAATAAGCCATCATATAGAATTTTAGGTGAAAATTTTAAAGAGTTATGATTTTTTTTAAGTTAAGAAGGAAAAATTGAAAATGAAAAAACGGAAAAAGCCTGGGTCCTTAAGGGGTTAAAAAAAATATATACACAAAAAAAAAAGTCTTTAAAAAAGGGGTTATCCAGGAAATTTGATTTATATATCAACTGGCACCAGAAAGTTAAACATTTGTAAAATCTATTAAAAAAAAATCTTAATCCTTTCAGTACTTATGAGCTGCTGAAGTTGAGTTGTTTTCTGTCTAAGTGCTCTCTGATGACACCTGTCTTGGGAAGTGTCCGGAGTAGAAGCAAATCCCCATAGCAAACCTATTCTACTCTGTGCAGTTCCCAAGACAAGCAGAGGTGTCAGCAGAGAGCACTGTTGCCAGAAAGAAAAGAACAACTCCACTTCAGCAGCTGATAATTATTGGAAGGATTTAGATTTTTTTTTTAATAGAAGTAATTTACAAATCTGTAATTTTCTGGAGTCAGTTGATTGATTATTTATAGTAAAGTTTTTTCCTGGAATCTCCCTTTAGCTCTAAACCTGAAGGTATAACGCTCACTGCTCCTGGGTATTTGGACTTTAGAAACGACACCTGCGCAGACAATATAGGTCAACAATAAAATGTGCTGCAGTTATCACCCGCACACAGCTGTACATGACTAAGAGATGGATCAAAGACTTAGAGGAGAAACACACAAAGCTCCTAAACTACATGATCATACACTCTTAGAGTTGAGCGAGCCCTATACATAGCACTGAACAGTATTAGTATCAAATCATTGCTATAAATCGTCCCCTATGGGGACTATTAAAGTGTAAAAAAGTTAAAATGTGAAAAATTTAAAGTGTCCCCTTTTCACCCCAAAAATTGTAAAAAAAAAAAAAAAAAAAAAGTGGTATTGTTGCGTGCGTAAATGTCTGAACTTATATAATGTTAATGATCCCGTACGGTGAATAGCATGAACGTTAAAAAAAAAAAAAAAAATTGCTGCTATTTTTGTTGCATAAAAATAAAATAAAAAAGGTCTTTATTACGGTAGTTTAGTTTTTACACCCATTTTTTCCTCCTCACCCCATAATAGCCATAACTAGAGATGAGCGAACTTACAGTGATTCGATCCGTCACGAACTTCTCGGCTCGGCGGTTGCTAACTTTAACCTGCATAAATTAGTTCAGCTTTCAGGTGCTTCGGTGGCTGGAGACTCTCTCCTAGGACTGTATCCACCTTCTCTAGCCACCGGAGCACCTGAAAGCTGAACTCATTTATGCAGGATAAAGTCAGCAACCGCCGAGCCGAGAAGTTTGTGACGGATCGAATCACTAAGTTCGCTCATCTCTAGCCATAACTCCTATTTTTTCATCTACAGACCCATATAAGGGCTTGTTTTTTTTGCAGAATCAATTATACTTTTGTAAGGACACCTTTTATTTATTTTTCTATAACATTGGCTCCGAAAAAAAAAAAATAATTCACGTAATTAGTGGGCAGAGAGATGTAGGTAGTTTCCTACAATCATTAGGTCCTCATCATATGTATATAAAAAAAAAAAAAAAAAAAGTATAATTTTTTTTGAAAAACAACACACAAAAGGACCCTTCTCACACATTCCGGCACTGCGGCCTCTTCATTCGGAGTGGTGCAGGACCTTCATTGCGTTGCACGTCATGCGCCACTAACAGAGGGAAGGATGCTAAGGCCTCAGCGCGCGAATGAACGGAAAGTGGGATTTTTGTTCTTTTTTTCAAGGAAAAACACAAAAACATGTGTTTGGGGCCTTCGTGTGTCCAGCAGTGCTGCACTATGGGTGAGTGTGGTGTTCGGTCCTGAGGGAACTTGTATATAATGACATTGGCTGTTAGGGACTATGTATTTTTAGCATCCTTCTGCCCGGCTATTTCAATTAGGTAAAACAGGTGACATATACGGTACATCTCTCTCTATGTATCTATATATCTATATTAGGGATCGACCGATTATCGGTATGGCCGATAATCACGATTTTGGGCATTATCGGTATCGGCAATTACCTTGCCGATAATGCCCCCCCCCCCCCCCCCCACCGTAGTGCTGGACGGTATACAGTATTAACCGGATACCGTTTTCTCCCACGGTATGGATTTTTGTCCGTACCGGTTGGGCCCCTCCCCCACCCTCCGAGTCAATAAAAAAAAAAAAAAAAAAATGTAATGTACCTGTAATGGGGGTGGTCCGGGCCATCCATCCATCCTTCCTGTAGTGTCCGGCGACATTCTGGGTGGAGGGTGAACCGGTCCGGGCTGTCCTTCTCCGGGGGTCATCTTCTCCACTCCGGGCAGGCTCCGGCCTAGTACGCTGCATAGACACCGCTACGCCGTGACGTCAGGTGCGTCGCTGCGCACAGGCGTCACTGTGCAGCGGCGTCTATGCTTCGTTACTAGGCCGGAGCCTTCCCGGAGTGGAGAAGATGACCCCCGGAGAAGGACAGCCCGGACCGGTTCACCCTCCACCCGGAATGCCGCCAGACACTACAGGAACGATGGATGGATGGCCCGGACCACCCTGACAGGTAGGGGGAGAGAAGCGGGTGGTGGTGGCTGTCTATGGCACCGCAAAAGCCACTGCAGTGCATTGATTTAAAGCGCCAGCTTTAAATCAATGATCTGCAGCGGTGTCGCAGGGGGAAAAATAGCCGATAACTTATACCGGAATATCGGTATAAGTTATCGGCCCTAACCTCCACCGATTATCGGTATCGGCCCTAAAAAAACAGGTAAGAGATGAGCGAATTTACAGTAAGGCTGGGTTCCCATTATGTTTTCCCCCCATACAGGAGCGCATACGACAGGGGAGAGCTAAAGACTTGCGCTCCCGTATGTAATTCATTTCATTGAGCCGGCCGCAGTGAAACGTTCAGTCGGCTCATTTTTGCCCCGTATGCGCAAGCGAAGTAAATTCGATTCGTCACAAACTTCTCGACTCGGCGGTTGCTGACTTTTCCTGCATAAATTAGTTCAGCTTTCCAGGGCTCCCGTGGGCTGGAAAAGGTGGATACAGTCCTAGGAAAGAGTCTCCTAGGACTGTATCCACCTTTTCCAGCCCACCGGAGCACCTGAAAGCTGAACTCATTTATGCAGGATAAGTCATCAACCGCCGAGCTGAGAAGTTCGTGACGAATCGAATTTACTGTAAGTTCGCTCATCTCTAATCGTGGTCAACCACGGTTTGTACTCTGGTTTAAAAACCGTATTGCCACTGCGTACCTTTTTTTAAACATTGACGTCAATGGGAAACGCACATGTATACGGTTCCATACGGCAAAACCATATGCGTTTTTTCTTTGCACATGCGCATTTGCATCCTAAAGTCCCCACCCAAGACCCCTCCCATTAAAAAAGGACAACATTTTCAAAAACGTATGGTTTTTCCTCTATAAGGGTACATTCCCACACAGCGTATTTGCTGCGTATTTTATTTTCTCTGTTGAAGTCAATGGGTAGGAAAATACGCAGCACCAAATACGCAGCAAAATACGCCGTGTGGGAACGTACCCTAAAAGTGGATGGAACTGTATGCACTTTTAAAAACAGTATACTGTTTAAAAACGCATACGGTTTACTTTTTCCCATACTGTTCCATCAGTTTTTTTTGCCATACGGTATTCTTTAGAAAAATGGATTGAAAACAGTATGGCAAACACGTGATGTGAACTTAGCCTTATACGTTTCGCCTGCACAGACATTACTAACGCACACAACTCCACGCACACCCCGAGGCTGACCCTACAGACTATGCTCATCACACAGCATAAACATAATATCAACACTGCCCTAGATACACAGAAAACACAAAGCAAACTACAGAAACACATGAAATGTAAGGAGAAAAATCTACAGCAGTAAGTCACAGAACACGTAGGTACTGCACACGTGGAGCCACAAGTCCCAGCTACACCGCACAGACATTAATGGGCTATTATACCCATTTCACTTTAAGTGTTTCCTAAAAGGGCTGCCTCCAGCTGTTGCAAAACTACAACTCCCAGCATGACCAGACAGCCTTCGGCTGTCTGGGCATGCTGGGATTTGTAATTTTGCAAAAAGCCTTGAGAGTGTCAGAGTCAGCTGTCAGAGCATGCTGGGAGTTGTAGTTTTGGGACAGTCAAAGAGCCAAAGTTTTAAGTGTCAGGGCATGCTGGGAATTGTAGTTTTGCAGCAGCCATTATGGCGGGGATCACTGTAGAAGAGGACCCCCATAAACTGAACAGGCATGTTGAGTAGAGATGAGCGAACTTACAGTAAATTTGATTCGTCACGAACTTCTCGGCTTGGCAGTTGATGACTTTTCCTGCATAAATTAGTTCAGCTTTCAGGTGCTCCGATGGGCTGGAAAAGGTGGGTACATTCCCAGGAAAGAGTCTCCTAGGACTGTATCCACCTTTTCCAGCCCACCGGAAAGCTGAACTAATTTACGCAGGAAAAGTCATCAACTGCCGAGCCGAGAAGTTTGTGACGAATCAAATTTACTGTAAGTTTGCTCATCTCTAATGTTGAGTATTGTAGTTGTGCAGCAGCCCACATGGTAAGGATCACTGTAATAGAGGGTCCTTTCTGCTGTCAGGGAATAATTGTGCTTGTAGATTCTAACAGCAGAAAAGCCCCAGATTTTGGGAAAGTCAAAAAGCCAAAGACCCAAAGAGTACAATTCCCAGTAATCCACAGATTCAGCTATCAGGGCATGCTGGGATTTGTAATTTTGCTGCAGCCCACATGGTAGGAATCACCGTAACAGAGGAGTTTCGTTTCCCAACAGCTGGAGAGCCAGAGCATAACAAGTTGTATTTTGGGATATTCAAGAAGCTTAAAATGCAGTTAGGGCATGCTGGTATCTGTAGTTTAATACGATTCTGCAGTCAGGCCATGCTAGGAGCGCCAGTTTTGGGACAGTCAAATATTCTGATGTCAGTGCATGCTGGGAGTTGTAGTTTTTCAGCAACTGCAACCCACATGGTAGTGAGCACTGTAGTAGAGGATCCTCTCGACTGACGGGGCATGCTGGGAGTTGTAGTTCTGCAGCAGCTGATATGGTAGGGAGCACTGTAATAGATGACCCTATGACAGAGCATGCTGGGAGTTGTAGTTCTGCAGCAGCTCATATGGTAGGGAGCACTGTAATAGATGACCCTATGACAGGGCATGCTGGGAGTTGTAGTTCTGCCACAGCCCATATGTTAGGGTCATCTATTACAGTGCTCCCTATGACAGGGCATGCTGGGAGTTGTAGTTCTGCAGCAGCCCATATGGTAGTGAGCACTGTAATAGATGACCCTATGATGGACGGGGCATGCTGGGAGTTGTAGTTCTGCCACGGCCCATATGGTGGGAAGCACTGTAATAGATGACCCTGTGGATGGATGGCCGGGCATGCTGGGAGTTGTAGTTCTGCCACAGCCAATATGGTAGGGAACACTGCAATAGATGATCCTATGATGGGGCATGCTGGGAGTCGTAGTTCTGCCACAGCCCATATAGTAGGGTGCACTGTAATAGATGACCCTATGACTGACGGGACATGCTGGGAGTTGTAGTTCTGCCACAGCCCATATGGTAGGGAACAGTAATAGATGACCCTATGACTGACTGGAAATTTGGGGGGGGGGGGTTGTAGATTCGCTGGAGAGCAACAGGCTGTAAAACATTGTATTAGAGAGCAAGAGAGAGAGAGTGTGTGGTGTCTCCATAGTGCACCATGGCTTCCCAGAAGTTAGGGGGTGATCCTCTATGTACCCCAGTAATAAAGTGCTGGCATAGGGCATGCTGGGAGTTGTAGTTCCCTAAATAACCCACATCCTCTTATAACATTTACTGCCATCTGATTTTACACAACTTAAAAATACAGTAACATCCCGGGTCAGACTGGATCTACAGGTCCCTTTAAGACTTAAAGGGAAAGTACCCTTAAACCTCTATTGCTCCATGCCATCCATATTAGTAACGTACTGCCTATTGCAAAACTACTACTCCCAGCATGCCCGGACAGCCGAAGGCTGTCCGGGCATGCTGGGAGTAGTAGTTTTGTAACAGCTGGAGGCAAACACTGACGTACAGCCTAAGCGAACGATTTCAGGTGTGTGGCCCCTTTAAGCAGGACAAGCCCGGACATGACCCCCCCCCAGAAGCCGCAGGTCACGGGTTCACATACACGCGGTACCGGAGCGGAGAAGCCGCAATCTGGTGATAAGACTCCCGGGGATCCGAGTGCGGCCTCCTCCTCCTGCCCACAGCCCGCCATATTAGAAAAACCCGCCCCATGGGGGACGCCATCCACACGGCCGCCCCCTCACACGTCCCCGGAGCCCCCCGCCGGGACTTACCGCCTTGTGCTGGCCTCCGGTGTCCGCTCAGGCGGCCCCCGCTCACTCTCAGCCTCCCGTTCCGCCTCTCCGCCGCTGCCAGGTCCTCACTCAAACAAACAAGATGGCGGCCGCGCCCCTTCCTGCCGCCCAAACAGCGCGTTCAAATCCGCAGGATGTTTACTGATGAAATAGCACAGGCCGCGAGCGTGACCATAGAGACGGGGGGCGCAGAAGAGGGGCAGAGCGGCGGCGTGCGCGTGACGTCAGAGGAGGAGAGGGGCGGGGCTTATGGGGGGTAGATGGCGCCATCTTGGTGCTGGCAATGTAATGGAGAATAAGCGCGGCGTTATTATGTTGAAGCGATTACGTTAAAATGCGTCATAGGAGGAGACGGTCTGAGGAAAACTTAGGACGGGATGTAATTAATAATACTGATCTTTATAGGGAAATGATGGCGGCCAATCACTGTGCAAAAGGGAAAAGTGGGTGTGGTTGAATAAAACGGGGTGGAGCTTCAACTAAGAGGCAACGTAAGGCTGACTATATATGGTTATAGTACGTGCGAAGATGAGAATAATATTCCATACACTAATACCTCAACTGTAGTGTCACACCGACATATAGTGCTGTACTACTGCTATCTATACTATACTGTATAGTGTGCTCATATACTACACCACAGTGTCATTATACTGCCATATAGTGCTGTAATACTATGTATACTATGCAGTGTGCTCATATACTACACCACAGTGTCATTATACTGCCATATAGTGCTGTAATACTATGTATACTATGCAGTGTGCTCATATACTACACCACAGTGTCATTATACTGCCATATAGTGCTGTAATACTATGTATACTATGCAGTGTGCTCATATACTACACCACAGTGTCATTATACTGCCATATAGTGCTGTAATACTATGTATACTATGCAGTGTGCTCATATACTACACCACAGTGTCATTATACTGCCATATAGTGCTGTAATACTATGTATACTATGCAGTGTGCTCATATACTACACCACAGTGTCATTATACTGCCATACAGTGCTGTAATACTATGTATACTATGCAGTGTGCTCATATACTACCACACAGTGTCATTATACTGCCATATAGTGCTGTAATACTATGTATACTATGCAGTGTGCTCATATACTACACCACAGTGTCATTATACTGCCATATAGTGCTGTAATACTATGTATACTATGCAGTGTGCTCATATACTACCACACAGTGTCATTATACCGCCATATAGTACTGTACTACTATGTATACTATACAGTGTGCTCATATACTACACCACAGTGTCATTATACTGCCATATAGTGCTGTAATACTATGTATACTATGCAGTGTGCTCATATACTACCACACAGTGTCATTATACCGCCATATAGTACTGTACTACTATGTATACTATACAGTGTGCTCATATACTACATACAGTGCAATTATACTGCCATATAGTGCTGTACTACTGCTATATATACTTTCCTCATCGTCCCTACAGCAGCACAGAAGGGATATCTCAGATCCCGCTCCCATGTCAGGACCGTCCCCTAGAACTTAATTAATAATTAATACTTAATTAGTAACGGGGCGGGCCAGACCCCCATAAAGGCCCCTTTCACCAATGTCACACTGTGTTTTTTTCAGTCCTCACCTGTAGGATCGTCCATCCATCCATTCTGGCCTTGCGGGGTCCTGGCTACCACGGTCCAAGCCATTGCGGGGTATCTGGCAGGTACCTATGGGATATTTCGTTGGTTAAATACCGTTGCGGGGCATCGGTTCCATGTAACCTATGAATACCTGGCCCGGTGCGGGGCCCCGGCGATAGAAAAGGTACCTAGACGTGACTGATGTGGAGTCCCAACAAAAATTTATGTGTTCCAGTCATAGCCGTGCGGGGTCCGGTGAGCTCATATGTCTAAAGGTTCGGTGCGGGGTCCCGGCATTACTAGACAGAATGCCGGCAGTAGCAGATTCCTGTAGTGCGGTGCGGGGTCTCCGCTTAGATTTGGCTGCAAAATTATATCAGGTACTGCTCTGTATTGCTGCCGTACTATGTACTAGTATACTTACTTGGTGCGCGCTGCTGCTGCGCTCCTGCTGTTGCTTCTCTCTGCCGGCGTTCAGCACTTCAAGCGCGTGGTCCATGCGCGCGTCCTCCAGCTGTTTGTGTGCTTGGGAGGGCGCGCGCTTCTGACGTCACCCGGGTTGCCTCTCCACGGGGGGCCGGCGGAAGAGGCCTTATTAGACCGGGAACTCGATGTTGCCGCTCTCTCTGAGCTGGGAAGCCGGGTTCTGGGTCTGATAAGGTTAGTTGCCAGTGGTTGCCTTGAGCAACTATCTCTGGCCTGATTATTATGTTATATATTATATTTATTACAATGTCCTCTGAAGCGAGTGCTGGAAAGAAGAAATCTAAGGTTAAACACAGACTATGTGTGTCTTGTGAGCAGCCCCTTCCAGATGAGTGCCCATATGAGGACTGTGATAGTTGTGCAAAGAAAAAAGAGCTTGCAGCATCTGTAGAAGCAAGGAGATGTATAAGCTGTCTGCAGACGCTTATGGAGGAGTGGCTGTCTAACATATGTAAGAATTGTACACCCCCAGAAGCAGATTTAGCCACGGAGGCAAAAACCTTTTTTTCCTGGTTCAGAGACAAATTCTCTCAGGATAAAGATGAGGGAAAGAGGCTAAAAAAGCTTTCAAGGAAGCGTACTGGTTCAGCTGCCAGCAGTTCCTCCTCTGACCAGGTTAATAAGAGAAGGAGAAAGACGGCGGTTGGTTCGAGTTCAAGTTCCACGTCTTCTCACGCTTCTTCCTCTGCAGGCCCCTCCATTAGGAAGAAAAAGAAGCACCATAGGAAGCAGAGTTATTCTTCCTCAAATTCTTCCTCTTCTTCTAGCTCTTCCTCGGGGGCGAAAGGGGTGACTGAGGACTTTTACCTTTTAAAAAAAGAGACGGCAGAAGGCCTGATCAAAAAGGTCAAGCATTGTGTAGAATCTGGCAAGTATGAGCGCTCCAGACAAAATAAAGAAGCCTTATTCTATTTTCCTAAGAAAAAGTCCAGGGTGCTACCTGGGCACCAGGTCCTTAAAAAGATAATGGAAAAAGAATGGGAGAAACCGGATAAGTGGCTAGATCTTGGATCACGCTTCCGGATGATGTACAAATTGGATCCGTCGGCCTCTGAACTTTGGGATCAACCTGCAGCAGTGGACCCAGCAGTAGCTGGTCTATCTAAAAAATCTTTTTTTCCAGCTGACGAATCTACACTGTTGAGAGACCCCTTAGACAGAAGAGCGGATACCTTTTTGAAAAGAGCCCATCTTAACCTTGCGTCATTCAGCAAGGCAGCGATGTCGTCAGTGCCTGTCTCCTGGGCTCTTAGACTATGGCTAGGTAATCTATCCCAGGATATAGAGGCAGGAGTCTCTAGGCATAAACTGTCCCGACAGTTATCCTCGCTCAAGTCAGCGGCGGATTACCTATGTGATTTTTCTATTGATGTGCTAAAAATTGCAGCCAAAAGTATGGCAGTGGCAAACTCCACTCGTAGAGCGATTTGGCTGAAGCCCTGGGCAGGCGATGCGTCATCTAAAGGGCATTTCTGTTCTCTACCCTTTGAGCCGGGTAAGCTAATTGGTAAGAAGCTTGACAAAGTGTTAAAGCAAAAGAAGAAGGAGAAGGAATTGTATGTCATGCAATCCTTTCGGAAACCCTTTAAGAACTTTCGTGCCTAGAGAAATAAAGGCGGCAACCGTAGACGCGCTTTTCAACAGAGGGAGAGAAAATACCAGCCTAGATACCAGGATAGGAAAAAGAAGCAGTCAGGTCCGGGTCCCAATCCCAAGACTGACTTCTGACGCCAGGCACGATGGCCCGGTGGGCGCAAGATTGCTGGAGTTTCTTCCAGAATGGCAGTCAGTCACCTCCGACCCCTGGGCTCTGAGAATTATTCAGGAGGGGTATGCGCTAGAGTTTGTACACCGGCCGAGGGACCGATTTTTTCTCAACCAAGACAAAGATTTCAGAGTCCGGTCGCTCCTGTCGGAGTTCCTTCAGAAAGCGGCACTGGAGTCTGTCCCCAGTGGGGAGGAGTTTCAAGGGGTATACTCACATGTGTTCCCAGTACCAAAGCCAGACCAGAAATGGCGATTAATCATAGATCTGAGATACCTCAACAAGTACTTGAAGAAGGTAAAATTCAAGATGGACAATATAAGATCACTATACAGCATTGCCAGTCCTGGGGATGTCATGGTCTGCCTGGACTTGAAGGACGCATATCTCCACGTACCCATAAAAAAGGAGGACAGAAAATTTTTGAGAATAGCTGTCCAAGGGAAAGATCAAGTCCATCATTTTCAGTTCAGGGCGCTGCCCTTTGGGTTGTCACCCGCACCCAGGATTTTTACCAAGCTGGTCGTTGTCCTGGTAGCAGCACTTCGCCTCCAGGGAATAAAGATTGTGCCGTACCTCGAGGACTGGCTAATCATTGCCAGCAATACGGAAACTTTGAAGAACCAACTTCAAATCTGCCTCTCTATGCTGCAGAAGGTGGGGTTCATGGTGAACCATCAGAAATCCAAGTTAACCCCCTCCTCTCGGGTTCAGTTTCTGGGGCTTCTGGTGGATCTGCAGCAAATGAAAATTTTTCTTCCAGAGGAGAAAATAGTTCGCACAAGATAGAAAATCATGAAGCTCCAGCGTTGCTCAAGAATTTCTATCAGGTAAGCGATGAGTACGCTGGGATTACTAACAGCCTCCATAGAGGCAGTGCCATGGGCAAAAAGCCATTTAAGAAGCTTCCAGCAAGAAATTTTGAAAGCATGGAACAGGATCCTGGCACATCTGAACTCCTTCATCAAAATTTCCCCTGTTGTCAGAAGGGATTTGCTGTTGTGGACCATCAGGTCGAATGTGAGTCAAGGGAAGAGTTTTGTTACCGAGCATCAAACTGTTATCACTACGGATGCCTCGGCCGCAGGTTGGGGTGCACACCTCGGCGATCACTGGACCCAAGGTACTTGGTCTACGAAGATGAGATTAAGATCCTCCAACTATCGGGAGTTAAAAGCCATCCATCTTGCCCTGCTCCACTTCGAGTCTTCTGTCTGCAAGAGATCTGTTCTGTTGCGAACAGACAACGCCACAGCGGCTTATTATTTAAACAAACAGGGCGGCACACGGTGCGCGACCCTACAACATCTGTGTGCCCAGATCATGCACTGGGCGGAACAAGTTGTCACGGATCTGAAGGCAATACACATCAGAGGAACTTTGAATCAGCAGGCAGACCTCCTGAGCAGGCAGGCCCTACTTCCTACAGAATGGTCTCTCAGCATGAAGCATCTCAGACCACTATTCCTCAGATGGGGGTTTCCAGAGATCGACCTTATGGCAACCAAAGAGGACACCAGGTTGAAGAAATTCGGGTCTCTGAATGCGTGGGAACATCCGGAAGTCCTGGATGCGTTCTCCATCCCTTGGAACAACAAGTTTATCTATCTGTTTCCCCCACTGCCTCTTCTACCGAGAGTCTTAGGGAAAATCCTGAAGGAAGGACCATCGGCCATCCTAATAGCACCATTCTGGCCTTGCAGAGTGTGGTTCCCGCTACTGCTCCAGTTAGCGGAGGGGAGATTCTTCAGGTTTCCTGCAGCAGTAAACCTTCTAATACAGAAAGGTTTCTTTCATCCACAACCAGGCAGACTACATCTAACTGCCTGGTTTCTGAGAGGGAAAGACTATTGAACCTGGGTCTCTCTGATGAAGTTATAAATACTTTGCTGTCATCCAGGAGGCCATCAACTAACCTCGTATATACAAAATTGTGGAAAAAATTTGTGAACTGGCTGTCATCGTCTAACCTGCAGTTTTCAGTGGAAAACGTGCTTCAATTTCTGCAAGAGGGGTTCGACAAAGGGCTTAAACCAAATACCCTTAGGGTTCACATGACCTCTATTAATGCGATGTCTGATGGGAAATTTGCAAACCACCCTCTTATTTCCAGATTTTTTAAAGCCCTGAGGAAACTGAGACCGACAGTGAAGCCTCCAGTTGCACTTTGGGATCTGACTCTAGTTTTGAACGCCCTCACAAAAGAACCGTTCGAGCCCATTGCAGAAGTGGAACTAAAATGGCTCACCATGAAGCTTCTCTTTCTCATTGCCATTTCATCAGCCAAGAGGGTAGGGGAGCTACAGGCTCTCTCTTCAAAGTCACCATTTCTGAAGATCCTTCCAGAGGGTGTGAGACTTCGCACCGTTCCTTCTTTTATACCTAAGGTAGCATCAGTGGCTAACATTAACAGAGAGGTGTTTCTACCATTGTTTTGCCCCAACCCTGTATCAGAGGAGCAGGAAAAGTTCCATCGACTTGATGTCAAGCATTCCTTGGTCTCTTATTTAGGTCGAGTCCAGCACTTTCGGAAGGAAGAGAATCTTTTTGTTCTTCCTGCAGGAGCTAGAATGGGCTACAAAGCTTCTAAGGATACGCTGGCCAGATGGATCCGGTCTACTATTGTTGAAGCCTACCAGAAAGATGGAAGGGATCCTCCACATCCATTGAAAGCCCATTCAACCAGAGCTACGTCTACATCTTGGGCAGAAAGGGAGCAAGTCTCCTTACTGGAAATCTGCAATGCAGCATCATGGTCATCTACATCTACCTTCGCCCGTCATTACAGGCTGGACCTGCAGACCCAGAGCCCAGCCTTTAGTACCGGAGTATTGTCTGCTGTTGGCAAGAATTAACCCTCCCTTTGTTATCTTTGGTAGATCCCTTCTGTGCTGCTGTAGGGAAGATGAGGAAAGTCGGTATTTACTTACCGTAATAGTTCTTTCCTCGAGTCCCGAAGGCAGCACAACACCCACCCAAATAAATTAATTTTTTTGCATCAGTTGGTCTTAATTATTACACAGTGTGACATTGGTGAAAGGGGCCTTTATGGGGGTCTGGCCCGCCCCGTTACTAATTAAGTATTAATTATTAATTAATTTCTAGGGTACGGTCCTGACATGGGAGCGGGATCTGAGATATCCCTTCTGTGCTGCCTTCGGGACTCGAGGAAAGAACTATTATGGTAAGTAAATACCGACTATACAGTGTGCTCATATACTACACCACAGTGTCATTATACTGCCATATAGTGCTGTAATACTATGTATACTAGACAGTGTGCTCATATACTACATACAGTGCAATTATACTGCCATATAGTGCTGTACTACTGTTATATATACTATACAGTGTGCTCATATACTACACCACAGTGTCATTATACTGCCATATAGTGCTGTACTACTGCTATATATACTATACAGTGTGCTCATATACTACACCACAGTGTCATTATACTGCCATATAGTACTGTACTACTATGTATACGATACAGTGTGCTCATATACTACCACACAGTGCCATTATACTGCCATATAGTGCTGTAATACTATGTATACTATACAGTGTGCTCATATACTACACCACAGTGTCATTATACTGCCATATCGTGCTGTACTACTGCTATATATACTATACAGTGTGCTCATATACTACCACACAGTGTCATTATACTGCCATATAGAGCTGTACTACTGCTATATATACTATACAGTGTGCTCATATACTACACCACAGTGTCATTATACTGCCATATAGTACTGTACTACTATGTATATGATAGTGTGCTCATATACTACCACACAGTGCCATTATACTGCCATATAGTGCTGTAATACTATGTATACTATACAGTGTGCTCATATACTACACCACAGTGTCATTATACTGTCATATAATGCTGTAATACTATGTATACTATGCAGTGTGCTCATATACTGCATACAGTACCATTATACTGCCATATAGTACTGTACTACTGCTATCTATCCTATGCAGTGTGCTCATATACTACACACAGTGCCATTATACTGCCATATAGTACTGTACTACTGCTATCTATCCTATACTCTGTGCTCATATACTACATACATTGCCATTATACTGCCATATAGTACTGTACTACTGCTATCTATACTATAGTGTGCTCATATACTACACCGCAGTTTCATTATACTGTCATATAGTACTGTAGTACTGCTATCTATCCTATGCAGTGTGCTCATATACTACATACAGTGCCATTATACTGCCATATAGTACTGTACTACTGCTATCTATCCTATGCAGTGTGCTCATATACTACATACAGTGCCCTTGTGACATCACGTCTCGACCCCTCCATTCATGTCTATCGGAGGGGGCTTGGCGCGACATCACGAGGAGTGCGTGGCCGCGATGTCACGACCACTGCCGCAGGAACCCGTGTTTGTTTATAACACGGGGTGCTGCGGTAGATCACGGGGGGCCCCAGCAGCGAGACCCCGCGATAAGACATTTTATCCCTTATCCAAAGGATAGGGGATAAGATGTCTAGCAGCGGAGTACTCCTTTAAGATAATAGGCCCCATAACATCCTTACATTATGAAGAACAATCATGGGACTCTCCAATTTTCCAAGGTATTTTTCATCATGGGCACCGCCTAGGGTTTTATCCAATGTTTGGTCCCCTCCACTACGTAGATGAATAATTCCCTCAAATCTACCTCGGCCTTTTCAGATTCAGTTCATTGGATCCTAATAAGAAAAAAAGTCTAATGTGTCACACGTGACCTGCTAAATTTGAGCAAAAAATGAAATATGACTGTAATATTTAAAGATTGATTGTTCCCTCGGCTTCCTTTTCTATTCTCCTCGCTGTAGCGAAGGAACAAAATTTAAATTAAGTTCATTTTTCAGGTTGTGTGTTTGTTATTATTTTGCTTTGTTAGAGAACTAAAGCTTTAACAAAAGGAATATGGGGGAGGGGGGGCGAAAAAAAAAGCAAATCTGCCTCGCCTGGCCTACAGCCATTAAGTAAGACAAATTGCGTGTACCTTTCTTCTCGCCCAATCAAATACATCACAACTACCGTCAGATAATCTAGTCTTCTGGAGCCGCGCTGCGGTTTTAATATGTTTTGTATATACTAAGTCACAAGTCTGATGTTTTTTTTTTTTTTCCTCACACGAATGTTAATTTCTTTTTCTGTTTTTTTTTTTTTTTTTACTAATTTACCTAAATTAGATATTTTAAGGGAACGTGTCATCAAAAATGATTTATTGTTTAAATCAAGTTTTTATGTTAGACTTTTTACAGAATTTTTGTAATCTTGTTTTAACATTTTTCATGTCACTTTTTTCATTTTTTTAAAGGAAAACTGTCATGTTTTGTCCTGCACTATCCACGGGTACCTGTGGATAGTGCAGGAGATGCTGGACATTTTGAGTCCTACCTTGCCCGGATCCGCTGCGCCATTCGCCCGTTATAGCTGGTTTTCGGAATATTCAAATTAGCTGCTAACTGGCACGGGCGGGGTTACTGCCTTCAACTGGCACTGTGATGTAACCGCCGCCCGGCCCGCAGCACCGCTGGCTAATGAATATTCATACGTTGTCTTACACTCTCTGTCTCATATCGGCCGAGTCCTGGACGATACTGCGCATGCGCAGGATTTCCTACTATACCCGGAAGCAGTCTTCAGCATTTCTTAATTTGTCCGGAGCAGCGCTGGAGTAAGGGTGCATGCGCAGTATCGTCCAGGACTCGGCCGAGATGAGACAGAGAGTGTAAGACAACGTATGAATATTCATTAGCCAGCGGTGCTGCGGGTCGGGCAGCGGTTACGCCACAGTGCCAGTTGAAGGCAATAACCCCGCCCGTGCCAGTTAGCAGCTAATTTGAATATTCCGAAAACCAGCTATAACGGCCGAACGGCGCAGCGGATCCGGGCAAGGTAGGACTCAAAATGTTCAGCGTCACCCGCACTATCCACAGGTACACGTGGATAGTGCGGGACAAAACATATGACAGTTTCCCTTTAACCCCTTAAGGACGCAGCCCTTTTTCACCTTAAGGACTGAGCCCTTTTTCGCAATTCTGACCACCGTCACTTTACAAATTAATAACGCGAAAACGCTTTTACCGAATACTCTGATTCTGAGATTGTTTTTTCGTGACATATTCTACTTTATTTTGGTGGTAAATTTTCGGCGTTACTTGCATCCTTTTTTGGTGAAAAATCCCAAAATTTCATGAAAATTTTGAAAATTTTGCATTTTTCTAACTTTGAAGCTCTCTAATTGTAAGGAAAATGGATATTCCAAATAAATTTTATTTTTCTTCACAAACACAATATGTCCACTTTATGTTGGCATCATAAAATGGACATACTTTAGCTTTTTGAAAAAATTAGAGGGCTTCAAAGTAGAGCAGCAATTTTCAAAAATGTCATGAAAATTGCTAAATCTGAAGGGACAGATGTTACAGAACTACAACTCCCAGCATGCCTGTGCAGTCGAGGCATGCTGAGAGTTGTAGTTTGGCAACATCTGGAGGGCTACTGTTTGGGCACCACTGTAACAGTGGTCTCCAAACTGTGACCCTCCAGATGTTGCAAAACTACAACTCCCAGCATGCCCAGACAGCTTTTGGCTCTCTGGGCATGCTGGGAGTTGCAGTTTGGCCCCCCTAGTGGTTGCCACAGTAAAGATCGATTTACTTTCACTTTCAATTCCCCCCCCCCCACTGTGGATTCCCTACCTGATCAGGATCCTGCAGGCTCCAGCGAAGATCCCAGGTCCCCAGGCATCTTCTCCTGCAGGTACGGCCTCCATCTTCTTTCCAGAGCCCCTTGACATCCAGGGGCGGGCAGAACGGGGGGTTGCCATGGCAACCCCCTGTCCTGCGCTGCCATTGGTCAGAACTCCGTTCTGAGTAATGGCAGGGGATAGGAATAGATCGCAGCTTTGCGATCTCACTCCAATCCTTTAGGCTGATCGGGGTTGTTGCTGACAACTCCGATCAGCCCTATTTTCCGGGTGATCGGGTCACCAGAGACCCGATCAGCCCGGAATTGGAGAAAATCGCATGTCTGAATTGACATGCGATTTTCTCCGATCGCCGACATGGGGGGTCTCAGGACCCCCCTGGGCGATGTGCCAGGGTGCCTGCTGAATGATTTCAGCAGGCATCCGGCTCCGGTCCCCAACCAGCTAGCGGTGGGGACCGGAATTCCCACGGGCGTATGGATACGCCCTGCATCCTTAAGGACTCGGAATGCAGGGCGTATCCATACGCCCTGCGTCCTTAAGAGGTTAAAAGACAGCAATGGACATGTTTACCTAGGATCTGTACTTGTGTTGGTGGTAAATGGCCATGTCCTGTGTCCCCTATAACACTGCTGCTTTGTTTGCGTTAACTGTCTATTTCCTATTTCTCTGGCCTTCTTCCAACTATAATCCCCAGGATCCCTTGTTTCTAGGTGGGAGGGGACTTATCTCCCTCTACACATCAGTAACCCCACCTATTGCAGCACAGTTAAGCTTCCTTCCATGCATGCTTTGCTTGAAACTGCAATTCCCTGCAGTCCTGTGGAGAATGATTCCCCCCCCCCCAGCTTCCTTTCAACACCAGACTAATGATGTAATGTCTCAGGCTGCACTGCAACTTGGAAAATGCCTGAAACAACACTTACTTTGTATGCTGCTAAAAATGAACATCAAATAAGACTGCAAGACTATATTAAAGGGGTACTCTGTCCCTGGACATCTTATCCCCTATACAAAGTATAGGGAATAAGATGTCTAATCACAGGGAACCCCCCCGCGATCTCCCTGCAGCACCTGGTGTGCATTTAAAACGAACACCAGGTGCTGCACCTGAGGCTCGTGACATCACGGCCACACCCCTCGTGACATCACGGCCACACCCCTCAATACAAGTCTATGGGAGGGGGTGTGGCGGCCCCCTCCCATAGACTTGCAGGGTGGCTGCGACGTCAGCGCCGCATTGCTAGTAATCAGTAAGTTCGCTCCATGCAGTATACTACGCTTTTAAGGTCCGGTCACAAAACCGGATACGGGTCACAAATGAGCCGACTTGAGCCACCGTTTGACTCAGGCCGGCTCATTAAAGTAAATGGATTTCAGTGCTGGTCTGGCTGGGGTACAGGAGCGCCCGGTTTTCCCCTCCCCCAAGCGGATCAGGCACCCGTACAGTGAAAATGAGGTGTGAATGCAGCCTAAGGCACCAGAGAATGAACCTTACAGATCATGGAGCACAAAAATGAGCCCCTACAAAGCTCTGTTGACAAAAAAAGTTATAGGGGGGTCACAAATGGACAATTCACAGCATTAAAAAAATATATATTTTAAAGTTTTTTTTTAGTAGTATAACATAACCAAGACTATTTATTTACATACGGGAGTCCACCCTCACATTATATACAGTATCTCCCATAAGTGAGTCCACCCCTCACATTACCGTATTTATCGGCGTATAACACGCACTTTTTAGGCAAAAATTTTTAGCCTGAAGTCTATGTGCGTATTATACGCCGATACCGCCCCAGGAAAGGCAGGGGGAGAGAGGCCGTCGCTGCCCGCTTCTCTCCCCCTGCCTTCCCTGGGGTCTAGAGCCCTGCTGTCGGCCCTTCTCACCCCCTGGCTATCGGCGCCGCTGCCCGTTCTGTCCCCCTGACTATCGGTATCGGCGCCCCACTGCCGGCGCCGATAGCCAGGGGGAGAGAAGGGGCAGCGGCACCCATTGCCGGCGCTGCTGCCCCGTTGCCTCCCCCCATCCCCGGTGGCATAATTACCTGAGTCGGGTCCGCGCTGCTGCAGGCCTCCGGCGTGCGTCCCCTTCGTCGTTGCTATGCGCTGCACGGCGCGGCGCATGACGTCAGGCTATCGGCGCCGGCAGTGGGGCGCCGGTACCGATAGTCAGGGGGACAGAACGGGCAGCGGCGCCGATAGCCAGGGGGAGAGAAGGGCCGGCAGCAGGGCTCTAGACCCCAGGAAAGGCAGGAGGAGAGAAGCGGGCAGCGACGGCCTCTCTCCAGCTGCCTTTCCTGGGGGTGTATCGGGGTATACACGCGCACACACGCACCCTCATTTTACCATGGATATTTGGGTAAAAAACTTTTTTTACCCAAATATCCTTGGTAAAATGAGGGTGCGTGTTATAGGCTGGTGCGTGGTATACCCCGATAAATACGGTATATACAGTATATCTCATAAGTGAGTCCACCCCTCACATTATATATACAGTATCTCCCATAAGTGAGTCCACCCCTCACATTATATACAGTATATCCCAAAAGTGAGTCCACCCCTCACATTATATACAGTATCTCCCATAAGTGAGTCCACCCCTCACAATATGTACGGTATCTCCCATAAGTGAATCCTCTGTAGGCAGAGGTCGCAGCAAACTAGGGTCGAGTGGCAGCAGGAGTCGCAGCGGAAGGCCTGAGCTCCCGGTATCAGCTAGCGGTCGTGTTTTGACCAGCAACCCATCTGGCGTCATTGATTGGTTAACTCGGTCATCCACTTCATCATAAGTGACATCTGACACCCCCAGTCAACAGTCGGTGGGTTCCTCAGACACAACCCTCATTTGGCATGGCCCGGGAGCAGTGCTTGTCCTCCAATTGCCTCTGCCCTATGCTGTTTCCTCCCCCACAGAAGTATCGTATGCTGTGGGTTCAGCTCCACTATTTAGTGAGGACGATCTACTAGGGGACAGTCAGCAGCTACTGCCCAGCCAAGAAGTGGAGGAGACATATGCTGCTTCCTCCGCTAGGAGGGCAGGTAGTGATGCGGAGAGTGGAGTGGAAGGTGGTGTTGCGAGCGTTCAGGCTCCTGCAGCAGACTTTGTTGAGGAACCTGAGGAGGACATCAGTGACGTGCAGAGACAACTCGATGATGATGAAGCCGATCGTACTTGGGAGCTGGGTGCAGAAGGGGCTTCATCATCTTCATCAGCAGAAGAGGGCTGCAGGTTGCCCGTGATCCAGCAGCTGAGCCAGCAAGGTGGTAGCATGATTGGGAGTCAGAATGGTGGCAGAAGTGTCAGTCTGGAGGTGGCAGCAGCCTATGTAGGAGTAGTGTCAGTTTGTACTCCCTCTCAGTTGTGCAGGCCTGACCCGGAAGGGCTACTGGGTAGATCCTGCCGGTATCAAATGCTTGTCGAAAATATCAAGCCATGCACGTGTAAGTAAGCACGGCTTGTACTGCGTAACTGTCACGATTTGGCTGGCTGGAGGTGGATCCTCTGTGCCAGAGAGGGATTGGCGTGGACCGTGTCGGTGGACCGGTTCTAAGTTGCTACTGGTATTCACCAGAGCCCGCCGCAAAGCAGGATGGTCTTGCAGCGGCGGTAGCAACCAGGTCGTATCCACCGGCAACGGCTCAACCTCTCTGACTGCTGAGATAAGCGCGGTACAAGGGAGTAGACAAGAGCAAGGTCGGACGTAGCAGAAGGTCAGGGCAGGCAGCAAGGATCGTAGTCAGGGGCAACGGCAGGAGGTCTGGAACACAGGCTAGGAACACACAAGGAAACGCTTTCACTGGCACAATGGCAACAAGGTCCGGCAAGGGAGTGCAGGGGAAGTGAGGTATAAGTAGGGAAGTGCACAGGTGAAGGTACTGATTAAACCTCATGCGCCAATCAGTGGCGCACTGCCCTTTAAATCGCAAAGACCCGGCGCGCGCACGCCCTAAGGAGCGGGGTCGCGCGCGCCGGGACAGCACAGACGGGGAACGGGTCTGGTAAGCGAGTCGGGATGCGCATCGCGAGCGGGCGCGTCCTGCATCACGAATCGCATCCCAGCTGGGAACATTATCGCAGCGCACCCGGTCGGCAGGTCTGACTGGGGCGCTGCGAATAGGAGAACGCTGTGAGCGCTCCGGGGAGGAGCGAGGACCCGGAACGCTCGGCGTAACAGTACCCCCCCCCCCCCTTGGGTCTCCCCCTCTTTTTGGAACCTGAGAATTTGAGGATAAGATCTTTGTCCAGGATGTTGTCCTCAGGTTCCCACGACCTCTCCTCTGGGCCGCAATTCTCCCAATCAACCCAAAATTTTTTTTTACCTCTGACCGTCTTGGATGCCAGAATTTCTTTCACCGAAAAAACGTCAGAGGACCCGGAAACTGGAGTGGGAGAAACAACTTTGGGAGAGAAGCGGTTAAGGATGAGTGGTTTAAGGAGAGAGACATGGAAAGCATTGGGAATACGGAGAGAAGGAGGAAGAAGAAGTTTGTAAGAGACAGGGTTGATTTGGCACTTGATTTTGAAAGGACCAAGATAACGTGGTCCCAGTTTATAACTGGGGACACAAAAGCGGACATACTTGGCGGAGAGCCATACTTTGTCTCTGGGAGAAAAAATGGGGGGAATTCTTTTCCTATCGGCATGTTCTTTCATCCGGGATGAAGCCTGTAAGAGGGAATTTTGAGTCTCTTTCCATATGGTGGAGAAGTCCCGAATCACCTCATCAACAGCGGGCAAACCAGAGGGCATGGGAGTGGGAAGGGGGGGAAGAGGGTGACGGCCGTACACCACGAAGAATGGGGATTTAGCGGAAGATTCAGAGACTCTGAAATTGTACGAGAATGCGGCCCATGGTCGAAGATCTGCCCAGTCATCCTGGTGGGAGGAAACAAAATGTCGCAAATAGTCACCCAGAACCTGATTAACTCTTTCTGCTTGCCCATTGGATTGGGGATGATAAGAAGACGAGAAGTTTAATTTGATTTTGAGCTGATTACAAAGGGCCCTCCAGAATTTTGACACAAATTGAACGCCTCTATCCGAAACGATATGCGTTGGCAGCCCGTGAAGGCGAAAAATGTGTATAAAAAATTGTTTCGCCAACTGAGGTGCAGAAGGAAGACCTGGAAGAGGGATAAAATGTGCCATCTTGGAGAATCGATCAACGACCACCCAAATAACTGTGTTGCCATGGGATAAAGGTAAGTCAGTAATAAAGTCCATACCAATCTGAGACCATGGTCGTTCAGGAACAGGCAGAGGATGGAGGAGACCAGCAGGCTTCTGGCAAGGAGTCTTGTCCCGGGCACAGACTGTACAAGCCCGCACGAAATCAACAACATCCGCTTCCGGGGTAGGCCACCAATAAAATCGAGAGATGAGCTGGATGGATTTTTTGATGCCAGCATGGCCTGCGAGGTGTGAAGAGTGTCCCCACTTGAGAATCCTGAGGCGCTGGCGTGGAGAGACGAAGGTCTTCCCTGGAGGAGTTTGTCTGATGGAAGCTGGAGAAGTGGAGATCAGACAGTCCGGCGGAATAATGTGTTGCGGGGAAGCTTCCATTTCAGAGGCATCCGATGAACGAGAGAGGGCATCAGCCCTAATGTTCTTGTCAGCAGGGCGAAAATGAATTTCAAAGTTAAAACGGGCAAAGAACAACGACCACCTAGCCTGGCGAGGGTTCAGCCGTTGGGCAGACTGAAGATAAGAGAGATTCTTGTGATCAGTGTATATGATAACTGGATATTTGGATCCCTCCAGCAGGTGCCTCCATTCCTCAAGCGACAATTTTATGGCCAGTAGTTCTCGATCACCAATGGAGTAGTTTTTCTCCGCCGGAGAGAAGATCCTAGAAAAGAAACCACAAGTAACAGCATGCCCGGAAGAATTTTTTTGTAGGAGTACTGCTCCAGCTCCCACCGAGGAGGCGTCTACCTCCAGCGAGAAGGGCTTAGATGGATCGGGTCTGGAGAGTACGGGAGCAGAAGAAAAGGCAGTCTTGAGATGATTGAATGCGTCTTCTGCTTGAGGAGACCAGGACTTAGGGTTGTCGTTTTTCTTGGTTAGGGCCACGATAGGAGCCACAATAGTAGAAAAATGCGGAATAAATTGTCTGTAATAATTGGCAAAACCCAAAAAACGTTGGATAGCACGGAGTCCGGAGGGGCGTGGCCAATCCAATACGGCTGATAGTTTATCTGGGTCCATTTGTAGTCCCTGGCCAGAGACTAAGTATCCTAGGAAGGGGAGAGATTGACATTCAAAGAGACATTTTTCCATTTTGGCATATAATTGATTGTCCCGAAGTCTCTGAAGAACCATGCGGACATGCTGGCGGTGTTCTTCTAGGTTGGAAGAAAAAATCTGAATATCGTCTAGGTAAACCACAACACCGGTATATAGAAGATCACGAAAAATTTCATTTACAAAGTCTTGGAAGACTGCAGGGGCGTTGCAAAGCCCAAAGGGCATAACCAGATATTCAAAGTGTCCATCTCTGGTGTTAAATGAGGTCTTCCACTCGTCCCCCTCCCTGATGCGGATGAGATTATAAGCACCTCTTAAGTCCAGTTTGGTAAAGATGTGGGCGCCTCGTAGGCGATCAAAGAGTTCTGAGATAAGAGGTAGGGGATAGCGTTTTTTTACAGTGATTTTATTAAGTCTGCGGTAATCGATGCAAGGGCGTAAGGAGCCGTCTTTTTTGGAAACGAAAAAAAATCCAGCTCCCGCAGGGGAGGAAGACTTGCGGATAAACCCCTTTTTTAAATTCTCTTGGATGTACTCCGACATGGCTTGTGTTTCCGGGGCAGACAGAGGATAGATTCTGCCCCGGGGTGGAGTAGTACCAGGGAGGAGGTCAATAGGACAGTCATAAGGCCTGTGAGGAGGCAAAGTCTCTGCTTGTTTTTTGCAAAAAACATCAGCATAATCCAGATAGGCCTTGGGGAGACCAGATATCGGAGGAATCACAGGGTTTTGACTGGCAGTACAGGGAGCAGGTTTAAGACAGTCCTTGTGGCAAGAAGTACCCCAGTTCTTGATTTCCCCGGTGGTCCAATCGAGGGTTGGGGAATGGCGTTGAAGCCACGGTAATCCAAGAAGAATTTCTGAAGTGCAGTTAGAGAGGACCAGAAATTCAATTTTTTCGTGATGGGGTCCGATGCACATTAAGAGGGGTTCCGTGCGGTAACGCACAGTACAGTCCAATCTTTCATTATTAACAGAGGCGATGTAGAGGGATCTGGCGAGACTGGTCACCGGGATGTTGAACCTGTTGATGAAAGAGGCCAAAATAAAATTTCCTGCAGATCCGGAATCCAAGAAGGCCATAGCTGAGAAGGTAGAAGAAGAAATCCGCACAGGCACATTAAGACGTGGAGAAGCAGAGTTCACATCCAGAGCTGTCTCACCTTTGTGCGGAGTCAGCGTGCATCTTTACTGACGTGGAGGTCGGATAGGACAATCCTTCAAGAAATGTTCGGTACTGGCACAGTACAGGCAAAGGTTCTCCATGTGGCGACGTGTCCTCTCTTGAGATGTCAAGCGAGACCGGTCAACTTGCATAGCCTCCACGGCGGAAGGCACAGGAACGGATTGCAGTGGACCAGAGGAGAGAGGAGCCGGGGAGAGAAACCGCCTCGTGCGAACAAAGTCCATATCCTGGCGGAGCTCCTGACGCCTTTCGGAAAAACGCATGTCAATGCGGGTGGCAAGATGAATAAGTTCATGCAGGTTAGCAGGGATTTCTCGTGCGGCCAGCACATCTTTGATGTTACTGGATAGGCCTTTTTTAAAGGTCGCGCAGAGGGCCTCGTTATTCCAGGACAATTCGGAGGCGAGAGTACGGAATTGGATGGCGTACTCGCCAACAGAAGAATTACCCTGGACCAGGTTCAACAGGGCAGTCTCGGCAGAAGAGGCTCGGGCAGGTTCCTCGAAGACACTACGAATCTCCGTGAAGAAAGAGTGTACAGAGGCAGTGACAGGATCATTGCGGTCCCAGAGCGGTGTGGCCCATGACAGGGCTTTCCCAGACAGAAGGCTGACTACGAAAGCCACCTTTGACCTTTCAGTTGGAAACTGGTCCGATATCATCTCCAAATGCAGGGAACATTGTGAAAGAAAACCACGACAAAATTTAGAGTCCCCATCAAATTTGTCCGTCAAAGATAAACGGAGGCTGGATGCGGCCACTCGCTGCGGAGGAGGTGCAGGAGCTGGCGGAGGAGATGATTGCTGAAGCTGTGGTAGTAACTGCTGTAGCATCACGGTCAGTTGAGACAGCTGGTGGCCTTGTTGCGCTATCTGTTGCGACTGCTGGGCGACCACCGTGGTGAGGTCAGCGACAACTGGCAGCGGGACCTCAGCGGGATCCATGGCCGGATCTACTGTCACGATTCGGCTGGCTGGAGGTGGATCCTCTGTGCCAGAGAGGGATTGGCGGGGACCGTGTCGGTGGACCGGTTCTAAGTTGCTACTGGTATTCACCAGAGCCCGCCGAAAAGCGGGATGGTCTTGCAGCGGCGGTAGCAACCAGGTCGTATCCACCGGCAACGGCTCAACCTCTCTGACTGCTGAGATAAGCGCGGTACAAGGGAGTAGACAAGAGCAAGGTCGGACATAGCAGAAGGTCAGGGCAGGCAGCAAGGATCGTAGTCAGGGGCAACGGCAGGAGGTCTGGAACACAGGCTAGGGACACACAAGGAAACGCTTTCACTGGCACAATGGCAACAAGATCCGGCAAGGGAGTGCAGGGGAAGTGAGGTATAAGTAGGGAAGTGCACAGGTGAAGGTACTGATTAAACCTCATGCGCCAATCAGTGGTGCACTGGCCCTTTAAATCGCAAAGACCCGGCGCGCGCGCGCCCTAAGGAGCGGGGCCGCCCGTGCCGGGACAGCACAGACGGGGAACGGGTCTGGTAAGCGAGTCGGGATGCGCATCGTGAGCGGGCGCGTCCCGCATCGCGAATCGCATCCCAGCTGGGAACATTATCGCAGCGCACCCGGTCGGCAGGT
Source organism: Hyla sarda (assembly GCF_029499605.1). Classification (NCBI taxonomy): domain Eukaryota; kingdom Metazoa; phylum Chordata; class Amphibia; order Anura; family Hylidae; genus Hyla; species Hyla sarda. The sequence goes on from NC_079193.1 coordinate 351,610,458, forward strand.
CTGACCGGGGCGATGCGAATAGGAGAACGCTGTGAGCGCTCTGGGGAAGAGCGGGGACCCGGAACGTTCGGTGTAACAGTATCAAACTTGTTTCTTTGGATTCTTGTGGTAATTCCAGAGATAACATATGAGGACTGGCGATAATCAAATTTAATGAAACATTTAATTTGCCCAATTAGCCTAATTTTCTGAAATTTTTTTGTTCTATCCGAATTTATTTGGGTCAAATAGCTATACAAAAACTGACATGAACCAGTGGAGACCAAATGGTGGCAGAATGACACAAGCTGGAGGTGGCAGCAGCATGAGGAGACCATATGGCGGCACTATGATGGAGCCTGGATGTGGCAGCAATATGAGAAGACCATATGGCAGCACAATGACAGAGCTTAGAGGTGGCACCAGCAGTCGCGGTAATTCCAGCTCCAATAGTGTATAAGTACTACTACAAGATCAATATAACAAGATCACATGGTGGCACAATGACATAGCCTAGAGCTGGCAGCAGCCTGACGAGACCATAGGACCTCACAATTTAAAAGATTAAAGATATTTTTTAAATGTAAATTGAACATTTTAAATAGATAATGAACATAAAAATAGTAATTTAATGTGCTAGCAGCATGAGGAGACCACATGGCGGCAGAATGACACAGCCTTGAGGTGGGATCAGCAAGAGGAGAACATATGGTGGCAGAATGACACAGCCTGGAGGTGGCATCAGCATGAGGAGAACATATGGTGGCAGAATGACACAGCATGGAGGTGGCATCAGCAAGAGGAGAACATATGGTGGCAGAATGACACAGCCTGGAGGTGGCATCAGCAAAAGAAGAACATATGGTGGCAGAATGACACAGTCTGAAGGTGGCATCAGCATAAGGAGAACATATGGTGGCAGAATGACACAGCATGGAGGTGGCATCAGCAGCCCTAAAATTGACCCGGTGACAGAGAGGGGCAGTGGGTGGCAATACCAGTACCAGGTGACGAAGGTGGGTGAAAGAAGGAGCATTTGGCCTCAGATGTGTGGCATCAGGTGGGTGGCAGGATCAGAATAGTATCTGAGGCAGGTAGGCAGAAGAAAACAGTCTCTTTTGTGAAAGTGTTGGTGTGCACAAGTAAATACTGTGGATATGCATTAGGTAAAATTGAACTTTCAATATTATTCTTAGGATAAAATATATGGACCCAAATTTTTTTTGAAATCTAACAAAAGGAAAGTTGTGCAAAAAAAAAACCATGTGCCACCTACACCATCAAGAATGAATGTGATGCAAAGACCTCTAAAAGGTGGAAGGGAACAACATATGGTCCATTGTAACCGGTGGGGGTAAAAACGTCCCCTGTAAGGCTCTAATCTCGCACTATTAATTCCCTTCTTTGCAAGTGTTACTCCCCCTAAAAAGGGCAGCCCCACACAGGAACCTCTCGCTATTTCTACCTACAAACACTGCCATTTCACAGGGTTTTTAGTTGGAATTTGGCAGAGGTTCCTGTGTGGGGCCGCCTTTCTTAGGATGAGTAACACATGCCTCCAAAAGGTGGAAGGGAACAACGTATTGTCCATTGTAGCAGGTGGGGGTAAAAACTTCCCCTGTAAGGCCCTACTCTCGCCCTATTAATTCCCTTCTTGGCAAGTGTTACTCACCCTAAAAAAGGCAGACCCACACAGGAACCTCTCCCTATTTCCACTTAAAAACCCTGGGAAATGGCAGTGTTTTTATGTGGAAATAGGGAGAGGTTCCTGTGTGGGGCCGCCCTTTTTAGAGCAATTAACACTTGCCAAGAAGGGAATTAATAGTGCGAGAGTAGGGCCTTACAGGGGAAGTTTTCACCCCCACCTGTTACAATGGACCATACGTTGTTCTCTTCTACCTTTTAGAGGTCTTTGCATCACATTAATACTTGGTAGTGTAGGTTTTTAATGTTTAATTGGTATGTTAGATTTAATAAAAAATTTGGGTCCATATATTTTATCCTAAGAAAAGTTACATTTTAGCTAATGCATATCCTCAAAACTTACTTGTAGTCTGATGCGGAGGAATGTCTGTAACTGGAGAGCAGCACCTTAAATATTTTTAGCACTATCCATATTTGTGAAGTGTTGGTGAGGCACCATGGTCAATCTACTCTGATGCATCAGGCATTGGTGGGTGGAAATCCTGTCTGATCCATGCCTAATTCATGACAAAGGTCTGTCTCTTCACATTTTTGGTTCTCCTTGGGGTTACTATGGCCCACGCTGCACTAAACACGCGCTCTGATGGCACACTACTGGCTGGGTAGGACAGCTTTTCAAAGGCAAACTCTGCTGTTTGCAGGCACAAATCAAGTTTGGCTGCCCAGAAGTCCAATGGATATTCAAAGTGTAAATTGATAAAAACCTATAGCTTATGCCTCTATGACCTCACCAATGGTGCATAATGGTGTGGACAAAGATAGATATAACAGCGTTTATTCAAAAATTGCTTTTAATTCAGATATAAAATGTAGTATATATATATATATATAAATAAAATAGTAGCAAAATATCAAAATATCACATTACACTGGCATTGATCTAATGAAAATCTCACTGGGCCCTAGTGAGGTATCAAAATTGTGTGAATTAATATTTAAATGAGTCCATGAATCTGCAGATAAAAAAATATAAAAATAAAAATACCAATATAAAAATAAGTCCGTAAGAAACGTATGGATATTGTAACATAAAGTCAATGAAAGAATTAATAAAAAAAAAGGTTAATGAATGAATGATACGAAGTATCTCTCACCACTGCTTCTGGCTTGGTCTGTTGTGATGGATGGGTCGTAGCCTCATAATTCTCATGTGCCCCGATGAATGAAGGGGGGGCACAGATTGATGGATCTCCCTTGGCAGCCCCGTTGGCAGGGGGGCGTATCGTAGGCTCCGATGGCAGGGGAGCAAGCGGCAGTTGCAGCGCTCGGGACCTCGCTCGCTTGTCAGCTTAGCACAAACGGCACTAGTCTGGCACTCCGGCAGGAGTGTCAGTCGGCTCGGGTGCGACTGCGGGTCTGCTGGTGATGGTATTCCGGGAGCAATGGAAGGTCTGGGATTGGCGTCCCACGTGGAGGCAGAAGATGAGGCTATGAGATGCAATGGATGGTGAGGTTACAGCCAGGCAGGGCGGAGTAGACCAGGTTTAACTCCTCTGTTGCCGAGGTATTTGCAGATGGACGCTGATGATAGCTGTGTGAATAGTGCCAGATTTCTAATTTTAGAAATCTGGCACTATTCACACAGCTATCATCAGCGTCCATCTGCAAATACCTCGGCAACAGAGGAGTTAAACCTGTTCTACTCCGCCCTGCCTGGCTGTAACCTCACCATCCATTGCATCTCATAGCCTCATCTTCTGCCTCCACGTGGGACGCCAATCCCAGACCTTCCATTGCTCCCGGAATACCATCACCAGCAGACCCGCAGTCGCACCCGAGCCGACTGACACTCCTGCCGGAGTGCCAGACTAGTGCCGTTTGTGCTAAGCTGACAAGCGAACGAGGTCCCGAGCGCTGCAACTGCCGCTTGCTCCCCTGCCATCGGAGCCTACGATACGCAACATCTGCGCCCCCCTGCTAACGGGGCTGCCAAGGGAGATCCATCAATCTGTGCCCCCCCTTCATTCATCGGGGCACATGAGAATTATGAGGCTACGACCCATCCATCACAACAGACCAAGCCAGAAGCAGTGGTGAGAGATACTTCGTATCATTCATTCATTAACCTTTTTTTTTATTAATTCTTTCATTGACTTTATGTTACAATATCCATACGTTTCTTACGGACTTATTTTTATATTGGTATTTTTATTTTTATATTTTTTTATCTGCAGATTCATGGACTCATTTAAATATTAATTCACACAATTTTGATACCTCACTAGGGCCCAGTGAGATTTTCATTAGATCAATGCCAGTGTAATGTGATATTTTGCTATTTTGCTACTATTTTATTTATATATATATATACTACATTTTATATCTGAATTAAAAGCAATTTTTGAATAAACGCTGTTATATCTATCTTTGTCCACACCATTATGCACCATTGGTGAGGTCCTAGAGGCATAAGCTATAGGTTTTTATCAATTTACATTATTGTTGCTGGTGGGGTCCGGCTTTAGCTTTAACTGCCTCGGTCCTTTTGTTGTGAGCTGCACCTTATTTTTTAGTTTGGATATTCAAAGTGTGTTGGCAGGGTCATGTCAAGGTATGCCACCACCTGCTGGTTCAGGTCCTGCTCCATGTCTACCTGGTTCTGATGAGTTGCTTCACTATGCGGGTGAAGAAAGCTACTCATCAGCGACTGTAGACTCAGGTTGCTGATGGAGCTGGTACTGCTCCAGTCACCCCTCCCCTCCCCAGCAGTCATGGCAGTGGAACGTGAGTGCAGAGGGCCCCCCGAGTCAAACCTGCGAGAGGATGGACGATGGTGCAGATAGGCATTGGCCAACTGACTACGTAGGATGACCCTGTAGTAGGTCAGTTTGTCCTCCCTCTCAGTGGGTATAAAAAAGGCCCCCATTTTGTGCCGGTAGTGAGGGTCCAACAAGGTGTAGAGCCACAAGTCATCCCGCTGCCGAATGGTGACAATTCGGCGGTCTTTACGCAAGCAAGTGAGCATGCATTGTGCCATTTGTGCAAGTGACTCGGAGGGATCTCCACTGCATGTAGCCACGGTGTTTCTGGGTCCTTTGTCTCATCTTCCTCATCACCCTGTAGCTCCACACGCTGTTCCTGCTCCACCTCTCCTGTCAGATCACTTTAAAAACCACCCATTTCGCGAAACCTTGCCTCTGCTCCACAGTTCAACCCCATAGGGCTCATGTGGCCGTGAGATGTAGGCATCATGTCTCCAGTGCCCTGACCAGCCATCGTTTCCACCATCTGTTGTAGGAAATGAAGCTGTGGAATTATGTCGTTCATCCCGAAATCCTGGTATAATGTGGCTTCCTCAAAGGGCCTGAGAAAACGGCAGGTGTCATGTATGAGCTGCCACTGGTTTACATTGAAGTTACACAGGGGAGTCCCCCTATCCGCTTGGATCATCAAGAAATCATTGATGGCTTTTCTCTATTCGTATAGTCGGTCCAACATATGGAGGGTGGAATTCCAACGGGTTAAAAGGTCGCATATCAGAATATGTTGTGGGCAGCCGTTCGTATGCTGCAGCTCAAGGAGGGTGTGCTTTGCTGTGTACGAGTGGCTGAAGTGCATGCAAAGTTTCCTTCCCATTGTTAGGATGTCTTGCAGATGGGGGAAACACTTCAGGAACCGCTTGACAACTAGATTAAACACGTGTGCCATGCAGTGCGCATGGCTCAGGCTTCCTTGACACAGCACAGACAAGATGTTCTTCCCGTTGTCGGTCACCATGGTTCCCATTTCCAGTTTTCATGGAGTAAGCAATGATTTCATTTCTTGATGTATTACTTTTAGCAGTTCCTCCCCTATGTGACTCTGTTCGCCAAGGCAAACCATGTGAAGAACAGCGTGAGACCGCCGTGCCCTGCACACATGGTATGCTGGAGGGACACTGAGACTTGTCCGTGCAGTGGAGGCTGAGGACACGGTGGAGGATGAGGAGGTGGAGTCGCACACTGTCGCAGGACCAACGGCCTGATACCGTGGAGGCGGAAGCGGCATGACCTGTCCAAGTTGCTGTTGTGCCTGTGCAGGAATCACATTCAGCCAGTGGGCCGTAAAGGACATGTTTTGTCCCTGACCGTAGTTACAGCTCCAGACGTCGGTGCTGCAGTGCACTTTGGTACACACCGACAGGCTCAATGACTGGCCCACCTTCTGTTCCACATAATTGTGCAGGGCTGGTACTGCCTTTTTCGCAAAGAAATTATGGCTTGGGACTCTCCACCTCGGCTCTGCACAAGCCACCAGTTCTCTGAAAGGTGCAGAGTCCACCACTTGAAAAGGGATGGACTGCAGCACCAGCAACTTGGACAGGAGCACATTCAGCTTCTGCGCCGTTGGATGAGTGGGCGCATACTGTTGTCTCTTGGTCATGGCTTTGCTGATGGATTGCTGGCGGAATGACTGACTCAAAGTAGGAGGAGCAGGAACATCTGGACCAACAGAAGATGGGTATGACACACAGCTCCCTTCGGCTGAGGTGGTGGAGCCTTGGCTGGCTGAAACAGGGAGCTGCGTGCCACTGGGTGATGCAGCAGGCTGGACCACCGCATCTGAGCCATGGTTCTCCCAGGCCACTTTATGGTGACGCTGCATGTGTTGACGCTGGTGCCAAGATTGGGACCCTGGCCACGTTTCACCTTCTGCCGACACATCTTGCATGTGGCCATGTTAACCTCCTCTGGATGCTTGATGAAAAACTGCCACACTGCTGAGTAGCTGATTTCCCCCCCAACAGTCAGCACTGACTAACTGCTACTGCCGCCTACTCCAGGAACCCCTGTTCCACTACCTCCCGGGAATGATGGCTGTCACAAAGCAGGTGGTCTCCCCTGGGCACGTGTGGCTTTAGACTTCACACTTCTGCCACCATGCTGACTCCCAACCATGCTACCACCTTACTGGCTCAACTGCTGCCTCACGGGCAAACTGCAACCCTCTTCTCCTGATGATGATGAAGCCCCTTCTGCACCCAGCTCCCAAGTGCGATTGGCTTCATTATCATTGAGTTGTGTCTGCACGTCACTGAAGTCCTCCTCAGGTTCCTGAACAGTGTCTGCTGCTGGAGCCTGAACGCTCGCAACACCACCACCCATGTCACTCTCCTCATCACTACTTACCCGCCTAGCGGAGGTGTCTCCTTCAATGGGCAGGGCAGTAGCTGCTTACTGTCCTCTAGTAGATCGTCCTCACTAAATAGTGGAGCTGTACCTACAGCGTACTATAATTCTGTGGTGGAGGGAACAGCATAGGACAGAGGCAATTGGAGTACAGGGAGTGCTCCCAGCCATGCCAACTGAGGGTTGTGTCTAAGGAACCCACCGACTGTTGACTGGGGGTGTCAGATGTCACTTGTGATGAAGTGGATGACCGAGTTAACCAATCAATGACGGCAGATGCGATGCTGGTCGAAACACAACTGCTAGCTGATAATGGGAGCTCAGGCCTGTCGCTGTGACTCCTGCTGCCACTCGCCTCTAGTCTGCTGTGACCTCTGCCTGAGCCTGAGGAATTTAGGCCTCTGCCACTCCTTTGTGCACATTGTGGCACTTCTCATCCTGACATACTTATACATCAGCTGAGTGCATATATGTTACACTTATGAGAGGAGCACTATATGCTCCTTTATCCTTAAAACTGTATTTGGCTACAAAAGCAGGTGGGTAGTTTTAGCTGGCATTTCAGAGTAACTAGGCCCTTATGACTTTACCAGGAACAAAATCGTACCTCACGTAGGTGTAAGTACAGTTTACACTTATGAGAGGAGGACAATACTCTCCACTATGCTTAAAACTGTATTTGGCTACAAAAGCAGGTGTGTAGTTTTGGCTGGCCTTTCAAAGTAACTAGGCCCTTATGACTTTAACGGGAAAAAAATCGTACACCACGTAGGTGTACGTACAGTATACACTTATAAGAGGAGGATAATACGCTCCATTACGCTTAAAACTGTATTTGGCTACAAAAACAAGTGTGTAGCTATGGCTGGCCTTTCACTGTAACTATACCCAAATTAGTTTAACAGGAAAAAAAATGTACACCACGAAGGTGTACGTATAGTTTACACTCATGAGAGGAGGACAATACTCTCCGCTTAAAGCTGTATTAGGCTACAAAAACAAATGTGTAGCTTTGGCTGACCTATCACAGCAACTAGGCCCAAATTAGTTTAACCCCTTAAGGACTCAGGGTTTTTCCGTTTTTTGCACTTTCGTTTTTTCCTCCTTACCTTTTAAAAATCATAACCCTTTCAATTTTCCACCTAAAAATCCATATTATGGCTTATTTTTTGCGTCGCCAATTCTACTTTGCAGTGACATTAGTCATTTTACCCAAAAATGCACGGCGAAACGGAAAAAAAAAATCATTGTGCGACAAAATCGAAAAAAAAACGCCATTTTGTAACTTTTGCATATTTCGGTAAAAATTACACCTTATCATTATTCTGTAGGTCCATACGGTTAAAATGATACCCTACTTATATAGGTTTGATTTTGTCGCACTTCTGGAAAAAATCATAACTACATGCAGGAAAATTTATACGTTTAAAAATGTCATCTTCTGACCCCTATAACTTTTTTATTTTACCACGTACGGGGCGGTATGAGGACTCATTTTTTGCGCCGTGATCTGAAGTTTTTATTGGTATGATTTTTGTTTTGATCTGACTTTTTGATCACTTTTTATTCATTTTTTAATGTTATAAAAAGTTACCAAAATACGCTTTTTTGGACTTTGGAATTTTTTTGCGCGTACGCCATTGACCATACGGCTTAATTAATTATATATTTTTATAGTTCGGACATTTACGCACGCGGCGATACCACATATGTTTATTTTTATATTTTTTTACACTGTTTTATTTTTTTTTATGGGAAAAGGGGGGTGATTCAAACTTTTATTAGGGAAGGGGTTAAATGACCTTTATTAACACTTTTTTTTAACTTTTTTTTTGCAGTGTTATAGGTCCCATAGGGACCTATAACACTGCACACACTGATCTCTCATCCTGATCACAGGCGTGTATTAACACGCCTGTGATCAGCATTATCGGCGCTTGACTGCTCCTGCCTGGATCTTAGGCACGGAGCAGTCATTCGTCGATCGGACACCGAGGAGGCAGGTAAGAGCCCTCCCGGTGTCCGATCAGCTGTTCGGGATGCCGCGATTTCACCGCGGCGGTCCCGAACAGCCCGACTGAGCAGCCGGGATACTTTCAGTTTCACTTTAGAAGCGGCGGTCAGCTTTGACCGCCGCTTCTAAAGGGTTAATACCGCACATCGCCGCGATCGGCGATGTGTGGTATTAGCCGCGGGTCCCGGCCGTTGATTAGCGCCGGGACCCACGCGATATGATGCGGGATCGCGGCGCGATCCCGCTTCATATCGCGGGAGCCGGCGCAGGACGTAAATATACGTCCTGCGTCGTTAAGGGGTTAAAGGAAAACTGTTAGATTTCTTCCCCTGCACTAACCAGCGTTACTGGCTAGTAGTGCGGGGGACACTGATAAGTTTGATGCCTACCGTGTCCGGATCCGCCGCACCGTTCGCCCGTTATCTACTAACTGGCATGGGCGGAGTTACTGCCTTCATCTGGCACTGTGACGTAACCACCGCTTTGCCCGCAGCACCGCCTGGCTTATGAATATTCATGTTCTCCCTCATCATCTCCCTCTCCTCCCCGCTGATTTCAGGACTCCACTGCGCATGTGCCGGCTTCCTGTCTACACCCGGAAGCAGCTTCGGCGCAGCTTCATTCCAGATGAGCTGAGCTGCAGTAAGGGTGTAGGCTGGTTCATGCCTGCCTTCATTTATTAATATGTTATTATATGACACACATAGGAAGCTGGTACATGCGCAGTGGAGTCCTGAAATCAGCGGGGAGGAGAGGGAGATGATGAAGGGGAGCATGAATATTCATAAGCGGGCAGTGCTGCGGGCCGAGCGGCGGTTACGTCACAGTGCCAGATGAAGACAGTAACCCTGCCGTGCCAGTAAGCAGCTAATTTGCATATACCCAAAAAAGAACATAACAGGCGAACAGATCCGGGCACGGTAGGCATCAAACTGATCAGAGTCCCCCACACTACAAGCCAGTACCCCTGGTTAGTGCAGTAGATATACGTACAGTTTACACTTATGAGAGCAGGACAATACTCTCCGCTACAAACTGTATTAGGCTACAAAATCAAGTGTGTAGCTTTGGTTGGCCTTTCACTGTAACTGGCCCAAATTAGTTTGACAGAAAAAAAACACACAGGTTACACTTATGAGAGGACAATACGCTCCGCTACGCAACCTGCATTATGCACTAAAAGCAGGTGACTATGGCTTTTAGTGCTCACCCTAACTGGTCCCTATTAGCTTTAGAGTTGTAGTACGCACCAGTGCTGCAGCACAGAGTTGCTGTGTAGTACAGCCCAGTAAAGTATTATTAGGCACTAAAAGCAGGTGACTATGGCTTTTATTGCTCACCCTAACTGGCCCCTATTAGCTTTAGAGTTGTTGTACACCCCAGTGCAGCAGTATAGAGTCAATGTGTAGTACACCCAAAAGTGTACTTTCTCTCTCTCTCTCTCTCTCTCTCTCTCTCTCTCTCCTTTCCCTGTCAGTGCTTTTCTGCAGTGATTTGGGCTTGTAGCGAATCGCTGCTGTAAAGCTGTTTTTCTGTGCAACACACACACTGCTCTCTGTCTCTGCAATAAAATGCTCTCTTTGCAATAAAATGCATAAATAGCAGGCTGCAGCGATGGCTGCCGATTATAAAGGGCTTTGACATCACAGGTCTGGCTGGCTGCTGATAGGCTACATGCTGCATATGATTCAAGGTGATCATGCCTACCCGCCTTCCCAGAGTATCTTGCCCCATGTCCTCACATGTGGAGCCACCATTTTAGATGCCCTGGAGCCTGGGTGGCACTAAATGGAGTTTAATGAAGCGATTGATTTTATCGAATCACGGCGATATTCAGATTAGTTTTGAACTGAATTTTTCATGAAATTCGGAACTAATTCAGATTCGTCAGATTCGATTTGCTCATCCCTAGTATTGATGTCCCTCCATGTTTGGAGTGAGGAGTCTAGGGTGTTCTTTGTTCTGTGTTCAGTGTGAACATTGTTTTTCGGACCTGTTTAGAGTTTGAGATTCAATTCACCTGTTCATCCCCTGCCTCTCCTAGTTTTTGCTGTATACTTATTCCATATCTAGTCTTGTTCATTTATTCATATCTGCCGTTAATCTTGATTCCGGTTTCTGAACTGTATGTTAGTACGCTTTATTCTGCCTTGTTTATATATAAATATCTGGTCTGGTTTTTGTACTCCTGTTACAGCTTAGGTCTCACTCTCCATGTCTACTCCCAGTCATGACAATGAGATCAATTAATATATTTTTATAAATTAATTTAGTTATTTACATATATATACTGTAAGTTGTAATAAGTGTACTGTGTCTTTAAAAGGTGAGCAGTGAATCCCAAGTGACTCTGCCTGCCAATGAGACCCCAAAAGTCTCCCCTGTATAGTGAGGTACAGGGGAGTAGTTAGTCAGCCTAGTACTGGACATTAGTCAGTCTAGTTCCATCCAGGCTCCTGAGCAACAGCTTAGCTCAGGTGTGCTGTGTGGTGTGTGCTCTAAGTAGAGGCCTACTCCAGCTCTAATCTTTGTACTGGTCATCCTACAAGGTTAACTCTTAGGAGGAATTCAGGCCTCTGCAGAACAGTTTACAGTGCCTTGGAAGGACCCTAGCAACCAGAATCTAAAGTTACAGTCTACAATTCTGTCCAGTGAAAGCACCACAAGTCTCAGAACAGCAACAGGGATCGCAAGAGGTACGCTGCACTCTCACACCAAGGCCATCTGTCTGTGTGTTACCATCTGCACAAGCTCAGTAAAGACAGTTATCCGTAACCTGAGGTCGATGTGTTTATATGCTCATCATGTCTGGCCCAGGAGAAGCTGTCTCCATACCTTCGGACGGTGGATCGGAAAAACGGTGCTCTGGCATCACGACGTGAACAGGTATTTCTTACCGCCCCACCCCATGGCATCACAGAGCGTCCTTTAAAAGGGAGAACCCTAAATTGTTTGGCAGGTTCTACAGAGACGTGTCATGGCTGGAAGTGGAATGGAGAAAAAAAGGAAAGAGAAAGATTCCAAGAAGACATCTCCTGTGGTCTCCGGATATTACTGCACTGTAAGCAATTTTAAGGTTCTCAGACCCATTATGGGGGAATATTGGTCTGTATACGTTTGTTGGACTGATCTGGAGGTATTATTAAAAACATTTAAAGAGTACCTGTCACCAAATAAACTTTTCTAAACTAACTCAGGATATGTTCCCTAACTACTCCTAACACCCCTCCCACCCTTAAAAAAAAATTCAGAGCTTTAAAAAAAACTCTGTGTCTTACCTTTCTTCTTGCTCACATAGTGCAATCTCCCAGCAGGAGAAAGTGGGTGTTTCCCAGCAGGCATGACATCACTGAAGCCTCCTGGGGGACCACTGCCGCCCTCACATCGTTGCAGTGCTGTGATGAATAGAACACCTCAAGCTCTGTGCAGCAGCTTTCAGTCTGTATATCTTTCAGTGAGGCTCTTTACAGATTTTAGTCTGTGCAGTTTTCAGTGAGGCTCTGTGCAGCTGCCAATCAACCTCAGTGCAGAGAAACACTTCCTGAGTTTGGTCTCCTGCCATTACAAGCAGCAGACCAAAATCTGATATTTTGACCAGACGGAATGTGTTCTGGCCAAGAAGGGAGACCCCTGGTGGCTAGAAGTATACAGCAGAAAAACTAACATAGATAATGTTGTTTATTATTATTATTATTATTATTATTTTTAATGGAAGCCAAATACAAAAGTTATTTATTTGGCATAAGGAATCAAATATTAAAAATCATGTTTAACGACAGTGCCCATTTAAACCCTCCTTGTGGAAATCTTACTTATGCCCCTTTCTACAAAGCCTGGGTGACTAGGTGACAAAATGATGGCTCTATAGATGCTAGATATCACCTCTTTAACTTACCTATTCCTGGGCTTAGCTAAAAGAATACAAAGAAGCCATAAAAAAGTGTTTTTTATGTGAAGATATTGATGAAATAAGATAAGTTACTTTTGGTGATTTTCCACTTTAAGAATTGAAACTGAATTCTTGAATAGTTTTCTAAGTTTCAGCATTGGTGGCTAGGCTGGCTTTTATATATGATTAACGCACTTGTGGAGCTCAAGACAATTTACAATATGACATTGACATCCCTCAATAGCAAAATAACGGAGTTATGGGCAGCTGTAAAGAAGATACAATGTCTAAATTGCCTGTTCATTGTTCAAGCTGCTGCGACCTAGAAAGTCTGAAATTACCAGAGCACGACTCAAACTTATTTCCAACTTACGACACTTTTTATTCAAAAACCTTCATGTACACGTCTATTTCGGAGCCTTTTTTTTCGTAGAATAGCTTGATAAAAATCAATTTCTGCTCCTGTTTGAACAGGGTAATGCAATCCATTGTGCGATATCAATTGCCCAGATCGTTTTGTTACCGGGAACGCCTTTTCCTGCTAATATTGTTTCCATCTATTTAGTTGAAGCCATTGAAGTTCTTTGCATAAGATGACTTGATGCTTTGAGAACACCATCACAATTGGGAAAAAGCTTCTTTTTTTCCAGGTCTGATAGCAGTTTGAGAAGATTACTACATTTTTGGAAAAAAAATAAAAAAAATAAAAAAGAAAGTATTAAAGTATTGTAATCGGGAAGTGAACTGTCACAGTGAATAAAAAGGCTACATATATTTTATTATTCTAAGAAATTTCAGGGTGCTAAAAACTTGTCAGGGCTGAGATTGCAAATCTCTGCTGTTACACATTTTAGGTATGCTGACTACATTTCGAGTAGGTTGTGCAGAATAACGAACCTGATGTATGCAGAATGTCCTTTGTCTTTGGAATTTTGTGGGACGTGATTGTTAAAAGGAACCTGTCACATATAAAATGCAGTCTAATCTGCAGGTATCATGTTATAGAGCAGGAGGAGCTAAGTAGATTATATATATATATATATATATATATATATATATATATATACACAATACAGTACAATCTGCAGGTATCATGTTATAGAGCAGGAGGAGCTGAGCAGATGATATATACAATACAGTACAATCTGCAGGTATCATGTTATAGAGCAGGAGGAGCTGAGCAGATGATATATACAATACAGTACAATCTGCAGGTATCATGTTATAGAGCAGGAGGAGCTGAGCAGATAATACCTGCATATTTTACTGTATTGTATATATCATGTTATTGAGCAGGAGGAGCTGAGCAGATGATATATACAATACCGTACAATCTGCAGGTATCATGTTATAGATCAGGAGGAGCGGAGCAGATGATATATACAATCCAGTACAATCTGCAGGTATCATGTTATAGAGTAGGAGGAGCTGAGCGGATGATATATACAATCCAGTACAATCTACAGGTATCATGTTATAGAGCAGGAGGAGCTGAGCGGATGATATATACATTAAAGTACAATCTGCACGTATCATGTTATATATTTTTTTCCTTGGAGGCAACCATTAAATCTCCCTCTTCTTCTCCCCCCTCTAAGCTTTGACCAATGATGTCTAATTAGGGGGCCAGACAGGGCACACGTGAACCACATGTGCCTGATGTGGGGCCCCAAGAAGAATGCCTTTCCAGAATAATGATCATTCACTAAGAGCTGTACCCCACCAATGTTGGTCTCCAAATACAGCTGTGTAAAATAATCATACTCTACATGTGTTTGTGTGTTTGAGGCATGACTATAATGCGTGCAGAGCTTGCAGTTGAACCCAGGCCTTGGAGCCTAATCTGCCCCACAGGATAGGAGATAACTAGTTGATCCTTGGGGGTCTGACACTCCCACCAATTGCCTTCCCAGTGAATGAAGCTGCAGCATGCATGCTCGGCCACCACTCCATTCACAGTCTATGGGATTTACCAACATTGCACGGCAATGTTCGGAAGTCCCATAGATAGTGAATTAGGTGGTGGCCGAGTGTGAGCACTGCCATTCAGTTTACTTAGTAGACATTTGACCTCTGTTCTTGTGATCAGTAGGGGTCCCAGTGGTTGGATCCCTAATGATCAGCTAGTTATCATTGGGATTAAAGGGGTACTCCGGTGGAAAACATCAACTAGTTACAGAAAGTTAAACAGATTTGTAAATGAGTAGAGAAAAATGTGGAGTGGCTCTTGTTCAAATAGCGACCAAAATAGATCTGGGCTGCCCAAAAGATACACCTATACCCACAGTGTTTCAAAGTATTGTGAAATTAAAAAGAAAGAATATTGGGGCTCAAGGTGAAGGATTTATGGACACATATAAAGTAGTATAAATTGGATTTATTAATAATATGTATAAACAGTGATCCCAATGACCTACAGGGCCCTTGTAAAGTCACAGTAATCACTGAATGAGATAAAATAATATTCACTAGATAAAAATAATATAAGTAGTATATATATTAATTATACGAAATTAAAAAGTCTGTTGAAACCACCATATAATTTCTAGTAGTATTGCACATATGCATAAAAACAAATAGTGGGTTAATAGAGCCATCCAAAATATTCAAAAGCTGTAAAATAATTGCATAGACTCCACTGGTAGATTAATATCCCTGAATGACAGTCAGACTGTTGTATCCTGTGGCAACAATAGGATGAATTTGCTGGCAACAGTCTATAGGATAAAGTGCAGTGATGAAAATATTTTCGTATAATTAATATATATACTACTTATATTATTTTTATCTAGTGAATATTATTTTATCTCATCCAGTGATTACCGTGACTTTACAAGGGCCCTGTAGGTCATTGGGATCACTGTTTATACATATTATTAATAAATCCAATTTATACTACTTTATATGTGTCCATAAATCCTTGACCTTGAGCCCCAATATTCTTTCTTTTTAGATATGTAAATGACTTCTATTTAAAAAAATCTTAAAGGGGTACTCTGGTGAAAACCTTTTTTCTTTTAAGTCAACTGGTGGCAGAAAGTTAAACATATTTGTAAATTACTTCTATTAAAAAATCTTAATCCTTCCAGTACTTATTAGCTGCTGAATGCTACAGAGGAAATTCCTTTCTTTTTTGGAACACTGATGACATAAGGAACACAGTGCTCTCTGCTGACATCTCTGTCCATTTTAGCAACCATGCATAGCAGATGCATAGCAGATGGTGGCTCAGTGGTTAGCACTGCTGCCTTGCAGTGCTGGGGACTTGGGTTCAAATCCCACTAAGGACAACAGTAAATAAAGTGTTATTATTACTACGTAATTATTATTATTATTATATAATGTCAGCAGAGAGAACTGTGGTCGTGATGTCATCAGAGAGCATTCCAAAAATAAAATAATTTCCTCTGTAGTATTCAGCAGCTAATAAGTACAGGAAGGATTAAGATTTTTTAATAGAAGTAATTTACAAATATGTTTAACTTTCTGCCACCAGTTGATTTAAAAGAAAAAAGGTTTTCACCGGAGTACCCCTTTAATCCTTCCCAGTACTTATCAGCTGCTGTATAATACATAGGAAGTTCTTTACTTTCTGAATCTCTTTTCTTAATACAACAAGAATTGCACTCGTACAACAAAGTTCATGTTCATAATATGAATACTTTACTTCATCCGTATGTTCTCATACAAAAACTTTAAGATACGGGAGCAGTATAATAGAACACGTTATATTCACCCAAGTGCTGGTCACTGATCAGGTTAGCGGCATTAAATCAAAGTCTTTTGCTTCTGCCAGAGCTTCTCATGCTGAAGCTTCCATGCTTGCCGTTCACCCAGCTTTCCTTGCAGACAGACAAAAGAGCTCACACACTTGTGAGCGCTACTGGCGACGTTTCGGGATCTCTCCCTTTCTCAAGCCTAACGTGAGTAAACCCACCACCATTATATATGGACCGTAGTCTCGCGAGATTTCATATCTATGAATTAAAACCAGTGTTGCAAGACATTTTGTGGAAAATCATCACCAAATATGTGATCTTAAAGGGGTATTCCCGTGGAAAATTTTTTTTTTTTTTAAATCAACTGGTGCCAGAAAGTTAAACAGATTTGTAAATGACTTCTATTAAAAAATCTTAATCCTTCAAGTACTTTTTAGGGGGTGAATACTACAGAGGAAATGCTTTACTTTTTGGATTGCTCTTCTGTCATGACCACAGTGCACTCAGCTGACATCTGCTGTCCATTTTAGGAACTGTCCAGAGCAGGAGAAAATCCCCATAGCAAATATATGCTGCTCTGGACAGTTCCTAAAATGGACCGCAGATGTCAGCAGAGAGCACTGTGGTCTTGACAGAAGAGAAATCCAAAAATTAAAGCATTTCCTCTGTAGTATACAGCCCCTAAAAAGTACTGGAAGGATTAAGATTTTTTAATAGAAGTAATTTACAAATCTGTTAAACTTTTTGGCACCAGTTGATAAAAAAAAAAAAAAAAAGGTTTCGACGGTAGTACCCCTTTAAATGGATGGTGTTAGAGGAAGTAGGTGGATCAAGGAGTGAAGAAATAAAGAGAGGTTACTTAGAAAGAAGGTGTACTGGATTACTAAACTGAATGCTATGTCCCCAAATGGCATTAATGAAAACTGTAACTTTAATATATTTTTATAATTGTGTATGCTGTTCTGATGTTTTAATACATGGTAATACCATCGACCTGTATAATTCTACATGTGATTTTAATTCATAGATATGAAATCTCGCAAGACTACGGTCCATACGTAATGGTGATGGTTACTCACATTAGGCTTGAGAAAGGGAGAGATCCTGAAACATCGCCAGTAGTGCTCACAAGTGTGTGAGCTTTTTCCGCTGTCTATCTGCAAGGAAAGCTGGGTGAACGGCACGCATGGAAGCTTCGGCATGAGAAGCTCTGGCAGAAGCAAAAGATTTTGATTTAATGCCGCTACCCTGATCAGCAACGAGCACTTGGGTGAATATAACGAGAACATACGGATGTAGTAAAGTATTCATATTATGATTATGAACTGTCACGGATCGGCAGGCTGGAGGTGGATCCTCTGTGTCAGAGAGGGTTTGGCGAGGACCGTGTCGGTGGACCGGTTCTAAGTAGCTACTGGTTTTCACCAGAGCCCGCCGCAAAGCGGGATGGTCTTGCAGCGGCGGTAGCAACCAGGTCGTATCCACCGGCAACGGCTCAACCTCTCTGACTGCTGAGATAGGCATGGTACAAGGGATAAGGCAAGAGCAAGGTCGGACGTAGCAGAAGGTCAGGGCAGGCAGCAAGGATCGTAGTCAGGGGCAACGGCAGGAGGTCTGGAACACGGGCTAGGAACACACAAGGGAACGCTTTCACTAGGCACAAGGGCAACAAGATCCGGCCAGGGAGTGCAGGGGAAGTGAGGTATAAGTAGGGAGTGCACAGGTGGAAACTAATCAAGCTAATTGGGAAGATTGGGCCAGGCACCATCATTGGTGCACTGGCCCTTTAAATCTAGAGAGCTGGCGCGCGCGCGCCCTAGAGAGCGGAGCCGCGCGCGCCAGAGCATGACAGCCGGGGACCGGGACAGGTAAGTGACTTGGGACGCGATTCGCAAGCGGGCGCGTCCCGCTGTGCGAATCGCATCCCCGACGGCCATGACAGTGCAGCGCTCCCGGTCAGCGGGACTGACCGGGGCGCTGCAGGGAGAGAGACGCCGTGAGCGCTCCGGGGAGGAGCGGGGACCCGGAGCGCTCGGCGTAACAGTACCCCCCCCTTGGGTCTCCCCCTCTTCTTGGAGCCTGAGAACCTGAGGACAAGACTATTGTCCAGGATGTCGTCCTCAGGTTCCCAAGATCTCTCCTCTGAGCACTCGACTACAAAGGGTCCAAGATAACGTGGTCCGAGATACAAACTGGGGACACGGAAGCCGAAATACTTGGCGGAGAGCCACACAAAAACAGGAGGAGCTCTTCTCTTTTTTCCGGCAAGCTTCTTCACCCAGGATGAGGCCAGCATGAGGAATTTCAGGGTCTTTTTCCAGATGGTGGCGAAGCCCCGGGAAACCACATCAACAGCGGGCACACAAGAAGGCGTGGGGGTGGGGAGGGAGGGAAGAGGGTCAAGCCCGGCACGGGGCAGAGTGTCAACAGGACGGGAGCCGTGAGGAGGAGGCACAGCATAGTCCAGACAGGCCTTGGGGAGGCCAGGTAAAGGGGGAGACACAGAGGCTTGACTGACGGGACTGGGAGCAGACGTGAGGCACTTCCTGTGGCAAGAAGCACCCCAGCTCCCGATCTCCCCGGTGGTCCAGACAAGGGCAGAAGATGGGGGTTGGAGCCATGGCAGACCGAGGAGGACTTCAGAGGAGCATTTGGGCAAAACAAAAAGTTCCATGCTGAAGAGCAGGGGTTCTGTGCGGTAACGCACAGTGCAGTGTAGAAGTAAATCTTCTTTCTTCCTGCGGCGAGTCCTCTCTTCAGGGGTCAGGCGGGACCGATCCACTTGCATAGCCTCCTCGGCGGGAGGCACAGGGGTGGTTTGCAAAGGATACTGTAAGAGAGGTGCTCCGGGCGGTGTGGCACATGGCAGGGCCTTCCCAGGCAGGAGACCACGGCAGAGTCTAGAGTCCTCATCAAATTTGTCCTGCAGGGACAAGCAGGGGTTAGGAGCGGCCGGTTGCTGCGGTGGAGTTGCAGGAGCCGGCCTAGGAGATGGTTGTTGCAGCTGCTGTGTCTGTGACTGAAGTTGCTGTATCTGCGGCAGCAGCTGCTGTATCTGTGACTGAAGTTGCTGTGTCACGGTGGTCAAGTATGCCAGCTGGTGATTTCGTTGGGTGATCTTTAGGGCTTGCTGGGCGATCACCGTGGAAATGTCGGCAAGACTTGACAGCGGCACCTCAGCGGAATCCATGGCCGGATCTACTGTCACGGATCGGCAGGCTGGAGGTGGATCCTCTGTGTCAGAGAGGGTTTGGCGAGGACCGTGTCGGTGGACCGGTTCTAAGTAGCTACTGGTTTTCACCAGAGCCCGCCGCAAAGCGGGATGGTCTTGCAGCGGCGGTAGCAACCAGGTCGTATCCACCGGCAACGGCTCAACCTCTCTGACTGCTGAGATAGGCATGGTACAAGGGATAAGGCAAGAGCAAGGTCGGACATAGCAGAAGGTCAGGGCAGCCAGCAAGGATCGTAGTCAGGGGCAACGGCAGGAGGTCTGGAACACGGGCTAGGAACACACAAGGGAACGCTTTCACTAGGCACAAGGGCAACAAGATCCGGCCAGGGAGTGCAGGGGAAGTGAGGTATAAGTAGGGAGTGCACAGGTGGAAACTAATCAAGCTAATTGGGAAGATTGGGCCAGGCACCATCATTGGTGCACTGGCCCTTTAAATCTAGAGAGCTGGCGCGCGCGCGCCCTAGAGAGCGGAGCCGCGCGCGCCAGAGCATGACAGCCGGGGACCGGGACAGGTAAGTGACTTGGGACGCGATTCGCAAGCGGGCGCGTCCCGCTGTGCGAATCGCATCCCCGACGGCCATGACAGTGCAGCGCTCCCGGTCAGCGGGACTGACCGGGGCGCTGCAGGGAGAGAGACGCCGTGAGCGCTCCGGGGAGGAGCGGGGACCCGGAGCGCTCGGCGTAACATGAACTTTGTTGTACGAGTGCAATTCTTGTTGGATTAAAGGGGTATTCCAGGAATTATTTTTATTTGACTGAGCTACAGGGGCTGTAAAGTTAGTGTAGTTCATAATATAGTGTCTGTCCCTGTGTGTGACGGTTTTCTTACAATTCTTCTGTGATTTTCTTTTTATCCAAACTTTTATTTATCAGATTTCAATAAAAACAAAAACAGCACAATAATGAAAATAAGAACAAGGAACAGCAAGGGTAGGGGAGGCGAGGGGGGTGGGGGGGGGCGGAGGAAAGCAAAATAAAATAATAAGGATATGGGGAAAGACAATAGGACATAAGGACATAAGGTACACCAAAATACACAACAGTATATTGCACAACAAAGAGTGAGGGATGATAACAGGTATGCACCACAAGTTAAAAAAAGGACATTTGGTGAGGCATAGGTAAAAATCGTAAGGAAGATCTGTGCAGTTGAATCACACCGCCTTAAGGCATTACTGTACCCTCAGGATCTCGGGAGTTCCTCCAATAGTCCCATCTTATAAGGAATTGAAGCTCACGTCCAGTACGGTTGGCTATAAGGTTTTCCATGGAGCAAGAGTATTCCACCCTTGCCCTCACTTCAGAAACACCTGGAACCTCCCTGGATTTCCAGAGAGCTGCTATGGAAGTCCGTGCAGCAGAAAAAACATGAAAAAGAATGGTTTGGTAGTCCGCAGGTAAATCCTTCAAGTTGAGTGCGAGCAATGCCATGCCTGGATCTTTCACGGGGGGATGGGGTAAGATTGTGGAGAGAAATGCGTATATGGAATCCCAGAAAGAGGCAATCAAAGGACAGGTCCACCACACATGTAAAAACGAGCCTACTTGATCACCACACCTCCAGCATGTAGGGTTAACAGTGTTGTAAATATGGGACAGACGTTCGGGGGTATAATACCACCGGTATAACATTTTACGGGCAGATTCTAGGTGAGTGTTACATTTAGAAAGGCGTAGTGGTATATTATAGATATCATGCCACTGCTCTGCATTAATAGAAATACCCAAATCCCGCTCCCAGGCAGCTTGAAATGAGAATGACTCCGGTGCCAAGGAGGACTGCAACGCTTTATAGGAGATCGATATTCCGCCCTTGGCACCAGAGTGTCGGAGGAAAAAGGCATCATACGGTCTAGGCGTTAACTCAGAAGGCCACTCATGGTATGAAATGAAATGGCGTAGCTGCAAAAATTTAAAAAAGTCCCCAGCTGGTATGTCGTACTTGGACCTAATGGACTCAAACGTGCCTAGGGAACCCAGGGGAGAGACATCTCCCAAACATGTAACCCCACTATCGATCCAATTTGAGAAGGAAGTATGCGGGAGGAGAAGAGATAAAACAGAGAACGGAGTAGACTGGAAGGAGA
Organism: Hyla sarda; assembly: GCF_029499605.1. Lineage (NCBI taxonomy): Eukaryota > Metazoa > Chordata > Amphibia > Anura > Hylidae > Hyla > Hyla sarda. Next base: position 351,632,190 of record NC_079193.1, read on the forward strand.
CAAGAGATAGCAGCTTAGAGGACAGAATGAAGAGCCACATGTGCAAGGAAGCGGAGACTGTGGGACTAAGGGTGTCCACGGTCTTACGTGTAATCGCCACTGACCACAAGAGGCATCGAAGAGAGGGCACACCCACAATGTCTCTCTCCATAGCCACCCAACGAGCATCTGAATCCCCCCTCCACCACTGCTGCAAGTATACCAAATGAGCCGCTCTATAATAGTTAAGCAGATCTGGGCATCCCAAGCCCCCCATGTGTGTAGGTAGAAACAGCAATCTAGCTGAAACTCTCGCCCTAGACCCCTGCCAGATGAACCTCATCAGAAGGGATTGAAGTCTCTTAATAGAGGAGAGGGGGAACCTGACAGGTAAAGTGCGAAATAGATAAAGGATAGAAGGCAAGAGGAACATCTTGGCCACAGCAATGCGGCCGCACCAGGAGAGAGGAAAGCGAGAGTATGCTTTAGTGTCTCGGGCCAGCTGTGTGGAAAGGGAGGAGAGGTTAGAGCTGACCAAGTCAGAAGGAGAGGGAGTGAGAAAGATACCCAGATAGGTAATACCAGTGGAGGCCCAATGAAAAGAAAACCGTTGGGAGAGGGACAGAATAGAAGTTGCACTTAGCTGAAGAGGGAGAGCAGTCGATTTCGACACATTAAGCTTGTACATGCTAGCAGCACTAAAGTCGGCTATGAGGGACATTACATGGGGTAAAGAAGAGGAAGGGTGAGTCAGTGCGATCAGGACGTCATCGGCGAAGAGACTAATTTTGTGGGTATCAGACCCCACCTCAACACCCGGGATTAAAGGGTGGCATCGGACATGTTCGGCAAATGGTTCCATCACCAGGGTGAATAAAACAGGAGAGAGGGGACACCCCTGTCGGGTGCCATTAGTGATGGTAAACGGGGAGGACAGGGCGCCCGACGTAAAAACCCTCGCGGACGGCGATGAATAGAGGGCCATGAGTGCCGCAATAGCAGGACAGGGGAATCCAAATTTGGACAGTACAGCTCTCAAATATCCCCAGTGGACCCGGTCGAACGCCTTCTCCGCGTCCAAAGAAAGGAGCAGAGAGGGCGCCCGACCCCGGTGCGCAGCTGCCAAGATGTTCAGTACCCTCCTAGTGCCATCCGAGGCCTGTCGTCCCCTCACAAATCCGACCTGGTCAGCATGCACCAGAGACGGAAGGATGTTAGCTATGCGCATCGCCCACAATTTGGAGTATAATTTAAGATCCGTATTAAGGAGCGAGATTGGACGAAAATTAGCAGGTTCAGTGGGAGACTTTCCGGGTTTAGGGAGTGTCACTATTGTGGCGTCTAACATTTCTGACGGGATCGATCCCGTAGAAGCTATAAAATTAAAGACAGTGGCGAGGTGGGGGGCAATAATTGGGCCGTGCGTTTTGTAAAGTTCGTTAATCAGTCCATCAGGGCCCGGAGCCTTGGCACCCTTTAACGTCCCGATCGCACCAAGCACCTCCTGAGTAGTGAAGGGGAGAGACAAAGCAGACAGATCAGAATCGGAGAGGGAGGGCAAGGAGATTGAGTCCAGAAAAGAATTGATAGAAGTAGGGGTAGGAAGGCAGTGGGGTTCAGAAGTGGAAAGATTGTACAGCGTGGCGTAATAAGAAGCAAAGGCATCAGAGATGCCCTGAGGATCAAACACCCTGGTGCCCGTAGGCAATTGTAGATAGGCTATACGGCTTTTCGCCTCTTGTACCTTAACCTGTCTAGCGAGGATCCTTCCTGGTTTGTTGGCACACCAATATGAATTAAGTTTAAGGCGGCGCAGCGCCAAATCATACTTGTATAAATCTAACTTGTGTAGTTTACCAGTCAGGACTGATATACGTGCAGTAAGGTCAGGGGTGGAAGCTAACTTATTTTTCCTATGTAGATCTGCAAGCTCCAATTGTATAGACAATCGCTTCTCCCTTGTCTGACGTCTGTGGTGGGCCGCTTGGCTTAAAAGAACCCCTCTAATTGTGGCCTTGAATGCGCACCACAACGTGGCGGCGTTGGACACCGACCCAGTATTAGTAGCAAAAAAAGATGAAGCCTCCTCGGCTAGGCGGGGCTTGTATGTGGGATGAGAAACGACATACGGGCTAGCACGCCACAAGGCGGCACGCGGGGAGGAGAACGTCTCCTGTAGAGTAATTGAGATAGGGGCGTGGTCGGACCAGGATATAGCGTGAATATGCGATTTGGAGATTGAGTTGAGAAGCGGTCGACTAATGAGGAAAAAATCTATTCTGGTATAGACCAAATGGGGATGGGAGAAATAAGTAAAGTCCCGGCTACTAGGATGCTGTATCCGCCATATATCAAATAAACCTTCACGGGACAGGGTATTAAAAATGGAAGTGGGTTCAGAATGAGGGACAAGGGAAGTGGAGTCCATTGACGGCCAAAGGGCAGCATTAAAGTCGCCCACCACAATCAGACGAGACGCAGGGTTGGAGCTTGCAATTCTGTTCAATACGTGCCGGACAAAAGCATGTTGTTTTCTATTGGGAGCGTACACGACCACAAGGGTGTGCGGCACCAAATTAAGGGAACAACTGACAATAAGATATCTGCCACCGCTATCCGCCGCCACCTCCACGTCAGAAACAGCAATAGTATTTTTAATGGCCAGGGCTACCCCCCTTTTTTTCTGCGCCGCATGGGCGAAATAAATGTGCGGGAAGCGTTTATTATGCAACCTCACGGAATCCAATTCCGACAGGTGTGTCTCCTGGAGGCACAGTATGTCGGCACCCAGCCTATTCGACTCTGCCCAAAGTAATGAACGTTTAAAGGGCGAGTTCAGACCTCTAACATTGAGAGAAACAATTTGAATGACCATTACAGAGGTGGGAAGGCGGACCGCGGCGGCAGCTGAGTAACCGTCAATAGTACAGTGATGCAAACATAGTAACAGTCAGAGAGCTCATACATCATTTGCAGTGCAGGTGGACCCAATGGAAAACACATACAGACATAAATAATAATATGGTAGAACTGGGGAAAAATAAAAAAAGAACAGGTAATAGTAGATAACCATAGTGACCCCTGAAGAGGGCCAACATCGGGGAGGTATGGAGAGAGAAACAAAACCATACCTAGTGAAACATGAGCCTATCCGGCATTCAATATGACATCCTTATAGAAATTAACATAACTTCACTTGGTTTTACGTTTACCATAATGGACCACTGACCAGTCATCTGAGACCTTCTGTAAAGGGAGATTGGGACCGGGAGAGCCCCCCTCGGTCGGCTCAGTGGGAGAAAGATTCCAGGCATGGCAACACTCAAGAAGCGCCTTTGGGGTGGATACCACATGCTTAGAACCACCATAGGTAACGATGATCTTCGTGGGGAAACCCCATTTGTAGGGTATACCATGATCCCGGAGAAGGGAAGTTCCTGCCGCGTATTCCCGGCGCTTCGCCAAGGTGGCGGCGGACAGATCTGCAAAAACAGCCAGCTTGGAAAATCTATCCGGCAGGTTGATAGGAGCACGGGCAGCCAGCATCAGGCGTTCCTTAACGTGGAAAAAATGCACCCTCATGATAACATCCCTGGGGGAGGTTGCAGGAATCGACTTCGGCTTGGGGAGGCGATGAACCCTATCCAGGAGTAAGTCCTGTGCTGAGGCAGATGGAAGGAGGGCAGCAAAAAAGTCAGTTACAAAGCCAGTAAGATCTTCAGCTTTAACCTCTTCAGGGATCCCCCTTATACGGAGGTTATTCCTGCGGGAACGATCCTCCATGTCAGCTAGCTTGGCTTTTAGGGCCGTCACCTCATCCTCCAGGGCAGTAACGCTGTCCACCACTAAGTTGTGTGCAGAAGTCAGCTCACCCATCTTGTTCTCCACATGAGCAGTTCGGGTCCCGAGCGCCTGGAGTTCTTGGTGAATGCTGTTCACTGCCGAGCGTATCTCGCTGCGTATGGTGGCTGAGAGGTCAGCAGCAACCGCCAACAAGGCCGCCTCCGTCAGGGCTGGAGAGGTACTCCCGGGGGCCAGCCCGCTTCGAGCCCTAGAGTGCGGTGAGGGAGCAGCCGTGGCCAGCGTTGAGGAGGCCGGAGATATCAGTGGTGATAAGGCCGACGGTCCGGAGCCGCTCGACAGCTGAGGAGACTGACCTCCCGGTGAAGCAGACCCGCTGGAAGCAGGAGAGTTAGGATGGCTGCTAGCTTCAAGCGCCCCAGCAGCAGGCAGGCCGCCGGCGCCATCTTGGAAGTCCGCTGCCGGAAAGAACTGAGTGAGTTTTAACGGGCTCTTCTTGCTTTTTTTCGCCCGAGGCATCTCTCCTCAGTCTCTGGAACAGATAGCCACGCAGGTGCAAGAGGTATATGCAGGATGTAGCCGGTTTGTGCCGCTATAGAGCCGGAGACAGACGGAGCTCACTTATCTAGCGTCCTCCGCCATGCGCGTCCAGGCCACGCCCCTTCTTCTGTGATTTTCACTCCAATATTTATTTTTAACAGCATACAAAATGACTGTTGTCTCAGATTTTTCCCAGGTTGCAATGCGGCCGAGACCTGAGATCACTAGACAGCTGATGACAGGGAGCCTGTCTGCTTCATTGGGTGGAGCGATCGCTTGGTGGGAGAGAGATCAATCTGCAACTAATGCAACAGCTGTAGGCACCCTGATTGAAACCACAGGTCTTTTGAATGGATGCAGCTCATTTATGTTTTAATGGGTGGGGTGGCTAATGTGTGGGAGGGAGGAAAATTTAATTATGGGATTTGTAGTCAAAAAGAAAACTGAAACAGGAAATACCAGTTCACAAAAAGCTAGTCACAGTGTTATGGTAATCTCACAACATAGCCATTTAGCCCCAAGACAAGTGCAGATCCTTCCTAAGCATGTCCATTACTGTCTGCCAGGTACGTACTAAAATCACCTTATGCTGGATAACCCCTTTAAGTTATACTGAGGATCTGTGGAGGCTCAGGTGCACTACGTTACACCCAGGTGTAAATCTCACCCTACCCATATGTTTCAGTGAATCTCTTTTGTGTCTGACCACAGTGCTCTCTGCTGACCCCTCTGTCCATGTCAGGAACTGTCCAGAGTAAGAACAAATCCCCATAGCAAACATCTCCTGTTCTGGACAGTTCCTGACATGGACAGAGGTGTCAGCAGAGAGCACTGTGGTCAGACTGAAAAGAAATTAAAAAAGAAAAGAACCTCCTCTGTAGTATACAGCAGCTGATAAGTACTGGAAGGACTAACATTTTTGAATAGAAGTAATTTATAAATCTGTTAAACTTTCTGGCACCAGTTGAATAAAAAAAAAAAAAAATGTTTTCCATCGGAGTACCCCTTTAACCCCTTAAGGACCCTTGACATATGCATACATCATGACACCATGGTACTTAAGGACCCATGACGTACGCATACGTCATGGAGAATTCCGGCCCCCGCCGTGTGCCGGGCGGGGATCGGACCAGGATGCTTGCTGAAATCATTCAGCTGGCATCCCCTGCAAATGCCCATGGGGGGTCATCAGACCCCCCCATGTCGGCGATCGCGGCAAATCGCAAGTGAATTCACACTGTGCGATTCCGGGTGATTACGGATCTATGGTGACCTGGTGACCCGGAATATAAGGGGGATTGCGGATGTCTAAGACACCTACGATCCCCCTGAAGGGATAGGAGTGAGGTGGCACAGGTGCCACACCTCCTATCCCTGCTATTGGTCGCCAGAAGCGACGACCAATAGCAGATCGGGGGCAGGGGTTAACTTTTGTTTTCCCCGTCCCGCCCACCTACAATAGGCGGGGCAGGACAGGGAAACCCGACAGGGAAACCCGACAGGGACCGGCGCCGAAGATCCACTTACCCATCGACCACTTACCCATCCAGAGGCTGCGGGCGACTGAGATCGGCGGGCGACAACGTCGTGCGGCTGGATCCTACGGAAGCCGGTGAATTGCCTAGCAACATCTGGAGGGTACAGTTTGAGACTACTATACAGTGGTCTCTAACTGTAGCCCTCCAGATGTTGCAAAACTACATTTCCCAGCATATCCAGACAGCTGTTTGTGCATGCTGGAATATGTAGTTTTGCAACAGCTGGAGGGCTACAGTTTGAGACCACTATACAGTGGTCTCTAAACTGTATCCCTCCAGATCTTGCAAAACTACAACTCAGATCACTGGAGATCACTGTGGCCCTCCAGATGTTGCAAAACTGCAAATCCCAGCATGCCCAAACAGCAAACAGCCATCTCGGCATGCTGGGAGTTGTAGTTGCGTAATTCCAGCTGTTGCATAACTACATATCCCAGCATGCCCTTCGGTGATCAGTACATGCTGGGAGTTGTAGTTTTGCAACAGCTGGAGGCACACTGGTTGGAAAATACTGAGTTAGGTAACAGAACCTAATTGAAGGTTTTCCAACCAGTGTGCCTCCAGCTGTTGCAAAAGTACAACTCCCAGCAGGCACTGTCTGTCAGTACATGCTGGGAGTTGTAGTTTTGAAACAGCTAGAGGTTTACCCCCCCCCCCCCCCCATTTGAATGTACAGGGTACATTCACACAGGCAGGTTTACAGTAAGTTTCCTGCTTCAAGTTTGGGCTGTGGCAAATTTTTCGCCGCAGCGCAAACTCCTAGCAAGAAACACACCGTAACACCTCAGTGTGAATGTACCCTAAAAAAACTACACTACACTAACACCTAATAAAGGGTAAAACACTATATAAATACCCCCTTACACTGTCCCCCCCAAAAAAATGAAAAACGTATTGTATGGCAGTGTTTCCAAAATGGAGCCTCCAGCTGTTGCTAAAACAACAACTCCCAGCATTTCCAGACAGCCACTGACTGTCCAGGCATGCTGGGAATTTAGCAACAGCTGGAGGCACCCTGTTTGGGAATCACTGGCGTAGAATACCCCTATGTCCACCCCTATGCAATCCCTAATTTAGTCCCCTCTCACGTCGGAGCCTGTCGTATTTCAAGGAAACAGTTTAGGGCCACATATGGGGTATTTCCGTACTCGGGAGAAATTGCACTACAAATTTTGGGGGGCTTTTTCTCCTTTTACCCCTTATGAAAAGGAAAAGTTAGGGTCTACACCAGCTTGTTAGTGTAAAAAAAAAAAAAATGTTACACTTACATGCTGGTGTTGCCCCATACTTTTTGTTTTCACAAGCGTTAAAAGGAAAAAAGACCCCCAAAATTTGCAACGCAATTTCTCTTGAGTACGGAAATACCCCATATGTGGGCGTAAAATGCTCTGTGGGTGCACAACAAGGTTCAGGAGTGAGAGTGCACCATGTACATTTGAGGCCTAAATTGGTGATTAGCACAGGGGTGGCTGATTTTACAGCGGTTCTGACATAAACACAAAAAAAGAAATACCCACATGTGACCTCATTTTGGAAACAACACCCCTCATGGAACATAACAAGGGGTATAGTGCGCCTTAACACACCACAGGTGTTTAATGAAAATTATTCAAAATTGGATGGAAAAATGAAAAAAAAAAAAATCCCTAAAATGCTGGTGTTACCCTAAATTTTTAATTTTTACGAGGGAAAATAGGAAAAAAGCCCCCCAAAATTTGTAACCCCATTTCTTCTGAGTAAGAACATGCCCCATGTATGGATGTAAAGTGCTCTGCGGGCGAACTACAATGCTCAGAAGGGAGGGAGCGCCATTGGGCTTTTGAAGAGAACATTTGTCTGGAATTGAAGGCCATGTGTGTTTACAAAGCTCCCATAGTGCCAGAACAATGGACCCCCCCACATGTGACCCCATTTTGGAAACTACACCCCTCACGTAATGTAATAAAGGGTACAGTGAGCATTTACGCCCCACAGGTGTCTGAGAGATTTTTGGAACATTGGTCCGTGAAAATGAAAAATTTAATTTTTCATTTGCACAGCGCACTGTTCCAAAGATCTGTCAAACGCCAGTGGGGTGTAAATACTCACTGGCCCCTAATTAAATGTTATGAGGGGTGTAGTTTCCAAAATAGGATCACATGTGTGGAGGGTCCACTGTTCTGGCACAACGGGGGACTTTGTAAACGCACATGGCCCCCAACTTCCATTCCAAACAATTTTTTTTCCCAAAAGCCCAATGGCGCTTCTTATCTTCTGAGCATTGTAGTGGGCCAGCAGAGCACTTGACGTCCACACATGGGGTATTTCCATACTCAGAAAAGATGGGGTTACAAATTTTGGGGGGCAATTTGTCCTATTATCCCTTGTAAACATTTAAAATTTGAGGGAAAACTAGCATTTTGTGAAAAAAAAAATCTTTTACACATCCAACTTTAACGAAAAGTCGTCAAACACCTGCGTGGTGTTAAGGCTCACTGGACCCCTTGTTACGTGCCTTGAGGGGTGTAGTTTCCAAAATACTATGCCATGTGTTTTGTTTTTTTTGCTGTTCTGGCACCATATGGGCTTCCTAAATGTGACATGCCCCCAAAAACCATTTCAGAAAAACTCACTCTCCAAAATCCCAATTTCGCTCCTTCCCTTCTGAGCCCTCTATTGCGCACGCCAAACACTTGACATACACATATGAGGTATTTTCTTACTCGAGAGAAATTGGGTTACACATTTTAGGAAGATTTCTCTCCTTTTACCCCTTGTAAAAATTCAATAACTGGGTCTACAAGAACATGCGAGTGTAAAAAATGAAGATTTTGAATTTTCTCCTTCAATTTGCTGCTATTCCTGTGAAACACCTAAAGGGTTAACAAACGTTTTGAATGACCATTTTGAATACTTTGAGGGGGTGCAGTTCTTATAATGGGGTAATTTATGGGTTATTTCTAATATGAAGGCCCATCAAATCCACTTCAAAACAGAACTGGTCCCTGAAAAATTTTGATTTAGAAAATTTTGTGAAAAATCTGAAAATTGCTGCCGAACTTTGAAGCCCTCTGATGTCTTACAAAAGTAAAAACTCGTCAATTTTATGATGCAAACATAAAGTAGACATATTGTATATGTGAATCAATGTATAATTTATTTGTAATATTCATTTTCCTTATAAGCAGAGAGCTTCAAAGTAAAAAAAAATTCAAAATTTTCAATTTTTTCATCACATTTTGGAATTTTTCACCAAGAAATGATGCAAGTATCAACAAAATTTTACCACTAACAATCAACAAAATTTTACTACTAAAGTAGAATATGTCACGAAAAAGCAATCTCGGAATCAGAATGAAAGGTAAAAGCATCCCAGAGTTATTAGTGTTTAAAGTGATGTGCAAAAAATGGCCAGGTCCTACAGTGAAAATTGGCTGGGTCCTTAAGGGGTACTCTGGTGGAAAACTTTTTTGTTTTTTAACCCCTTCAGGACGGAGCCCATTTTGGCCTTAAGGACCGGAGCGTTTTTTGCACATCTGACCACTGTCACTTTAATCATTAATAACTCTGGAATGCTTTTAGTTATCATTCTGATTCCGAGATTGTTTTTTCGTGACATATTCTACTTTAACATAGTGGTAAATTTTTGTCGATACTTGCATCCTTTCTTGGTGAAAAATCCGTAAATTTGATGAAAAATTTGAAAATTTAGCATTTTTCTAACTTTGAAGCTTTCTGCTTGTAAGGAAAATGGATATTACGAATACATTTTTTTTTGGTTCACATATACAATATGTCTACTTTATGTTTGCATCATAAAATTGACGTGTTTTTACTTTTGGAAGACACCAGAGGGCTTCAACAGTCAGCAGCAATTTTCCGATTTTTCACAAAATTTTCAAACTCAGTATTTTTCAGGGACCAGTTCAGGTTTGAAGTGGATTTGAAGGGTCTTCATATTAGAAATACCCCATAAATGACCCCATTATAAAAACTACACCCCCCAAAGTATTCAAAATGACATTCAGTAAGTGTTTTAACCCTTTAGGTGTTTCACACGAATAGCAGCAAAGTGAAGGAGAAAATTCACAATCTTCATTTTTTACACTCACATGTTCTTGTAGACCCAATTTTAGAATTTTTACAAGGGGTAAAAGGACAAAATTTTTACTTGTATTTGTAGCCCAATTTCTCTCGAGTAAGCACATACCTCATATGTCTATGTAAAATGTTCGGCGGGCGCAGTAGAGGGCTCAGAAGGGAAGGAGCGACAAGGGGATTTTGGAGAGTACGTTTTTCTGAAATGGTTTTTGGGGGGCATGTTACCTTTAGGAAGCCCTTATGGTGCCAGAACAGCAAAAAAAACCCACATGGCATACCATTTTGGAAACTAGACCCCTCGGGGAATGTAACATGGGATAAAGTGAACCTTAATACCCCACAGGTGTTTCACGACTTTTGCAAATGTAAAAAAAAAATAAAAATTTTACCTAAAATGCTTGTTTTCCCAAAAAATTTTTATTTTTAAAAAGGGTAATAGCAGAAAATACCCCTAAAAATTTGAAGCCCAATTTCTCCCGATTCAGAAAACACCCCATATGGGGGTGAAAAGTGCTCTGCTGGCGCACTACAGGTCTCAGAAGAGAAGGAGTCACATTTGGCTTTTTGAAAGCGAATTTTGCTCTGGGGGCATGCCGCATTTAGGAAGCCCCTATGGTGCCAGGATAGCAAAAAAACCCCCACATGGCATACCATTTTGGAAACTAGACCCCTCGGGGAACGTAACAAGGGGTTAAGTGAACCTTTATACCCCACAGGTGTTTCACGACTTTTGCATATGTAAAAATTTTTTTTTTTTTTTTACCTAAAATGCTTGTTTTCCCCAAAATTTTACATTTTTAAAAAGGGTAAAAGCAGAAAATACCCCCCAAAATTTGTAACACAATTTCTCCCGAGTACGGCGATACCCCATATGTGACCCTAAACTGTTGCCTTGAAATACGACAGGGCTCCAAAGTGAGAGCGCCATGCGCATTTGAGGCCTAAATTAGGGATTGCATAGGGGTGGACATAGGGGTATTCTACGCCAGTGATTCCCAAACAGGGTGCCTCCAGCTGTTGCAAAACTCCCAGCATGCCTGGACAGTCAACGGCTGTCCGACAATACTGGGAGTTGTTTTGCAACAGCTGGAGGCTCCGTTCTGGAAACAGTGGCGTACCAGACGTTTTTCATTTTTATTGGGGAGGGGAGGGGGGCTGTGTAGGGGTATGTGTATATGTAGTGTTTTTTACTTTTTATTTTATTTTTTGTGTTAGTGTAGTGTAGTGTTTTTAGGGTACAGTCGCACGGGCGGGGGTTCACAGTAGTTTCTCGCTGGCAATTTGAGCTGCAGCAGAAAGTTTGCGGCAGCTCAAATTTGCAGCCAGATACTTACTGTAATCCTCCGCCCATGTGAGTGTACCCTGTACGTTCACATTGGGGGGGGGGGACATCCAGCTGTTGCATAACTACAACTCCCAGCATGCCCGTTGGCTGTCGGTGACTGCTGAGAGTTGTAGTTTTGCAACAACTGTAGGTACACTGGTTATGTATCACTGAGTTTGTGACCTAACTCAGTGTTTCACAACCAGTGTGCCTCCAGCTGTTGCAAAACTACAACTCCCAGCATGTACGGTGCATGGTGTAAGGTGACTGCTGAGAGTTGTAGTTTGCAACAGCTGGAGGCACACCGGTCGTGAAACACTGAGTTAGGTAAAAAAAAACTCTTGAGTTTCACAACCAGTGTGCCTTCAGCTGTTGCAAAACTACAACTCTCAGCAGTCACCGACAGCCAACGGGCATGCTGGGAGTTGTAGTTATGCAACCAGCAGATGCACCACTACAACTCCCAGCATGCACTTTAGCTGTTTGTGCAAGCTGGGAGTTGTAGTTAGACAACAGCTGAAGGTACACTTTTCCATAGAAATAATGTGCCTCCAGCTGTTGCAAAACCATAAGTCCCAGCATGCCCATAAGGGAATGCTCTGAGTTGTGGTGGTCTGCCTCCTGCTGTTGCATAACTACAGCTCCCAGCATGCCCTTTTTGCATGCTGGGAGCTGTTGCTAAGCAACAGCAGGAGGCTGTAACTCACCTCCTGCTGTTGCTTCATCGCTGGACTGTCCCTCGCCGCCGCAGCTGCTCCTGGGGCCCCGATCCCAACAGGGGCGCCGGGGATCGGGGTCCCCAGCACCGGGGGTCGTCTTCCCGCACCCGCTCACGCCCTCCGGAAGAGGGGCGGAGCGGGTGCGGGAGTGACACCCGCAGCAGGCGCCCTGATTGGTCGGCCGGTAATCCGGCCGACGAATCAGGGCGATCGTGAGGTGGCACCAGTGCCACCTCACCCCTGCAGGCTCTGGCTGTTCGGGGCCGTCAGAGACGGCCCCGAACAGCCAGTAATTCCGGGTCACCGGGTCACCGGAGACCCGATTGACCCGGAATCGCCGCAGATCGCTGGACTGAATTGTCCAGCGATCTGCGGCGATCGCCGACATGGGGGGGCATAATGACCCCCCTGGGCGATATGCCGGGATGCCTGCTGAACGATTTCAGCAGGCATCCGGCTCCGGTCCCCGACCGGCTAGCGGTGGGGGCCGGAATTCCCACGGGCGTATGGATACGCCCTCGGTCCTTAAGGACTCGGGATGCAGGGCGTATCCATACGCCCTATGTCCTGAAGAGGTTAATCAACTGGTGGGCCAGAAAGTTAAACAGATTTGTAAATTACTTCTATTAAAAAAATCTTAATCCTTACAGTACTTATTAGCTGCTGAATACTACAGAGGAAATTATTTTCTTTTTGTAACACAGAGCTCTCTGCTGACATCACGCCCACAGTGCTCTCTGCTGACATCTCTGTCCATTTTAGGAACTGTCCAGAGCAGCATATATTTGCTATGGGAATTTTCTCCTACTCTGAACAGTTCTTGAAATGGACAGAGATGTCAGCAGAGAGCACTGTGTTCGTGATTCAGCAGAGAGCTCTGTGTTCCAAAAAGAAAAGAATTTCCTCTGTAGTATTCAGCAGCTAATAAGTACTTGAAGGATTAAGATTTTTTTTTAATAGAAGTAATTTACAAATCTGTTTAACTTTCTGGCACCATTTGATTAAAAAAAAATTAAAAATTTTTTTTCCCACCCTAGTACCCCTTTAAAGGGGTACTCCGGCGCTAAGACATCTTTTCCCCACGGGGCGGGGCCGTGACGTCACAATGCTCCGGCCCCTGTGATCGCCAGTAATCAGACCTGGAGCTCTGGGGACTGATTATGACAGGGTGCTGCGTGAAAGATCACAGGGGTCCCCAGCGGCGGGGCCCCCGTGATCAGGCATCTTATCCCCTATCCTTTGGATAGGGGATAAGATGTCTTAGCACCGGAGTACCCCTTTAAGTTCTAGATGTGTGTATGCTGAAGAGTGGGGTAGGCCCACTATGGGTAAAGAATTGCCTAACTACAGCTCTGACATGATGTTCTATCTGCTATATCAATGATTTCCAAATGGAGTGTCTCCAGCTGTTGCAAAACTGCAACTCCCAGCATGCCCAGACAGCCAAAGGCTGTCCGGGCATGCTGGGAGTTGCAGTTTTGCAACAGCTTAAGACACACTATTTGGAAAACACTGTGTTATACAGTACACCGCCTCTTCTAGCTACATGATTTGTTACATTTCACACTACGCTTTATGAGCTATGAATATTCTAGGCTGTTGTGTCTATGTAAAATTTATATAAGAACATCTGAATAGATTTAATATTTAATGTATTGCAGAATGAACCACGTGTACGAGCGCAGATAATAAGTGGGCCCTAAGTGAAGTTGTGGAATATGTGTTTGCGTTGTGAATTATGTTCCGGTCCCTTATTGGGGCCGCCATGTGGAACGCTGTAACCAAAATCAATTTTAGTGGTGAGATGCATCACAAGCTAAAGTGCTTATTTTCTGCATGGCCGCATATAGAGATGAGCGAACTTACAGTAAATTCGATTCGTCACGAACTTCTCGGCTCGGCAGTCGATGACTTTTCCTGCATAAATTAGTTCAGCTTTCAGGTGCTCCCGTGGGCTGGAAAAGGTGGATACAGTCCTAGGAGACTCTTTCCTAGGACTGTATCCACCTTTTCCAGCCCACCGGAGCACCTGAAAGCTGAACTAATTTATGCGGGATAAGTCATCAACTGCCGAGCCGAGAAGTTTGTGACGAATCGAATTTACTGTAAGTTCGCTCATCTCTAGCCGCATACACCACAGATTATTAGAAGACTCATCACAGTTTTCCATTCCAGGTACTGGCAACGTGTGGGATTCCATCTGTTGTCGTACTAGACCTCCCAGGCCAGTGTGCACGGGATAGCCTCTGGTTGGCTTCATTTCTTTTATATTTTGAAATATCAGAGAAAATCTTACGGTAAATTTGGGAATTTTCCCATCATAAATCACAATCAAAATGTTATTTTTCTATGTAAAAATGTTTATTTGCCAAATGATAGTTAAAAAAGACTTTTATATATATATATATATATATATATATATATATATATATATATATATCATCTGGCTCCAGAAAGTTAAACAGATTTGTAAATTACTTCTATTAAAAAAATCTTAATCCTTTCAGTACTTATGAGCTTCTGAAGTTGAGTTGATCTTTTCTGTCTAAGTGCTCTCTGATGACACGTGTCTCAGGAACCGCCCAGTTTAGAAGCAAATCCCCACAGCAAACCTCTTCTACTCTGTGCAGTTCCCGAGACAAGCAGAGATGTCAGTAGAGAGCAGTGTTGCCAGACAGAAAACAACAACTCAACTTCAGTAGCTGATAATTATTGAAAGGATTAAGATTTTTTAATAGAAGTAATTTACAAATCTGTTTAACTTTCTGGAGCCAGTTGATATATAAAAAAAAAAGTTTTTTCCTGGAATACACCTTTAACGACGCAGGACGTATATTTACGTCCAGCGCCGGCTCCCGCGATATGAAGCGGGATCGCGCCGCGATCCCGCATCATATCGCGTCGGTCCCGGCGCTCATCAACGGCCGGGACCCGCAGCTAATACCACACATCGCCGATCACGGCGATGTGCGGTATGAACCCTTTAGAAGCGGCAGTCAAAGCTGACCGCCGCTTCTAAAGTGAAAGTGAAAGTGACCTGGCTGCTCAGTCGGGCTGTTCGGGACCGCCGCGGTGAAATCGCGGCGTCCCGAACAGCTGACCGGACACCGGGAGGGCCCTTACTTGCCTCCTCGGTGTCCGATCGGCGAATGACTGCTCCGTGCCTGAGATCCAGGCAGGAGCAGTCAAGCGCCGATAACACTGATCACAGGCGTGTTAATACACGCCAGTGATCAGCATAGGAGATCAGTGTGTGCAGTGTTATAGGTCCCTATGGGACCTATAACACTGCAAAAAAAATGTAAAAAAAAAGTGTTAATAAAGGTCATGTAACCCCTTCCCTAATAAAAGTTTGAATCACCCCCCTTTTCCCATAAAAAAAATAAAACGGTGTAAAAAATAAATAAAAATAAACATATGTGGTATCGCCGCGTGCGTAAATGTCCGAACTATAAAAATATATCATTAATTAAACCGCACGGTCAATGGCGTACAAGCAAAAAAAATCCAAAGTCCAAAAAAAGCGCATTTTGGTCACTTTTTATGCCATTAAAAAATGAATAAAAAGTGATCAAAAAGTCCGATCAAAACAAATATCATACCGATAAAAACTTCAGATCACGACGCAAAAAATGACCCCTCATACCGCCCTGTACGTGGAAAAATAAAAAAGTTATAGGGGTCAGAAGATGACATTTTTAAACATATAAATTTTCCTGCATGTAGTTATGATTTTTTCCAGAAGTGCGACAAAATCAAACCTATATAAGTAGGGTATCATTTTAATCGTATGGACCTACAGAATAATGATAAGGTGTCATTTTTACCGAAATATGCACTGCGTAGAAACGGAAGCCCCCAAAATTACAAAATGGCATTTTTTCTTCGATTTTGTCGCACAATGATTTTATTTTCCTTTTAGGGGCTTCCGTTTCTACGCAGTGCATATTTCGGTAAAAATGACACCTTATCTTTATTCTGTAGGTCCATACGATTAAAATGATACCCTACTTTTATAGGTTTGATTTTGTCGTACTTCTGAAAAAAATCATAACTACATGCAGGAAAATTAATACGTTTAAAATTGTCATCTTCTGACCCCTATAACTTTTTTTTTTTTCCGTGTATGGGGCGGTATGAGGGCTCATTTTTTGCGCTGTGATCTGAAGTATTTAGCGGTACCACTCTTGCATTGATAGGACTTATTGACTTTTTATTCATTTTTCCATGATATAAAAAGTGACCAAAAATGCACTATTTTGGACTTTTGAATTTTTTTGTGCATACGCCATTGACTGTGCGGTTTAATTAATGATATATTTTTATAATTTGGACATTTCCGCACGCAACGATACTACATATGTTTATTTTTATTTTCAAATTTTTTTTCTATGGGAAAAGGTGGGTGATTCAAACTTTTATTAGGGAAGGGGTTAAATGATCTTTATTCACTTTTTTTCCCACTTTTTTGTTGCAATCTTATAGCTCCCATAGGGACCTATAACACTGCACACACTGATCTTTTTTTAATTTTTTTTTTATTTTTTATAAACTGGTGGCAGAGAGTTAAGCAGATTTGTAAATTACTTCTATTAAAAAATCCTAATCCTTTTAGTACTTTTTAGCAGCTGTATGCTACAGAGGAAATTCTTTTGTTTTGAATTTCTTTTTTGTGTTTTCCACAGTGCTCTCTGCTGACACCTCTGTCCATGTCAGGAACTGTCCAGAGTAGCATAGGTTTGCTATGGGGATTTTCTCCTGTTCTGGACAGTTCCTGATACGGGCATCAGGTGTCAGCAGATATTTTCCTCTGTAGCAAACAGCTGCTAAAAAGTACTGAAAGGATTAAGATTTTTTTAATAGAAGTAATTTACAAATCTGTTTAACTTTCTGGCACCAGTTGATTAAAAAAAAATATTGTTTTCCACCGGAGTACCCCTTTAAAGGAGAGCTACAGTGTTAGACACCTATCCCCTATCTGCAGATTAGGGGATGTGTCTGATCGTTGGGGTCCAAATGCTGGGACCCCCGCGATTTCCTGTACGGGGCCCTGGCCCTCCCATGCAGGGGGCGTGTTGGCCTCAGCATGACATGCCCCCTCCATGTATCTCTATGAGAAAGGCAGAGGTGCAGCGTTCGTGCATCCCCACCTCTCCCATAGAGCTGTATGGAGGGGGCGTGTCGTTGACCTCAGTGAGGTCAATAACACGCACATTAGCCTTGCAGAGTCACGACAATGCAGGTCCCCGTATGGGAGACCGCAGCGGGTCCCAGCAGTCGGACCCCCAGCAATCAGACACTTATCCACTATTCTGCGGATAGAGGGTAAGTGTCTAACACATAGTACTCCTTTTAAGTTCTACCCACTGCAATTACAGTGCCTACTCTACAGGTATAATACCTTAAAGGAATACTCCGGCGAAAATTAACTTATCCCCTATCTAAAGTATAGGGGATATGTACCTGATCGCGGGGGTCCGACTGTTGGGGCCCCCCGAGATCACCTGGATGGGACCCCGGTGCTCTCAGTGAGGAGCGTGTGTCGTCTATCACTATCCTGTGGATAGGGGATAAGTTATTTTTCGCCTGAGATTTCCTTTAATTATAACACAGTTCCCCGTCCATACCAACTACCGCCCTCACAACTACAGCACACTGTGATAGTCAAAATGTTCTCTCATGGTGTCAACCCCCATCAAATCCACAAAACCCTTGTATTCACAGTGTCCCCTTTACTATCAAAGTTTCTTAAATATACACTGTCAGGTTCAAAAACTTGTTGTATATCTTGGGAAAACAGTAATCTTTCTAATATACTAATATTCTTCATTAAAAAAAAATGTATTTCCTTTTTATAGAAATTATGGCTTATGGAAAAAAATAAACAAAAAAAACACCACTAGGGGTCCCCATACCATCCAGAACACAATCCTGTCTGGCTGAAGCACAAGATGGGACAAAGTCCAGGAAGTGACGGGTGGACTAGCACTCCTCTGTGCACACAGCATGAAAACAGAGAGGAGGGATTACAGAGCAGCCTGTAGTGATGGGAGTGACCCAGCACAGTAGACTGAGGGAGGAAGCTGAGTCATGTAGAGTAAGAACCCCCCCCCCAATGCACAGGATGAAAAACCAAGCGAGCAACAGATAGAAGGTATTTGTGAGAGAAATATAGGTGCTAGACACAGTAATTATGTACATGAACAGGACTAGGTAGTGGGTAACATATAACATTTTTTGTGGGGTATGAGAGGTACTCTTAATTCTTCATCACAGGGGATGCCCAAATGTGTTGTGGTGCGGATTAAATGCCAAAAACACAGGAGTAAATGGTCAAACTCAATCTCTCTTTGCTTGGCTCAGAAAGGCAGTGAGGATAACAGTCTTTTTTGTCGACATTTCCAACAAGTTGGGTGTATACAGCTGGAACAGAAATGCCCCCTTGAGGAAATACTGTAGTGTAAAGGTTGGTTCTTTCTCTCTCTTTTTTTTATCCAAATTATAATAAATCTCTCCTTTAGGATCCAATTTAGGGATCATTTACACTGCCTGTGTGCTCCCCTAAAGGGGTACTCCGCTGCTCAGCGTTTGGAACAAACTGTTCAGAATGCTGGAGCTGGCGCCGGGAGCTTGTGACGTTATAGCCCCGTCCCCTCATGATGTCACATCCTGCCCCCTCAATGCAAGTCTATGGGAGGGAGCTTGACGGCTGTCCCGCCCCCTCCCATAGACTTGCATTGAGGGGGCGGGACGTGACGTCATGAGGGTGCAGGGCTATAACGTCACAAGCTCCCGGCTCCAGTGTTCTGAACAGTTTGTTCCACATGCTGAGCAGCGGAGTACCCCTTTCAGGGAGCTCCATTGGTCAGTCCACTGGAGGGACCGGAGTTGAGTGGAGAAAATAATAGTACATGTCAAATTTTTTTCCGCCCCAACTCCTGTAAAATACCAGACACCTGACAGACCCCATTCAAGTCAATTGGATCAATCAGGACCTGGCGGTGTCAGATGTGCTCCAACCCAATCAGGGTCCATTTGGCGCCAAAAAAGAACCCTAAATAGGTCGGATCACAACGGCATAGTGAACCTTTCCTTATTAGTGGACAAGACAGTACCTTGAAGGTTTTCACTAGGGAAAGAGGCCTACACTAAGGAAGGAGGGAGACAGGCAGCTTCACCTCTAGGCTTGTTCAAAAATCGATCTAACAGAATTTCTTCCTTTTGGGAAGAGGAAGGCTGTGCTTGAGCAACAGTCTCAACCCTTCTAGGGCTTTCTAATGTATGTCTATGGGCATTTACTCACAAACTACTAACATATATAGAAATTAATAATGCAAACATGAAGTACATTACACAAAGTGCATCTTACAGCACAATCATGTCTGACAGCCAACAAACAAGACAAAAACCCTGTAGTGGGACACTGCACAGCCACCGTGCTTCCATAACAGCCACAGTTATCTCCTTTACTGTCTCACATTGCTCTTTTGTCTTATCTACTATAACCATGTAGCTTGAGAGGTGCACCAGTACAGGTCTGAACGCATCTGATGAGATGTCAAAGGTCCCCTCTTACTCTGGGAGACAATTTAATTGTCATCAGATACAGACATGGCTGCTCTCATCTCAAACGATACTTTCTGCAGAAGAGTCACAAGTTCTACCTGTCTATTCCAGCACTTCTGAATTAGCTGCACTTAGAATAAATGCAAAGTAGACTCTTGGTTAGTCAGCGGTGATGACCCTATTGATCTAATATGTTGGACACATTGATTAAAAAGGGGAGAAAGTCACCGGTTATTGCAAAGTGCTGGATGAGGTGAACTGTATAATAAAGTGGTGGAATTTGTACGGAACGTACGGCACTGCTCAATAATTCTTAATTACAAGAGTTGGACGCAGTTAGCAGAAAAGTCTGAAGTGCTTTACTCCATATATCAAAGTGCTAAGTGCTTCTCAATAATGACTAATATATGAATACGTTATTGGGCTCTTCACATTTAGGAAGCATGCTTGTTAATATGCAGAGGATTGTTCATTGATGTTTAATAGGAATTGTTACACTTTTACAAGTCTGAATGCATTGTCATGTATTACAGCTCAGGGAAATTATCGGACAGTAATGTTATGTTCCAAGAATACGGAACAAATAAATTGGTAACCTTGGGTTGCCAGGGATCAGAAACAAGAGCCTGTTTTTATTTCCAGAGAAACAGCGCCATTCCTGGCTGAGTCTAGTAATGCAGTTCAGCCCCGGCTGAGTTGTAATGGAAGACAGATGCACATCAATATATACTTTTTTAATCCAAGATAACAGCTACAGTACAATCCACAAAGCTAACTTTAAGGGGTTTGTCGAATAGAGTGTATTTTATATACCTGCTCAGGGAGGGGGTAGTTAGAAAAGAGAACAAACACTTACCTTCCTTTATCACACATTGCCAGGATCACGGCGCTCCAGTCCCTGGGCACTCCAGCTCTTTCAGGGATGTGTTGACACATGCCCCCTCAGTAAATCAGCGGACACTGCTGTGGCCTCTGACAGGACATGCACTGTATTTAGAGAGAGCGAGTCCTTCAGGTGGGACAGGCATCGGGGACCCACATTCCAAAAAAGGTCTAATGTCCTAAAGGGGGCCTCCCACCTAACTAACCTTTCTGGCCAGGGGCGTAGCTATAGAAGTAGCAGAGGTAACAGTTGCACCGGGGTCCTGGGGCCTAAGAGGGCCCCAAAACACATCTTCCTCATAAAAGACCAGTATTTTAATTGGCATATGGGGCCCTGTTGCAGATTTTGCATTGGGGCCCAGAAGCTACAAGCTACGTCTCTGTTTCTGGCATAGCCTTTGGATGTGTCTGAAAGGGGAATATCCTTTAACCCTGGGGTCTGTTATACCTAATCTTGGGGACTGAGGTTGTTGAGGTAGGTCAAGCGCATTTTAAAGAAGTGGTCCATATAAACGGCGTGTATCCATAAATAAATTGGGCCTTTTGTTATTTTTTGGCCAGAATAAATTAAAGAGTAGGGTGGTGACCATACACAATACTAAACAACTGGGCACTGCATGACATGGTATGTTTAGGGGGTACTCCAGTACTTTAAAATGTATCCCCTACATGTAGGACGGGTCCGACTGCTGAGACTCCCCGTAATCTCCAGAACAGGGCCCCGTCTCTCTATTTGCATGAAGCGGTGTGTCACATGCTCCTCTAATTGTGTATGGGGTTGCCAGAGATACACGAGCCCTGTACTCGTGTATCTCTGGTGCCCCTATAGACAGTGCATGGAGTGCTTGTTGACATAGCTCCATTCACAGGGAGAGACAGGGTCCTATTTTGGAGATTGCGGAGGTCTCACTGGTCGGATCCCCTGCGATGAGACCCTTATGCCCTATCCTGCGGTTAGGGGATGAGTTTTAAACTATTGGTGTACCCCTTTAATTTGTATACTGTACACAATATGAGGGATGGCTTGCCAACAAAAGGCACTGCACAGGACACCATCCATTGTAAGTACGGCCCAGCCATCAACTGTTTGTTGGACTTTTTATAACCCATTCAGATGATCCTGCTGCTTTCCCTTTTATGATAATTGTCCTCAGAATTTGGCACAATATTCCCCAGTATTTATCGTTTTGTCACCTCTCCTCCTTTTCATTACAAATCTCACAAATTCTCTGGTTTGGATCCAGATTCTGCTGATCTCACATTTGCTTCTTTGTACTTTTTTTCCCCATAATGGGCCCTTATTTCTCTGCTTCTTAGCATGTTCTTATTCTTTTCCCCATGTTGTTCCCCTGATTTCCTGCCAGACACAGCCGGAAGGAGCTGCACGAGGGGAACTCCGTAAACTCCGCAATTAGTGGGAAAAGTTGACTTCTTCACTGCCAACATGGACAGATGTAAAGTTTTCTACATGGATAAGCCCAAGCTCTTTGGAATACAATGACTTTGCTTCTGCCTTTACTTAACATAGAACAAAGACAAAATAGCGCAAAGATACATTTGTAGTATAGAATGTGCTAGAATAGTTTTAAGGGGTATTCCGTTTTTTATTCTATTTGTCTATGCTACTCGGGCTTATAATTAATGTAATACAGTGTCTGTACCTGTACTTGATGGTGGTTTCACAATTCTTATGTGATCTTTGCCCTGCTGTTTATTTTTAGAAGCATACAAAATGAGCGTCGTCTCAGGTTTTCCTAGATTGCAGTGCAGCCTGAGACATAACATCACTAGTCAGGTGTTGAAAGGGAGCTTGTCTGCTTCAATGGATGGAGCGACTGCTGGGTGGAGGGGAGATCAATATCCACAGGGCTGCAGGGAATTATAGTTTCATGAACAGCAAGCATAGCTCAGCTGTGCTGCAAAGGGTGGGGTGACTGGTGTGTGGGAGGGGAAAAAATAACCTCACACTTGCAAACAAGGGATCCTGGGACTTAAAGTGCGAGGGAGGGAACTCCAAAAGGAAATAACCATTTCACTAAGAGAAAGCAGCAGTGTTATTATGTACTCACAACACAGCCCTTTAGTCCCAAAACAAGCACAGATCCTTCCCAAAGATGTCCATTACTGTCTGGCAGGTAAGTACTAAAGTCACCTTATGGTGGATCACCCCTTTAACTTCTAAACATACAGTACATGTTTTTACATACCATATGTATTGTCATATGCTTTACCCATTGAGAATGGCTCCAGCTCCAGGTTGGCCCCATTCTCTAAGTAGACTACATGGGTTGTATGTGATATGAGAACTTGGGTTGTATGTCATATGAGATTTGTTGGCCATGTTGTCTTCTTAAGGAATGGGGAGGTGGGGATGAGCCAACAGAGGGCCAGCAAAGCGTTCACTCTGGGCTGACTTTGCTACCAACTCTGGCACTGAGTGGGACTCTTGTGAGATAGAACTCCCTGACGTCGAGTAGACTGTTTGGCAAGTGTCTTATTTGCTGACTACAATAAAAAACAAAAAACACATAAATATCCAGTGCACATAATATAGGAGGAGATGGAGAAATACTACATCTCTGCTCTGTCCCCCATGCTATCAATGTATTATAATTGCAAAAAATGAAACGCTGCCAAAATGCAATATACAATTCATATAAACCTATAACTCAAAAATTTTTGTGGCAGATAAGCATATATAAATGTATATACTTTATTGAATCAGATTAAAACTTGTGTGTCACATTATCACATAAATAAATACAAAAGAGACAAATGGCAACTGGAACACAGGGGGAGACAGTGATTGGGAAGAAAAAATGCAATGCTACCCAAACACACAGAGAATGCTCATAATATAATGTAATGACACGTCATGCAGAATCTATAGAGCAGGTACTGGTTACTGGGTGTAAGGCCTTTGATAAAGCCTCCTAGGTCAGCTGGAGGTCTCACAAGTGGAATGTAATTCCCCAACAGGTTAAGAGACACTGTGCCACTTACCATTTTGGCATTGTACCAATCTCAGGAATGGAATCTAAGTATTCCACTGGTTTTTACCCTTCATGCTGCTCCAGGATGCGAAAGTTGGACTTCAGCTGCAGAGGAGATACAAGGTTGCTAACGCAAGAGTGGTCCCAATAAGTGGCAGCTGGCAAGGCAGGTCAGAATACCCCAAAGCAAAGCACCGGGGATAAAGGCAGGTGGGGCAGAGTTGACCTGGCATATAGCTGAGCTGGAGCTGTTAAAACAGCAGAGCTGAGGAGCTCAGATCCAGCTAGGTGGAGCAGGCATGATCAGCAGAAAATGACCTGGTCAACAATCCGGGTCATGCACTTGAGAAACAGACAGGAACAGAGGGACCAGGCTAAGGCAGAGTAAAGAAACAGACTAGGATCCAACACAGGTCCTCCAGACAGGAGCAGATTAGACATCTACATTGTACAGGGTGGGCCATTTATATGGATACACCTTAATAAAATGGGAATGGTTGGTGATATTAACTTCCTGTTTGTGGCACATTAGTATATGTGAGGGAGGAAACTTTTCAAGATGGGTGGTGACCATAGCGAACAGAAATATATAGAAAAAGACAGAGGAGACACAATGCGCATCTAAGCGTAGTAAAAAAAAAAAATATATATAGATAATCTAGAGTGTAAAAGAAAATAATTAAATTAAATTAAAAATGGATGTCTGCTCCAAGGACAGGGGGGAAGCAGCCGTTTCCAGATTCGTGTTTTCAGTTGTTATGTTAGGTTTGCTCACCTTTCTGTGTTGTACCGTGGGCACAACACCAGTAGACGCTTGTTTCCCACTATTCTGGGGGACACAGATTGGAGGAGTGCAGCCGGCACTAGACCCATTCTCACCGGCGGAGGACGGTCACTGGAATGGAAGAATATCGGTCCCGTGGCTAGCCTGATGAAGAGGGGGTCCCTGCCCCTCGAAACGCATTGCTGTATTGTATGCTGAAGGAATAAACCTTCTTTTTATTTTCCAAAATACATCCGTGTCCAAGCGGTTTTATTTTTCCAAGTTCTCGGAAACTTCCACATACCTGTGACGGACTACATCTGTGACGGAGGTGAGCGCCCACAGAAGCACTTCTCTTTTTTCTCGGGACCACGGGACCGATATTCTTCCATGGTGACC
This sequence comes from Hyla sarda, assembly GCF_029499605.1. Classification (NCBI taxonomy): domain Eukaryota; kingdom Metazoa; phylum Chordata; class Amphibia; order Anura; family Hylidae; genus Hyla; species Hyla sarda. The sequence continues at coordinate 351,656,774 of NC_079193.1, forward strand.
ATAGCGGCCATTTTGAAGTTGGCCATTTTGAATCCAACTTTTGTTTTTTTCAAAAAGAAGACGGTCATGTGACACATCAAACTTATTGTGAATTTCACAACAAAAACAATGATGTGCTTGGTTTTAACGTAACTTTATTCTTTCATGAGTTATTTACAAGTTTCTGACCACTTATAAAATGTGTTCAATGTGCTGCCCATTATGTTGGATTGTCAATGCAACCCTCTTCTCCCACTCTTCACACACTGATAGCAACACCGCAGGAGAAATGCCAGCACAGGCTTCCAGTATCCGTATACACTGCTATATAATACTATATACACCGCAGGAGAAATGCTAGCACAGGCTTCCAGTATCCGTATACACTGCTATATACTACTATATACACCAGAGGAGAAATGCTAGCACAGGCTTCCAGTATCCGTATACACTGCTATATACTACTATATACACCGCAGGAGAAATGCTAGCACAGGCTTCCAGTATCCGTATACACTGCTACATACTACTATATACACCACAGGAGAAATGCTAGCACAGGCTTCCAGTATCTGTAGTTTCAGGTGTTGCACATCTCGTATGTTCACAGCATAGACAATTGCCTTCAGATGACCCCAAAGATAAAAGTCTAGGGGGGTCAGATCGGGAAGCCTTAGGGGCCATTCAACTGGCCCAACGACCAATCCACTTTCCAGGAAACTGTTCATCTAGGAATGCTCGGACCTGGCACCCATAATGTGGTGGTCACCATCTTGCTGGAAAAACTCAGGGAACGTGCCAGCTTCAGTGCATAAAGAGGGAAACACATCATCATGTATCAATTTCGCATATCCAGTGGCCTTGAGGTTTCCATTGATGAAGAATGGCCCCACTATCTTTGTACCTCATATACCACACCATACCATCAATTTTTGTGTTCCAACAGTCTTGGAGGGATCTATCCAATGTGGGTTAGTGTCAGACCAATAGCGGTGGCTTTGTTTGTTAACCCCTTCCCGACCTATGACATACCTGTACGTCATGAGTGGCAAGGTGTTCCCGACCCATGACATACAGGTACGTCATGAACATTATTGCCGCTACTCGCGGCATCCCGCAGCGCCCGGAAAGATGGTGGCTATCACTGATAGCCAGCCATCTTACCGTGCGACCACGGGGGGTTTCGTCCCCCACCCCCCACAGCGATAGCTGCTATCAGCTGGTCAAATCTGACTAGCTGATAGCAGCGTTTCACTATGAAAATACTTAGCAGCGCGGTGTGTGAGTCCGGATCACGGGGATCGGGACACACACCGCTCTGCTAAGTGTCCCTGTCCCGTCCCCCGGCGTCACTTACCCGTCGGAGCGGTGTCCCTAGCGGTCCCGGCGTCCTCCATGCGGTCCCGGCGTCCTCCATGCGGTCCTGGCTGCGCTGCGTCCCGGAGGTGAGTTTCCGGCAGCAGTGCAGCATCTTCATTGGCAGCAGTGAGATCGCCGTAAAGCGATCTCACTGCTGCCTCTGAGAGTTTCAAAACTGCAACTCCCAGCATGCCCAGACAGCCTTTGGCTTTCTGGGCATGCTGTGAGTTGTAGTTTTGCAACATCTGGAGGTCCACAGTTTGGAGACCACTGTATAATGGTCTCCAATCTGTGCTCTTCCAGATGTTGCAAAACTACAAATCTCAGCATGCTCAGTCTGTCCAGGCATGCTGGGAGTTGTAGTTCTCTAACATTTGGAAGAGCACAGATTGGAGACCATTATACAGTGGTCTCCAAACTGTGGACCTCCAGATGTTGCAAAACTACAACTCCCAGCATGCCCAGACTGCCCAGGCATGCTGGAAGTTGTAGTTCAGCAACATCTGATCCTTCAGATATTGCCGAACTACAACTTCCAGCATGCCTTGGCAGTCTGGGCATGCTGGGAGTTGTAGTTTTGCAACATCTGGAGGCACACTAGTTGGGAAACATTGTCCGTTTCCTACCTCAGTGCCTCCAGCTGTTGCAATTGTTGCAAAACTATAACTCCCAGCATGCACTGACAGACCATGCATGCTGGGAGTTGTAGTTTTGCAACAGCTGGAGGCACACTGGTTTGGAAACACTAAGTTTGGTTGCAAAACACTTGAAAGTTTATTACTTAACTTAGTGTTTCCAAACCAGTGTTCCTCCAGCTGTTGCAAAACTACAACTCCCAGCATGCACGGACAGCCAAAGGGCATGCTCGGAGTTTGCAACAGCTGGATGTTTGCCCCCTCCCCCCAATGTGAATGTACAGGGTACACTCACATGGGCGGAGGTTTACAGTGAGTGCTGCAAGTTTGAGATGGCGCAAATTTTGCGCTGCAGCTCAAACTTCCAGCGGCAAACTTGCTGTGAACCTCTGCCCATGTGACTGTACCCTAAAAACACTACACTACACTGACATTAACCTAAAATAAAAAGTAAAAAACACTACATATACACATACCCCTACACAGCCCCCCTCCCCCCAAAAAATGAAAAACGTCTGGTACGCTACTGTTTCCAAAACGGAGCCTCCAGCTGTTGCAAAATAATAACTCCCAGTATTGCCGGACAGCCATTGACTGTCCAGGCATGCTGGGAGTTTTGCAACAGCTGGAGGCACCCTGTTTGGGAATCACTGGCGTAGAATACCCCTATGTCCACCCCTATGCAAATCCCTAATTCAGGCCTCAAATGCGCATGGCGCTCTCTCACTTTGGAGCCCTGTCGTATTTCAGGGCAACAGTTTTGGGACACATATGGGGTATCGCCGTACTCGGGAGATATTGCCTTACAAATTTTGGGGGGCTTTTTCTTCTTTAACCCCTTATGAAAAGGTGAAGTTGGGGTCTACACCAGCATGTTAGTGTAAAAAAATTAATTTTTTACACTGACATGCTGGTGTTGCCCTATACTTTTCATTTTCACAAGAGGTAAAAGGGAAAAAAGACCCTCTAAATTTGTAACGCAATTTCTCCTGAGTACGGAGATACCCCATATGTGGGTGCAAAGTGCTCTGAGGGCGCACAACAAGGCCCAGAAGGGAGAGTGCACCATGTACATTTGAGGCGATTTGCACAGGGGTGGCTGATTGTTACAGCAGTTCTGACAAACGCAAAACAATAAATATCCATATGTGACCCCATTTTGGAAACTATACCCCTCATGGAATGTAATAATGGGTGCAGTGAGCATTTACACCCCACTGGTGTATGACAGATTTTTGGAACAGTGGTCTGTGAAAATGAAAAATAAAATTTTTGATTTGCACAGTCCACCGTTTCAAATATCTGTCAAACGCCAGTGGGGTGTAAATGCTCACTGCACCCCTTATTACATTCCATGAGGGGTATAGTTTCCAAAATGGGGTCACATGTGGGGGGGTCCACTGTTCTGGCACCATAGGGGCTTCCTAAATGGGACATGCCCCCCAAAAACCCTTTCAGAAAAACTCACTCTCCAAAATCCCATTGTCGCTCCTTCCCTTCTGAGCCCTCTACTGCGCCCACCGAACATTTTACATACGCATATGAGGTATTTCCTTACTCGAGAGAAATTGGGTTACAAATTTTAGGGTGATTTCTCTCCTTTTACCCCTTGTAAAAATAAAAAAATTGGGTCTACAAGAAAATGCGAGTGTAAAAAATGAAGATTTAGAATTTTCTCCTTCACTTTGCTGCTATTCCTGTGAAACACCTAAAGGGTTAAAACACTTACTGAATGTCATTTTGAATACTTTGGGGGGTGCAGTTTTTATAATGGGGTCATTTATGGGGTATTTCTAATATGAAGATCCTTAAAATCCACTTCCAACCTGAACTGGGCCCTGAAAAATTAAGATTTTGAAAATCTTGAGAAAAATTGGAAAATTGCTGCGGAACTTTGAAGCCCTCTGGTGTCTTCCAAAAGTAAAAACTTGTCAATTTTTTAATGCAAACACAAAGTAGACATATTGTATATGTGAATCAATATGTAATTTATTTGGAATATCCATTTTCCTTTCAAGCAGAGACTTTCAAAGTTAGAAAAATGCTAAATTTTCAAAATTTTCATGAAATTTTTAGATTTTTTACCAAGAAAGGATACAAATATCAGTGAAATTTTACCGATAAAATAAAGTAGAATATGTCACGAAAAAACAATCTCGGAATCAGAATGATAAGTAAAAGCATTCCAAAGTTATTAATGTTTAAAGTGACAGTGGTCAGATTTTCAAAAAATGCCCAGGTCATGAAGGTGAAAATGGGCTGGGTCATGAAGGGGTTAAAGGGGTTATCCAGGAAAAAACTTTTTTTTCATATATCAACTGGCTCCAGAAAGTTAAACATATTTGTAAAGTACTTCTATTAATAAATCTTAATTCTTTCAGTACTTATGAGCTTCTGAAGTTAAGGTTGTTCTTTTCTGTCTAAGTGCTCTCTGATGACACATGTCTCGGGAACCGCCCAGTTTAGAAGAGGTTTGCTATGGGAATTTGCTTTTAAACTGGGCGGTTCCCGAGACACGTGTCATCAGAGAGCACTTAGACAAAAAAGAACAACCTTAACTTCAGAAGCTCGTAAGTACTGAAAGGATTAAGATTTTTTAATAGAAGTAGTTTACAAATCTGCTTAACTTTCTGGAGCCAGTTGATATATAAAAAAAAGTTTTTTCCTGGATAACCCCTTTAACTTCACCATTCACATAAAAGTTTGCCTCATCACTGAAAAAAATCTTCTGCGTAAACTGAGGGTCCTGTTCCAATTTTTGTTTTGCCCATTCTGCAAATTCAGTGCACCGATCTGGGTCATCCGCTTTGAGATGCTGCAGTAGCTGGAGTTTGTAAGGGTGCCATTTGTGAGTAGCTAATATCTGCCGAAGGGATGTTTGACTAATGCCACTCTCCAGTGACATGTGGTGAGTGCTACGCTGTGGGTTCTTGCTGGATGAAGCTAGGACAGCCACTGATGTTTCTTCATTAGTGACAGATTTCATGTGTCCACATTTTGGCAAATCCAACACTGAACCAGTTTCACGAAACTTAGCAAGCAGTTTGCTAACTGTAGCATGGGAGATGGCTGGTCTCGTAGGGTGTCTTGCATTGAAATCTGCTGCAATGACCAGGTTACTGCGTTCACCAGACATCAACACAATTTCTATCCGCTCCTCACGTGTTAACCTCGACGACATGTCAATAGCTGTAAACAAAGAGAGACTTGTAAATAACTCATGAAAGAATAACGTTACGTTAAAACCAAGCACACCATTGTTTTTCTTGTGACACATCAAACTTATTGGGAATTTCACATGACCTTCTTCCTATTGAAAAAACAAAAGTTGGATTCAAAATGGCCAACTTCAAAATGGCCGCCATGGTCACCACCCATCTTGAAAAGTTTCTCCCCTCACATATACTAATGTGCCACAAACAGGAAGTTAATATCACCAACCATTCCCATTTTATTAAGGTGTATCCATATAAATGGCCCATCCTGTAGAACAAACTACATTATTGCTCAGGCACCACAGAAAAGAAGGAGTGCTCTTTTATAAGTAGTACCTAGCAGGGATTGGGGGAGGACAGGAATTTGGGATGTGCACGTGTGCGGCCCCTACTGGGTGTGTTGCCTGACTTATAAGACTACCTAATATAAGACTCAGCTGAATCAGTACACCCCTCCCCTCCAAGGTAAGTTTATTAGGATGAAGGACACAAACATAGAAGAACAGTAGGACCAATGATAAAAAGGTGGACTGGAAATCAATGATTAGTGTTTCTTCAGAATTTCCCCTCTTTGTGTCTCCTCAATATTGTTATTTTCGGTGTGTTGAGTCTTTCCTGCATTCAAGTCAACGTTTGGCTTAGTGGTTGTCCAGGATTAGAAAATCATGAACATTTTCAAAAACCGTGACACATTTGTACATTGGTTGTATCTGGTATTGCAGCTTGGCTCCACCAAATTAAATGGGGCTGATCTTCAATAATCAACACAACCTGTAGACAGTTGTGGCGCTGTTGGTGGTTAACCCCTTAAGGACCAAGCCAATTTTGACCTTAAATGGGCACTGTCAGATACAAAAACTTTTGATATGTTGTAAAGCATGTATAACCAATAGTGTCCATGTATCATCACCTATGTCATGGACACACTTCCTTGATTGACAGCTGTGAGTGCAGGGCTCACAGCTGGAGATAAAATCCTCCCACTGTCAGCTTGTGTCCCGCTACTGTCAGTGAGGACAAGCTGGGAGTTGTAGTTTTGCTAATGCTAGGAGAGATGTGAGCAGACAGCATACTGAGGGAGGGGGCGGAGACCTGCACAGTGAGGCCACGCCCCCTCCCTTTGAGAGGAATTCAGACTAGTGAGCTAAATTAAAAGTCTAATAAAAAAATAAATAAAGGTGCTAGACTCATGAAAATGTGCACATGGTCAGAATTAGGTACTGAGTGATATATACATTTTTTTATAACTTTTTCATTTTTCCGTATAAGCGGAGGTATGAGGGCTACTTTTTTTGCGACGTCATCTGTACTTTTTATTGATACCAAATTCGCATATATAAAACTTTTAGATCACTTTTTATAAATTTTTTTTGGAATAAAATGTGACAAAAAAGCAACATTTTTAGAATTTTTTTTACATTTACGCTGTTCACCGTATGGGATCATTAACATTATATTTTAATAGTTCGGACCTTTACGCACGCGGCAATACCAAATATGTTTATGAAAAAAAATGTTTACACTTTTAGGGGGTAAAATTGGAAAAAGGGACAATTTTCGTTTTTATTGAGGGAGGGGATTTTTCAAATTTTTTTACTTTTTATTTTTATATTTTTCAAAATTTTTTTTTACACTTTTTATGTCCCCATAGGGGATTATCAATAGCAATCAGTTGATTGCTAATACTGTTTAGTGCTAGCGCTGATCATTATTATCGGCTATCTTCTGCTCTGGTCTGCTCGATCTTAGACCAGAGCAGAAGACCCCGGGAGACAGCTGGAGCCAGGTGGGGGGACCTTCGGTCGCCATTACAGATGATCGGATCCCCGCGGCAGCACTGCGGGCGATCCGATCATCTATTTTAACATGCGCATTGCTGCAGATGCCGTGATCTGTACTGAGCACGGCATCTGAGGGGTTAATGGCGGACATCCGCGCAATTGCGGAGGTCGGCCATTACCGGCAGGTCCCCGGCTGCTGATAACAGTGTATGACGCGAACACCGCTCTGATGCTCGCAGTCATACACAGGACGTAAATGTACGTCCTGGTGCGCTAAGTACCGCCGCACCAGGACACGTACATTTACGTCCGTGGTCGTTAAGAGGTTAAAAAAAAAACAAAAAAAAAACATTGTTCTCTAATCCAAGAAAGAAAAAAAAAAAAAGCCTTACAGTTGCTTGCAACAGTTAAGAAATATATTTAGTGCCCAATTTTGGTAATCCCGCTGCTTAAGTATACGGGGCTGAATAATGAATATAATTAGGGACAGGTTCTGCCTTTGTAAGTTCACGTAGAAATTTGGAGGAATTCGTAGGAATAATGGAGTGCGCAGGAGAAAGCTGCAGACAAGTAGCAAATGGAGTTCATTAGCCGCAGTCTGTACTGTCTGTGATATACGTAGAAAGACCTTAAAAAGCAATAATGTGCCCACAGGTGTTCGACGTACCGATCCATGGCGGCGCGATGTATCAATAAAAGGTGAGATTCATTATATCAGGCCATTTGCTGTGTGACAATAGGCCATTAAATGCACCATTTGCTGCAGGCCACTGAGCACTTTTATATTTTCATTTTAAAAATGTCTATTTTGGTACATGTATCTTCCTGCCTGCGCCTTCCTTTTCCTGACTGTGTGATTCTACCAGCAGCGAAGAGGGTGAGAGCAGAAACATTCTGTAAGGGCTTCATTTTTAAGATGTACTTTTTCTTCCTCTAAGGGCCCATGCACACTACAGAATTGGGATTCTGCTGCTCTTTGCACACTTCCATTCTGGAACTTCCGAGGCGGATTCCGTTAAAAGAATAAACAGAGCCCACAAAGCCACTGTCCAGAGCAAATCCCCATAGCCAACATCTCCTGCTCTGGACAGTTCCTGACAAGGACAGAGGTGTCAGCAGAGAGCACCGTGGTCAGACCGGAAAGAACTACCGTATTTTTCGCCCTATAGGACGCACCGGTATATAAGACGCACCCAATTTGAAAGGTGCAAAATCTACACCCAACAGTGATCTTCAACCTTTGGACCTCCAGATGTTGCAAAACTACAACTCCCAGCATGCCCGGACAGCCGTTGGCTGTCCGGGCATGCTGGGAGTTGTAGTTTTGCAACATCTGGAGGTCCACAGGTAGAAGACCACTGGATAGGAGGTAATACTCATGTGTCCCCGCCGCTCCGGACCCGTCACCGCTCGTCACCGCTGCCCTGGATGTTGCTCCATCGCTGTTGCCGCGTCCCCGGGGTGTCCCCGACGCTCCTGACGTCTTCATCACCGGGATCCACGCTCTGCGTCGCCGTCATCACGTTGCTAGGCACGCCGCTCCTATTGGATGACGAGACGGCGTGCGCGATGACGTGATGACGTCGAAGGAGAGCGCCGGCCATGCAGGGGATCCCGGCACGGAGCAGACACCGAGGAGGCAGGTAAGGTCCCTCCCGGTGTCCTGTAAGCTGTTCGGGACGCCGCGATTTCACCGCGACGGTCCCGAACAGCCCGAATGAACAGCCGGGTTACTGTCACTTTGGCTTCAGACGCGGCGGTCAGCTTTGATCGCCGCGTCTGAAGGGTTAATACAGGGCATCACCGCGATCGGTGATTTCCTGTATTAGCCGCGGGTCCCGGCCGTTGATGGCCGCAGGGACCAAACTGATAGGGGTGTATTCGCAGTATAAGACGCGCCGACTTTCCCCCCCCCCCAGTTTTGGGGAAGAAAAAGTGCGTCTTATACGGCGAAAAATATGGTACGCAACTTCCTCTGGAGCATACAGCAGCTGGTTAGTACTGGAAGACTTAACATTTTTAAATAGAAGTAATTAAAAAATCTGTATAATTTTCTGGTACCCGATGAATTTAAAAAAAATAAAATTCCAGAGTAACCCTTTAAGTGAGCATTTCGAAGGAATTCTGTTTGCGGAATTACTATAATAATGTAATATAATATAATAATGTACATGGGTCCTAATAATCATGTTTCATATTTCCAAACAAATGCAGAGAAATAATTGAAAAAGAAACCTGTCAGGTCCCCAGGCCTCACACCAGCCCCCGGACCTGACAGTTCAGAAGAAATGCGTTCCAGCACTGTTCTCCTCAGCTTTCTGCAATACTGCAGAGAACTAAAACTAACTTTAAAGGGTTACTCCGGTGGTGGAAAACATTTTTTTTTTAAATCAACTGGTGCCAGAAAGTTAAACTGATTTGTAAATTACTTCTAATATAAAATCTTAATCCTTCTAGTACTTATTAGCTGCTCAATACTACAGAGGAAATTATTTTCTTTTTGGAACACAGTGCTCTCTGCTGACATCATGACCACAGTGCTCTCTGCTGACATCTCTGCCCATTTTAGGAACTGTCCAGAGCAGCATATGTTTGCTATGAGGATTTTCTTCTACTCTGGACAGTTCTTAAAATGGACAGAGATGTCAGCAGAGAGCACTGTGCTCGGGTACCCCGCAGGACTTCTTCACCAGAGACCATTGCATGGACGGGTCAGTGGTACATAGTACCAGTGTTTTACTATCATTCACCGCGGCCGCCTTGCCGACAAGGGGGATTAGTGCGATCACTTGCACCTACTTGGAACTCTCCATATATCATGGTCCCAGGGCTGCGCTGCCTAAACATTAACATTGAATAAGCTGCGCATACAAACAATGAACTGAAAGAAAAAGAAATCGTTAACCGGCAGAGTGGGCAAAAACTGGGGGACTGCAGAGCTTGCTAAGCGGGTAGCACTTTACTCAGCTCCCCTTCATTGATCAGTGGTTGTATCGTTCATTCAGGGAGACGTGAAAGGATCCTGCACCCTCTCTAACTGTTATCTACTTTTATCTATTGTTTTAATTGAATTTTGCTATAGTTTTCAATAAGTTGTTTTGTACGTTGGACATGTAATTTACCATATTTTCTCACCTGCATCAGTACATCACCTGCTCTAACATCTATCCAATTCCCTTATTTGCACTGTTTATAATTCTCTCACTTCATAATGTATTAACTCACCGAACTCTACCAATACATCCTAAAAAACTAAGTCCTTGAGAAACTGACACTCTTTGATAATCAAGTCTTGTAATATGTCAAAAGATTTTTTATATGACAGGTACACTTTAATGGCGTTAGCCATGACTGGGATAGAGTCACAGCGAGTGGATTCAGTTGTGCCCACCTGGTCCCCTCCTCTCCAGACAGTGGTGATTGACAGCCTGAATGCAGGGACAAGCCTCTATAACTAGAGTTAAAGGGGTGCTCCTTTAACTCTAGATTTGTAAATTACTTCTATTAAGAAATCTTAATCTTTCCAGTACTTATTTGCTGCTGAATACTACAGAGGAAATTATTTTATTTTTGGAACACAGAGCTCTCTGCTGACATCTCTGTCCATTTTAAGAACTGTCCAGAGTAGAAGAAAATCCCCATAGCAAACATATGAGAACCTGACATTTGTTGATAATCAAGTCTTGGTTCTTTTGGGTGTATATGAGGATATCACCCAGACAGAGTTCTCTTTGGGGTGGCTGGAAGGAGACACCAGGATCTGACAGGTTAGAGAGCAGTCAGGCTGCCATGTTAGGCGGAAGGTGTGGAGAATGTGACTGAAAACCACTGCACTACCCCCTCCCGGTGACTGGATACCACTCATGGCACACACAATTCATGAACCTAATGGTCGCTCTGGCTGAGCTCCAAAGATCCTGTGTGAGATTGGAAAAACCAATCATGTCTGGATGAAAACCAGGCCCTGCCCATCACCTGCCCAATACCATCCCTACAGTGATCATGGTGGGGGCGGCATCATGTCTGGAGGAAACCAGGCACTGCCCATCACCTGCCCAATACCATCCCTACAGTGATCATGGTGGGGGCGGCATCATGTCTGGGGGAAACCAGGCACTGCCCATCACCTGCCCAATACCATCCCTACAGTGATCATGGTGGGGGCGGCATCATGTCTGTAGGAAACCAGGCCCTGCCCATCACCTGCTCAATACCATCTCTACAGTGATCATGGTGGGGGCGGCATCATGTCTGGGGGAAACCAGGCACTGCCCATCACCTGCCCAATACCATCCCTACGGTGATCATGGTGGGGGCAGCATCATGTCTGGTGGAAACCAGGCACTGCCCATCACCTGCCCAATACCATCCCTACAGTGATCATGGTGGGGGCAGCATCATGTCTGGAGGAAACCAGGCCCTGCCCATCACCTGCCCAATACCATCCCTACAGTGATCATGGTGGGGGCCACATCATGTCTGGGGGAAACCAGGCACTGCCCATCACCTGCCCAATACCATCCCTACAGTGATCATGGTGGGGGCAGCATCATGTCTGGTGGAAACCAGGCACTGCCCATCATCTGCCCAATACCATCCCTACAGTGATCATGGTGGGGGCAGCATCATGTCTGGAGGAAACCAATCACTGCCCATCACCTGCCCAATACCATCCCTACAGTGATCATGGTGGGGGCAGCATCATGTCTGGAGGAAACCAGGCACTGCCCATCACCTGCCCAATACCATCCCTACAGTGATCATGGTGGGGGCAGCATCATGTCTGGGGGAAACCAGGCACTGCCCATCACCTGCCCAATACCATCCCTACAGTGATCATGGTGGGGGCGGCATCATGTCTGGGGGAAACAAGGCACTGCCCATCATCTGCCCAATACCATCCCTACAGTGATCATGGTGGGGGCAGCATCATGTCTGGAGGAAACCAGGCACTTCCCATCACCTGCCCAATACCATCCCTACAGTGAAGTATGGTGGGGGCAGCATCATGTCTGGAGGAAACCAGGCACTGCCCATCACCTGCCCAATACTATCCCTACAGTGATCATGGTGGGGGCAGCATCATGTCTGGGGGAAACCAGTCACTGCCCATCACCTGCTCAATACCATCCCTACAGTGATCATGGTGGGGGCAGCATCATGTCTGGAGGAAACCAGGCACTGCCCATCACCTGCCCAATACTATCCCTACAGTGATCATGGTGGGGGCAGCATCATGTCTGGGGGAAACCAGTCACTGCCCATCACCTGCTCAATACCATCCCTACAGTGATCATGGTGGAGGCAGCATCATGTCTGGAGGAAACCAATTTTGATGATTTTATCACAAGGCCACAACATGAAAAGTAAAAAAAAGTGAGATGGTGTGTATATAAACAGTATTAGGTGACTGTATCTGCCTTGTCCTCACACGTCCAGGTCGCAGCACTAAAATCGATGCACCGGCCCTCAGATCCTTGCATATTATTGTAAGATGATGACTGAAGAGGTCATTGCATTGTACTTGGCTTTAGTATCAGGAGCCATGTTCAGTAAACACTCGAAATCTGTTTTGTTCTTTCAAGCGGCTGAGCTGCCGGAGCTTCAAAGAGACGGAGGATTTTATATGTAATCTGATGTTACAAGTGCCCTTCATTTGGAGGATGTTAGGGCCATCTTGGGCACTTAGCTCCGTAATATACTGATGGTGTAGTAAGTAAATCTGGGATTACTGAAAGGCTAAAAGCAAATAAAAAATAGAGATGTAACTCTTTGTCCTAATTCTGTTTTTCTAATTAAGTACAAACAAATTATTTTAAAGCCAAATTACAGAAAAAAAAACAATTATGTAATAGTTCTTTATTGGGAATCATTAAGTCTGCCTTATGAATAGAGCTGACTATACCCATTAGACTAAAGTGTCACTTGGGCCACACAGACATTAAAAGTTTTGATCGGTTAAAGGGGTATTCTGGGCAAGAACATGCACTGTAGAAGTCGACAGGACTGTTCGGCTCCCCGCAACTAAGCGGGTATGCACATGGGCCCAGATTTATCAAACTGTGTGAGAGAAAAACTGGAGAGATTTTTCCACAACAACCAATCACAGCTCAGCTTTCACTTTACCTCAGCTCATTAGCTGAGCTGTGATTGGTTGCTGTAGAAAATCTCTCCAGCTTTTCTCTCACACAGTTTGATAAATCTCCCCCATGGAGACTATCGCTAGACGCCTAACTGGATTGACAATATCCAAGGCGCCCCAGTGTCTACTATCTGTTTATTTAGGACTCTGGATAACAATTTTATGTAATATCAAGAGGCGGTACTGTATCACTGCCTGCTTGTGATGAGTGTTTTGTTCCCTGCTATATTTTAGGTAGTGGTTGATGATTGTACCACTGACAAGTAGGGCTCATCTGGTATAGAAAAATACCCTATCTGTCCCTGAGGAGGTCATGGATGGTGACCGAAACGCGTCGGACATTAAGGGGAATAACTGATGAGACAAATTAACAATACATAACACTCTTGGTTATTTAACCAGTGTGTATTTATTGCGTCCTTCATGGTGGGGAGATATCATCAGATCTACCCCACACTGTACATTCACATATAACTGTATCCTTATAAGATTACTAGATTAAAAGTTAAGTTTTAGTCACTCCCCTCCCCCTCCCTTTTTCAAGAACATTTTATACCCTATCTAAAAGATAGGGGATAAGATGTCTGATCGCGGGGGGCCTGCTGCTGAGAACCCCTGCGATCTCCCTGCAGTATGCGGGTGCTGCATCTCCAGTTTTGGAAACCACCGGGTTTCCAGGACTGGGGACGTGACGGCACACCACTCCCCCTCCATTCATGTCTATGGGAGGGGGCGTGACGGCCGTCACGCCCCCTCCCATAGACATGAATGGAGTGGGCGTGGCGTGATGTCACGTCCCCAGTCCTGGAAACCCGGTGGTTTCCAAAACTGGAGATGCAGCACCCGCATACTGCAGGGAGATCATGGGGGGTCTCAGCAGTGGGCCCCCCCGTGATCAGACATCTTATCCCCTATCCTTTGGACAGGGGATAAGATGTTTTTGCCCGGAATACCCCTTAAAGATCTCTGTGCTGAGACCCCTACCGATTTCTATATATACCGATAAAAACTTTTAAGCCCTCTATGAGCCAACAAATTTTTATTTTGGCTTACGTTTTCTTCCACCTCACATTCTAAGACCCATAACTTTTTTATTTTTTCCCTGACAAAGTTGTATAGGGCCTTCATTTTTGTGGGACAAGTCTTACCTGTTATTGGCATAGTTTATTTTATCACATAATGTATTATGGAGCAAAAATAAATAAATAATAATAATAAAAAAATATACATGACAGTGTATATGGAGGGTGGACAAGGGTGTCACCAGTTACCCTGCCCTCCTTTGGCCTTGTACACTTGGCGAAATTTCGCAAAAAATTAAGCTTGGAAATTCAGCAAATTTTTGTGCACATTGGAAAAGATTTATCATCTGATTGGTTGCTATGGGCAACTGGTTAACCTTTCCTTTGCATAGGTTTTAATCTTCCCTATTATCTTCAGTGGGGATTCCCCTGTACCATTCACACAGCGGAGTTTCCACATTCCGGATTCCGCAAAATTATAAAGCATGTATTTAACCCCTTAAGGACCAGGCCATTTTACACCTTAGGACCGGAGCATTTTTTGAACATCTGACCACTGTCACTTTAAACATTAATAACTCTGGGATGCTTTTACCTATCATTCTGATTCCGAGATTGTTTTTTCGTGACATATTCTACTTTATGTTATTGGTAAAATTTTGTGGTAACTTGCATCGTTTCTTAGTGAAAAATTCCAAAATTTGATGAAAAAATTGAAAATTTAGCATTTTTCTAACTTTGAAGCTCTCTGCTTGTAAGGAAAATGGATATTCCAAATAAAAAAATTTTTTATTCACAAATACAATAAGTCCACTTTATGTTTGCATCATAAAATTGACGTGATTTTACTTTTGGAAGACACCAGAGGGCTTCTAAGTTCAGCAGCAATTTTCCAATTTTTCACAAAATTTTCAAACTCACTATTTTTCAGGGACAAGTTCAGGTTTGAAGTGGATTTGAAGGGTCTTCATATTAGAAATACCCCACAAGTGACCCCATTATAAAAACTGCACCCCCCAAAGTATTCAAAATGACATTCAGTCAGCGTTTTAACCCTTTAGGTGTTTCACAGGAATAGCAGCAAAGTGAAGGAGAAAATTCACAGTCTTCATTTTTTACACTCGCATATTCTTGTAGACCCAATTTTTTTATTTTTACAAGGGTTATAAGTAGAAAATTTATACTTATATTTGTAGCCCAATTTCTCGAGTAAGCACATACCTCATATGTCTATGTAAAGAGGGCTCAGACTGGAAGGAGCGACAAGGGGATTTTGGAGAGTACGTTTTTCTGGAATGGGTTTTGGGGGGCATGTTGCATTTAGGAAGCCCCTATGGTACCAGAACAGCAAAAAATCCCCACATGGCATACCATTTTAGAAACTAGACCCCTTGGGGAACGTAACAAGGGGTAAAGTGAACCTTAATACCTCACAGGTGTTTCACGACTTTTGCATATGTAAAAAAAATAATAATAATTTTCACAAAAATGTGTGTTTCCCCCAAAATTTCACATTTTTGCAAGGGTTAATAGCAGAAAAGACCCTCCAAAATTTGTAACCCCATCTCTTCTGAGTATGAAGGTACCCCATAATTGGACCTGAAGTGCACTACAGGCGAACTACAATGCTCAGAAGAGAAGGAGTCATATTTGGCTTTTGGAGAGCAAATTTTGCTCGGGGGGCTTGTTGCATTAAGGAAGCCCCTATGGTGCCAGGACAGCAAAATAACCCCAACATGGCATACCATTTTGGAAACTAGACCCCTTGAGGAACGTAACAAGGGGTACAGTGAGCATTTGCCCCCCACTGGTGTCTGTCAGATCTTTGGAACAGTGGGCTGTACAAAATGTTTAATTTGCACAGCCCACTGTTCCAAAGATCTGTCAGACACCAGTGGGGTGTAAATTCTCACTGCACCCCTCATTACATTCCGTGAGGGGTGTAGTTTCCAAAATGGGGTCACATGTGGGTTTTTATTTTTTTTGCGTTTGTCAAAACCGCTGTAACAATCAGCCACCCCTGTGCAAATCACCTCAAATGTACATGGTGCACTCTCCCGTCTGGGCCTTGTTGTGCGCCCCCAGAGCACTTTGCGCCCACATATGGGGTATCTCCGTAGTCGGGAGAAATTGCATTACAAATTTTGGGGGGCTTTTTTCCCTTTTACCTCTTGTCAAAATGAACAGTATAGGGCAACACCAGCGTGTTAGTGTAAAAAATTTATTTTTTTACACTAACATGCTGTTGTAGACCCCAACTTCACCTTTTCATAAGGGGTTAAAGAAGAAAAAGCCCCCCAAGGTTTGTTAGGCAATTTCTCCCGAGTACGGCGATACCCCATATGTGACCCTAAACTGTTGCCTTGAAATACGACAGGGCTCTAAAGTGAGAGCGCCATGCGCATTTGAGGCCTCAAGTAGGGATTTGCATAGGGGTGGAAATAGGGGTATTCTACGCCAGTGATTCCCAAACAGGGTGCCTCCAGCTGTTGCAAAACTCCCAGCATGCTTGGACAGTCAACGGCTGTCTGGCAATACTGGGAGTTGTTGTTTTGCAACAGCTGGAGGCTCCATTTTGGAAACAGTGGCGTACCAAACGTTTTTCATTTTTATTGGGAGGGAAGGGGGGCTGTGTAGGGGTATGTGTATATGTAGTGTTTTTTACTTTTTATTTTATTTTGTGTTAGTGTAGTGTAGTGTTTTTAGGGTACAGTCACACAGGCGGGGGATTACAGCGAGTTTCCCGCTGCGAGTTTGAGCTGCCGCGCAAAATTTGCTGCATCACAAACTTGCAGCCTGATACTCACTGTAAGCCCCCTGCCCATGTGAATGTACCCTGTACATTCACAGGGGGGGGGGGACCTCCAGCTGTTGCAAAACTACAACTCCCAGCATGCACAGTTTATCAGTGCATGCTGGTAGTTATAGTTTTGCAACAGCTGGAGGCACACGGGTTGGGAAACACTGAGTTAGGAAACAGATAATGTTTCCCAACCAGTGTGCCTCCAGTTGTTGCAAAACCACAACTCCCAGCATTCTCAGGCATGCTGGGAGTAGTAGTTTGGCAACATCTTTAGAGCCAGATGTTGCCGAACTACAACTCCCAGCATGCTTGGAGTTGTAGTTTTGCAACATCTGGAGGACTACGGTTTGCAGACCACTAATACAGTCGTTCCCAATCTGTGCCCTTCCAGATGTTGCAAAACTACAACTCCCAGTATGCCAAAACTGTCCAGGCATGCTGGGAGTTGTAGTTCTGCAACATCTGAAGGGCCAGATGTTACAGAACTACAACTCCCAGCATGCCTGGACAGTAAGGGCATGCTGAGGATGTGTAGTTTTGCAACATCTGGAAGGGCACAGTGGTCTCCAAACTGTGGACCTCCAGATGTTGCAAAACTGCAACTCCCAGCATGCCCAGATGCCAAGGGCTGTCTGGGCATGCTGGGAGTTGTAGTTTACAGGGTCCAATTACAGCAATGCATGTCGCTTTACGGCGACGTGCATTGCTGTAAAGGGCCCGACCGCGGCTGAAGATCAACTCACCTGTCGCCGCCGCAGCCGTCTTCATCGCCGTGATCCAGGTCTTCAGGGACGAGGTAAGTACCGGGGCCAGGCCCCAGCACTCCCCTGTCCCCCGCCGCGTCCTCCGGTCTTCTCCCGTCCTCTCCGGACTTCAAGGGGCCGGGCAGGACGGGAGGAAGTAACCGCCCCCCTGTGTTAACTAACCGACAGATCGCAGGGTATAGGAGGAGGTGGCAGGCTTGCCACCTCGCTCCGATACTTCAGCATGGTCCTGGCTGTCTGTGACAGCCGAGATCATGCAAAATTACCGGGCAGTCGGGTCCCAGAGACCCGATCAGCCCGGTATCGCCGCAGATCGCAAGGGCGATTTCCCTTGCGATTTGCGGCGATCGCCGACATGGGTGGCCTACATGGCCCCCCTCGGCGTTTGCCCTGGATGCCTGCTGAAGCATTTCAGCAGGCATCCAGTTCCGATCTCTGCCCGGCGAGCAGCAGAGACCGGAAATACAACAGGACGTTCTCTAACGTCCTTGGGCATTAAAGCCCAGGTAGCGGGGACGTTAGAGAACGTCCTATGTCCTTAAGAGGTTAAAGAAGAATTTTGTTCACAGACCTAATGAAGTTAAAGGGGTACTCCAGTGGGAATTTTTTTTTCAAATCAACAGATGCAAAAATCTTAATCCTTCCAGTACTTATCAGCTGCTGTATGCTCCACAGGAAGTTGTGTAGTTCTTTCCAGTCTGATCACAGTGCCCACATCAGGAACAGTCCAGAGCAGGAGAGGTTTTCTATGGGAATTTTCTCCTACTCTGGACAGTTCCTGACATGGACAGAGGTGTCAGCAAAGAGCACTGTGGTTTAACTGGCAAAAACTACACAACTTCCTCTGGAGCATACAGTTGCTCTGTCGACCACGTTTTTGCCTGCGGTCGGGAAACCGCATACGGCCGAAAAAGCAGCCGACCGGAGGCTGCGGTTCACTCTGGTCGGCTCATAGACATACATTAACTACGGTTCCCTATACGGCTGAGTGCGGGCGCCGTGATTAAGCCCCGCCCCCTCCTCCCAGCCGTATACGGGAACCGTAATGACAAACCGTGGTGTGAACCCAGCCTTAGTAGGGTTGAAATGTAGTGAACTCCCAACCATGTCTTCTGTGTGCATAGTAACACCGTCTATAATAATACCTGCTTATTTTGCTCTATTGTTTCATCTGTGTTAGGCTGGGTTCACACCACGTTTTCTTAAATACGGTTCCCGTATACGGCTGAGATGAGGGGGGGCGGGGCTTAATCGCGGCGCCCGCACTCAGCCGTATTCGGGAACCATATTTAATGTATGCCTATGAGCCGACCGCAGTCTGCCACGTTTTTGCCTGCGGTCTGGAAACCGCATACGGCCGAAAACGAAGCCGACCGGAGGCTGCGGTTCACTCCGGTCGGCTCATAGACATACATTAAATACGGTTCCCGATTATGGCTGAGTGCGGGCGCCGTGATTAAGCCCCGCCCCCTCCTCCCAGCCGTATACGGGAACCGTATTTAACAAAACGTGGTGTGATCCCAGCCTTATTGTAGGTGTCTACAAAATGGCTCGGGCGGGCAGAGGGATTTTTAAAACAAAGCTTCTTTAAATGAACACTGGCTGCTTAGTGAATGTAATATCTTGCACCTCAAATACCGAGACTTCCTCCTTATTTGTCAGTTCTTTTTACTATGTACATTAAAGGGGTACTCCATCCCTAGACATCTTATCCCCATCCAAAGCATAGGGGATAAGATGTCTGATCACAGGGATCCTGCTGCCGCTGGGGACCCCCGCAAAAAAGCATGCGGCACCCACCTGTTTCTGCTCCGGAAGCACTGGAGGGTCTGGGTCCCGACCACCGTCCCCTCAATGTAAGTCTATGGGAGGGGGCGTGAAGACCCCTCCCATAGACTTGCATTGAGGGGACGGGGCGTGACGTCACACGAGGGTGGAGTCATGACGTCACGGTCTTCCGTTCCGGTGGTCGGGACCCAGACCCTCCAGCGCTTCCGGAGCAGAAACCGGTGGTTGCTGCATGCTATATTGCGGGGGTCCCCAGTGGCGGGACCCCCGCGATCAGACATCTTATCCCCTATCCTTTAAAGAAAAGAAAATCCTGGATACAATGCTGTTGATGTATGTTAGGCTTTGTTCACATTTTGAGCCATAAAGGGTGTTTAGACCCTCATAGATTACTAGAACAAGAGGGGTGAAGTGCTCAGCCATGCGTTTCTCTCTCCTTGCTCCAGGTGAGCGGCTCCATCGACTTCCTATAGAATTTGTATCCTGCAGTAGTGTTGAGCGGCATAGGCCATATTCGAATTCGCGATATTTCACGAATATATGGACGAATATTTGTCATATATTCGCTAAATTTGCATATTCGTAATATTCGCGAAAATTTGCATATGCGAAAATTTACATATGTGAAAATTCGTACGCCAGTCTCACACAGTAGTATTAGAGCCTTCTTTACACCACACAAGCTGGAAGCAGAGAGGGATGATCACTGTGATGTGTACTGTGAAAAAAAAAAATATGAATATTCGTAATATATAG
The DNA here is from genome assembly GCF_029499605.1 of Hyla sarda. Classification (NCBI taxonomy): domain Eukaryota; kingdom Metazoa; phylum Chordata; class Amphibia; order Anura; family Hylidae; genus Hyla; species Hyla sarda. Next base: position 351,677,018 of record NC_079193.1, read on the forward strand.
TGCTATATTCACGAATATTTCCAAATTTGCGAATATGCGATATTCGTGAATAAAATTTGCATAGCGAATATTCGCGAGCAACACTATACTGCAGCAAGAAAAGAGACGGGGAGAAAACCTATGTGAGCACTTCTCCTCGTTTGGTCTAGCGATCGGTGGGGTCTCAGCAACTGATCAAAACTTTTGACACGTCTCTATGTGCAAATGGACTACCCATTGGCTCAGTGATAGGACACAGAGGGGGGTCATCAATGAAACATACTCCTATTGGATTGTCAATAGGTCAGTATTCTGCCCTCTTCTGGTCAATACATTTATGAATAACCTTTTAGGGGGCTTACAGGGTAGAATTGTAATATTTAAAGATGATACTAAACACTGTACGGTATTTAACAAAAGCCATATGTGGTGTACTGGGGTGGTGTATTACTACTGCTGAATAACACAACCTTTTAGCAGGACCTGGGTTGGAACTAACATAGGGGCTGCTACAGGGTCCCTGGTATCAGGGGGCCTGAGCCACCCACCAGGCCAGTAATGTTGAGATTAGGGTTGATGTTAGTGTAGGGGACCCTTTTCAAGTGCATGTGTGTTGTTTAGATGCACATAAAGCTGAATAATGTGTTAGAGCAAGGAGTCACCGGCTTCTTACCCTTGTAGCCTACAGGATGCAGTGTGCTGCTCAGAAAAGGGAGACCTACAAGTAGCCCTAACTGTATACCCATTGGGATTACCTACCTAAAAGCCAAGGGGGGCTTACCTACCAGGTTTTCAGAATGGCTACCTACTAGGAGGGCTACCTACCTACTGGTTGGAGCATACTCACAAGAGGGGACTTGTTTACAAACCTACAGATGGGGCAGGGGGGGTCCTACCTACTGAGGAACTCTCTTACCCGGAGGGGGTACCTACTTACTAAAGAGGCTACTTGCTTACTGGGAGACCACCGGGAAACCTCCCTACTAATCAAGGTGGCTACCTACCTACTGGGGGACCTATGTACCTAAAGGGAGAAACTGCCTACTTATGGAATATAGATACCTCCACCTAACATACCTATCTACCCATTCTTTGTGGAGCACAAAAGAGGAACACTATTACAGTAGAAGACATCAAGGGGGGCAGTATTTTTGTTTGGGGGACTATAAACGGGAAGTTTGTCTTGGTGGGGAAATGCTGTTTACTTCTCTTCCTGGTCTCCATGGAACATATAGACGTAGATCATTTCCCCAAATTCAATGAGGATTCTTACCGGTGATGACACACAACTGCGGAGATAAATGTAAAAAACGGGAGAAGTGAAAGTGTTGGAATGTAATATCATTAAAGCCCCAGAGTACGTGTTCCTGAATCCATAATCATAAAGCGATGTGCGTTCTTACTCGCTCATTTAGAAGCAAAAACTAATAAAACCGCCATGACTGCTTGGACTCTTTATGGGAGAATGCAGGAACACAATTTCGTGTGTTGTGAGAAACAAATAATATTTATATCCCCGGTGCCACCGGCTGGCACACTACAAGGTCAGACAAAGCATCGCATTTTCATCTTTTTCATGGTTTGCTGGGCTTCTTTTAGATTTTTTGTATTTAATCTTTTTCTCTCTTCATGTTCTTCTCAAGTTGCCTCCGAAACAGTCTATTTTTTATGTTAAATCAGCCGGTTGCTGAAAGGATCTACACTGTGCTGTCAGCTTCTCATTCTTATTTGCCTCTTCATTTATACAGGGATGTGGCCAGTTTTTATACCCCCCCCCCCCCCCCCGAATAATAAAAAAAATTGGGTTTATACTACTTGAATGAAGCTTAAGAGGTACTCGGAAGGAAAAAAAAATTCAAATCAACTGGTGCCAGAAAGTTATACAGATTTGTAAATTACTTCTACTTCAAAATCTTAATCCCTCCAGTACTTATCAGCTGCTGTATGTTCCAGAGGAAGTTATGTAGTTCTTTTCAGTCTGACCACAGTGCTCTCTGCTGACACCTCTGTCCATGTCAGGAACTGTGCAGATCAGGAGAGGTTTGCTGTGGAAATTGGTTCCTGCTCTGTACAGTTCCTGACATGGACAGAGGTGTCAGCAGAGAGCACTGTGGTCAGACTGGAAAGAACTAGACAACTTCCTCTGGAGCATACAGCAGCTGATAAGTATTGGAAGGATTAAGATTTTTAAATAGAAGTAATTTACAAATCTGTTAAGCTTTCTGGAGCCAGTTGATTTGAAAATGTTTTTTCCTATTTAGTTGTGTGGTTTATACTTTATCATTGTTGACCACACACCCCCTGATTACATAGGGCAATGTGCGGCTAATAATAAGGATTTAATTTGCTGCATAAATAACCCAATCAGTCCACATAAAAACGTTTTCTCATTTGTCAGCTTATAGCTTGTGGTAGCGAGTGTTCCTAAGAACACTCATTTAGCTGAATATTGGCCTCACAAATAATCCGGAGATTGTCCATGCGGCCTGGCTGCACGATTGAGTCTTGTGAATGCATAGTAAACAGATGCTGGTAACTGTGATCACTACTCGTTGTCTGAAGCCCATTGGCTTGGGTAAAAGATCATTAAAGTGTACTTGTCGTATCACAAAAAAAATAATGCTTCTATACGTAACACACAAGGTCATACAGATGCTGTGTCTAGCTTCTGTATTTGGCTCACAAATCCCTCTGTTCTGCTGCTCACTCATTCTCACATCCACTGCTCAAGAAGGGGCATATCTGAAGCAAGCACTGAGCCCGCCCACACTCACCATGCATTTACTTCCTTCCTCAGTCTGTTGTGCTGTACCGGGTCTCTTCATCCAATCACTGCAGGCTGCTCTGTAGCCCCTTTCTCTTTGTTTTCACACAGGAGTCTGAAAGGACAGGAGTGAGCACAGAGGAGTGCTAGTCTCGCGCTGACTTCCTGAACTTTGTCCCAGCCTGCGCTTTATCTGGGGCAAAGATGATGCTGTAGTCTGACAGGATTATGTTCTGGATTGTATGGGGACCCCTAGTGTTTTTTTTTTTATAACTCATGATTTCTATAAAAGGAGATACATTTTTTTGCTTAGATGAACACCATATAAAAAGTTTTTGATTCTGACAGAGCCCATTTAAGACTAGTAAAAATGTTTGAGCAGCGTAGAACCACTTCTGCCAATCCATCCTTCCCAGTTGCACCTCACCAGGAACGAGGAGCAGGAACTCACCATTGAAGTCCAATGAAGCTAAGTCTACAGGGTTTATCAAACGTCTCCATTTATATGGAATGGGAAAACTCCAACTTGCTGCTTATTCATGGTTGCCTTACCTTTTTTTGGTGTTAAGCTACGGTGTATTATTACAATGACACAAGTATGGATTTGTCAACCTTTGTAGATACCGGTTGGTATAGGGTCCTTGCTTTTGGGAACGGGTCTTCTCCTCCCCCAATCCTCAAATTAGTAATAGTATCTCCAGCTTCCGTATCTTTGGAAACATTTTCTGTATTGAGAAGGCTAACAATAGTAATTCATGAATGCTAATATCTTGTCTAGTTGTACTCTGATACTATTATTAAGTTTTTTCAATGTGCTTTTGTCATATGGTCTCTCCTGCTATTGTCATATGGTTTACCATATGTTTGCTCTTCACTAAGTTCATTATTGTAATGTTTACACAGATGGTTTGATGAAGGCCCGGTGACCAAAAATGTTCACCACCTGTCTGATCTGCTACTAAAATGTAAAGAAAACCAGTAAAAATATACAATTTGCTATAGGAGGGTGCTAATGGTTATGACTTCCTTAACCCCTTCATGACCCAGCCCATTTTCACCTTCATGACCTGGGCATTTTTTGAAAATCTGACCAGTGTCACTTTAAACATTAATAACTTTGGAATGCTTTTACTTATCATTCTGATTCCAAGATTGTTTTTTCGTGACATATTCTACTTTATGTTATTGGTAAAATTTCACTGATATTTGTATCCTTTCTTGGTAAAAAATCTAAAAATTTCATGAAAATTTTGAAAATTTAGCATTTTTCTAACTTTGAAAGTCTCTGCTTGAAAGGAAAATGGATATTCCAAATAAATTACATATTGATTCACATATACAATATGTCTACTTTGTGTTTGCATTAAAAAATTGACAAGTTTTTACTTTTGAAAGACATCAGATTGCTTCAAAGTTCCGCAGCAATTTTCTAATTTTTCTCAAGATTTTCAAAATCGTAATTTTTCAGGGCCCAGTTCAGGTTGGAAGTGGATTTTAAGGGTCTTCATATTAGAAATACCCCATAAATGACCCCATTATAAAAACTGCACCCCCCAAAGTATTCAAAATGACATTCAGTAAGTGTGTTAACCCTTTAGGTGTTTCACAGGAATAGCAGCAAAGTAAAGGAGAAAATTCTAAATCTTCATTTTTTACACTCGCATTTTCTTGTAGACCCAATTTTTGAATTTTTACAAGGGGTAAAAGGAGAGAAATCACCCTAAAATTTGTAACCCAATTTCTCTCGAGTAAGGAAATACCTCATATGCGTATGTAAAGTGTTCGGCGGGCGCAGTAGAGGGCTCAGAAGGGAAGGAGCGACAATGGGATTTTGGAGAGTGAGTTTTTCTGAAAGGGTTTTTGGGGGGCATGTCCCATTTAGGAAGCCCCTATGGTGCCAGAACAGTGGACCCCCCCCCATGTGACCCCATTTTGGAAACTATACCCCTCATGGAATTTAATAAGGGGTGCAGTGAGCATTTACACCCCACTGGCGTTTGACAGATATTTGAAACAGTGGACTGTGCAAATCAAAAATTTTATTTCTCATTTTCACAGACCACTGTTCCAAAAATCTGTCATACACCAGTGGGGTGTAAATGCTCACTGCACCCCTTATTACATTCCGTGAGGGGTGTAGTTTCCAAAATGGGGTCACATATGGATATTTATTGTTTTGCGTTTGTCAGAACTGCTGTAACAATCAGCCACCCCTGTGCAAATCGCCTCAAATGTACATGGCGTACTCTCCCTTCTGGGCCTTGTCGTGCGCCCCCAGAGCACTTTGTGCCCACATATGGGGTATCTCCGTACTCGGGAGAAATTGCGTTACAGATTTAGAGGGTCTTTTTTCCCTTTTACCTCTTGTGAAAATGAAAAGTATGGGGCAACACCAGCATGTCAGTGTAAAAAAATTTTTTTTACACTAACATGCTGGTGTAGACCCCAACTTCAACTTTTCATAAGGGGTTAAAGAAGAAAAAGCCCCCCAAAATTTGTAAGGCAATTTCTCCCGAGTACGGCGATACCCCATATGTGTCCCAAAACTGTTGCCCTGAAATACGACAGGGCTCCAAAGTGAGAGAGCGCCATGCGCATTTGAGGCCTGAATTAGGGATTTGCATAGGGGTGGACATAGGGGTATTCTATGCCAATGATTCCCAAACAGGGTGCCTCCAGCTGTTGCAAAACTCCCAGCATGCCTGGACAGTCAATGGCTGTCCGGCAATACTGGGAGTTATTATTTAGCAACAGCTGGAGGCTCCGTTTTGGAAACAGTAGCGTACCAGACGTTTTTCATTTTTTGGGGAGGGGGCTGTGTAGGGGTATGTGTATATGTAGTGTTTTTTACTTTTTATTTTAGGTTAGTGTTAGTGTAGTGTAGTGTTTTTAGGGTACAGTCACATGGGCAGAGGTTCACAGCAAGTTTGCCGTTGGAAGTTTGAGCTGCAGCGCAAAATTTGCGCCATCTCAAACTTGCAGCACTCACTGTAAACCTCCGCCCATGTGAGTGTACCCTGTACATTCACATTGGGGGGAGGGGGCAAACATCCAGCTGTTGCAAACTCCGAGCATGCCCTTTGGCTGTCCGTGCATGCTGGGAGTTGTAGTTTTGCAACAGCTGGAGGAACACTGGTTTGGAAACACTAAGTTAAGTAATAAACTTTCAAGTGCTTTGCAACCAAACTTAGTGTTTCCAAACCAGTGTGCCTCCAGCTGTTGCAAAACTACAACTCCCAGCATGCATGGTCTGTCAGTGCATGCTGGGTGTTATAGTTTTGCAACAATTGCAACAGCTGGAGGCACTGAGGTAGGAAACGGACAATGTTTCCCAACTAGTGTGCCTCCAGTTGTTGCAAAACTACAACTCCCTGCATGCCCAGACTGCCAAGGCATGCTGGAAGTTGTAGTTCGGCAATATCTGAAGGATCAGATGTTGCCGAACTACAACTTCCAGCATGCTTGGGCAGTCTGGGCATGCTGGGAGTTGTAGTTTTGCAACATCTGGAGGTCCACAGTTTGGAGACCACTGTATAATGGTCTCCAATCTGTGCTCTTCCAGATGTTAGAGAACTACAACTACCAGCATGCCTGGACAGACTGAGCATACTGAGATTTGTAGTTTTGCAACATCTGGAGGAGCACAGATTGGAGACCATTATACAGTGGTCTTCAAACTGTGGGCCTCCAGATGTTGCAAAACTACAACTCCCAGCATGCCCAGAAAGCCAAAGGCTGTCTGGGCATGCTGGGAGTTGCAGTTTTGAAACTCTCAGAGGCAGCAGTGAGATCGCTTTACGGCGATCTCACTGCTGCCAATGAAGATGCCGCACTGCTGCTGCAAACTCACCCCCGGGACGCAGCGCAGCCGGGACGCCGGGACCGCTCGGGACATGGAGGACGCCGGGACCGCTCGGGACACCGCTCGGACGGGTAAGTGACGCCGGGGGACGGGTCAGGGACACTTAGCAGAGCGGTGTGTGTCCCAATCCCCGTGATCGGGACTCACACACCGCGCTGCTAAGTATTCTGATAACGAAACACTGCTATCAGCTAGTCAGATTTGACCAGCTGATAGCAGCGATCGCTGGGGCGGGGTGGGGGATGAAACCCCCCGTGGTCGCACGGTAAGATGGCTGGCTATCAGTGATAGCCACCATCTTTCCGGGCGCTGCGGGATGCCGCGAGTAGCGGCAGTAATGTTCATGACGTACCTGTATGTCATCGGTCGGGAACACCTTGCCACCCATGACGTACAGGTATGTCATAGGTCGGGAAGGGGTTAAAGAGCACCTGTCACCAAATAAAACTTTTAATATAGTGTTCCTTGTGTAATTAGCAGACATTTTCCCATGTACTTGCTTTTAAAATTATCAAAATAAATATGTTTAAACTGTAATAGAAAAAACAGCCACTAGGTGTCTCTGTTCTGTTCCCTGCCACAATTAATAAAGTGATTTGGTTTCCTCCCAGTCTGGCAGGGGTCCGAACTCTGGAAGTGCTTCTCTGCACGGAGCTTGATTGACAGCTGCACAGAAAGTGAAAGCTCCACAGATTCCCACAGTAAGCTGCACAGACTGAAACCTGCAGGAGAGCCTCACTAACAGCAACACAGACTGAAACATGCACAGAGCCTGAGGTTTTCTATTCATCACAATGATGCAACAATATGAGGGCAGAAGTGGTCCCCCAGCAGGCTTTAGTGATATCATGCCAGGGGCGGATCCAGAGTCGAGTCTCGGGAGGGGCACTATTAGAGTATTTTCTGTTGGCGGACAGAAAAAAAGATTACAGAATTTACAATATTATTAAATGTATCATACAGTCCTAACCTTGTTTAAGACTTTTTGGCCATGCTCATATGTCAGAATAATAATCAAATATACCAATTGCCACAGAATGGGAAAGTGCTAAAGACATTTTTACCATTTAAAACTACAGCTCCCAGTATGACCTAAGCAGTGGTAAGGTTATGCTGGGAGTTGTTGTTTCACCCATCATAACTGCAGAACTTACAAGTAACTCCAGCTCTGATGGGACATAGTGAGGAGAATACACAATGATATCAGTGATTACAGATGACCTCTTCTCTATAGTGAGGAGAATACAAAATGATATCAGTGATTACAGATGACCTCTTCTCTATAGTGAGGAGAATACACAATGATATCAGTGACTACAGGTGACGTCTTCTCTATAGTGAGGAGAATACACAGTGATATCAGTGATTACAGGTGACGTCTTCTCTATAGTGAGGAGAATACACAATGATATCAGTGACTACAGGTGACGTCTTCTCTATAGTGAGGAGAATACACAATGATATCAGTGACTACAGGTGACGTCTTCTCTATAGTGAGGGGAATACACAATGATATCAGTGACTACAGGTGACGTCTTCTCTATAGTGAGGAGAATACACAATGATATCAGTGATTACAGATGACCTCTTCTCTATAGTGAGGAGAATACACAATGATATCAGTGACTACAGGTGACGTCTTCTCTATAGTGAGGAGAATACACAGTGATATCAGTGACTACAGGTGACGTCTTATCATTGTGTATTCTCCTCACTATAGAGAAGACGTCACCTGTAATCACTGATATCATTATGTATTCTCACTATAGAGAAGACGTCACCTGTAGTCACTGATATCATTGTGTATTCTCCTCACTATAGAGAAGACGTCACCTGTAGTCACTGATATCATTGTGTATTCTCACTATAGAGAAGACTTCACCTGTAATCACTGATATCATTGTGTATTCTCCTCACTATAGAGAAGACGTCACCTGTAATCACTGATATCATTGTGTATTCTCACTATAGAGAAGACGTCACCTGTAATCACTGATATCATTGTGTATTCTCCTCACTATAGAGATCAGTGATTACAGGTGACGTCTTCTCTATAGTGAGGAGAATACACAATGATATCAGTGACTATGGGTGACGTCTTCTCTATAGTGAGGAGAATACACAATGATATCAGTGACTACAGGTGACGTCTTCTCTATAGTGAGGAGAATACACAATGATATCAGTGATTACAGGTGACGTCTTCTCTATAGTCTTTCCTTATCTAATTCAGCTGGTACATACCGCCAGGATTTGTTCCAGCTAAATCTTCTCTCTGCAGAACTTGATGCCCAGACGTCTCCTCACTATGTCAGCGCATTCTGATCCTCTATATGAAAACAATAATTATTATAATACTGCCAAACACTGTATTCTTTGAATATAATACTGGCACACACCCTCTGAATATAATTCTGACACACTGTACCCCCTGAATATACAACACACTGTACCCTCTGAATATAATACCGCCATACACTGTACCCTTTGAATATAATACTATCACACACTGCACCCTCTGAATATAATACTATCACACACTGTGCCCTCTAAATATACTACCACACACTGCACTCTCTGAATATAATACTACCACACACTGCACCCTCTGAATATAATACTACCACACACTGCACCCTCTAAATATACTACCAAACACTGCACCCTCTGAATATAATACTATCACACACTGCTCCCTCTAAATATAATACTATCACACACTGCACCCTCTAAATATAATACTATCACACACGGCACCCTCTAAATATAATACTATCACATACTGTACCCACTGAATATAATACTAACACATACTGTGCCCTCTAAATCTAATACTACCACACACTGCACTCTCTGAATATAACTTGCTGTGCAGTGCACCCTCTGAGTAAAATACCGTAATGTATTGTGGCCCCTAAAAAATGTACCACCCCAGAAATTCCTCATAATATACACTATACTTCTGAAAGTGAAAACACTCTGTGCCTTCACATATAGTAATAATGCCCCATCTTGTACCCCTACATATAATAATTATGACCCGTCCTGTTCCCCCCACATAATAATGCCCTCTGTGCTGTGCCCCTCACATATAATGCTTCTGTCATGTGCCCCACACATTTAATGCCCCCTGTGCTGTGCCCTTCACATATAATACCCCCATTCTTTGCCCCTCACATATAATGCCTCCATCATGTGCCCCTCATATATAAACCCCCATCATGCGTCCCGCACATATAATGCCCCCATCATGCGTCCCGCACATATAATGCCCCCTGTGCTGTGCCCCTCACATATAATGCCCCCATCATGCGCCCCTCACATATAATGCCCCCTGTGCTGTGCCCTTCACATATAAAGCATATGTGAGGGGCACATGATGGGGGCATTATATGTGAGGGGCACAGCACAGAGAGCATTATATGTGAGGGGCGCATGATTGGGGCATTATATATGAGGGGCGCATGATGGGGAATTATATGTGAGGGGCACAGCACAGGGGGCATTATATGTGTGGGACACAGCACAGGGGGCAATATATGTGAGGGGAACAGCACAGGGGGCAATATATGTGAGGGGCACAGCACAGGGGGCATTATAAGTGTGGGGCACAGAACAGGGGGCATTATATCATATAATGCCCCCCTGTCCTGTGCCCCACACATATAATGCCCCCTGTGCTGTGCCCCACACATATAATGCCCCCTGTGCTGTGCCCCACACATATAATTTATATGTGTGGCACAGCACAGGGGGCATTATATGTGAGGGGCACAGGACAGGGGGGCATTATATCATATAATGCCCCCCTGTGCTGTGCCCCACACATATAATGCCCCCTGTTGTGTGTCCCACACATATAATTTATATGTGTGGCACAGCACAGGGGGCATTATATGTGAGGAGCGCATGATGGGGGCATTATATGTGAAGGGCACAGCACAGGCGGCATTATATATGAGGGGCGCATGATGGGGGCATTATATGTGAGGGGAAATATATGTGAGGGGCACATGACAGGAGCATTATATGTGAGGGGCACAGCACAGAGGGCATTATATGTGAGGGGCGCATGATGGGGGCATTATATATGAGGGGCGCATGATGGGGAATTATATGTGAGGGGCACAGCACAGGGGGCATTATATGTGTGGGACACAGCACAGGGGGCAATATATGTGAGGGGAACAGCACAGGGGGCAATATATGTGAGGGGCACAGCACAGGGGGCATTATAAGTGTGGGGCACAGAACAGGGGGCATTATATCATATAATGCCCCCCTGTGCTGTGCCCCACACATATAATGACCCCTGTGCTATGTGCCCCACACATATAATTTATATGTGTGGCACAGCACAGGGGGCATTATGTGAGGGGCACAGCACAGGGGGCATTATATGTGAAGGGCACAGGACAGGGGGCCCCCCTGTCATGTGCTCTTCACATATAATGCCCCCTATGCTTTGCCCTGCAGACCCTCATTAAATATTCCCTTTTCTCTGACCCCCCCTCATAACAATGGCTCATATCCTGTTTCCCTAATCCCTGAGCATACCTTTACTTACAGTATGCAGGCCGCGGGGACGGGTCCTCCAGGCGCCGGCGCGATGATGTGACGTCATCGCGCCGGCCTTTAGTGGATCTCGTCCCCGCAGCTCACACGCTGTGTACGCACAGCGTGTGTGTAAGGTCAGTGAATGGTGGAGCCGGAGCTTACAGCTTCGGCTCCACCATGCTAGGGAGCGGGGGGGGGGGGGGGGGGGGGGGGGGGGCTTCAATTGCCCCGTTGCCCCCCCCCCCCCTGGATCAGCCACTGTATCATGCCTGCTGGGAAACGCCCACTTCCTTCTGCTGGGATATTGCACTATACGAGCAAGAAGAAAGGTATGATACACAGCTTTTTAAAGCTCTGGAATTGTTTTTAAGGGCAGGAGGGGTGTTAGGGGTAGTTAGGGAACATAGCCTGAGGTAGTTGAGAACAGTTTATTTGGTGACAGGTAATTTTTAAGGGGTTGTCTCGTCTAGAGCCTCTATTAATGGATAATATAGTCTGGGGTCTGTACATGAAGTTTGGTCAGGGGTCTGTAACAAGGGGTAGTCTTGTCTGAAGTCTTTATTAGCTCTTTATTAGAGGGTCTTGATTATTTAGGGGACCTGGAATCTGTATTTGTTTAGAGGGTCTGGTCACTATTTATTTATGAATACAAAATTTTTCATGTTGGGTGGTTTTGTTTTTATGCAGTGTACCATACAGTAACATTACACAGTATCTTTATTCTATAGGTCAATACAAAGAAAAACTACATAAATATGGGTATCGTTTTCAATTATTGTACTACTTAAAAAGTCTAAGGTTTATAACAAAATATGCCTGTGTCTAATTGCCCTATTTTTGTGTTTTGTGTAAAATGGGAAAAGGGAATCATTAAAATGTTATTGGCAGAGGGGCAAATTTTTTTTTTTAAATCTACTTTTCATTATATTGCTTCCACTGATCAGTTATATCGGCGCTTTGTGTCACAGTGCAGAGGGTAAAGAGTTTCCTGAGCCAACTGGCAATAGTCATTTTACTGTAGCTTTTAGATGCTGTGATCGTCAGTGATCGCGGCATCTAAAGGGGTAATGGTGGACATCAGCATGATTACTGATGTCGGCCTGAATTTTAGGAGTCTGGTCTGGGTCAGAATTTATCTAGTAGTCTGGTCTAGGGTCTAAATTTATTTACGGGGTCTGGAATCTGGGCAAGTATCATTTAAAACCACTATAAAATGAGTCATATTGATCAGATTCTACATTTTATCACAATATTATTTTTCCTCAGGTCTTTTGTAGTTCCATTAAGTTGAGTTTTTATACTTTACTATTATCTTGTAGTGAAGTTACTTGTACCAAACAATGTAAAGTTCTCCTCATTTTGCCTTTTAAAGTTTGTCCCCTTTTTTACTTTTCGTTCTCTTTTTTACTTTCACCACACTTGCTACTTTCCTTTGAGAAAACGTGTTTTACCTTGTACATCCACTAACCTGCCTGACACACAAGTCTGAAGCCTTTAATATTGCATTGGGTAGTTTTTTCCTTCTCTGTTCTTGTACTTTGCTCGCTCGCCCCCACCCTGACATAGAAATCCATAAATATTTTACCATCTGTGCGATCTCAGCTCTCCCAAAATATATAACCTCAGCTTCTGGAGTGCTCGGATTCAGCCGGTATATTCTTGGGCGCATTGACTTATGATCAGTAGCAATAAAATTCTCACAATTAGATCATCTATTACTTTGTTCCGATTTGTAAATCTTATAATGGACATAGACGTTAGGTGTAAATAATGCATAGAATCGTTTTATCTAGTTCTGTATGTTGCTGAGGATGCTACAAGTTACTGGCTGCTTGAGTTATATGCCAGAGAGAGAACACTATATCCAATGCATTTGGAAAGTTTTCAGACCCTTCCAATTTTTTCACTTTTTGCTATGTTGCAACCTTGTGTTGAAATAAAATGTAATAAAATCACGTCTTCCAACTATCGTTCTGTGCTCGTGTTCACAATTAAAAAGGAAAAATAAAATTTCACATGAACAAGTATTTAGACCCTTTGCTATGACACTTAAACGGGTATTCCGCCCCTAGACATGTTATCCTCTATTTTTTGGATAGGTGATAACATGTCTAGGGGCAGAGTACCCATTTAAGTGTCATAGCAAAGGGTCTAAATACTTGTTCATGTGAAATTTTATTTTTTTACTTACCACGATGTAACGCTGCAGCGCCGACCCGGAGATTGCGGGGGCTCTGACCGCCGGGACCCCCCCATGATCTCCGGGTCAGCGCTGCAGCGTTACATCATGGTGATCATGATGTCACGCCACCCCCTCCCTCCATTCATGTCTATGCTAGGGAGCATGGCGGCTAGTAAACAGCCATCATGCCTCCTTTCATAGACATGAATGGAGGGGGTGTAGCAGCAGTGTTTGCCAGTCATCCTTTACAGAGTGGAGTTCGCTCTGTGCACTGGATGACTGGGGTGCCACAGGGGTCCCCAGTGGCCAGCCCCACGATCAGACATGTTTTAAAGGTTTAAAAGGGGAAGCAATCACAGCTTAAAGCAGCCTTAAGCAATCACAGATCCAGGGAAGATGCTGAAGACCAGGTAAGACCTTGGACTTCTCTAGCAACCCATTGGGGGCAGGACAAGCAGGGCTCTCTGCAGGCCTCTGGCTTTTCAATCATCCTGCTGTGTGAGATGGGAGCGTGTCACAGAGCCTCACTGCGCAGAGCCCCACTTGTCCTCAGTGTACAGAGTCCTGCTTGTCCTCGGTGTACAGAGCCCTGCTTGTCCTCAGTGTACAGAGCCCTGCTTGTCCTTAGTGTACAGGGCCCTGCTTGTCCTCAGTGAACAGAGCCCTGCTTGTCCTCAGTGTACAGAGCCCTGCTTGTCCTCAATGCACAGAGCCCTGCTCTTCCTCAGTGTAAAGATCCCTGCTTGTACTCAGTGTACAGAGCCCTGTTTGTCCTCAGTGTACAGAGCCATGCTCTTCCTCAATGTACAGAGCCCTGTTTGTCCTCAGTGTACAGAACCCTGCTTGTCCTCAGAGTACAGAACTCTGCTTGTCCTCAGTGTACAGAGCCCTGCTTGTCCTCAGTGTACAGAGCCCTGTTTGTCCTCAGTGTACAGAGCCCTGCTTGTCCTCAGTGTACAGAGCCCTGCTCTTCCTCAGTGTTCAGAGCCATGCTCTTCCTCAATGTACATAGCCCTGCTCTTCCTCAGTGTACAGAGCACTGTTTGTCCTCAGTGTACAGAGCCCTGCTCTTCCTAAGTGTACAGAGCCATGCTCTTCCTCAATGTACAGAGCCCTGCTCTTCCTCAGTGTACAGAGCCCTGTTTGTCCTCAGTGTACAGAGCCATGCTCTTCCTCAACGTACAGAGCCCTGTTTGTCCTCAGTGTACAGAACCCTGCTTGTCCTCAGAGTACAGAACTCTGCTTGTCCTCAGTGTACAGAGCCCTGCTTGTCCTCAGTGTACAGAGCCCTGTTTGTCCTCAGTGTACAGAGCCCTGCTTGTCCTCAGTGTACAGAGCCCTGCTCTTCCTCAGTCTACAGAGCCCCGCTCTTCCTCAGTGTACAGAGTCCTGCTCTTCCTCAGTCTACAGAGCCCTGCTCTTTCTCAGTGTACAGAGCCCTGCTCTTCCTCAGTGTACAGAGCCCTGCTCTTCCTCAGTGTACAGAGCCCTGCTCTTCCTCAGTGTACAGAGCCCTGCTCATCCTCAGTGTACAGAGCCCTGCTCGTCCTCAGTGTACAGAGCCATGCTCTTCCTCAATGTACAGAGCCCTGCTCTTCCTCAGTGTACAGAGCCCTGTTTGTCCTCAGTGTACAGAACCCTGCTTGTCCTCAGAGTACAGAACTCTGCTTGTCCTCAGTGTACAGAGCCCTGCTTGTCCTCAGTGTACAGAGCCCTGCTTGTCCTCAGTGTACAGAGCCCTGCTTGTCCTCAGTGTACAGAGCCCTGCTCTTCCTCAGTGTACAGAGCCCCGCTCTTCCTCAGTGTACAGAGCCCTGCTCTTCCTCAGTCTACAGAGCCCTGCTCTTTCTCAGTGTACAGAGCCCTGCTCTTTCTCAGTGTACAGAGCCCTGCTCTTCCTCAGTGTACAGAGCTCTGCTCGTCCTCAGTGTACAGAGCCCTGCTCGTCCTCAGTGTACAGAGCCTTGCTCGTCCTCAGTGTACAGAGCCTTGCTCGCCCTCAGTGTGCAGAGCCTTGCTCGTCCTCAGTGTACAGAACCCTGCTTGTCCTCAGTGTACAGAGCCCTGCTTGTCCTCAGTGTACAGAGCCCTGCTTGTCCTCATTGTACAGAGCCCTGCTTGTCCTCAGTGTACAGAGCCCTGCTTGTCCTCAGTGTACAGAGTCCTGCTTGTCCTCAGTGTACAGAGCCCTGCTCTTCCTCAGAGTACAGAGCCCTGCTCTTCCTCAGTGTACAGAGCCCTGCTTGTCCTCAGTGTACAGAACCCTGCTTGTCCTCAGTGTACAGAGCCCTGCTTGTCCTCAGTGTACAGAGCACTTCTTGTCTTCAGTGTACAGAACCCTGCTTGTCCTCAGTGTACAGAACCCTGCTTGTCCTCAGTGTACAGAGCCCTGCTTGTCCTCAGTGTACAGAGCCCTGCTTGTCCTCAGTGTAGAGCCCTGCTCTTCCTCAGTGTACAGAGCCCTGCACTTCCTCAATGTACAGAGCCCTGCTCTTCCACAATGTACAGAGCCCTGCTCTTCCTCAGTGTACAGAGCCCTGCTTGTCCTCAGTGTACAGAGACCTGCTCTTCCTCAGTGTACAGAGCCCTGCTCTTCCTCAGTGTACAGAGCCCTGCTTGTCCTCAGTGTACAGAGCCCTGCTTGTCCTCAGTGTACAGAGACCTGCTTGTCCTCATTGTACAGAGCCCTGCTTGTCCTCATTGTACAGAGCCCTGTTTGTCCTCAGTGTACAGAGCCCTGCTTGTCCTCAGTGTACAGAGCCCTGCTCTTCCTCAGTGTTCAGAGCCATGCTCTTCCTCAATGTACAGAGCCCTGCTCTTCCTCAGTGTACAGAGCACTGTTTGTCCTCAGTGTACAGAGCCCTGCTCTTCCTAAGTGTACAGAGCCATGCTCTTCCTCAATGTACAGAGCCCTGCTCTTCCTCAGTGTACAGAGCCCTGTTTGTCCTCAGTGTACAGAGCCATGCTCTTCCTCAACGTACAGAGCCCTGTTTGTCCTCAGTGTACAGAACCCTGCTTGTCCTCAGAGTACAGAACTCTGCTTGTCCTCAGTGTACAGAGCCCTGCTTGTCCTCAGTGTACAGAGCCCTGTTTGTCCTCAGTGTACAGAGCCCTGCTTGTTCTCAGTGTACAGAGCCCTGCTCTTCCTCAGTGTACAGAGCCCCGCTCTTCCTCAGTGTACAGAGTCCTGCTCTTCCTCAGTCTACAGAGCCCTGCTCTTCCTCAGTGTACAGAGCCCTGCTCTTCCTCAGTGTACAGAGCCCTGCTCTTCCTCAGTGTACAGAGCCCTGCTCATCCTCAGTGTACAGAGCCCTGCTCGTCCTCAGTGTACAGAGCCATGCTCTTCCTCAATGTACAGAGCCCTGCTCTTCCTCAGTGTACAGAGCCCTGTTTGTCCTCAGTGTACAGAACCCTGCTTGTCCTCAGAGTACAGAACTCTGCTTGTCCTCAGTGTACAGAGCCCTGCTTGTCCTCAGTGTACAGAGCCCTGCTTGTCCTCAGTGTACAGAGCCCTGCTTGTCCTCAGTGTACAGAGCCCTGCTCTTCCTCAGTGTACAGAGCCCCGCTCTTCCTCCGTGTACAGAGCCCTGCTCTTCCTCAGTCTACAGAGCCCTGCTCTTTCTCAGTGTACAGAGCCCTGCTCTTTCTCAGTGTACAGAGCCCTGCTCTTCCTCAGTGTACAGAGCTCTGCTCGTCCTCAGTGTACAGAGCCCTGCTCGTCCTCAGTGTACAGAGCCTTGCTCGTCCTCAGTGTACAGAGCCTTGCTTGTCCTCAGTGTGCAGAGCCTTGCTCGTCCTCAGTGTACAGAACCCTGCTTGTCCTCAGTGTACAGAGCCCTGCTTGTCCTCAGTGTACAGAGCCCTGCTTGTCCTCATTGTACAGAGCCCTGCTTGTCCTCAGTGTACAGAGCCCTGCTTGTCCTCAGTGTACAGAGTCCTGCTTGTCCTCAGTGTACAGAGCCCTGCTCTTCCTCAGAGTACAGAGCCCTGCTTGTCCTCAGTGTACAGAGCACTTCTTGTCTTCAGTGTACAGAACCCTGCTTGTCCTCAGTGTACAGAACCCTGCTTGTCCTCAGTGTACAGAGCCCTGCTTGTCCTCAGTGTACAGAGCCCTGCTTGTCCTCAGTGTAGAGCCCTGCTCTTCCTCAGTGTACAGAGCCCTGCACTTCCTCAATGTACAGAGCCCTGCTCTTCCACAATGTACAGAGCCCTGCTCTTCCTCAGTGTACAGAGCCCTGCTTGTCCTCAGTGTACAGAGACCTGCTCTTCCTCAGTGTACAGAGCCCTGCTCTTCCTCAGTGTACAGAGCCCTGCTTGTCCTCAGTGTACAGAGCCCTGCTTGTCCTCAGTGTACAGAGACCTGCTTGTCCTCATTGTACAGAGCCCTGCTTGTCCTCATTGTACAGAGCCCTGCTTGTCCCTACACTTCCTGTATTTTGTTTCTGCACAGAGACACACAGGCAATAGCTGCAGGGACAGCATTTTATCAAAAATATACATATAATGTTATTATCTACATTAAGAAGGTTTTGCAAATGACAGATACAGTTTAATGTCTAGGGATTTGGAATAGTATGTGAAGAAATCTCCTGTAGGTGTAATTTGTAGATATCCCAATATATATATATATATATATATATATATATATATATATATATATATATACACATTAATTCATGCACACACATACACACACTATGCTACATACATTTACTTTGTCTGCTGGATTGTTTTGCTGGGCACAGACAGCAATGATGTCCTCTTATGTTATAAGAACTTTGCCCTCTTTCTCTATCTTCCCTGTGACTTCATTTTCATATAGATACAGTGCTGTCGTCTGTCTAGTCTGTTTAACTTACAATAGACAGAGAAAGAGTGCTATGGAAATGGGAAGGGAGGAATGAGAGCACGGGCTGGAAAACTTTTCTTTGTGTATCCTCTTTAAAGAGGACCTTTGGCTAACTCCAAAAAATGAGTTGTTATGATCATTAAATAGCTTAGGATTGCCAGTTTCTTTATACACCCTTCCCACCTGAGATATGAGGGTATAGTTTGACTGACAATTCAGGGAATCAGTCAGATGGATGTAAACTTTACTCTAAAGGAGTGCCGTGGCATAGGACAATTCATCCCCTATGCAAAGGATAGGAGATAAGTGTTTGATCGCGTGGGGACCCAGCACCCAGCTCTCTGCTCTATGCAAGGAGACTGTTGACCACAGCACAAAACAGTGGTCAACAGGTCCCCTCCATGTTTCTTTATGGGAGAGCTGCAGATACATGAAGGCTGTCTCTCTGGCGTAGAGGGAGCTTGAAGGTCACCGCTTCCTGCCATGGTCAACACAGCCTCTTTCATGGGGAGAGCCAGGGCACTGGGCAGGAGATTGCGGGGGTCCTCCGCCATCAGACACTTTTTCCTTATACTTTAAAAATTGAAGTGACTAATGGGGTTTGTATGCCTGACTGTATAATTCCGCACATCACCTGATCCTTTATTAAGTTTACGCCCATCTGATGGATTACCTGAATTGTCAGACAAGCTATAAACTTGTACATCTCATGAACAGAAGGACATATCAAGAAGCTTTAAAAAGATGTGAGACCAGGCAATCAGATGATATTTAAAATTCTACTGATTTTTTGGGGGTTGAGTCCAGTTCCTCCTTAAAGGATGTAAATTAGTCTTCCAGATATAGCAATAAAACCTTATGCATCTAAGCTGCTTTGATGTCCAATTTTTTATCTCCAAGGTAGAGAATAAAAAACCTGAGGTGTTCATACTTGTTCTCATGTACCTGCTTTATTCTCCTGCTTCCTCCTTGTTGCTTCTTTGCTGGTACCACATCTTAGGGCAGTGCTTTTATTCTTAGACATTGAGGAGGTCTCATTTAACCCCAATTAGCATCTTGTAGATATTTCTGTTTTTTAAGGGTACTCTGGGGAACTAAACCCATAGCCCATCCTTTACCTCACATCAATCTAGTTGTCTAAATATCATTCATTAGCTTTATAGAGAAGTTTCTCCTCTTTGGGTGTCACTAACTTACATGAACTGAGGGAATGACATCATCCAGCCATCCACTCTGTCTATGTCCAAATCCCTCTCTAAAAGCAGCCCACACCCTCCTTAGAGGCACAGACCATGTAGTTTTTGCCCTGCACTGGTGAGTCATTCTCTCTGTGGCTAAGGCTGCAGACTCCTCCCAGTGCTCAGCACTAATCAGGGTAGGGGCTGCTCTCAGAGAGTGAGCTGGCTGGCAGAGCAAAGCTGCAAAGATTGCTGGGAGATGTAGGCAAGGGAAGGGAAGGATAGCAAAGAATATCAAGCAGCCAGAGAAGACAACAGAGGCCACAGGAACCATGCATATCAGGCAGGATAATTTGCAGGGTAGTGTGGTGAATTGAAGAAAAAAATAAAAAATTAAAAAATAATATATATAAATATATATATATATATATATATATATATATATATATATATATATATATACTTCCCTGGAGAACCCCTTTAGATGCACCTGTTATTTCTTTACAAATAAATGTATAAAGTGAGTAAACATTATTCTGATAAAATTCTGGTAACATTTTTTAAGTAAGAATTGCACTATGGAAACATTACGGCACCCAGATATTTGTTTCTTTGGTTCCTAAACTACATTTTAATTTGAAGACCAATTATTCTTTTCGATGTCCTGGGTCCATAAAGCGTCAGAGGCGATTGTGTTGTGATTCTCTCTAATTATATACAAATGTAGCTTTCTCCAACCTGAATGAGACCTCATACATAATACATGATAATGTTTAACCTTTCCTTTCATGAGTCACTTCCATTACATCTGTAACTTCAGGCATTTCAATACCAGTCCTACACATGGCAAGCTAATCTCCATCTCTAGAGCCAGAGTTAAATTGCTTTTTCTGTTTCCCTTTTTTTCTAATGTTCCCCCTTTGTAATATTCTGTAAAAATCTTCATAAATCTCTTCTGCATTATGTTGTGCATGAGGTGCTGGCGGATTACCGTAAGTACCTGGCGTCCCGGTGGCTACAAAGGAGTTAACAGAAAATCCAATTCAATCGACCCCAAACCCGAAAAAACAAAGAGTCAGCAGCTATAGAATCTGAAGCACAATGAACAAGTTTATGCCAGGAATAATAAACAGCATTTTAGGATTTAGCTCTTGAAAAAATCCTTTGGTAACCAGATCTGACAAAAACATTATAAGGAGCCGCGAGTTTTTGCCAGATTTTACTGGGAGAGATTCACCTGCAACACTGAGTCGATAATATAGAAAAATAGAAGTGAAAGATGGAAGTTGTAGAAACTTAAGAAACTTTCTTGCCTTACTTTGTATCTCATACTTTTCAATAGTCTTAATTGCCCTAAATCAGGGGTCTCAAACTCAAATTATCTGGGCGCCACTGGAGGTAGCAGCTGGGTGAGGCTGGGCCTCATGCGCCCATTACATATAATGCCCTCATCATACGTCCCTCATCATCCACCAGCAACACCCTCCACCAGCAGTAGCACCCCCATCATCCACCAGCAACCCCCCCCCTCCCATTCCCGCTACCCCGTGTGGTAATAGCATGAGCTGACGGATGATGGGGGTGCTACTTCTGGGGGTTCCCCACATTAGGTAGGCAGCAGTTCCCCACATTAGGTAGGCAGCAGGTTCCCCACATTAGGTAGTAGCAGGTTCCCCACATTAGGTAGAAGCAGGTTCCCCCACACACACATGCACACACACATAGACAGACACACACACACACACACACACACACACACATAGACACAAGCAGACAGACACACACACATGCACACACACATAGACAGACAAACACCCACACATGCACACACACAGGCAGACAGACACACAGACACACACACACACATAGACAACCTTATCTGTCCTGCACTGCGATTCTCCTCCCCGGAGTAGTGAAGAAAACTGTGTCTTGAACCGTTCTGTGTCCCGAATAGCTGAGGAAAGTGCTGAGTGCTGAGACACTGTGATTGGTTGATGGGGGGGGGGGGGGGGGGCGTGTGCAGTCTCTGCTCTGCTCAGGACACAGAACTGATTCAAGACACAGTTTTCTTCACTACTTACCTGGCGCGGGCCACAAACTTTCGTTCTGCGGGCCGGTGTGAGGTGGATTTTTGCGCCCCCGTAGATCCATGCGTCCGCTCCTCCCCCAGCTCTCCGAACATTTCCGAAGCTAGAGCTGGGGCAAGAGGAGGAAGGAGGTACACGCCCCCTCCCTGAGCTCGGCTGGACGCAGATCTCCACGGCACGCCCCCTCCCTGAGGACATAGATCTCCACGGCAGGTCCCTCCCCCATCTCCCCGAGCATAGGACGTAAATCTCCACGGCAGGTCCCCTCCCTCAGGACATAGAGCAGTGCTCCCAATGAGCTCTATGTGTAAAGGGGGGACATACTGTACGGGCTCTTTAGCCCGTGCAGTATGTCCTCCTTTAGCCCCTGCAGTATGTCCCCCTTTAGCCCGTGCAGTATGTCCCCCTTTAGCCCGTGCAGTATGTCCTCCTTTAGCCCGTGCAGTATGTCCCCTTTACACATAGAGCTCATTGGGAGCACTGCTCTACGTCCTCAGGGAGGGGAGATGAGGGAGGGACCTGCCGTGGAGATCTATAACCTCAGGGAGGGGGCGTGCCGTAGAGATCTGCGTCCAGCCGAGCTTAGGGATGGGAGGTGAGGGAGGGGGCGTGTACTTCTCTCTCCCCTTGCTCTGCCCTCCCCCAGTTCTAGCTTCGGAAATGTTCGGAGAGCTGGGGGAGGAGCGGACGCATCTATCTACGGGGGCGCAAAAATCCACCTCACACCGCAAATGGCCCGCGGGCTGGGAGTTTGAGACCCCTGCCCTAAATGGTAATTATTATTACTGTTATAATTTTAAGGACCTTCCTAGACATTGTTCTTTCAGTTATTGTCCTTTTTGTTTGTATAGGAAGGGTTGAACAGGCCCCCAAAAAAAGTTCAGAGGCCTGGAGCGTGGTTCATCAATAGCATGTGGTTTTTGGAAGTTGTTGCCCAAATAACCCATTCATGATCCTCCATGGCATCCTCAGTGACAACAATACAATAGAAACAAAACATAGTGGGTCGTCATAATAATTTACACTGGTTTACTCAAAGTGCTTAGAAGCATCTTGTCACATGAGCCCCCTTTTTTCAGTTTCCTTGATAATGCCATTTGTTTCCATGTTTAGCAACAACATAACCATACTAGCTGGCCACTAGGCTGCAGAACCAGTCTTCACCTATAGCAGCCACCTACTCAGGATCCTAATAATAGCTCACTATACTCAAAGGCCCCGAGGTCTTAAAGGGGCATACCAGCTTTATACATCTTATGCCCTATCCAAAAAGGATAGGGGATAAGATGCATGATTGCAGGGGTCCTACTCCTGGGGACCCCGGTGATCTCGGTGCAGTCCCCCGGCATTCTGTGCTGGGCGATGCCTCTGAGGCGGGGACGTGACGTCACGGCCACTCCCCCTAGTGACGTAACACCACACCCCTCCATTCATGTCTATGGGAGGGGGCGTGATGGCCATCACGCCCCCTTCCATAGACATGAATGGAGGGGTGTGGTGTGACATCATTAGGGGCTGTGACGTCACATCCCCTTCTCGGAGGCATCTTCCTGCACAGAATGCCGGGGGGCTGCACCGAGATCACTGTGGTCCCCAGGAGTAGGACCCCTGTGATCATACATCTTATCCCCTATCCTTTTTGGATGGGGGATAAGTTGTATAAAGCCGGACTACCCCTTTAAATGGACACTGTCAGATTCAAAAACTTTTTATATGTTTTACATCTTGGCAAAACATTAACCTTTCTAATATACATAACGGGGGGGGGGGGGGGAGGGTGTCCCTTAAAGTCTCTGGGGTCCCTTACCATAGTTACCTCACTACGCTTAACAGGCGTATCCCAAGCCTCTGCTATCTGGGAGTTGAGGTAGATGTCTGCGGCAGTGCCTCCACCCAGTGAAGTATCCGGGGTAGGAATGTGGGGTCCCTCTGGGAACATATTTAATGCAATAAGACTGGTACAGCCTAACTGATACTAACTTTATATAGAAAATAGCAAATGACCAAGCAAACATAAGAAAATACAATGACAAGCAGTATAAAATGAAAAGCAATGCAATGTGGATTTTCCTTACACAACCACTCGCACACCTGCGGCCCATCCCCTTGTCTTCGTCCTAATGGCCGTGGTGCACATAGGAGAGATGGGGCCCATACAAGTCCTGCTCCGCAACGGCTGAGCTGGGTAATGTCCGCCACTGGTGGACAAAGTCTTTCCTTTGAATGAGAAGACAGGTGCCCTGTGGTGGATCAGGGTAGAGAGGGCTTTTGGCTTACCTTACAGCGCCCCTAACCAGGTCAGTCCAGCTACAGTTTCCTCTCACTGCATTCACCAGATGTCTGGACATAGTTCTTGTTTCTCAGTGCAGCCAGCAGGTCTCTCTCTGAATGGGTGTAGTCTCTGTGGTGTAGTCTCTCACAGCTGGTTACCCATCCTTTCTTTGGCGGGGCTTGTGGTACTTTGAGCAAATCCTTAGAGCACAGGACCTGTGTGATGTCACAAGCATGTGACCAAAGTCTCCACCAATGCTGAATCATCTCTCATGAAATTGCTGTTTATCATGTGATCACAGTTCCAGTTTTTATTTACAGCATACAAAGTTCATTTGTGGTCTCAATCTACTGGGCATTTCAGGTACTGCAGCCAACTCCATAGGGGTTAAATATAATTCATAAAAAATGTTATTCCCTTTTTCTAGAAATCAGTCCTATCAGACTGCAGCATAAAAACAGAGATGATAGGGTTACAGAGCAGCCTGAAATGAGTGCATGAAGACACAAAACAGCACAGCAGACTCAGGAAGGTCGCAAATGCATCGAGTGAGAGCGGGCTAAGTACTTGCCTCTGACACGCCCCTTCCTGAGCAGTGGATGACAGAATAAGTGAGCAGCAAAACAGAGAGATTTGTGAGCCAAATACAGAAGATAGACACATACAAAAATGTACATAATCTGCATAACCTAGTGCGTAACATATATTTATTTTTCTGTGATATGACATGCATGCTTTAACCCCTTAAGGACTGAGGGGTTTTCTGTTTTTGCGCTTTTGTTTTTTTCTCCTTACCTTTAAAATATAATTCTTTCAATTTTGCACCTAAAAATCTACATGATGACATCAGCCATTTTACTCATAAATCTACGGTGAAACGGGAAAAAAAAATCATTGTGCGACAAAATTGAAGAAAAAAAATCCATTTTGTAATTTTGGGGGATTCCGTTTCTACTCGTAAAAATTACACCTTCACTTTATTCTGTAGGTCCATATGGTTAAAATGATCCCCTACTTATATAGGTTTGATTTTGTCGCACTTCTGGAAAAAATCATAACTAAATGCACGAAAATGTATACGTTTAAAATTGTCCTCTTCTGACCCCTATAACTCTTTTATTTTTCCGCGTCTGGGGTGGTATGAGGGCTCATTTTTTGCGTGATGTGAAGTTTTTAGCGGTACCATTTTTGTATTGATTGGACTTTTCAATCGCTTTTTATTAATTTTTTTCATGATATAAAAAGTGACCAAAAATACGCTATTTTGGACTTTGGAATTTTTTTTGCGCGTAAGCCATTGACTGTGAGGTTTAATTAACGATATATTTTTATTATTCAGACATTTTCGAATGGGAAAACTTTTTTTTTTTTCACTTTTTTTTTTTTTGCAATGTTATAGCCCCCTCTAGTGGCTATAACACTGCACTAACTGATCTTTTACATCGAGCTTTGTTATCGCATAGGATAACATTGATCGATGATTCTGCCGCTTGTCATTTGGCCATTGGCGACACAGGAGGCAGTTGAGAACCCTCCTTGTGCCTGCCAGCTGTTCGAGATGCCGCGATTTTGGCCAGGCCCCGCGTTATAGAAAGGGAGCGGACTCAGGGCATACAGGTATGCCCTGCATCCTTAAAGGGGTACTCCGGTGGTCAACGTGTTTTTCCGTTTTGGACTTACCCTATTTGTTTTGTTTCATTTCTATTCTTGTTGTTTAGCCTACTCTATTTCCGTTCTTTTTTGTCTTTTTATCCCCCACTTTGTTTTCCTATCTTTGCTTCTATTTCCTGTTTCTTGAAAACTACAAATCCCAGCATGCCACATGCCTTGCTGGTTTGGGGCGGTTCGGTTTTTATTTTGTCTATTTGTTCTGCCCTTTACCTGCCCTACCATTTTCCTGGATCAGCCCCCTTATACACAGCACACTAATATAATCAGCCTTGGTTGGGATACACTGTCATACACACAAAAGGGACTACAACTCCCAGCATGTCATTCAGGAGTCTTCAGTCTGTGGTATAACACCAGCATGCTGCCTCTGTAGTCTCCTGGGGGTTGTAGTTCACCACACCTCTGTAGTGCATACACCAGTGTTTCCCAACCAGGGTGCCTCCAGGTGTTGCAAAACTACAACTTCCAGCATGACCTGACAGCCTTTGGGCATGCTAGGAGTTGTAGTTTTGCAACAGCTGGAGGCACACTGGTTGGGAAACACTGGTGTAACATGATGTGTATGCTGAATAGGCTAGAACAGTGTTTCCCAACCAGTGTGCCTCCAGCTGTTGCAAATCTACAACACCCAGCATGCCTAAAGTCTGTCAGGGTATGCTGGGAGTTGTAGTTTTGCAACAGCTGGAGGCACACTGGTTTGTAAACACTAGCATACACACACAACAGGGACTACAACTCCCAGCATGTGTCATTCAGGAGTCCCCCCTCCCCCTTCACATATAGAGATCATCCCCAGTATGAGATTTATTCCCCTGCAGTTCATACATCCCCAGCCCGTGCACCTTCTCATCCTCCCCTTGAGATCGCACACTTATCTTATCTGTGTTTCTTCTCCTGTGCAGACCTGGGTCCTCAGAAGACAGAGCAGGGGGAGGGGAGGTGAGGAGCTGTGTACTCAGCTGGATGAGATGAGGGGGCGTGGCTTATTCCTCTCATGCAGACAGAGAGAAAAAAAAAAAAGCTGTGACATCTTGTCCACAACAGACTCAGAACTGTGGACAACAGTAAAAGAAAACCCTCTGAACTACAGAACTTCCTGCCCAACAAACAGGTAAGAAAAACGTACACATGCTGCCAAAACATATAACACATGTATATTGCAAAAAAAACAAAACTTACAAAGAAGATGCCCTATAGTCAAAAAAATTAACCACCGGAGTACCCCTTTAACCTCTTCAGTATGCATACGCCCTGCATCCTGAGTCCTTAAGGAAGTGGGGCGTATGCATACGCCCGTGGGAATTCCGGTCCCCTCGCCGCTAGCTGGTTGGGGACCGGACCGGGATGCCTGCTGGAATCATTCAGCAGGCATCCTGGCACATCGCCGAGGGGGGTCCTAAGACCCCCCATGTCGGCGATCGCAGAAAATCGCATGTCAATTCACACATGCGATTTTCTGCTATTCCGGGCTGATCGGGTCTCTGGTGACCCGATCACCCGTAAAATAGGGATGATCGGAGCTATCAGTGACAGCCCCGATCATCCTGAGGGATAGGAGCGAGGTCGCAGTGCTGCGATCTCTTCCTATCCCCTGCCATTAGACAGAAATGAGTTCTGACCAATGGCAGCGCAGGACAGTGGGTTGCCATGGCAACCCCCGTTCTGCCCACCCCTGGATGTCGGGCAGAATGGGGGGAGAAGATGGAGGCCTTTACCTGAGGACCAGATGCGATGGGGCCCGGCGATCATCGGACACATCAGCGGAGATCACGGCGCAGGTAGGGAAACGACGGTGGGGTGTGTGAGGAAGGGGGCAGTAAGCGATATTTACTGCTGCCCTTCCTAGTGGGTGCCAAACTTCAACTCCCAGCATGCCCAGACAGCCTTTGGCTGTCTGGGCATGCTGGGAGTTGCAGTTTTGCAACATCTGGAGGGTCACAGTTTGGAGACCACTGTTACAGGGGTGCCCAAACGGTAGCCCTCCAGATGTTGCCAAACTACAACTCTCAGCATGCCTTGACTGCCCAGGCATGCTGGGAGTTGTAGTTCTGTAACATCTGTCCCTTCAGATTTTGCAATTTTCATGAAATTTTTGAAAATTGCTGCTCTACTTTGAAGCCTCTACTTTTAAAAATAAAATGTATTGGGAATATCCATTTTCCTTACAAGCAGAGAGCTTCAAAGTTAGAAAAATTCAAAATTTTCTACATTTTCATGAAATTTGGGGATTTTTCACCAAAAAAGGATGCATGTAACACCGAAAATTTACCACCAAAATAAAGTAGAATATGTCACGAAAAAACAATCTCAGAATCAGAATAATCGATAAAAGCATCTTAGAGTTATTAATGCATAAAGTGACGGCGGTCAGAATTGCGAAAAAGGGCTCAGTCCTTAAGGTGAAAAAGGGCTGCATCCTTAAGGGGTTAAGGGGTTAAAAAAAAGTAAATTTATTTACTGATTTTCAGAAGCGGTGCATTGCCGTAGAATGAGATTTGCCATAGAATGAGATGGTCCGCCTCCATCACATCCTATTGGCTCTCTCTTGTCACGTGACATATTTAAACGTCACGCATCGATGCGCACAGCAGTGTCAGTTTGGCTATCACAGGGAGAGGATCTCCTCTCCCTGTGATAGGTGAAGCTGTACGGAGCTCTCATGGCCTCTGTGGCCCGACAGAAGTTCACACATGTACGCAGCTCATACGGCTGCCTCATATACATTTACTCTATTATTACATGTACTGTTGATCCACAGCGCTATCGGGATCCCTATGCCTGATGGCGCTGTCATCAGTGTGCGTCCCCGAGAGCGCCCCACGCCCGCAGCTCTACTCCCCGTCCCATTAACGCTCAGGGAGCGGGGAACAGAAAGTAGAGCATCGGGCGCAGGTAAAGTAGTCCTGCGCATCGGGATCCCGATAGCGCTGTGGATGAACAGTAAATGTATATGAGGCAGCCGTATGAGCTGCGTACATGTGTGAACTTCTGTCGGGCCACAGAGGCCATGAGAGCTCCGTACAGCTTCAGCTATCACAGGGAGAGGAGATCTCATTCTATGGCAAATCTCATTCTACGGCAATGCAGCGGCTCTAGAATTTGTGAGGCCTTTGGCTCAATCATGAGCCCCCCCTCCCAGCCTGTGAATTTAGAAGAATGGTGATGTAAACAGTGTATTCATCACTGCTTACCAGTGGGCACGCTGGATTTTCTCACAGATCGGGGTTTAAAAACATAAAATAATACCTCCACACCAGGACAACATATTACTACTGCAGTGACCAATACAGTCATACTGTTATTAAATGAAACCCACTGTACAGAGACCAATAGCACCACTATACAAGGGACAAATAATTGCACCACACCATGACCACTTGCCACTGATACTACCACCATATAGTGACCGGTAACTGAATAGAAGCCACACTATACACAGACCAGTATCACCAATAACAACATAACAACACTATACAAGAGACAAATAATGATATTACACCAAGACTAACATTGCCACCATATAGTGACAGCATAATACTACCATACTGAATAAAACCACTATACACAGACCAGTATCATTAACAACACTACTATGCAAGGGACAAATATTTGTACCACACTATGACCACGACCATTATCTCCATATAGTGACAGGATAATAGATAATTAGGTTAGAGCAGTGCTTCTCAATTATTTTCTGTTATGCCCCCCCTAGGAAGAAGAAAACATTTTGCGCCCCCGCGCGACTGTAAATACTATCATTGGTCTATAAAATTGTTATAAGTGCATCTCTGTACAACACTGTATCCTTACTAACATATATGAGGCTCTGTACACTGACAACAAGCAGGGCTCTGTACACTGACAACAAGCAGGGCTCTGTACACTGACAACAAGCGGGGCTCTGTACACTGACAACAAGTGGGGCTCTGTATACTGACAACAAGCAGGGCTCTGTACACTGAGGACAAGCAGGGCTCTGTACACTGAGGACAAGCAGGGCTCTGTACACTGAGGACAAGCAGGGCTCTGTACACTGACAACAAGCAGGGCTCTGTACACTGACAACAAGCAGGGCTCTGTACACTGACAACAAGCGAGGCTCTGTACACTGAGGACAAGCAGGGCTCTGTACACTGAGGACAAGCAGGGCTCTGTACACTGAGGACAAGCAGTGCTCTGTACACTGACAATGAGCAGGGTTCTGTACACTGACAACAAGCGGGGCTCTGTACACTGACAACAAGCAGGGCTCTGTACACTGACAACAAGCGGGGCTCTGTACACTGACAACAAGCAGGGCTCTGTACACTGACAACAAGCAGGGCTCTGTACACTGAGGACAAGCAGGGCTCTGTACACTGACAACAAGGAGGGCTCTGTACACTGACAACAAGCAGGGCTCTGTACACTGACAACAAGCAGGGCTCTGTACACTGACAACAAGCAGGGCTCTGTACACTGACAACAAGCGGGGCCCTGTACACTGACAACAAGCGGGCCCTGTACACTGACAACAAGCGGGGCTCTGTACACTGACAACAATTGCGGCTCTGTACACTGACAACAAGCGGGGCTCTGTACACTGACAACAAGCAGGGCTCTGTACACTGACAACAAGCAGGGCTCTGTACACTGACAACAAGCGGGGCCCTGTACACTGACAACAAGCGGGCCCTGTACACTGACAACAAGCGGGGCTCTGTACACTGACAACAAGCAGGGCTCTGTACACTGACAACAAGCGGGGCTCTGTACACTGACAACAAGCAGGGCTCTGTACACTGACAACAAGCGGGGCTCTGTACACTGACAACAAGCGGGGCTCTGTACACTGACAACAAGCAGGGCTCTGTACACTTACAACAAGTGGGGCTCTGTACACTGACAACAAGCAGGGCTCTGTACACTGACAACAAGCAGGGCTCTTTACATGGAGGACAAGCAGGGATCTGTACCTGAGGACAAGCAGGGCCTGTACGAGAGAGAGCAGGGCGGCGGGGGTACCAGTGACCAGGTGATCCCAGGGGTGACCTATGGGCACCCCATATAAGCCCTGGGTGGAGCCTCTGCTCTCTCTCTCTCTTGCTTCCTTCTGAGGTCCAGTCATGTCGAGCCTAAGTGTGTGTCCAGAGTAATAGGAGCCTCAAGTCCAGTCTGCAGCCACAAGCTACAAACCTACAAGTAACCATAGTCACAGTCTTGTCAGTCATCAGTCACAAGTCAAGTCAGTCACAGTCATCATTTGTCAAGTCATCGTGGCCTGCATTAACTTAACCCCATCTACTACAAGTCCCAGCAAGCCCTTAAGGTCTCTGAGTCACTGGTCACCTCCATGGGCCCTGGATGAACTGTATAGACTTTTCCACCTGTTTAACCTCAGTAAATCTATCGTTATCCGTAACTTGGTGTAGGAGTCATTATTGCCCCCATGCCTAGCCCAGGATCCAGCGGTATACCTTCTGGTGGTATTGAGGATAAACCACGACCTGGCATCACAAATACAAGGGGTTAATACTATCTGCCCTGCATCACACCCTCTACCACATGGCCCCTTGAACATCTACATATTTGTGGCACAAAAATTAGATTCTGGGCCCCAATGGTGCCGGTGATGTGGGTAAATTCATTCTATATACTGCGCTGCATAATATCTCATCTTATATACATAATGGATAATAAGAAATCATATCTCCTGCTTTCAGCCTCCCAATATCTCATAACCTGACTCTCGGATTCATCCATCCAATATATTTGCCTCCGCGATGAATTATTTCAAGTAGAACTTGTCCTGGCTGATACACCAAGCCCATGTAGGAATCCTCTGCATAGAGCGTAATACTGGCTTATTAAATTCCCATCTCCTGTAGGCACAAGTGACATGAGGAGCAGATAAACAGGTTATCGTACACAGCTCCGCCGCCTTTCATAAAATATCTGCAAATAGGATTTTTAGTTGCATTCCCTTTGAAAGCCGAGCGCAGTCTTATACATAATCTAGTGATGCTTTGTGCTCGGCTCCCTGTAGTCCCCATCGTCGAGCACTATTCTGGTTTTTATTTTCGATAATCCCATTTTGTGATGTGATCATGCCTGTCCATCAGCTTATGTCCACTGCTGCAACGGTAAATAGAGTTCTATCTTCCCAAGTTTTATTCATTGACTAGTATGGTATGGAAATCCAGTATTTCTACCATCAGCAGAGGGGACTCCAGTCTTGATTATTGTAGCAAATTTCCATACATATATATAGTATGTGAAATACTGTATGTATGTATATATATAAATTCTAAAGTTAGGCAAATTGGTAAATATTCTTTGTGATGGGTTTGTTAGTTGCATACAGAGTGAATGATATGGGAAACATAAGGTTAAGTAAAAGAAGATGTCCAGCGTTCAGAATTTTATCCTGTGGTTAGGGGATAAATGTCTGATCGTGGGGGGTCCGACCAATGGGACCCCTGGGATCACCCGTACGGGTCCGTCTCTCCTTTAGGAAATGACGTTTCGCACCCAGCACGTCAACTGGTTGAAATGCACCCTCGATTCATCTCTATGGTAGAGGCTGAGACACAGTGTTCGTCGGTCTCCACCTCTCCCATAGAGATGAATGGAAGGATGTGTTTCGACCAGCTGAAGTGCACAAGCAGAGTCGGGGCCGAGCTCGTGCTCCACATGGGAGATTGCTGGGGGTTTCCAAGGGTCGGACCTCAAGCGATCAGACATTTTAAGGTGTCCCAGCACCAAAGACTGTCCTACGGGTTGAAGATTACCTCAGCATCCCTAATGTCTACATGTTGGGCCCACTGCTCCATTGTCTGACCTGTTATAATGTGAGATATTGATGTGTTATGTATTAATTCATGCATAATATAACTGGTGAAGTACTTGCTCACCTGATGTTGTGCTGAGGAGGCACAACACTCTGATGATTATATGTATATGAAGGAGTTCGACTGCATCGACTGGCAAAAGTGTGGACAATAGGAGGCGGAGAGACACACAGGAAGCTGGAAGCTGGAGATCGTGCTACTGAAGGGAACCAGGTATGTCCGGATGTATAAGCAACAGATTTCTTTATTGTGGAATATAATAATGCACACGCAACACGTTTCAAGACCAATCCGGTCTATTCATCAGGTGTGATGATACCTAGCCTTACACAGAAATTTATACAAAATACAATGGAGACGTCACAAACAGAAATGACGTCCCATTCATTGATAAAAATCAAGAATACCACATAGTAAAGGGAAATGACGTTTTCATTCATTAATAACAGTCCTGAGTGTGAAAAAAAAAAAAAAAAGAAGCGGAGATATCACAACATGTAAGAAATGTCATTAAAACCTAGTGACCTATAAATTATAGGTCTGTTGCTGCCATTGCGCTGTGTCTGTGGGGAGGTGCGACCCATGGACTGGTTTGAGTGGCATTGGGGCCGCTCTGCCAGTGGGTCGTTCCCCCTGTGGGCACTGGTGTGGTGCTGTGCGGCATCTGTTGCTGCCGTGGCGCCGTGTCTGCGGGGAGGTGCGACCCATGGACTGGTTTGAGTGGCGTTGGGGCCGCTCTGCCAGTGGGTCGTTCCCCCTGTGGGCACTGGTGTCGCGGTGGTGGCCGCCCAGTGCTACACCATTTTATGCCAGGGACGTTAGGGACCCACTCTAAATAGGTGGCCTTGACGTGGCGAGTGGGCTTTGTTCTTTTTGATCAAAACGTATACTAACAACCTGTTAGTTTTTGAAATTATGCTGAGAAGCAATTAGATCATTATACAAGATTGTAGATGTGACCATGTCTGTCTTCTACCTGAATTGACCTATAAATTATATTCACTTAAAGAGGTACTCCGCTGCTCAGCATTTGGAATAAACTGTTCCGAATGCTGGATCCGGCGTCGGGAGCTCGTGTTGTCATAGCCCCGCCCCTCATAACATCACGCCCCGTCCCTTCAATGCAAGTATATGGGAGGGGGCGTGACAGCGTCATGCCCCCTCCCATAAACTTGCATTGAGGGGGCGGGGAATGATGTCATGAGGGGCAGAGCTATGATGCCACGAGCTCTCGGTGCCGACTCCAGAGTTCGGAACAGTTTGTTCCAAACGCTGAGCAGCAAAGTACCCCTTTAAAAAGTGTTTTTTTTCCCCCAATCATTTCATTTAATCCTTCGGGCCACAAAATATTAAGATAAAAAATCCAAAATGATTCTCTATTGGTGTTTTTGATATCTATTGAGAATCCCTTCAGGAATGGATTCAGTTATGCGTACTGACAAACAATCTGGATCACTCGCATGGATCATAGTAATGAGCCTCGATACACTGGGTTCCATGAATTTTGTAAGAATGTTGTGGCAGTGTTTGTTCATTCTAGATCTGAGGGTCTGTACAGTCCGTCCAAAATATTGGATCCCACATGTACATGTGAGTAGATAGATAACATACATAGAAGAACAATCATGTCTTCTTTTGATGGAAAAAACCTGTAGAAAATAATTATAATGTCGACGTGTCATCATCAGAGATTCATGTGCGACACTGGTATCTAGAGCGACCACATTTAAAGGGTACCTCTCATCAAAAAAACTTTTGATATATTATAGATTAATGTATGCAGAATAACTTTACAATTGCATGTTATTAAAAAATATGCTTCTTTCTATTTAATTTTCCACTTTGAAGAAATGACCACTAGGGGTCTCCCTACCAGTCCTGGCAGCAAGCATTTCAGACTCATGCTGGAGTCCTAAACACTACGAGCTGCCAGTCTGCTTTGTTCACAAAGGAGAACACTCAGAGCTGCCAGCCTGCTTTGTTCACAGCCTGTTTGGCTGTGAACAAAGCAGGCTGGCAGCTCTGAGTGTTTAGGACTCCAGCATGAGTCAGAAATGCTTGCTGACAGGACTGATCGGGAAAAATACAATAGAAAGAAGCATATTTTTCATTAACATGCTATTGGAAAGTTATTCAACATTCATTAATCTAAAATATATCAAAAGTTTATTTGATGAGAGGTACCCTTTAATAGTGCCAGTGCAAGAAGAAAGTGCATTTATGTTACTATTCAATGAAAATGTCCTGAGGCGACTTGGTGCAGAGTGACTCCTTAAAGTACGTGCTCTCCGATAAGTAATGAGAGGTTTGGTGGGAATTTTTTTTTTGTATATGGGATCACTAAGGAGTACAGACAGCCCAATATTTTTTAAGGATATTATGAATTTGGGTGGTGGAGCTATTATAATTCGTTATAAAATTATATTTCCTCTTAGTCTCAAAATTCCCACTGTCCTCATGTCCTGGATGTATCAGTTTTATGATTACTCTTAAAAATTTAATCACTGTGCTAAAGGGTCCTGGTTTAGTTGTATGCCGTATTAAGTAACCTCTTGGGGTAACCTTTTTCTTTAAAAAGTTTTTTGTTAAATTTTCGCTTGATTAGTAAAATCCGAATCTAAAGAACAGTTTTTTTTCATACCCTCTGATACTGCCCATAGGTTATATATTCTTCACCCATTTAGGGACATGACAGCTATCATAGGATAAAAAAAACAGTTCACATCAACTTGTTTAAAATGTAAACGGGTTCGAATAAAATCATCAGGTCCTTTAAAAATTTCCAAATCCAAAAAAATGATAGACTCCTGAGATATACTAGGTGTAAAAGACAAACCCCAATTGTTACAATTAATTTTGGCAACAAAATCCAAGGCTTCTTGTTTGGAACCATCCTAAATAATGACCAAGTCATCAATGTGCCTACAATAGAGTAGGATGCGTGGATGTGGGATATACATGGACTCAAAATGCCCCATGAACAAATTTGGCGGTACATCATTAAAAGAAAACACATTAAAATGTATAAAATTGAATCAGATAAAAAAAGTCAGCTTGCACCTTAGTTATGTTAGTGTCCTGATCTAAGCAAAATCTAATGGATTAATTATCAAGAATTTCATAATAATTTAATATGGATGTGTGGTGTCCCGGTACCGTATCCTATCCGGTACCTGCGTGTGTGGGTTCCCTTAGCCAGAGTCCCTAGGATGTCGGGGTCCCCATTGTCTAGTTCACCCCTGGTCACCTCTCATCCAGATAGTTATTGCGCTAATAGTTTATTTAGGAAGCATGTAAATATGATATCAAATTCTATAAATAGTTAATTACCTGTCTATAGCGTAGCAGGACCTGCGGGTCACGTGGTCAGGTGAACTCTATGGTATTTCTGCTTAAGGACCTTTGGAGGTCCCTGTGACGTTAGTCAATCCCATCACACTGTGTAACAGTGAATGATGGATGTTCGGACCAATCAGATTCACCGCGCCCCTGCCCATATAAGGGAGCGGCGGCCATTGTTCTCTCTCTTGTTCCTGCACAGCCAAGCAGTAAGCATCTCTCTTGTTCCCGGGCTGTCAAAGGAGCAGGATCTGCGCAGCTGTCTATCGCAATGAGTTAGGCCTGAGCCTTGCGGCAACGGCTGATATATTCAGGATCGCGAGTGTATCAATCCCTAAGCACTCTGCAGGATCACCGGACCTTATCTATCCCCTAAATCCGGACGGATCTGCAATAATTACCCTAAATTCAGAGACTTTAATTTCATTCAAGGTCCGCAACAATTGTCAGTCATTGAGATATATAGAGACTGTTTGCCTGAGGCTGTTATTGTTCATTGAATGTACCGCAATCATCTAAGTAAAGTTCTTCAAGTTAAAGTTCAACTACTTTGTGGATCTTCAGTCATTTTCTTACATGCACCTATCGTTACTGGGAAGGGCGGCGATAGGCCAGAGAATTACCTCAGCATACTAGCCCTCAGCCTGGTGTCACGAACTATAGGGTTAACATTAACCCCTCATTTACCGAAACAATACCCCCACTACCAACCCCCCCAAGGGCTACCACAAAGCCTTTTTGGCGTTGCACGAACAGGATACGGGTGTGTGCCTACTACAGTCGCCATTAGTGAAAGTGTACTTCCCCCCAGAAAAATAACTTTATTTATGTACTGTGACTTATACTCCGGAGTAAGGGGTTGCGCACACAGTGCTGTGTGGAGGAAGTGCGCATGTAAAGTAATGGGGGAGGCGAACAGTACAGGAGAGCTACAAGTTAGCACGGGACATCCCTGCGCACGTGATCCAGAGACCCCGCCCACCGAAGCTCTCGGTGCCGCAGCGGCCATTTTGTTGGAGTCTAGTGCCAGAAACCAACAAAGAGAGAAAGTTCAGCGTGGGAAAAGGCGCAGAGTGCGACAACGGGCTGGAAGCTGTGAGGAGCCGGAACAGTACGGGACTCTGAGATCAGATTGCCAAATTGAAGTCTTACATAGAGTCGCTTCAGCTACCGATCAACGCACTCAAATTTCAATTAAAGGCTGTTGAGTTTCAGGTCACCGCTCTCATATTTGAAGTCTAC
The DNA here is from genome assembly GCF_029499605.1 of Hyla sarda. Classification (NCBI taxonomy): domain Eukaryota; kingdom Metazoa; phylum Chordata; class Amphibia; order Anura; family Hylidae; genus Hyla; species Hyla sarda. The sequence continues at coordinate 351,713,833 of NC_079193.1, forward strand.
GCTCTCAAGTTCCAGATTAGAGAACAACTGCGTATTTCTTTGGGACCTAGGAATTCAAGATCTATTTAAAGGGCCAGCATACCAAATACAGAGATGTCAGAACCTGCAGCCCCACAGTCCCCATCTGAACAGCAAGGGGGCGATGCTCCAGTGGCCCCACCAACGGGGTCTCCACCCCAAGTCAGAAGGGTGTTGCCGCCTTCACCAACACTTTCTACCTCACAAGGATGTACTCTGCCTGTGATTCCAGCAAGACCTCCAGCACAGGGCGAGCAGGACCCAGCAAGTCCACCTTCAGTCTCTCCCTACGTGTTGGGAGCCCCTGTTGCTGCACCTGTCTTCTTGGGGAATCCTGTGCTTCCCACCTACAATGGTGACCCTTTTACATTAAGAGACTTTAAAGAAAAATTCTACAGCCTCTTTGGATTTTATGCACTTCCCCCTCATCAACAGGTACAGCTGCTTCTGGGACAGCTCCAGGGGCCCGCCTTGGAAGAACTTTGCACCTGGCCAGCGGCTGATAAAGCTACAGTGGGACAGGTTTTAGAAGGACTTTCTCAAGTGTTTGAATCTCATTCTCCCTCGGAGGTACGCCTCCGACTCTATCAACGGCGCCAGAAGCCAGGTGAGACTCTCCGAGCATATGCAGTGGCTTTGCAGAGCGCATTAGAGGCGGTACAGAAGTTGGACGGCATCACGCCCGATCAGGGCAATCGAGTACTGATGGACCGTTTTATAGAAGGGGCACTGAACAAATGGGACAAGGCCCAACTTAGAATGCTGGCCGTGCAAAATCCCGACATGGCTTTCCCAGCTTTTAAGAGACTCGCGGTTAAAGTAATCGAGTCGGGACCTCAGACAGAAGAAACTAGTGTCCCTGCTACCGAATCTCCGGGGCCAGCCGCCTGTCCCTTCTCAATCTGCCCCGCCAACACCTTCTTCTAGCCCTTGGACAGCTGACTTACAAGACATTAAACAGGACATTGAGCAGTTAGCCAAGGCCTTTAAAGAAATGGCTGCACGGCTAAATCCTTCTAGATCTGCAACACCACCACCTAAGAAGGCTGACCCCCGCCCTGTTGGTCCACCTGGTACCCCTCCTGTGAGACCACCTGGGAGTCAGAGACCCGTCTGTAGCTATTGTAACAAGAATGGACACTGGAAGAGCCAATGCTGGGCTTTAAACGGGCGTCCCCTGGGGTCGAGGACCGCACCCCAGGAGTAGAGGCTGAAGGTCCAGAATCAACCAGTGACAAGAAGGGACTGTCTATGTATGTAGCTTCTTGTCCTTATGTACAGGTGATAATTGAAGGTATCCGGTTACAAGCTCTGATAGATACAGGGTCTCAGGTATCCACTATTCCGCAGGGGGTTTTCTATAAGTACTGGGGCCCAGAAAGGTTGTGTGACCCTCAGGAAGCGGAGTTTAGAGTAATTGCAGGGAACGGGAAACCAGTACCCAGGCATGGTTACTGGGAGCCCACGGTACAGGTGGGAAAACATGTGTTAGGAAGGCAGGGTGTGATTGTCACCAATGTTAGGGATGAGGGGGCAGCTGATTTTATTTTAGGCATGAATATTATGAGGCACTGTTTTGATGACATTGTCTGTGCACTTCATGCATCTCTCCCTCACCTGTCACCCCCAGGCCGGCGAGCTGCCCAACACCACCTCAAAATCCTCCAAGCAGAACAGAAGTTCGTGAATCATCAAGGAGAAATCTGTCGAATAAGGATTCAAGATATCCGAGCCGTTAGTCTACAGCCACAGACGGAGACAGTTATTTGGTGCCGTTCCCGACCCGGGGTGAAAAATCAAGATTACCAAGCGCTCTTGGAACCCCTTCTACTGGAAGATTGTCCCTTTGGTGCGAGCCGCTAGAAGCCTGGTAACCGTACGTAATGGGAAGGTTCCAGTGAGACTTATTAACCTCTCTCAAGTTGCGGTCCAACTACCCAAGTATACCCCAGTGGCTACTCTACACCATTTAGACGTCAGAGATGTGGTCTCGAAGTCACAAGTGGTTCAACGAGGACCTGACCAGAATCCTGCGGAACCTTGGTGGAGCCAACTACAGATAGGAAGTGAAGGTACCCCCAAGGAACAGGTGGAAGGAGTCATCCAGGTGGCTAAGAAATATCAAGAAGCCTTCAGCAAGTTCCCCACAGACTTTGGCAGGACCACCATGATCAAACATAGGATTCTCACTGGAGACAATCCACCCATTAAAGAGAGACATCGTCCTGTGGCTCCTGGGATGTATCAGACCATAAAGAAAATGCTCGTGGAGATCAAAGAGGCCGATGTCATCCAGGAAAGCCAGAGTCCTTGGGCTGCACCTTCGGTCCTGGTGAAGAAAAAAGATGGAACTATCCGCTTTTGCGTGGATTACCGGAAGTTGAACAACATAACTCATAAGGATGCCTATCCTCTCCCTCGCATCGAAGAATCCTTGACTGCGTTGTGGTCGGCCACCTACTTTTCCACACTGGATCTGACGAGCGGCTACTGGCAGGTGCCAATGGCAGAAGAGGAGAGAGAGAAGACCGCATTTGTGACCCCTATGGTCTCTTCCAGCTCAAGAGTATGCCCTTTGGACTGTGCGATGCTTCAGCTATTTTCCAATGCCTAATGGAGCGATGCTTGGGGCATCTTAACTTCCAGAGTGTCCTGTTGTATTTAGATGACGTCATCGTCTATTCTCGGACGTATCAGGAACACCTGGATCAGCTGAAAGACGTTTTCCAAGTCCTTATCCAACATGGACTCAAGGTTAAATGTCACCTGCTAAAGCCACAAGTGCACTATCTGGGACATGTCGTCAGTGCTCAAGGAGTCCAGCCTGATTCAGACAAAGTGAGTGCTGTGAAACAGTGGCCTACACCCAGGACGGTGCGAGACGTCCGAAGTTTCCTGGGGTTTGCTGGATATTACCGGCGCTTCATTCCCCATTTTGCTCAAATTGCTGGACCCTTGACCGAGTTGCTGAGAGGTACTGCCCGGGATAATTATAATGGGAGGCTTCCCATACAGTGGGCCGAAGAACAAGAAGATGCCTTTCGAGCCCTGAAGTACCTCCTCACGGAACCCCCCATTTTGGCATATCCTGACTACAGCCTGCCATTCCTTTTATACATAGACGCTAGCTTTGAAGGTCTGGGGGTGGTATTATCTCAAGTGCAAGATAGCAAAGAGAGGGTGAATGCCTATGCCAGCCGGCATCTTCGAGGTGCTCAGAAGAATGATGCCAACTATAAATCCTTCAAGCTGGAGCTCCTGGCCCTGGTCTGGGCCATTACTGAGAAGTTTAAGGACTATCTGGCTGCTACTCACGGTCTACACTGATAACAACCCCTTGTCCCATTTGAACACTGCTAAGTTGGGAGCTCTTGAACAGCGTTGGGCCTCTCGGTTGGCCAACTATGATTTCAACATTAAGTATCGCAGATGAAAAACCAATGTTAATGCGGATGTACTTTCTCGCATGGCCCCAGGAGAAGCACCTCCTGCTGAAGATGTGTGGGAAGATGTGGAAATGCCTCCCTTCTACCGAAGGTTCGTGAGCCAGAGTGCTCTAACTGCCCAGGCGGGTGACGGACCTGAATAACCCAAAGTCCCTGAAGATCTGTCCACCTGGCTCTAACTATGGTGGATTATTATTCCAAGTGGGTGGTTGTGGTCCCTGTAAAGGATCTTACCGCCAAGACTGCTGCTCAGCTCTTCTATCGACATTGGATCCAACCTCTGGGGTGTCCCAAATCGGTCCTCACGGATCGGGGAACCGCCTTTGAAGCCCAGTTGTTCCAGGAACTTTGCCGGTTGCATGATTGCAAGAAGCTCCGGACAACGGCCTACCATCCCCAAGGGAATGGGCTCTGCGAGAGGATCAATCAAGTGTTCATCCAGATGCTCAGAGCTGCCTCTGTCTCAAAGCACGAAGCAGCTGTTGCCTGAACTCCTGGAAATTTACAACAACACTGTCCACTGCTCTATGGGGTATACGCCTTTTTTCCTGATGATGGGCCGACACGGCCAATTGCCAAAGGATCAAACCTTCGGGCTACAGGCACCTTTCAACAATTCTCCTCAGGCTTCCCAAGGTTGGGTGTCAGAGCATCAACGAAGAATTGAGGAAGCCAAGGACATTGTTGAGAAGAAGATAGGTGAAGTTCATGTGCGCCAGCAGAAAGATTATAATCGACATGCTTCGGCTCAGCCCTTGCAGCTTGGAGATAAAGTGTGGCTTAGAAAATTTCCTAGAACCCATAAGTTGGACTCCTTGTGGGAAACGGAGCCATACACCATTACTGCGGTTCCTTATCCTGAAACGGACGTGTACGAGATACAAAAAGACGGGTTCGAGCCACAGGTGGTCCACCAGAATAGGATAAAAGTGTGCCTGAAAGAAGATATGCTTGGCCCATCTTCTCCTATTCCTAATGATCCTCCTGCTACTTCTACTCCACCTCCACCAAGGCCAATGAGAGAATATGTGCCTACTCCACCTGCCTGCAGAGAATCCCCCAGTCCAACCGAAGATATTTCTTCTGTTTCCAGCCCTCCAGCTGGTCCCTCGGGGACTGAAGTTCTTGAAGAATCCCCAAGTGAAGGAACTCCTGATGACTCGGAGGTGGTGCTGCGGCGGTCTCAAAGGACTACACAGGGCAAACTACCCGTAAGGTACCAGGACTCACATTTAGTACCTGCACACATAGTACCTTTGGTAACCCACTTCAATGCTCTGCCAATCACTTTTCAGTACCCTAGATTACTGACTTAAATGTACTACCTCAAGTTTCTCTAGTACATACATCAAAATAAATATCTCACTTAAGAAAATACTTAGGAATTGTAGCATATTGATACCCAATTCCTGCCACTGTTAGGTACACTTCTTCTTCTCTTTCATTGCGTGTGTGAGATGCTCTGCCTGGCCAGTAGGTACTCTTGCTAATACAAGCATAGATTGTTTTGAAAGTGCTCTAGGGGTAAGTAGCGTGTAGCCGATAGACCCTAGCAGCCACCCTTACTGTGACCTAGCTTCCGGCTAGCCAGTATAACCTTATGTGTACTAACAGGTAACTTATTGTTGGCAAAAAGATAAAATGTGTGAGATAATAAAATTGTCTAGCCAGCTTGACGCTTAAGGTATATAGAGCTGAACTAATGTCTAGATAGTCTCATGTATAGAGAGTTATATTAATGTTCAGTTTAGCCTCATAAAATGTGTAGAGAGCTAATAAAATGTTTTAGGTGAACTCTATGGTATTTCTGCTTAAGGACCTTTGGAGGTCCCTGTGACGTTAGTCAATCCCATCACACTGTGTAACAGTGAATGACGGATGTTCGGACCAATCAGAATCACCCCGCCCCTGCCCATATAAGGGAGCGGCGGCCATTGTTCTCTCTCTTGTTCCTGCGCAGCCAAGCAGTAAGCATCTCTCTTGTTCCCGGGCTGTCAAACGAGCAGGATCTGCGCAGCTGTCTATCGCAGTGAGTTAGGCCTGAGCCTTGCGGCAACGGCTGATATATTCAGGATCGCGAGTGTATCAATCCCTAAGCACTCTGCAGGATCACCGGACCTTATCTATCCCCTAAATCCGGACGGATCTGCAATAATTACCCTAAATTAAGAGACTTTAATTTCATTCAAGGTCCGCAACAATTGTCAGTCATTGAGATATATAGAGACTGCTTGCCTGAGGCTGTTATTGTTCATTGGATGTACCGCAATCATCTAAGTAAAGTTCTTCAAGTTAAAGTTCAACTACTTTGTGGATCTTCAGTCATTTTCTTACATGCACCTATCGTTACTGGGAAGGGCGTCGATAGGCCGGAGAATTACCTCAGCATGCTAGCCCTCAGCCTGGCGTCACAAACTATAGGGTTAACATTAACCCCTCATTTACCCAAACAATACCCCCACTACAAACACCCCCCAAGGGCTACCACAGATACTTCTGTAATGTAGTCGGCCCGATCTAGTATAACTGTACCACCACCCTTATCCAACGGACGGATTACAATGGAGTCACTATTTTTGAGGGTTTTTAAACCAGCTCTTTTATCACATGTAAGATTATCAAGATTAGGAGAAACAGTAACATCCTTCATCATTCGGAACTCATTACAAATAAGGGAATAAAATGTCTCCACAAAATTACTCTCATGGGAAAGTGGAAAAAAAGAAGATTTTTGTGTACTTCTACACGTCTATAATAAGGGATTAACCACGTCTATAATAAGGGATTTTTCAACCCCAATTTTGTCTTTATTTTCAGAGACTATAAAAAACCTGGTTAGGGCTAGTTTCCTGATAAATTCATTTAAATTAAGAAATAACTGAAATGAATGTGCTGGGGCCTTAGGGCAAAACAAGAGACCCCCAGACAATAATGATGTCTCATTCTCCCTGAGAATATGAGATGATAAATTGAATATTTTTATTTCAGTTTGAGCCGTTCCATTTTATCTCCTTTCTTCCGACCCCCATGTTTTCCTCATGATTTATTTTTCTTTTTAGATTTTTTTGTGTATGTAACCCCACTATTGCTGGTAGGACATAGTCTACTTTCTGATGTACTGTACGTACCGGAGGGAAAAAGTGACAAATGGTTTTCATTTTCAGGGTGTTCGAAGAGGTGTACACTGTGTGTGCGGGAGCAGTGTCCACAACAGTCGAACGGGAGCCTAAAAAGGAAACCTTGGTGATGGAGTTGTCAGAGGGACATGAAAGGCTGGAACTGTCACTAATGGATCCTGGTAAGATACAAGAAGATGCTATGATGGTGTGGTTTAATTCAGATTCTTCACTGTCAGAGGATGTTTCATGAACTGTGAACAAAGAGATATCACTATCAGAGAGTGCCAACTCCAAATGAGCAATTGTAAATGAAGAGGACTCGTCTCCGACAACAGATGGATTTGGACAAGTAGGGGCTACCCGAATTTGATCGGGAATCACCACTTCCATCTCACTCTCTGAAGATGTAAGGGAATCTGCAACACTATTCATGTAAATGATGGGTAAGGGGGACATATGAATCAATGCCCTATCAGACGTGGATATGTCTATCCTCCCAAGAACAGCAGTATTCCCGAGAACAGCGGTATTAGTGTGTTCAATGTCATCACGATGGTCCTCAGGTTTTTTTCCTCCAGTTTGTGTTCACAATGGTTCTCATGCCAGTAGGGAAATTAGGAAGTTTTTTTTACCCCTTTGTGGATTATGTGTCTGTCTTTTGAACTGAGCACCATTAATGGTGGATGATTCCTCAACATGTATCTGGGGTGGATTGACCAGAGTTGATGTATTATTATATAATTAGCCTGCCCTGGATGATGTTTGAGTCACTTCCTGATCTGATTGGTGGAATAATCCTCTTTGTCTCGATGGAAATTAAAGACTTTCTTATTTATCAACTCCGACTCGATCTTGATTGAATCAAGTTACGATTTAACTTGTCAAATTCAGCTGTTTCTCGATAAACAAATAGCTTTTTAACAATGTCAAATGCTTCTTGTTTGTGTATATCTATTAGACTCGTTCTTTTCTCCAACAGGCAGAATATCATACCCAAAGAGCATGATTCCATACATTCTACCTACATGGCGGTAAAAGCAGAGTAATTTTTGAACGAAGATTCAAAGGGCATGCGTAAACCCAGAATGCTGATGAAGGGCCTGTTTCGGATCTGAAACGCGTTGATCTATACTTGGAATAAATGTTATCTTTTATGGAAATTGGTCTACTTTGTTAGACTGACTATCTCAAGGGATCTGGCGCTTGGAATAAGTTCCATTTTTGTTTCTTCTGCTGCCTACAACTTAAGAAAGAGGTCAGTCATGTCTTTTAAATCACTGGAGGGAACATGTAGTGCAGTACTCTTTATAGGGGCTGAATGTACCATAATTCCCAGCAACTGGGATAACAAAGCATCTCGCTTATTAGAACGATCCAAATGGAATTCCATTTAGTCCAAAAGAGGGATCACCACAAATAAATAATAAAATCAGATACAGGAGTCACTAATGGTAACTGAGGAAAGTCACAAAGACGACAATATAATTCAGGGAAATATTGTTACCAGTCCGGAGATTCAGTTCAATTCACATTAAACCAAGGCTGGATAAGGATTCCAAACGATAATAGGGTGCTGCGTCTAAGTAAAAGGTCCACTCTCACAGAGGGGATACAGAGCTTTCACAGGAGGAATGCTCCTGCAATCAAAACGAAGAACACAAGGAGCGATCCCTGTGTGGAATCAACAAAGCATGTGGGGTGAGAACGAAACTGGTGAAGTACTCGCTCTGATGGTGTTGTGCTGAGGAGGCCGGGAGACCGATTATTTCAGGTGTTGGTGCAATCAGTTGCAATTTATCTCATTATATGGACCTATATTTGCAAAGTTATGTCCGTAATCTACCATCATTTTTTAAAGATTCTACTCAACTCATTTCAGATTTTATCCTCCAAACCTTTCTCTCAGATTGGTTTCTTTAAACTCTGGACGTAAGTGCACTTTATTCGAACATTTTAGAGGATAAAGGTCTAGAATCCATTAGATTTTACTTAGATCAGGACACTAACATGACCAAGGTGCAAGCTGAGTTTTTATCTGATTAAATTTTATACATTTTACGCCACAACGTGTTTTCTTTTAACAATGTCATCTACCACCAAACGGGTGGATGTGTGATGGGGACTCGATTTTTCCCTAGTTCTACAAATTTGTACATGGGGCATTTCGAGTCCATGTATATCGCACATCCACGTGTCCTACATTGATGACTTGGTCATTATTTAGGATGGTCCCGAACAACAAGCCTTGGATTTTGTTGCCAAAATTATTTGTAACAATTGGGATTTGTCTTTTACACCTAGCATATCTCTGGAGTCTATAGTTTTTTTGGATTTGGAAATTTTTAAAGGACCTGATGTTTATATTTGAACCCGTATACATTTTAAACAAGTTGATGCGAACAGTTTTTTATCCTATGATAGATGTAATTTCCCTAAATGGGTGAAGAATACTGTATACCCTATGGGCAGTATTAGAGGGTACGAAAAAACTTGTTACGCCGAGCGCTCCAGGTCCCTGCTCCTCCCCGGAGCGCTCACGGCGTTCTTCTGTGTGCAGCGCCCCGGTCAGACCCGCTGACCGGGAGCGCTGCACTGTTATCACCAGCGGGGATGCGATCCGCGTAGCAGGACGCGCCCGACCGCGGGTTGCATCCCAATCACCTCACCTGCCCCGTCCTCCTGCTGTTCTTTCCCTGCGTGCGTGGCCCCGCCCTTTAGGGCGCGCGCGCGCCGGCTCTCTGAAATTTAAGGGGCCAGTGCACCATTAATTGGTGCCTGGCCCAATCAGTACCTACACCTGCAAAACATATAAAAACCCACTTCCCCTTCCTATCCTTGCCGGATCTTGTGGCCCTAGTGCCCTGAGAAAGCGTTTTGTGTATCCCAAGCCTGTGTATCCAGACCCTTGCCGTTGCCCCTGACTACGAACCATTGCTGCCTGCCCAGACCTTCTGCTATGTCCGACCTTGCTCCTGCCTTGTCCCTGTGTACCGCGCCTGTCTCAGCTGTCAGTGGGGTTGAGTCGCTATGGGGTGGAACGACCTGGGGGTTACCTGCCGCTACAAGTCCATCACGCTGTGCGGCGGGCTCTCGTGAAAACCAGTAACCCCTTAGATTCCGTTCCCCCGGTACGGCCCACGCCATCACCTCACTGACACAGAGGATCCACCTCCAGTGTCCTCTCTGCATATCAGTCCGGATCCTGACAGTAGATCCGGCCATGGATCCCGCTGAGGTCCCGCTGCCTAGTGTCGCTGACCTATCCACCGTGGTCGCCCAGCAATCACAGCAGATCGCGCAACAAGGACAGCAGCTGACTCAACTGACCGTTATGCTGCAACAGCTTCTGCCGCAACAACAGCAACCATCTCCTCCGCCAGCTCCTGCATCTCCTCCGCAGCGAGTGGCTGCTCCCAGTTTCTGCCTGTCTCTTCCAGACAAGTTTGATGGGGACTCTAAACTGTGCCGTGGATTCTTGTCCCAGTGTTCCCTACACCTGGAGATGATTTCGGACCAATTCCCTACTGAACGGTCTAAGGTGGCATTCATGGTCAGCCTCCTGTCTGGAAAGGCCTTGTCATGGGCCACACCGCTTTGAGAACGCAACGATCCTGCCACTGCTACAATCCAGTCCTTCTTCTCTGAAGTACGTAGTGTATTTGAGGAGCCAGCCCAGGCTTCCCCAGCTGAGACTGCTTTGCTGAATCTTGTCCAAGGGAGTTCTCCTGTGGGTGAATACGCCATCCTGTTCCGTACCCTCGCCTCAGAGCTTTCCTGGAATAATGAGGCCCTCTGCGCGACCTTCAAGAAAGGCTTATCCAGTCACATCAAAGATGTCCTGGCCGCACGAGAAATTCCTGCTAACCTGTCTGAACTCATCCATTTGGCCACCCGCATCGACATGTGTTTCTCGGAAAGACGCCAGGAGCTTCGTCAGGAAAAGGAACTTGTTCACACCAGGCGGTTTTCCTCCCAGACTCCTCTCCTCCTACGTCCTTTGCAATCTGTTCCTGTGCCTCCTGCCGAGGAGGCTATGCAAATGGATTGGTCTCGCCTGACCCAACAAGAGAGGACTCGCCGTAGGAATGAAAACCTGTGTCTATACTGTGCTAGCACCGAACATTTCCTAAAAGACTGTCCTATTCGTCCTCTGCGTCTGAGAAACACACCTACTCACCTAGTCAACGTAGGAGAGTCGTTGCTAGGACTGAATTCTACCTCCCCACGTTTGACTTTACCTGTGCGGATTGCTATACCCGCTAATGCTACTTCCTTCTCCTCTGTGGCCTTCTTGGACTCTGGTTCAGCAGGAAGTTTCATTGAAGCCTCCCTAGTAAACAGATTCAACATTCCAGTTACCCGTCTCGTCAAGCCTCTCTTCATATCATCCGTCAATGGAGAGAGACTGGTCTGCACCGTGCGTTACCGCACTCAACCGCTACTCATGACTGTTGGAGTTCACCATCATGAACATATTGAATTTTTCATGTTACCCAACTGCACTTCTGAAATTCTTCTGGGCTTGCCCTGGCTCCAACGTCATTCGCCTAGCCTCAACTGGGTCACTGGGGACATTAAGAGCTGGGGATCTTCTTGCCACAAGCGATGTCTTCACCCAGTTTCTTCCTGCCAAGTCTCCATGGCTACTCCTTTGCCAGGTCTTCCTAAAGCCTATCAGGACTTTTCGGACGTCTTTTGTAAAAAGCAGGCAGAGGTCTTACCACCACATAAACCCTATGACTGTCCTATCGACCTACTCCCTGGCACCACACCGCCCCGTGGCAGGATTTACCCTATTTCTGCCCCGGAAACCAGAGCTATGTCTGAGTACATACAGGAGAACCTCAAAAGAGGTTTTATTCGGAAATCTTCTTCCCCGGCTGGAGCTGGATATTTCTTTGTCTCTAAAAAAGATGTCTCTCTCCGCCCTTGTATTGATTACCGCGGTCTCAATAAAATTACCATAAAAAATCGCTACCCTCTGCCACTCATCTCCGAACTCTTCGACCGTCTGCGAGGTGCTAAGATTTTTACTAAGCTAGACCTAAGGGGCACATATAACCTCATCTGTATTCGAGCAGGCGATGAATGGAAGACCGCCTTCAATACCAGGGATGGCCACTTTGAATACCTAGTTATGCCATTTGGTCTATGCAACGCCCCAGCAGTCTTTCAGGACTTTGTTAATTACATTTTTTGGGATATGCTGTACTCTTGTGTGGTAGTCTATCTTGACGACATCCTCGTTTTTTCCTCCAACCTAGAGGAACATCGCCTTCATGTTCGTCAAGTGCTCCTGCGACTACGCCAAAATCAACTTTACGCCAAAATCGAGAAGTGTCTATTCGAACACAGCAGTCTTCCCTTCTTGGGTTACATTGTGTCCGGACAAGGTCTTCAAATGGACCCTGATAAACTTTCTGCGGTAATGGATTGGCCTTGTCCCACTGGCCTGCGAGCAATCTAAAGATTTCTCGGATTTGCAAATTACTACCATCAATTCATTCCCCACTTCTCCACCATTGTTGCTCCTATTGTAGCACATCATTCCCCCTGAGTGCCTGATATCTTCTGCTCCTTCTTCTCTGGTACCTGTCCCTTCAGGAAAGACTTATGTTCCTTCCCGTATTCGCCTCCGGATCCTCAAATGGGGCCATTACTCCCTTCTGGCTGGTCACGCTGGAATCGAAAAGACCTTACAATTGATTGCCAGACACTATTGGTGGTCCTCCTTGGAAAAGGATGTGACCGATTTCGTACGAGCCTGTACAGTATGTGCACGTGACAAGACCCCTCGTCAAAAGCCTTCAGGTCTTCTTCATCCGCTGCCGGTGCCTGAACAGCCTTGGTCCCACATAGCCATGGACTTTATCACGGATCTTCCTGTATCCCATGGCAACACTGTCATCTGGGTGGTCGTTGATCGTTTTTCCAAAATGGCTCACTTCATTCCGCTTCCAGGCTTTCCTTCTGCGCCACAGTTGGCGAAGCAATTTTTCCTGCAGATTTTTCGCCTTCACGGGCTTCCCACGCATATCGTCTCGGATAGAGGCGTTCAATTTGTGTCAAAATTTTGGAGAGCTCTCTGTAATCAATTAAAGATCAAATTACATTTCTCGTCCTCCTATCACCCCCAATCCAATGGACAAGTGGAAAGAGTAAACCAGATTCTTGGTGACTACTTGCGACATTTTGTCTCCTCCCGCCAAGATGATTGGGTCGACCTTCTGCCCTGGGCTGAATTCTCGTACAATTTCAAAAATTCGGAATCTTCGACCAAATCCCCATTTTTTGTGGTGTACGGCCGTCACCCTCTGCCCCCCCCTCCCCATTCCCACTTCTTATAATAATAATTATAATAATAATTTTATTTATATAGCGCCTACAGATTCCGCAGCGCACTTCTTCTGGAGTTCCTGCCGTGGATGAAGTAACCCGGAACTTCTCCGCTATCTGGAAGGAGACTCAAAAGTCGCTCCTACTGGCCTCGTCTCGAATGAAGAGACATGCAGATAAAAAGAGAAGAACTCCTCCTGTCTTTCTCCCTGGGGACAAAGTGTGGCTCTCTGTCAAATACATATACTTTCGTGTCCCTAGCTACAAGTTGGGTCCTCGCTACCTCGGTCCTTTTAAAATCAAGAATCAAATTAATTCTGTCTCTTACAAGCTTCATCTTCCCTCTTCTCTTCGCATTCCTAACTCTTTCCATGTGTCTCTTCTCAAACTTCTTGTGCTCAACCGCTTTTTCCCCAAGGTTACTGTTCCTGCTCCTGTTTCTGGCTCCTCTGATGTCTTCGCTGTCAAAGAGATCCTTGCTTCCAAGATCGTCCGAGGTAAAAGATTTTTTTTAATTGATTGGGAGAATTGTGGCCCTGGAGAGAGGTTTTGGGAACCTGAGGCCAACATTTTTGACAAGGAGCTCGTCCGCAGATTCCTGGGCTCCAAAAAGAGGGCGAGACCAAAGGGGGGGGGGGGGGGGGGTACTGTTACGCCGAGCACTCCGGGTCCCTGCTCCTCCCCGGAGCGCTCGCGGCATTTTTCTGTGTGCACCGCCCCGGTCAGACCCGCTGACCGGGAGCGCTGCACTGTTATCACCGGCGCGTCCTCCTGCTGTTCTGTCCCGGCGCGTGTGGCCCGGCTCTCTAGGGCGCGCGCGCGCCGGCTCTCTGAAATTTAAAGGGCCAGTGCACCATTAATTGGTGCCTGGCCCAATCAGTACCTACACCTGCAAAACATATAAAAACCCACTTCCCCTTCCTGTCCTTGCCGGATCTTGTGGTCCTAGTGCCCTGAGAAAGCGTTTTGTGTATCCTAAGCCTGTGTATCCAGACCCTTGCCGTTGCCCCTGACTACAAACCATTGCTGCCTGCCCAGATCTTCTGCTACGTCCGACCTTGCTCTTGCCTTTTCCCTGTGTACCGCGCCTGTCTCAGCTGTCAGTGGGGTTGAGTCGCTATGGGGTGGAACGACCTGGGGGTTACCTGCCGCTGCAAGTCCATCCCGCTTTGCGGCGGGCTCTGGTGAAAACCAGTAACCCCTTACATTCCGTTCCCCTGGTACGGCCCACGCCATCACCTCACTGACACAGAGGATCCACCTCCAGTGTCCTCTCTGCATATCAGTCCGGATCCTGACAAAACTGTTCTTTAGATTCGGATTTTACTAATCAAGCTGACATTTTACAAAAATGGTTACCCCAAGAGGTTACTTAATATGGCAAACAACAAAACAAGGACCCTTAAACAAAGTGATTTAATTTTTAAGAGTAATCATAAAACTGATCCATCCAATGAGGACAGTGGGAATTTTGAGAATAAGAGGAAATATAATTTTATAACGAATTATAATAGCTCCACCACCCAAATTCATAATATCCTTAAAAAACATTGGGCCCTACTCCTACTTATCCCATACAAAAAAAAAATTCCCACCAAACCTCTCATTACTTATCGGGGAGCACGTACTTTAAGGAGTCACTCTGCACCAAGTCGCCTCAGGGCATTTTCATTGAATAGTAACATAAATGCACTTTCTTCTTGCACTGGCACTATTAAATGTGGTCGCTCTAGATACCTGTGTTGCACATGGATCCCTGATAGTGACACGTCGACATTATAATTATTTTCTAGAGGTGAAGTTTTTCCATCGAAGGAAGACATGATTGTTCTTCTATGTGTGTTATCTATCTACACACATGTACATGTGGGATCCAATATATTGGACGGACTGTACAGACCCTCAGAGCTAGAAGGAACAAACACCGCCACAACATTCATACAAAATTCATGGAACCCAGTGTATCGAGGCTCATTACTATGATCCATGCGAGTGATCCAGATTGTTTGTCAGTACGCATAACTGAATCCATTCCTGAAGGGATTCTCAATAGAGATCAAAAACACCAATAGAGAATCATGTTGGATTTTTAATCTTAATTCTTTGTTGCCCGAAGCGTTAAATTAAATGATTGAAAAAACACTTGAAGTGAATATTATTTATAGGTCACTAGGTTTTACTGATATTTACTGATATTTATTATGCTGGATTCACATCACGTTTTTGCCATTCTGTTTTCAATCAGTTTTTCAAAAGAAAACCTTATGGCAAAAAAAAAAAACTTATGGAACCGTATGGAAACGTATGGGAAAAAGTAAACCGTATGCGTTTTTAAACCGTATACTGTTTTTAAAAGTGCACATGGTTCCGTCCGTTTTTAATAAAAAAAAACATACGTTTTTGAAAATGTTATTTAAAATAAATACATTTTTAAAAATGTTAACTTTAGGATGCAAATGCGCATGTGCAAAGTAAAAACCGTACACGGTTTTCCCGTATGGAAACGTATACTTGTGCGTTTCCCATTGATGTCCATGTTTAAAAAAATGTATGCGGTTGCAGTACGGTTTTTAAACCAGAGACAAAACCATGGTCAACCACGTTTTGAGTCCGGGAAACAAACGTATTGCAAGCAAACCCTCCGCAAACCGGATGCATCCAGGTGCATGCAGTTTTCAATTATTTGTCTATGTAAACGGTTTTCAATACGGTACCATACGTTTTCATTATTGAAAACGTATATGGGAACTGTACTTGAAAAACATGGTGTGAACCCAGCCTTGTTGTGAACCCAAATGTTGTGATATCTCTGCTTCTTTCTTTTCCTATTTTTCACACTCCAGACTGTTATTAATTGATGAAAACGCAATTTCCCTTTACTGTGTGGTATTCTTGATTTTTTATCAATGAATGGGACGTCATTTCGGTTTGTGACGTCTCCATTGTGTGGTATACCAACAATTAAATAATGCCCCAAGAGGAGGGGAGGTACAATTACACTAAACAACAAGTGTCCCCATAAGGCACTGGAATCCTCATAATCCCTACTCTTATAAAACGTAACTTTTATTCATTAATTTATAAATTCACCAAGGGAGGAATATTAAAACCACAACTAATTCCACAGGATGGAATCCACTATCCTTTCCAATATTGTAAACAATTGTTCTATTCAGAACTAGTTAGGAAAAGGATGTTTAGTACTAAACTAGTGCTGATTAAGGGCTCTTTGTGCTGACATTGGAGGCAGCTGCACCTGCAGTGTGCACTGCCTCTCACTTAACTTCTAAGGCTAGGTTCAGACTACGGAATCTCCAGGCAGAAAATTTCCGCCCGGAGATTCCGAGTGCGGCCAGCACTGACTGAATCAGTCGGCGCTAGGACCGCGCGGACACTGCAGTCTACAATAGACTGCAATGTGTTCCTCGCGGATTTCCGCCTGAAGAGCAACGCCATACTTCAGGCGGAAATTTCCAAGCGAATTTTCCGTTCACAAATTCTGCTTCACAAATTCCGAAGTGTGAATATGTGAACGGAAACCCATTCACTACACTATGCATTTTAGCAAGCGGAATTTCCGCCTGCAATTTCAAAGCAGAATTGCAGGCGGAAATTCCGTAGTCTGAACCTAGCCTTATATGCCACTGGATATTTGTGCAATTAAAACCGTGTATCTGCTAACATCCTACATGTTTCGCCAGTAAGTGTGGCTTTCTCAAGGATGACAGCTAGCAGAATGAATGCTACACGTGTCAGCTTATAAGCCCTATGAGTCTGATGTCATGACCAATCGGCTCATGCACGTCGCATGAGATACCTGTCACGCCAATAGGGATCATGTATACCTGTAAACACAACACCTTTACGTACGTCATGGCTGTCCTGCTTCAATCAGCTGTTCCAGAGCGCGTACCGTCCTCCAATCTCGAGCTCCTATCCCGACCTCCTTTCCCATCCTCCTTTCCCGTCCTCATATCTCGACCTCCTATCCTGCCCTCCTATCCCGTCTTCCTATCCCGTCTTCCTATCCCGACCTCCTATCCCGACCTCCTTTCCTGTCCTCCTTTCCCGTCCACATATCTCGACCTCCTATCTTGACCTCCTATCCAGACCTCCTATCCAGACCTCCTATCCCATCCTCCTATCCCATCCTCCTATCCCGTCCTCCTATCCCAACCTCCTTTCCCGTCCTCATATCTCGACCTCCTATCTTGACCTCCTTTCCCGACCTCCTATCCCGACCTCCTATCCAGACCTCCTATCCCATCCTCCTATCCCGACCTCCTTTCCCGTCCTCATATCTCGACCTCTTATCTTGACCTCCTATTCCGACCTTCTATCCAGACCTCCTATCCCGTCCTCCTATCCCGACCTGCTATCCCGACCTCATATCTCGTCCTCATATCCCGTCCTCCTATCCCGTCCTCCTATCCTGACCTCCTATCTCGACCTCCCATCCCGTCCTCATATCCCCGTCCTCATATCCCGACCCGTAATATGTGTACCAGGTATTGAAATATCTCCAGTCGTACGGAAGTTATGTGGGAACATACATTTCCCATTGATTTGCATGGGACTTTAAACCAAAACCCCGCCCCTCACAATTGGGGTAGTTAAGGGTTACATTAACTGTCCTATATTTTAAGTGGACATATAAGTAACATTTGACCAAGTATTATGGAAATATCTCCAGCTGTTTGGAAGTTATGCAGTAATATATATTTTCTATTGACTTGTATAGGACTTTAAACATAAACCCCGCCCCTGGCAAATGGGTGTGAGTAAGGATTAAATCACCTCTCCTATGTTTGTTGTTGACATATAAGTAACATGTGTGCCAAGTTTCATGTTAATATCTTTAGCCGTTTGGAAGTTTTTGTGGAAGATACATGCATACATACATACATACATACATACATACACACACACATACACACATATATATATATATACACACATACATACATATATATACACACATACACACATATATATACACACATACACACATATATATACACACATACACACATACATACATATATACATACATACACACATACATACACACACACACACACGTTGAGTTTTATATATATAGATATAGTGTTGCAGGACCTTAAGCCATGTGACTAATGTTAATTCTCTTAGGGTATGTTAAAGGACCTTCCTAGGTCACGTGTGCGGTCACATGCTAAGACCATAATTCCTTGTGTAAAGTGAATGACAGATGGTATGGACCAATGAGATCAAGGCCAGCCCCTGCCCATATAAGGGAGCTGCCAGCCAATCCTCGCTCTCTTGGGTTCGGGACTAGCAGAGAGGAGAGATCCGTGCAACTTTCAAAAGACAAGACCAGGCCGAAGCCTGACAATACCGCAACTTACCAAATCGTGAGTTACAACACAACTCTCCGCTAATGTCTGCGTGACTGCTGGACCTAAATTCAATCCCCTGCCCACTCACCCGTTCCAAACACTGGGGCAGTGGAGTACCCCTTTTAAAAGCCTCCTCTAAGAACTGTAACTGTTAATGACAGCTCCAGTTCTTAGAACAGGCGTAATCCAGAGCTACAACCCCCCCCCCCCTCCTCAACTCGAGCAACGCAAAAAGAGGTAAAAGGATTGCGCCTCCTGTCTTTTTAGTGGGTGGGTGCTAAGGGGTTAAAAATCCCCCTCAATCTTCACTTCCAGTGTAATATAATACAAACTTATTTGCAAATTAACATTTGAAAATCCAATCGTTCAGCTACGTTCTCCCAGAATCATTCCAACCTAGAAATTGTTATTGTTCTCCACTATGTTGCCTTCTCCCAGTGTGTTAACATTCATTTTGCATACACTTAGCGTCGCTTAATTAGCTTTTTTTTTCTGATTCAGAAGTTTTTGTAATCTTTTGACACGAAGTGCCGCCGCAGAATAGAGCTCCACAATAGGCATTGGATGCAGCGTAATGTAGAAACCATAAACTCAAGGTGGCCGCAATACAAGTTTAATTTCACCGACAGATAAGAATTTAATTCAACACGAATGGAACTCGCATTTCGCTTTTTAATTGCGCAAAAAAAAATTATAAACTTCACACAAAGGACATTACAGGGAAATTGCTGACGCTGTGTAGAACTCTGCAGACTTTATTTACACATTATGATGTGGATGTAAAACCTTCACCCCGGCGTCCTGCACCCACCATAATAAGGTCTGACCGAGGAGGCTACATAACCTTAATGTTTTATTCACACTAGTTTTTAAAGCAAAGTTTTATGTACTTGTTTATTGGCTGACGGAGTCTTATTTGCTTACAGCCTCATAAAACTAGCCCTGCTTTCATCTGGACTCTTTCCCGAATTCAATATTTGTTAACATCATTGATTTTTAATCAGCCCGTTTCTGTATTATTCTTCGCTTGGGTCGTTTTAAGATTTTAATTTTTTGCTTTTCAAATAGAACTTTGTGTGAAGCAGTGGAAAGTAGATTTAGGATGTGGTTGTTGTATATGACAGTTTTGAGATAAAAAATTATTTAAAGGGGTACTCCCATGGAAAACTTTTTTTAAAGGGGTATTGCAGGAAAAAACTTTTTTTTTTATATCAACTTGCTCCAGAAAGTTAAACAGATTTGTAAATTACTTCTATTAAAAAATCTTAATCCTTTCAATATTTATCAGCTGATGAAGTTGAGTTGTTATTTTCTGTCTGACAACAGTGCTCTCTGCTGACATCTCTGCTTGTCTCGGGAACTGCACAGAGTAGTAGAGGTTTGCTATGGGGATTTGCTTCTAAACTGGGCGGTTTCCGAGACAGGTGTCATCAGAGAGCACTTAGACAGAAAAGAACAACTCAACTTCAGCAGCTCAAAAGTACTGAAAGGATTAAGATTTTTTTAATAGAAGTAATTTACAAATCTGTTTAAATTTCTGGAGCCAGTTGATAGTCAGATAGCTTTGTTGACTTAAAGGGGTGCTCCAGTGAAAAACTTTTTTTTTTTTTTTTAATCAACTGGTGCCAGAAAGTTAAACAGATTTGTAATTTACTTCTCTTAAAAATCTTAATCCTTCCAGTACTTATTAGCTGCTGAATACTACAGAGGAAATGGTTTTCTTTTTGGAACACAGAGCTCTCTGCTGAATCATGAGCACAGTGCTCTCTGCTGGCATCTCTGTCCATTTTAAGAACTGACCAGAGTAGGAAAAAATCCCAAAAGCAAACATATGCTGCTCTGGACAGTTCCTAAAATGGACAGAGATGTCAGCAGAGAGCACTGTGCTCGTGATGTCAGCAGAGAGCACTGTGTTCCAAAAAGAAAACAATTTCCTCTGTAGTATTCAGCAGCTAATAAGTACTGGAAGGATTAAGATTTTTTAATAGAAGTAATTTACAAATCTGTTTAACTTTCAGGCACCAGTTGATTTAAAAAAAAAAAAAAAGTTTTCCACGGGAGTACCCCTTTAACACGCGCCAAAGGTTGTAATATTTTTGATTTTTTTTTATATATTTTTTTTTATCATGTTCACTTATATGTCGCCAACATACTCCACAGCACTGTACAGGTGTTGTCATCACTCACTTCGGTCCATGTGCCTAGAGAGAAATTTTCGTGTTTTGTGTTTTTTTTACGATAAATTTACCATTAGAGTTTAGCAAACTTTCAGAAAGTGTTGGGTTTGCGGAGATCAGTGAAAAGGGATAAGTTGCACCCTTTCTTGTGTAGCCCCCCACCTCCAGGGATGACACCATGAGGGGGCGGAGCTACACAAGAATAGGCGCAGACCAGCAACAAGATGGTAAGTATCATTCTTTTCACAGGAATTCCGGCACTCACCATCAATGTTTGAATCACCTCAAGTGTTTGTTCACATCAAAAGCATAGACGTAACACGGTAGCGACACTGCGTGTCGCTACCGTGTTACGTCTATGCTTTTGATGTGAATAAAACCCTAGAGGTGATTCAAGCATTTATGGTGAGTGCCGGGATTCCTTAACCTACTGCGGACAATTACCTGTCCGCGAGCACCACCCTACACGTACGAGTGCCGATTCCTTCTACCGCTATCATTCTTAGTGTTGGGCACGAATATTCGCATTTCAAATTTTTATCGCGAATATCACAAATTCACGAATATTGTGAATATATATTTGCTATATATTCGAAATTGCGAATATTCACTTTTTTTTCCGCATTTGGGCATATATGAATATTTGCATATCCCTTCTTTTCACTTGTGGGCCAATTAGAATGATGCAAATACACTTGTCAGAGGTTATCAACAACATCCCTAGCAACCAATACACTTGTCAGAGGTTATCAACAATATCCCTAGCAACCAATATCCCTAGCAACCACTGGGGACCCCCGTGATCTTGCACGCAGCACCCCAGTTAAAATCAGTCCCTGGAGCATGTTCGCTCCAGGTCTGATTACGGGCAACCACGGGGCAGGCGGCGTGTGACGTCATGCCTCCGCCCCCGTGTGACGTCACGCCCCCTCCCATAGGCTAGCATCGAGGGAAGGAGCGGGGCGGGGCAGAGCGTGGCAGAGCGTGACGTCACACGGGGGCGGAGGCGGGACGCCAGCAGCGGGACCCCTTGCGATCAGGCATCTTATCCCCTATCCTTTGAATGGGGGATAAGATGTCTAAGTGCCGGAGTACCCCTTTAAGGATTAAGATTCTTAAATAGAAGTAATTTACAAATCTGTTTAACTTTCTGGCACCAGTTGATTTGAAAACATTTGTTTTCCACCGGAGTACCCCTTTATCCCCATACACATACACTTTCTGCTCTCTGGTGCCACCTTTGGTGGAAAGCGTTACTAGAATTCCCTAGCACTTTCTGGTATAAATTGTGCTTGTGCATTTATCTCCCTATGTAAACCCTACTTCTGAGGTTGTTGCTGTCTCAATCTGAAGTTGGTCAAAGACTTCCAGGATTGTGTGTAACTAGGTCTGGCAATCATGTTGACCTCTCCAGGATATCCTGAGTATGTGTTTTGCCCTTACCTGAGAGGCTAAACTTTATTTAAAAATCTTAATCCTTCCAGTATTAACAGCTGCTGTATGTTCCACAAGAAGTTCTTTTCTTTTTGAATTTCCTTTCTGTCTGACCACAGTGCTCTCTGCTGACACCTCTGTCCATGTCAGGAACTTTCCAGAGCAGGAGCAAATCCCCATAACAAACCTCTCCTGCTCTGCACAGTTCCTGACATGGACAGAGGTGTCAGCAGAGAGCACTGTGGTCAGGCAGAAAGGAACTTCAAAAAGAAAATAACTTAATGTGGAGCATACAGCAGCTGATAAGTACTTGAAGGATTAAGATTTTTAAATAGAAGTCATTTACAAATCTGTATGAGTTGATTTAAAAAAAAAAAATGTTTTCCATGGGTGTACCCCTTTAAAGGAAAACAGTCACCCATTTACCCGCACTATAACCCGATACACCCGGTTATAGTGTGGGTGAAGAGGAGACCGATGCAGGTTTTTGGACTGCTATACCTACCTGCAGTCCGGAGCACCGATCCTCCAAACGTCCCCGTCTTCTAGTGCTGACTTGCGCTTTGAGACGTGCCTGCTGGGTGGATTTAAATATTCATAAGCGTTGGTCACGTGAGCGCTCAGTAGGCATGAGCGCTCACGTGACCAGCACTTATGAATATTTAAATCAAGCCATCTTATCCCCTATCTACATGTAAGTCTCTGGCTCTCCCATAGAGATACATAGAGGGCTGTGTCGGCCATCGCTTTGTGTGGTGGTCAACAGTAATCCATGCATGCAGCAGAGAGAGAGCCGAGGCACCGGGCAGGAGATCGGGGGTGGGGGGGGGGGGGTACTAGCAGTTGGACTGCCCCATGATCAGACACTTATACCTTATCCTGTGAATGGGGGATAAGATGTCCTGCAGCAGAGTACCTCTTTAACCCCAAACGAATGAAAAGTCTAAAAATCAATGTGCATCTCTGGCTTTGATAGAAGCCTCTATTATACCCGGTGGCATTTGTTGTGTTTTCCCGTGTATCCGGTGCATTAGCAATTTACAGCAGAATAAAGATGAAATGTGTTTTTTGTCTAATTATCGGCGCCTTCCATCCTCACGATGACTCTCCAGAGCTTCCCTGTAATCTCAGTGCAGATCTGGAACGTTGGCCAAGGTGTTCCGTTTCATGGTTGGGAAAAATGTTCTCTATAAAAATGAAAGTACTTATGAGAATTCTATGTTGTTTCCAAACCATATACATTCCTGGGGCATTAATTCTGATCACCTGATTATGCACCAAGTTACCATATACTGCCTTTATGTTTATTACTAACTCCCCTCGTCCCTGATGTTTACACAGAAGTCATAGACAGCTATTAAAAACTGGAGCTTGTCTTGGTTTATTTCATACATTATTTTTAGATTTTTCTGATTTTATGACATATTATTTTATGTTATTTGTCTATATTATGGATTATTATTATCTTACTTTTGTAGATATATTATTTTATTGAATGTATTATTTTTGTTCTACTATACAGTATGTTCAGTATATGTCTAATATACAGTATTCTTTTATTCTTTTTTTTTTTTTTACCCATAATATATAATTTTTTATTCTTTTGTTTCTGATATTGTTTCTTCTTCTGGTAAAAATTTTTTGCTTTATTGTGGATTTTTTTGTGCTTTTTATGTGAATTTACAGATATTAGGCTAAATAGGTTATTTGACCCAATGCATTTTTATAAATAGAATGAAATGTATGTAACACGGCACGGAAGTCTTCGGAGTCTTCTTAAGCCCTTGGAATATACAGTTTTGTTAATTTGTTAATAATTTGGTAATGTTTTGTTAACGGGCTACTCCACTAAAAATGTTTTTTTTTTTTTTTTTTTTAAATCAACTGTTGCCACAACGTTAAACAGATTTGTAAATTACTTCTATTTAAAAATCTTAATCCTTCCAGTACTTATCAGCTGCTGAATGTTCCATAGGAAGTTCTTTTCTGTCTGACCACAGTGCTCTCTGCTGACACCTCTGTCCGTGTCAGGAACTGTCTAGAGCAGGAACAAATGCCCATAACAAACCTCTCCTGCTCTGGACAGTTCCTAAAATAGACAGAGGTGTCAGCAGAGAGCACTGTGGTCAGACAGAAAGGAAATTCAAAAAGAAAAGAACTTCCTGTGGATCATACAGTAGCTGAAGGATTAAGATTTTTTTTAAATAGAATAGAGAGTAATTTACAAATCTAGGAAAAGAATGACGGTGCTCAGAGTTACATGGAGATAATATCTCAAGTATGTGTTTATTAAAAATAACAATATAAAAAATACATAAAATATATAGACCTTGTGGCTGACCTCTAGCTATATAAAAATAACGAATAGAACATGAACTTACCGTATTTTTCGCCATATAAGACGCACTTTTTCTTCCCCAAAACTGGGGGGAAAAAGTCGGTGCGTCTTATACGGCGAATACACCCCTATCGTGGCGGTCCCTGCGGCCATCAACAGCCGGGACCCGCGGCTAATACAGGACATCACCGCTCGCGGTGATGCTCTGTATTAACCCTTCAGACGCGGCGATCAAAGCTGACCGCCGCGTCTGAAGGGAAAGTGACACTAACCCGGCTGTTCAGTTGGGCTGTTCGGGACCGCCGCGATTTCACCGTGGCGGTCCCGAACAGCGCGTCTGAATTGCCGGGTTAGTGCTTACAGGACACCGGGAGGGACATTACCTACCTCCTCGGTGTCTTCTCCGTTCAGGGATCCCCTGTATGGCTGGCGCTCTCCTTCCTCGTCATCACGTCGTCGCGTACGTGCGTCGGCGTGCGTAACGACGTGATGGCGGCGACGGAGAGCAAGGATACCCGGCTGGCAGCAGAGACGTTCCGGAGCGACGGGGACACGGTGACAGCAATGGAGCGACATCCAGGGCAGCGGTGACGGGTGCGGAGCGGCGGGGACACGTGAGTATTACCTCCTATGCGGTGGTCTTCAATCTGCGGACCTCCAGATGTTGCAAAACTACAACCCCCAGCATGCCCGGACAGCCAACGGCTGTCCGGGTATGCTGGGAGTTGTAGTTTTGCAACATCTGGAGGTCCACAGGTTGAAGACCACTATTGGGTTCAAAATCTTTATTTTTTTAGATTTTGCCCCTAAAAATTGGGTGCGTCTTATACGCCGGTGCGTCCTATAGAACGAAAAATACGGTAATGATACTAATAATGGGAAATAGATAAAATGCATAGTGCCGTGGGAACTGCTGCTGAAATCAAGTGCAAAAAAAATCCAATATTAAAGTTAGTAGTCCGTGCACATAAATGTTTTACACTTTCAGGTGATTGTAAATTCTAATGTCATCGCAAGATGAATAGCGCTAATTCCAGCAAGGAATTTGGTAATGCACTTTGCTCCGGCAATTGATAGTAATATTCAGCAAGTTAGAAATAATGTCACGGTATATAGTGCGGCGGTTCTGTGCACCTCTCACCTATCCCACCGATCACGGGAGACAGGAGTGTGGGTCGATGCGGTGCGATTCTGCAGCTCCTGGAATTGACAGCACAACTCTGATGTCACGGGCTGTATAAGTTGTATCTTGCCGGCACGAATCTTCTGCAGCGGCGTGCAGGTACTGTCAGCTGTATGATCCTCGGAGACGTGTGGACCTCTGCTCTGCGGCAGGTATATGTAGCCCCGGCGTCCTTGTGTCTTTGAGCAAGAGGGGTGCTTGATTGACAGGACACTATCTGTCCAAGGCACCTGTAGCGCTATGCTGGGCAGCAGCAGATCTCACTTAGGAATGATGAAATACAATTAACATTCAGGCTGGACTAGTTTCAGGTTCACCATAGATCCTTTCTTCAGCAGCCATAGTATATTGTGATTTTTTTTAACATTTTTTTTCATCACAATATACTATGGCTGCTGAAGAAAGGATCTATGGTGACCCTGAAACTAGTCCAGCCTGAATATTAATCGTATTTCATCATTCCTAAGTGAGGTCTGCTGCTGCCCAGCATACTGCTACAGGTACAGAAGGGAAACAGATCAGCTCACCGCTTGGAGACTCCAGACACAGACGAATGATATTATGGAAGGACGGATGAAGGGATCCACCTATCCCCGTAACATTCAGGCAGAGAACAAGAGGAAAATCCAGCTCCCAAGGTGCAAGGATAATATAACTTAACGTTTACTTCATCCAATTTAAAATTAAATTCTGTGGTGGAAGCGAGTGGTGACATGTCACTCTAAAATTGAAGTAAAACTCCGACGCATTTCGAGCATAAGCTCTTGATCATGGCCTTGACTAAGAGCTTATGCTCGAAACGCATCAGCGTTTCACTTTGATTTTAGAGTGACATGTCACCACTCACTTCCCCCACGGAATTTTATTTTTAATTGGATGAGGTAAACGTTAAGTTTTATTGTACTTGCACCTTGGGAGCTGGATTTTCCTCTTGTTCTCTGCCTGAATACCGCTACAGGTGCCTTGGACAGATAGTGCCCTGTCAATCAAGCACCCCTCATGCTCAAAGAGGACACCGGGGCTTCATATACCTGCCGCAGAGCAGAGGTCCACACGTCTCCGAGGATCATACAGCTGACAGTACCTGCACGCCGCTGCAGAAGATTCGTGCCGGCAAGATACAACTTATACAGCCCGTGACATCAGAGTTGCGCTGTCAACTCCAGGAGCTGCAGGATCGCACCGCATCGATCCACATCTCCCGTGACCGGTGGTATAGGTGAGAGGTGCACAGCACCGCCGCACTATAACTTGCTGTATATTACTATCCATATTCTTAATAATAGACCAATTGCTGACGCATCATAAGTATGATTATATAATACTTAGTGATTATGATTATATACAACTTTCTTTTACTCAAACTAATTTATATAATTTAACCGGATATGACTATACAATAGCCTTATAATTTTTTGATTCAATTTTATAGATAGAAAAACCTATAATACTACTGAGTGTTCGTTCGATTCTAATTCTATACGGATATGATACATTGTTTTGTAATGTTCTTTTGGCCGCGTTTTGTTTTCTTTGGCCAACATTTCTTGTAAAATTTTCTCAAAAACAAATAAAAATCATTGAAACCAATTGCCGGAGCAAAGTGCATTACCAAATTCCTTGCTGGAATTAGTGCTATCCATCTTGCGAGGACATTAGAATGTATAATCACCTGAAAGTGTAAAATATATATGTGCAGGAGTAACTTGAATATTGGATTTTTATTTATTTTTGCACTTGATTTCAGCAGCAGTTCCCACGGCACTATATCTTTTATCTCTTTCCCATTATTAGTATCATTATTTCATGTTTCATTCGTTATTTTTTATATAGCTAGAGGTCAGCCACAAGGGCCCTGTAGCTTTTCAGACAACCATATATTTTATGTATTTTTTATATTGTTATTTTTAATAAACACATACTTGAGATATTATATCCATGTAACTTTGAGCTCTGTCATTCTTTTCCTAAATTTACATTTTTCATTTAACACCTAGGGTATAGGTGTTCAGATGGGTTTTGCTCGATTTTTGGTATTAACCTCTTCAGGACACAGGGCGTATGGATACATTCCGAGTCCTTAAGGCCCGAGGGCGTATCCATACGCCCGTGGGAAATCCGGTCCCCACCGCTAGCCGTTTGGGGACCGGAGCCGGATGCCTGCTGAAATCCCCATGTCGGAGATCGGAGAAAATTGCATGTCAATTCAGACATGCGATTTTCTCCAATTCTGGGCTGATCGGGTCTCTTGTGACCCGATCACCCGGAAAATAGGGCTGATCGGAGTTGTCAGCAACAGCCCCGATCAGCCTAAGGGATAGAAGTGAGGTCGCAGAGCTGCGATCTCCTCCTATCCCCTGCCATTAGTCAGAACGGAGTTCTAACCAATGCCAGCACAGGACAGGGGGTGGCCTTGGCTACCCCCGTTCTGCCCGCCCCTGGATGTCGAGGGGATTTGGGAAGAAGATGAAGGCCGTACCTGCAGGAGAAGATGCCTGGGGACCCGGGATCTTTGCAGGAGCCTGCTGGATACTTGCTCAGGTAGGGAATCAACGGTAGGGTGGGGGGGGGGGGGATTGAAAGTAAAACGATCTTTACTGTGGCAACCACTAGGAAGGCCAAACTGCAACTCCCAGCATGCCCAGACAGCCAAAGGCTGTCTGGGCATGCTGGGAGTTGTAGTTTTGCAACATCTGGAGTGTCATAGTTTGGAGACCACTGTTACAGTGGTGCCCAAATGGTAGCCCTCCAGATGTTGCCAAACTACAACTCTCAGCATGCCTCGACTGCCCAGGCATGCTGGGAGTTGTAGTTCTGTAACATCTGTCCCTTCAGATTTAGCAATTTTCATGAAATTTTTGAAAATTGCTGCTCTACTTTGAAGCCCTCTAATTTTTTCAAAAAGCAAAAATATGTCCATTTTATGATGCCAACAAGTGGACATATTGTATTTGTGAAGAAAAATAAAATGTATTGTGAATATCCATTTCCCTTACAAGCAGAGAGCTTCAAAGTTAGAAAAATGCAAAATTTTCAAAATTTTCATGAAATTTTGGGATTTTTCACCAAAAAAGGATGCAAGTAACGCCGAAAATTTACCACCAAAATAAAGTAGAATATGTCACGAAAAAACAATCTCAGAATTAGAATATTCAGTAAAAGCGTTTTCGCGTTATTAATTCGTAAAGTGATGGTTGTCAGGGGCTGACAGTCCTTAAGGTGAAAAAGGGCTGCGTCCTTAAGGGGTTAAAGGCTAAGTGAGCGCCTTCCAATTCTTTTGCATAATTTAAAAATCTGTTTAACTTTCTGGCACCAGTTCATAAAAAAAAAAAAAGTTTTCCAGTACAGTACCCCATTAAATGTATAGTAATTGTGAAGGAAAATTTGGGCTAAAATATAGCATCCTCCTTTACATTAAAGCTTTTCATTAATAATGGTCTCTGCTATGACCGCCTCGCTATTCACATGGCGGAATTTCCGCTTGCAGAATTGCAGAAGTGTGAATGGGTGTGCCGAATCCCATAGAAGTCTCTGGGCTTTAATATCAGGTGAAGTTCCACCATGTGAATAGACCCTTACTACTCTGCTCCTTACCAGGCTCTGCTTCTTACCTGCCTAATACCATCCCTACAGTGATCATGGTGGGGGCAGCATCATGTCTGGGGGAAACCAGGCACTGCCCATCACCTGCCCAATACCATCTCTACAGTGATCATGGTGGAGGCAGTATCATGTCTGGAGGAAACCAGGCACTGCCCATCACCTGCCCAATACCATCCCTACAGTGATCATGGTGGAGGCAGTATCATGTCTGGAGGAAACCAGGCACTGCCCATCACCTGCCCAACACCATCCCTACAGTGATCATGGTGGGGGCAGCATCGTGTCTGGAGGAAACCAGGCACTGCCCATCACCTGCCCAATACCATCCCTACAGTGATCATGGTGGGGGTAGCATTATGTCTGGAGGAAACCAGGCACTGCCCATCACCTGCCCAACATAGGCGTGCGCACGGGGTGTGCCGGGTGTGCCCAGGCACACACTAATCAAGCCCAGGGGGGCATCCGAGGCCACCACTGAGCAGCTCGCAGAGGACCCCCCCCCGTCACATTCGGGACATCCCTGTGTCCCGAAAGATCTTTTCGGAACACAAGGATGTCCCGGTTACCTTTCTACAGCGCCCCCCGTGTTAACTTTAAAAACACAGCGGCCGCCGGGAAGTAGCGCACGCAGGGACGTCATTGACGTCCCGTGCGTGCGCCCATAGCAACGGAGGAGCGGAGATTCAAGGAAGAGGATGAGCGCCGGCCGGAATGGTAAGTGACCAACACGAGCTGGCAGCATGTCGTCTTCAGTTTTCCGACCACCGGTCCTCCAGTCCCGGGACCTACTGCTATGGCCTATAGGCCATAGCAGTAGATCGTGACCCCGGACCGGAGGACCGGTGGTTGGAACACTGAAGTGGGGCAGTACACAGACATACAGCCTCCAGCCATACACTGTATATGGCTGAAGGCTGTATGTCTGTGGGGAAACTGTACTGCACCTAATGTGGGGAACTAAACTGCACCTAATGTGGGGAGCTATACTGCACCTAATGTGGGGAGCTATACTGCACCTAATGTGGGGGAAATATACTGCACCTAATGTGGGGGAACTATACTGCACCTAATGTGGGGGAACTGTACTGCACCTAATGTGGAAAGATATACTGCACCTAATGTGGGAGACTATACTGCACCTAATGTGGGGGACTGTACTGCACCTAATGTGGGGAACTATACTGCACCTAATGTGGGGAACTATACTGCACCTAATGTGGGGGAACTATACTGCACCTAATGTGGGGGAACTATACTGCACCTAATGTAGGGGAACTCTACTGCACATAATGTGGGGAACTATACAACTCCTAATGTGTTGGAACTGTACTGCACTTAATGTAGGGGAACTGTACTGGTGCAGTACAGTTCCCCCACATTAGGTGCAGTACAGTTCCCCCACATTAGGTGCAGTACAGTTCCCCCACATTAGGTGCAGTACAGTTCCCCCACATTAGGTGCAGTACAGTTCCCCCACATTAGATGCAGTACAGTTCCCCCTCATTAGGTGCAGTATAGTTCCCCACATTAGGTGCAGTATAGTTCCCCCACATTAGGTGCAGTACAGTTCCCCCACATTAGGTGCAGTACTGCACACCTAATGTGGGGGAACTGTACTGCAAACCTAATGTGGGGGAACTGTACTGCCAACCTAATGTGGTGGGACTTATACTGCACCTAATGTGGGGGAACTATACTGCACCTAATGTGGCAGGACTTATACTGCACCTAATGTGGGGGAACTATACTGCACCTAATGTGGGGGAACTATACTGCACCTAATGTGGGGGAACTATACTAACTGTGTGTATGTGTGCGTATATATATATATATATATATATATATATATATGCACACGCGCCGCGTGAGTTTGTGCTTTATGGTGCACACCCTAATGCAATAGGCTGCGCACGCCTATGCTGCCCAATACCATCCCTACAGTGGTGGGGGCAGCATCATGTCTGGAGGAAACCAGGCACTGCCCATCACCTGCCCAATACCATCCCTACAGTGATCATGGTGGGGGCAGCATCATATCTGGAGGAAACCAGGTACTGCCCATCACCTGCCCAATACCATTCCTACAGTGATCATGGTGGGGGCAGCATCATGTCTGGAGGAAACCAGGCACTGCCCATCACCTGCCCAATACCATCCCTACAGTGATCATGGTGGGGGCAGCATCATATCTGGAGGAAACCAGTCACTGCCCATCACCTGCCCAATACCATCCCTACAGTGATCATGGTGGGGGCAGCATCATGTCTGGAGGAAACCAGGCACTGCCCATCACCTGCCCAATACCATCCCTACAGTGATCATGGTGGGGGCAGCATCATGTCTGGAGGAAACCAGGCACTGCCCATCACCTGCCCAATACCATCCCTACAGTGATCATGGTGGGGGCAGCATCATGTCTGGAGGAAACCAGGCACTGCCCATCACCTGCCCAATAACATCCCTACAGTGATCATGGTGGGGGCAGCATCATGTCTGGAGGAAACTAGGCACTGCCCATCACCTTCATAATACCATCCCTACAGTGATCATGGGGGGGGGGGGGCAGCATCATGTCTGGGGGAAACCAGTCACTGGCCATCACCTGCCCAATACCATCCCTACAGTGATCATGGTGGGGGCAGCATCATGTCTGGGGGAAACGCTGGACTCAAGGGACAGGGACATAATACTCCCCCTTTATAAAGCATTGGTACGGCCTCACCTGGAATATGCTGTTCAGTTTTGGTCGCCTGTTCATAAAAGGGACACTGTGGAGCTGGAGAGGGTGCAGAGACGCGCGACTAAACTAATATGGGGCATGGAACATCTTAGCTATGAGGAGCGATTAAAGGAGTTACAATTGTTTAGTCTTGAGAAGAGACGTTTAAGGGGGGATATGATAAACGTATATAAGTATATAAATGGCCCATACTAAAAATATGGAGAAAAACTGTTCCAGGTCAAACCCCCCCATAGGATGAGGGGGCCCTCCCTCCGTCTGGAGAAGAAAAGGTTTAGTCTAAAGGGGCGACACGCCTTCTTTACCATAAGAACTGTGAACTTATGGAACAGTCTACCTCAGGAACTGGTCACAGCAGGAACAATTAACAGCTTTAAAACAGGATTAGATACATTCCTGGAACAAAATAACATTAATGCTTATGAAGAAATATAAAATCCCATCCCTTCCCCAATATTGCGCCACAACCCTACCCTTCAATTCCCTGGTTGAACTTGATGGACGTATGTCTTTTTTCAACCGTACTATGTAAAAAAGTGAAAGGGTCTGAAGGCTTCCTGAATGCATTGTATTCTAAATAAAGCCTTTTTTATTTTTATTGGTGAATCTTCTTTATAATCCTATTTCTACAGCAGGACCACACTTTACCCAGATTGTAAAAAGTCCCCGGATAATATCATTATTGGTTTACTGGGAATATTACTATAAAACAGCTCAAGTGCAGAGCAATATCTATGGAATCACAGAGTATTGTATCTAAGTGCTTTGTGGACATAAAAGCGGCTTATACTTCTGTGTCTTTACGCCGCTTTATGTCGGTAGCGGAGATCATTAGGAGGCGCAGTGCACTTTATGTTAATTGTACAGTCTCTCGCTATATTTTCCAGCTAAGTTACTTTAAGATGACTTTCTTGCACAGAATTATGGGCCTGAGATATATCACCTTGCTAAGGGGAATCCAAATGTTATGGAGGTGGAAAAAGAACACAATCAGGGAAAAAGCCATTTTACTGCCATGTTGTGCTCAGATACATATTTGAAATCATACTTTTATGGGATTGAATAGGCAGCGTAGCCTTCTCCATCAACTTAATGTCTGCAGCCCGCCCTCCTGCTTTCTGCAATATTGTGCTCAGAAGTGCAAATACACAAAAAAAAGTAAAAAAAAATAATAAAAAAATGCTTTAAATGCCGACTATAACACGAGTTTCAATTTTTTCATTGACTTTATGTTTAAATCTAAAAACTATACAGAGATGTAATGACATAATCTGGGAGAATTTCTCTATAGTGTCATAGTGAGACAGGATAACGGAAGAAATTGCCCAAAATGTATCAAAAAACAAAATATCGATAATTCTCACTAGGTATGCTAAATACACTCGCTTTATGTGTGCCACTTATCATAAATTGCCAAATGACTTGAACACTTTAAAGGGTACCTCTCATATCACCGAAAAAAAAATGCTTACCCACTAGATCGGGGGTACTCAACTATTTTTAGTGAGGGTCCGCTCATCCAGGTCTGTCACTGGTAAAGGTCCGAGCTAAGCGCTAAGGCCTGGTTCATACCTAGTGGCCGCAGTGCCATGAAGGATATAAGTAAAATTTTACTGTTTCCTGTATTTGCTGAATACTGCTGCATACTGTACCCCTAAAAATAATACTGCCTCATACTGTACCCCTAAAAATAATACCACTGCCTACTGTTTCCCTGAAAATAATAATGCCGCAAACTGTATTCCTATAAATAATACCACTACTTACTGTACCCCTGAAAATAATACTGCTGCATACTGTACCCCTAAATATAATACTGCTGCCTAATGTACCCCTGAAAATAATACTGCTACATACTGTGCCCCTGAAAATAATACTGCCACAGACTGTATCTCTGAAAATACTACTGCATTCTGTTCCCCTAAAAAAATACAGCTGCCTACTGTACCCCTGAAAATAATACTGCCACAGAGTGTATTACAGAAAATAATACTACCTCATACTGTACTCATGAAAATAATACTGCCAAAGACAATAAAATACTGCCCCTGAATATAATACTGAATTGTGTACCCCTTAATATAAAACTATTGCATGCTGTACCCATGAAAATACTGCCACATGTTGTATTCCTGAATACTGTACCCCTGAATATAATACTGCCACATGCTGTACCCCTGAATATAATACTGCCAGACACTGTACCCCTGAATATAATACTGCCACATACTATACCCCTGAATATAATACTGCCACATACTATACCCCTGAATATAATACTGCCACATACTGTACCCCTGAATATAATACTGCCACATGCTGTACCCCTGAATATAATACTGCCACATATTGTACCCCTAAATATATTACTGCCACACACTGTACCCCTAAATATACTATTGCAACACACTGTACCCCCTGAATATAATACTGCCATATACTATACCCCTGCAGATATTACTGATGCACGCTGTGCCCCTGGTATATTACTACCACATGCTATGCCCCTGTATATATTACTGCCTGCATGCTGTGCCCCTGGATATATTACTGCTTGCATGCTGTGCCCCTGGATATATTACTGCCACACACTATGTCCCCAAGTATAATTTTGACAAACACTGTGCCCTGTACCGACTTATTGTACCATAAAACAATGAATGATGGCACTGTGCCCCCACAATGAATGATGTTGCTGTGCCCCCACAATGAATGATGTCGCTGTGCCCCCACAACTAATGATGTCGCTGTGCCCCCACAATGAATGATGTTGCTGTGCCCCCAAAATGAATGATGTCGCTGTGCCCCCACAATGAATGATCTTGCTGTGCCCCCACAATGAATGATGTTGCTGTGCCCACACAATGAATGATGTCGCTGTGCCCTCACAATGAATGATGTCGCTATGCCCCCACAATGAATGATGCCTCTGTGCCCCCTCAATGAATGATGTCGCTGTGCCCCCAGAATGAATGATATCACTGTGCCCCCACAATGAATGATGCCTCTGTGCCACCACAATGAATTATGCCGCTGTGCCCCTTTTCACCCATTCTCACCCCCCCCCCCCCCTCACCTCTCTGACAGGAGATCAGCATCACTCAGCAGCTTCAGTGGCAGGGGATGTAGTGCAGGTCGGCAGCGCTCACAGCCGACTATGACAGGACACCAGTGTACCGGGCTGGTATTTACTTTTCCCCCCTCACTCAGTGCATGATGGAAGATGCAGGCCGGTCTAAGAACAGACATATGTACCTGCGCGGGCCACGTCGGTTCCCAGCAGCCTCCCCTCCCCATCTTCGGTATTCAGTCCGCGCGGCATCAGGCATGCCTGCGCGCAGCACGTTACTCTGCACTACGCCGTGCACGCTACTTCCCAAAAGCCACCGCTGTATAAAGCAGTGGTGGCAATAACGATGGCCTGGCCAGAGCAGATGATGCAGGTGGCGCTAATCTCGCAGCCTGCATCACAAAAGAAGCACCTGGCAGGCAGAGACACAGCGTTCGGCCGCAGCTATTTATTTGTATCGGTGTCTAAGACACAGATGCAAATGAATGAGGGGAGATCCGGCAGGTGGTCTGGATGACTAGCGGCCGCAGTCCGGATCTGGACAGTAGTCTGCCAGTTGAGTACCCCTGCACTAGATCATGCAGAAATCGAGAAAAAAAATTTGCAACTGTTGGAGGGTTTCGTGTCCACGCAGTGCAATTTACGGTTAAAGGGACATGTTATGTTTATTTTGTAGGTCCGTATGATTACAATGATACCCAATGTATATAGGATTTTTTTTTGTTTGTTTGTTTGTTTTAAAGGGGTGCATCGGGGAAGTTGAGAAAAATAAAAATGCCCCAAAGCCACCACAATACATGTTCTGTGTCCCCTGTAGTTATCCATGTGATTTTGCAAGATCCTGTGGTCCCTGAATATTCTTTTCTATTGCTTGCAGCCCAAAACTCCCAGCAGTCAGTGCGGCTCTGTGTAATGGCTGTCAGCCAATTTTTATTACTATCTGCCTGCATCCTGTGTTGTAGTAAACACAGTCAGCAGCAGATGTCAAGTACACAGTGTATAAGTCTTTTCTTTCAAACTATTCCTCCCCCAGCAATAAATCATGCTATCCTCTGAATGACAGCAGTCAGTGATTAGATCAACAGCAGGCAAAGAGCAGCGTAATATGCTGAGTTTTGACTGAGAATCTTCACAGGAGATGCTGGGCTGTTTCTCTGCCGGCAAGATCCTCACACAGGGAGGGGAGGTGTGGCTGTGAATCTAGACCCCTAGACAAGACATAAATCATGTGGTGTTTGTCTTGCAGGAGGGTGGGGACTACTCTGAGGGCTTTGGACAAAGACAAGGGGGATCTGATGCTGATGTCTTTCTCTAAATCCCTGCATGTAAGTGACAGCTGAAAGAGGGGAAACTGCTCTATATAGCTAATGAATGATATTTAGACAAATACATAGGTTGGTAAGAAGGAAAGGAGGGACTATGGGTTTAATTCCCCAGAGTAAAAAAAAATATATATGTATATATATATTTTTTTTGTAAGAAAATTGGTATGCCCCAAAATTGTCCTCTTCTGACCCCTGTAAATGTTTTATTTTTCCACATACGAGGATGTATATGGGCTCATTTTGGTGCTGTGATGTGTAGTTTTTATCAGTTCCGTTTTTGTTTTGATGGGACATTTAAATTGCCTTTTTTTTTTTGTTCTGGTATATAAAGGGACAATAAATCTGCATTTCTGGACTTTGGTATTATTTAACGTTTATGCTATTACCGAGCGGTTTCATTAACATTATAGTTTAATAGTTCGGAAATTTCCGCACGTGAAGATGTCAAATATGTTTATGTTTATTTACATTATTTTATTTTATTTGAAAAAGGGTAAAAGGGCGGGGGGTGATTTAAACGTTTATTAGAGTAGAGGCTTATTCATATTTATTAACACTTTTATTTTTGTTTTTATTTTTTTATAGTCCCCATAGGGGACTGTTACATGAAATCTTTTTATTTAAAACACTGTTCAATGCTGTTCCCTAGAATAGCATTGATCAGTGTTATCGGTGCTCTGCTTATACAGGCTGCCTGTACCTTCAGAGCACCAATTAGATGGCACAGAGGCAGGTAGGGACCCTCTGGCTGTCATCACAGATCATTGGGACCCCGTAATTACACCGTGGAGGTCCCGATTAGATCACAGCTTACTTAATTAATTTCGATGTTAATGACCCTCATTTACTATTCTAAATCCGACTTGTTTTGTCGGGTTTCTTTGGTGCATCTTTGTGTGCGACATGTCGCAGACATCGTGCGCCAGTCTGCGACATGATGCAACATTTTTTCCCGAGGGACCCGATGTGGATTCTCCCAAACCCGAAAAAGGGGCGTAACCCGACATTTCTGAGCTTTCCCACGTATTTATAAAGGTTTCCAACCCGAATATGTTGAATTGTTGTGGATTTTTTCCCGACAACTCAGAGGAGTTGGAAACCAAAACCAACAAAACCCACGTGCGACAAACAGGATGCAACATAATAATAAATACCAGGGAAAAAAGCAGTCGGGTAAGAAAGCAAGATAGACTTACAACCCGATTTTCTAAGTAAATGAGGGCCAATGTGTCTGTTTAATTAGCATGTCAACTGCACACAGTTCAGCAGAAACAATGAAAAGTGGTCATGTAGATGCAAAAAACATGTGCGGACAACCACAGAATCAACAGCACAGGTGCCGAAACACACTATCAGTACACTAATTAAATTTTCCATTACTTACTATAGGAAGCTGTCATGATTCAGATTCAAACCGAAATGCAACTGCAACGCATCCCGATCATGCAGTTTTACCCTGTGTCATTGATTCAAAAGTAAGATGCAGCAGAGCATTCAGACAAGTAATACTCGCAAGACCATATCAAGAACAAACCGCATATTACTCAGCCGGACATCAGCCGTATTTATTGTCATCTATTGTACATTCATATTGGAGGGTGTTGTGTACAGGGGATTGAAGAGCTCTTGGAGCAGTGTTTATATTGTTGTGCCATTTATTGTACTGGTTGGCACGATTAGAGCCATTGGTTGGTGTTATTTTATATGTGTCTATTGATTTGTTATTGCATTTGGAGCTATTCCAAGTTTATTTTTATTCATTTGACACTGCGTTTTCTTTGAGGTCATAAAGTGAATGGTGAAGTGTCTGAGCAGATGTGTCTGGCACATTAGATAGGAATCAAGTGTCAAAGTGAATCAGAAATAGTATGTTCCACTGGGTCCTTATGGCTCTGAACATAATTGAAGGAGTGAAAGCAGCTAACATATTGGCTGAACCATGTTTAGAAAGTGTATTTTTGTATTATACCTCGTTGGCGTCTGGTTGCTTAAATTATTACTTTTAGACACCTTGGCTTTGCAACTTAACGGGGTACTCCGGCGCTAAGACATCTTATCCCCTATCCAAAGGATAGGGGATAAGATGCCTGATCGTGGGGGTCCCACTGCAGGGGACCCCTGTGATCTTGCACACAGCACCCTGTTATAATCAGTCCCCGGAGCACGTTCTGATTACTGGCGATCACTGGGGCCAGAGCATTGTGACGTCACGTCCCTGCCCCCGTGTGACATCATGCTCCGCCCCCTCAATGCAAGCCTATGGGAGGGGGCGTGACGTCACACGGGGACGGGGCCATGACGTCACAATGCTCTGGCCCCTGTGATCGCCAGTTATCCTGCTACTGTGTACACTATTTATGGTATCCTGCTCCTGTGTACACTATTTATAGTATCCTGCTCATGTGTACACTATTTATGGTATCCTGCTCCTGTGTACACTATTTATGGTATCCTGCTCCTGTGTACACTATTTATGGTATCCTGCTCCTGTGTACACTATTTATGGTATCCTGCTCCTGTGTACACTATTTATGGTATCCTGCTCCTGTGTACACTATTTATGGTATCCTGCTCCTGTGTACACTATTTATGGTATCCTGCTCCTGTGTACACTATTCATGGTATCCTGCTCCTGTGTACACTATTTATAGTATCCTGCTCATGTGTACACTATTTATGGTATCCTGCTCCTGTGTACACTATTTATGGTATCCTGCTCCTGTGTACACTATTTATGGTATCCTGCTCCTGTGTGCACTATTGATGGTATCCTGCTCCTGTGTACACTATTTATGGTATCCTGCTCCTGTGTACACTATTTATGGTATCCTGCTCCTGTGTACACTATTTATGGTATCCTGCTCCTGTGTGCACTATTTATGGTATCCTGCTCCTGTGTACACTATTTATGGTATCCTGCTCCGGTATACACTATTTATGGTATCCTGCTCCTGTGTACACTATTTATAGTATCCTGCTCCTGTGTGCACTATTTATGGTATCCTGCTCCTGTGTACACTATTTATGGTATCCTGCTCCTGTATACACTATTTATGGTATCCTGCTCCTGTGTACACTATTGATGGTATCCTGCTCCTGTGTACACTATTTATGGTATCCTGCTCCTGTGTACACTATTTATGGTATCCTGCTCCTGTGTACACTATTTATGGTATCCTGCTCCTGTGTGTACTATTTATGGTATCCTGCTCCTGTGTACACTATTTATGGTATCCTGCTCATGTGTACACTATTGATGGTATCCTGCTCCTGTGTACACTATTTATGGTATCCTGCTCCTGTGTACACTATTTATGGTATCCTGCTCCTGTGTGCACTATTTATGGTATCCTGCTCCTGTGTACACTATTTATGGTATCCTGCTCCGGTATACACTATTTATGGTATCCTGCTCCTGTGTACACTATTTATAGTATCCTGCTCCTGTGTGCACTATTTATGGTATCCTGCTCCTGTGTACACTATTTATGGTATCCTGCTCCTGTATACACTATTTATGGTATCCTGCTCCTGTGTACACTATTGATGGTATCCTGCTCCTGTGTACACTATTTATGGTATCCTGCTCCTGTGTACACTATTTATGGTATCCTGCTCCTGTGTACACTATTTATGGTATCCTGCTCCTGTGTGTACTATTTATGGTATCCTGCTCCTGTGTACACTATTTATGGTATCCTGCTCCTGTGTACACTATTTATGGTATCCTGCTCCTGTGTACACTATTTATGGTATCCTGCTCCTGTGTGCACTATTTATGGTATCCTGCTCCTGTGTACACTATTTATGGTATCCTGCTCCTGTGTACACTATTTATGGTATCCTGCTCCTGTGTGCACTATTTATGGTATCCTGCTCCTGTGTACACTATTTATGGTATCCTGCTCCTGTGTGCACTATTTATGGTATCCTGGTCCTTTGTACACTATTTATGGTATCCTGCTCCTGTGTACACTATTTATGGTATCCTGGTCCTTTGTACACTATTTATGGTATCCTGCTCCTGTGTACACTATTTATGGTATACTGGTCCTTTGTACACTAGCCATCCTGTGTGCACTATTTATGGTATCCTGGTCCTTTCTACACTATTTATGGTATCCTGCTCCTGTACGCACCTTTGATGGTATACCATGCTAGTGTCGCCTTGCCCAGTAAATGAGTCTGTGCTCCTGTACAGGTAGTCCAATAGGAAAAAAATGTGATGGCTTATACGAGCAAATTTCGGGAGGTTTGCTCATCTCTAGTAATGACTTCATGTATTTGCTGGAGATTAAAAAGGAATAGAGCTGTGCTGTAAATATCAGTTCAGCGTTTAGAAATGTTTGGCGACCACCAAGACAATTGTAATAGGTCACGGCAGGTGGTGTGGATCCTCTGGGCCTGTGTGGATGATGACGTCAGCCGTGCGAGGGAGCGGAGTCTTAGATGCCGCTGGTTTTCACCAGGGCCCGACGCAAAGCAGGATGGTCTTGCTGCTGTAGGTGGCACCCAGGTTGCTACCCTTGGCACGACTCGTCCACACAGGTAGCTGAGATGTGGCGTGGCACAAAGGGACACTGGCAAGGCGAGGTCAAGGTAGCAGTAGGTCAGGGCAGGTGGCACAGGTGCAGGGTCAGGTAACGGTACAAGGATCAGGTACACAACTATCAGGAGCACAGAAGCACAGTAGCTTTCTCTAGGGCACAAAAGCAACAAAGATCCAGCAGGAAAAAAAGGGAGGAGCTGATACTTAAGGACAGGGTGCAGGTGTGGACACTTAATTAATTGAGTACTGGCCCTTTAAATGTAAGAGCTCCTGCGCGCGCCCTAGGAGGCGGGGGTACACGCATCGGGGCTGCGAGGACAGGAAGACCAGGGAGGTGAGTGGCAGGCTGAGATTCGCAT
The DNA here is from genome assembly GCF_029499605.1 of Hyla sarda. Taxonomy (NCBI): domain Eukaryota; kingdom Metazoa; phylum Chordata; class Amphibia; order Anura; family Hylidae; genus Hyla; species Hyla sarda. The sequence goes on from NC_079193.1 coordinate 351,754,908, forward strand.
GCGGGCACGTCACGCGATGCAAATCCCAGCCCCGCCGGCGGCGGGGACATGACAAGAGAGCGCTCACGGCCAGCATGTGTGTCCGGAGCGCAGATGTTACAACAATGAATAGAGCTGTGGTCACAAAGGCGAAGTCCGCACCATCTATACTGGGGAGTGCACATTTTCGGGAGGGGGTCTCAGAATTTAGACTCCCACCAATCTTCCTTTTAACCCCTATCTTGACAATTACTTTAATAGCATTAACTGTGGTGTTGAAAACATTCTACGTCCACACACCTTATATAATTATTATCATCATTTTTACTATTTATTATTATGATTAAAAATATAACCTGTAATACAGAAATCAGAACATCTCCTAACATATTCATTACATCTTATGCTAGAATAAAACGTTCCAAGCAAGCTCCTAATGTACAAAGTAGCAGGTGAATACGTGTGACTTCTAATGCATTCCCCCACTGCTGTACATAGAAGCCTCTGCAGCGTGGGCCGCCTCATGTGATGCTTCTGTACAGCCTCACCTATTGTCTCCATAAATACAGAAGGCGATAACTAATGGTTGGAAGGAAATATTTAACAACTTCAAAAAAAAAAAACACTATTAACATTCACAGCTGAGCCAGTGGTTGATTTCTAAATAAAGACTCAATGATGGTTCTGTATAATTTTCTGTGATTTTAATTAAAATGACGGCGTCTCGTCATATTTAACTTCCTAATCTTGGGAGAAAGTTTCAGCCAAAAGTGTTGAAGTTAAAAATTCTGGGATTTAAGAGCTTTGCTTTCAAAGAAGCTGTCACGATTCGGCTGGCTGGAGGTGGATCCTCTGTGCCAGAGAGGGATTGGCGTGGACCGTGTCGGTGGACCGGTTCTAAGTTGCTACTGGTATTCACCAGAGCCCACCGCAAAGCAGGATGGTCTTGCAGCGGCGGTAGCAACCAGGTCGTATCCACCGGCAACGGCTCAACCTCTCTGACTGCTGAGATAAGCGCGGTACAAGGGAGAAGACAAGAGCAAGGTCAGACGTAGCAGAAGGTCAGGGCAGGCGGCAAGGTTCGTAGTCAATGGTGATAGCAGAAGGTCAGGAACACAGTAGTGGTAAACACAGAGTAGCTTTCTCTAGGCACAAGGCAACAAGATCCGGCAAGGAAGTGCAGGGGAAGTGAGGTAATATACACAAGGAGCAGGTGGAAACTAATTAGGGTGATTGGGCCAGGCACCAATCATTGGTGCACTGGCCCTTTAAATCTCAGAGAGCTGGCGCGCGCGCGCCCTAGAGAGCGGAGCCGCGCGTGCCAGAGCATGACAGCCGGGGACCGGGACAGGTGAGTGACTTGGGATGCGATTGGCGAGCGGGCACGTCCCGCTATGCGAATCGCATCCCCGCCGGCAATGTCAGTGCAGCGCTCCCGGTCAGCGGGTCTGACCGGGGCGCTGCAGGGAGAGAAATGCCGCGAGCGCTTCGGGGAGGAGCAGGGACCCAGAGCGCTCGGCGTAACAGAAGCACTCCATCATGTGATCATCAGTCTGATTGTCGCAAAGTTACCTGGCTTAAAGGGGTACTCCGGTGGAAAACTTTTTTTTTTAAGTCAACTGGTGCCACTTTCTTTTTGGAACACAGAGCTCTCTGCTGATATCACGAGCACAGTGCTCTCTGCTGACATCTCTGTCCATTTTAAGAACTGTCCAGAGTAGGAGAAAATCCCCATAGCAAACATATTCTGCTCTGGTCAGTTAATAAAGTGGACAGAGATGTCAGCAGGGAGCACTGTGCTCGTGATTCAGCAGAGAGCACTGTGTTCCAAAAAGAAAATAATTTCCTCTGTAGTATTTAGCAGCTAATAAGTACTGGGAGGATTAAGATTTTTTAATAGAAGTAATTTACATATCTGTTTAACTTTCTGGCACCAATTGATAAAAAAAAAAAAAAAAAAGTTTTCCACCGGAGTACCCCTTTAACCTCTTCAGGAGCCAGGGCGTATGGATACGCCCTCACACCCTGGGCCTTAAGGACCCAGGGCGTATCCATACGCCCTGGTGTTTTCCAGTCTCCTCCGCTCGCCGGGCGGAGATCGGAACGGCATGCCTACTGATATCGTTCAGTAGGCATGCCGTGCAAATGCTGAGGGGGGTTGTGGGACCCCCCCATGTCGGTGATCGGCGCAGATCGCAGACGAATTCACGTCCGCAATTCCGGGTACGATACACTGCCAATCACCTCCAGTTGCTGGGGAGTGGTGACAATAATGTCACCGCCCCAGCAATGCTGCTATTGGCCGACGATTGTAGGCCAATAGCAGTGCAGCAGAGGAGGGGTCAACGGTCCCTCATGCAGCTCTGCGCGCTTGCTGAGTTCAGTCAGCGGGCAGAGCTGTGTGAAGAGGACCTGGATCCCCCCCTCGGAGTGCCGGAGCCCCCTCAGAAAGAAGAAGAGCCCCTAGATCAGGGTCAGCTTGTTGCAGGGAAAGGTAGGGTAAAACAGTAAAACAAAAGTGAAAGTAAAAGTAAAAAAAAAAAAAAAAGTAACCCCCCCCCTAACCCCCTAATAGGTCCCCAAGGGTCCACCGTCACCGGATCCGTGTGACCCTGGGCCCTAAAAGGGGTTCAGGGGGCTGCGTGTGCCACCACTTTTATTTTTTTTGCCGCAGCTTTTTTTTTTTGTTACAGTTATACAAAGCACCACACACTACATACTTCCCTGACCCCCCCGCACACACCCCCTCCCCCACCATAGGGGCTTCCTAAATGCAACATGCCCCCCAAAAGCCATTTCAGAAAAACGTACTCTCCAAAATCCCCTTGTCGCTCCTTCGCTTCTGAGCCCTCTACTGCGCCCGCAGAACAATTTACATAGACATATGAGGTATGTGCTTACTCGAGAGAAATTGGGCTACAAATATAAGTATACATTTTCTCCTTTTACCCCTTGTAAAAATTTAAAAATTGGGTTTACAAGAACATGCGAGTGTAAAAAATGAAGATTGTGAATTTTCTCCTTCACTTTGCTGCTATTCCTGTGAAACACCTAAAGGGTTAAAATGCTGACTGAATGTCATTTTGAATACTTTAGGGGGTGCAGTTTTTAAAATGGGGTCATTTGTGGGGTATTTCTAAGATGAAGACCCTTCAAGTCCACTTCAAACTTGAACTGGTCCCTGAAAAATAGTGAGTTTGAAAATTTTGTGAAAAATTGGAAAATTGCTGCTGAAATTTGAAGCCCTCTGGTATCTTCCAAAAGTAAAAACACGTCAATTTTATGATGCAAACATAAAGTAGACATATTGTATATGTGAATCAGAATTTTTTTTATTTGGAATATCCATTTTCCTTACAAGCAAAATGCAAAATTTTCAACTTTTTCATCAAATTTTGGGATTTTTCACCATGAAAGGATGCAATTTACCACAAAATGTTACCACTTTGTTAAAGTAGAATATGTCACGAAAAAACAATCTTGGAATCAGAATGATAACTAAAAGCATTCCAGAGTTATTAATGTTTAAAGTGACAGTGGTCAGATGTGCAAAAAATGGCCGGGTCCTAAGGTGTAAAATGGCCGGGTCCTTAAGGGGTTAAAGTATCTCTATCTATCTATCTCATATCTATTTATCTATCTTATATCTATCATCCATCTATCTATCTGTGGTGGCCCAGTATGGGAGGTGTTACCCCGTGCTCCTGCTGTCCTGTCAGTCAGCCTCCTTCAGTGTCCCCAAGGCCCCCTGCACTTGTTTCCCCATTGTAAATATGTTTTACAATGTAAAGTGTTATAAAATGTCTTGTTACTTTAAGAGTTATACCATGTGATATGTCATGTGATTGTTACCCAGGAGGTACCAGTGACCAGGTGATCCCAAGATTGACCTATGGGCTCCCTGCTAGTCTCCCCCATATAAGCTCTGGGTGGAGCTTCTCTCTCTTCTGCTGAGGTCCAGTGCAGTCCTGTCTAGTGTGTGTGTCCAGAGTGTTGGAGGCCTCAAAGTCCAGTCCTGCAGCCGCCATCAAGTCAAGTAAGATAAAGTCACAGCTTTATGAGTCAAGTCAGTCCCTGTCATCTGCAAAGTCAGTGTGGTCTGCATTCAATTGTCCAGTCCTACTACAAGTCCCAGCAAGCCCTTAAGGTCTCTGCATCACTAGTCACCTCCTTGGGCCCTGGCTGAACTGTATAGACTTTACCATCTATCTACCCTCAGTAAAGCGACCGATGACCGTAACCTAGCGTCGGAGTCTTTATTGCACCCGCGGTATACCTTTGGGTGGTTATGGGCTAAACCACGCCCTGGTGTCATGAATACAAGGGGTTAATACCATCTGCCCCTAGGGTAACAACATGTGCCCTGTACCACATACCCCACCACCACATATCTATTTATCTCATATCTATCTATCTATCTATCTATCAATCAATCTCCAAAGCCACCACACTATCTGGATTTGTTCCCTGTAAGTGATCCTGCATGATATGCATGGCTCCTGTGGCCCCTATTGTCTTCTCTTGCTGCTTGATATTCTTTGCAGCATGATACTACAAGTTCTGGTTTCTACTCTGCTCTCACTGGGGGTGGACGTGAGGGGGGTGAATCAGTTCCCTCTCTGAGAGCAGCCCCCACCCCCCCTGCTCTGTGAGCAGAGAGATACGGTGTGTGATTGACCAAGTCTGCCACACCTCCCAGCTCTCAGCACTAAAGGGAGCATGACTTATCTGTGCAGAGCAGAGATCATGTGGTCTGGGTCCCTCAGGAGGGTGGGGGATGCTTTCAGAGAAGGACTTGGACAGAGACAAGGCAGATGGCTGGATAACATCTTTCCCTCACTCCCTGAATGTGAGTGACAACTGTGAAAAAAGGTGAAACTGCTCTATATAGCTAATGAATTATATTTAGACAGTTAAATAGGTTGGTGAGAGGAAAAATATAGGCTATGAGTTTAGTTTCCAGGAATACCCCTTTAATGTGTGTAAACTACAGAATTACATCATCACCTATTAAATAAATCCGGCTAGCTCTCAGCTCTATCTGTATACTGTTGCTATCTCTATGGGTTGAGGATATATAGTAGTTATACACCTCCCCTCCTAGCTCTATTTATATACTGCTGTTGCTTTCTCAATGGGATCAGGATATCAAGTAGTTTTACACCTCCCCTCACAGCTCTATCTGTATACTGCTGCTGATATCTCTATTGGATCAAGTTGTATAGTAGTTATACACATCCGCTCCAGCTCTATCGGTTTACTGCTGCTATCTTTATGGGATCAGGATATATAGTAGTTATACACCTCCCCTCCCAGCTCTATCTGTATACTCTGCTGTGATAATAGGTCAAATCACTTTGTCCAGAGCGGGCGCAAATCCCCATAGCAAACCTATCCTTCGCTGGACAGTTCCTGACTTGGACAGAGGTGTTAGCAGAGAGCACTGTGGTCAGACGGGAAAGAACTACACAACTTCCTCTGGAGTATACAGCAGCTGATAAGTACTGGAAGGTTTAAGATTTTTAAATAGAAGTCATTTACAAATCTGTTTAAAGGGGTACTCTGCTGCCCCAGCGTAAGGAACATTTTGTCCTGAATGGTTGGGGGGGCGGGGGGGGGGGTCGTGATGTGATGACCATGCCCCTTTTGTGGCATTACACCACGGCCCCTCAATGCAAGTCTATGGGAGGGGGCATGGCAGTCTCCACGCTTCCTCCCATAGACTTGAATTGAGGAGATGTGGTGTGATGTCACAAGGGGCGTGACCATGACTTCACTAAACGAACACTAGGTACTGCACAGAGATTGCGGTGATCCCAGCGGCGGGACCGCCGCGATGCAACATTTTATCCCCTATCCTTTGGATAGGGGATAAGATGTTTAGGGGCGGAGTACCCCTTTAACTTTCTGGCACTAGTAGATTTGAAAAACTTCTTTTTCCTTTGGAGTACCCCTTTAAAGCCGGGAAAAGTAATCAGGAGTTTGCCATAGTCCCAGGTTAGTAGCTGGAGGCTTGTATAGTTAGTAGTGTTGAGCAGAATAGGCCATATTCGAATTTGCGAAATTTCGCGAATATATGGGCGAATATTTGTCATATATTCGCTAATTTCGCATATTCACAATATTCACTGTCTATTTAAAAAAAACAAATATTCGCGTTTATGTGCATGCGCAAACATATTCGCATGCTAAATATTGCGTGAACTTCTGCAAATTTTACTACTAACTGCGGTATACTGAAGTGAAGAGGGCCCATCATCAGTCACCATGGTCGGCAGTAGCTACAGTAGAAGGGAGACAAAAATCCTCATTGGTGTAAGTATATGATTCATTTTTACACTTCACATGCATGTTAGCTCAACTGTTAAACTATATTCGCGCATGCGAAAATCGCCATGCGAAAATCGCCATGTGAAAATCAACATGCATGCGAAAATGATTTCGCAATTGATACAACTTCAGTTGTAGTAGATCATACTTAGTAGTGTTGAGCGGCATAGGCCATATTCGAATTCGCCAATATTCGCGAATATATGGACAAATATTCGTCATATATTCGCAAAATTCGCATATTTTTAATATTCTCGTTTTATTTTCGCATATGCGAAAATTCACGTATGCGAAAATTACCATATGCGAAAATTTGCATATACAAAAATTAGTATTCTTATTTTCGCATATGCGAAAATGCGCACACCAGTCTCACACAGTAGTATTAAAGCCTTAATTACGAATATATAGTGCTATATTCGCGAATATTCGTGAATTCGCGAATATGTGATATTCGCGAATAAAATTCGCATTGCGAATATTTGCGAGCAACACTACCCCTGACTACCATTCCAAACAAATTCACTCTTCAAAAGCTCAATGGCGCTCCTCCTCTTCTGAGCATTGTAGTTCGACCTCAGGGCACTTGACGTCCACACATGGGGTATTTCCATACTCAGAAGAAATGGGGTTACAAATTTTTTTTTGGGGGTATTTTCTGCTATTAACCCTTGCAAAAATTTGAAATTTGGGGGGAAACACACATTTTTGTGAAATTTTTTTTTTCATATGCAATAGTCATGAAACCCCTGTGGGGTATTAAGGCTCACTTTATTCCTTGTTACATTCCTCACAGGGTCTAGTTTCCAAAATGGTATGCCATTGCTGTTCTTGCACCATAGTGGCTTCCTAAATGCGCCATGCCCCGCGACCAAAAATTGCTCTCAAAAAGCCAAATGTGACTCCTTCTCTTCTGAGCATTGTAGTTCGCCCGTAGTGCACTTCAGGTCAACTTATGAGGTACCTCCATACTCAGAAGAGATGGGGGTTACAAATTTTGGGGGGTATTTTCTGCTATTAACCCTTGCAAAAATGTGAAATTTGGGGGGGAAACACACATTTTAGTGAATTTTTTTTTTTCTCTTTACAAATGCAAAAGTCTTTAAATCCCTGTGGTGTATTAAGGCTCACCTTATTCCTTGTTACATTCCTCAAGGGGTCTAGTTTCCAAAATGGTATGCCATGTGTTTTTTTTTTTCTGTTCTGGCACCAAAGGGGCTTCCTAAATGTGACATGCCCCCCAAAAACCATTTCAGAAAAACGTACTCTCCAAAATCCCCTTGTCGCTCCTTCGCTTCTGAACCCTCTACTGCGCTCGAAAGAAATTGGGCTACAAATATAAGTATAAATTTTCTCCTTATACCCCTTGTAAAAATTCAAAAATTGGGTCTACAAGAACATGCAAGTGTAAAAAATTAAGATTGTGAATTTTCTCCTTCACTTTGCTGCTATTCCTGTGAAACACCTAAAGGGTTAAAACACTGACTGAATATCATTTTGAATACTTTGGGGGGGGGTGCAGTTTTATAATGGGGTCATTTGTGGGGTATTTCTAATATGAAGACCCTTCAAAACCACTTCAAACCTGAACTGGTCCCTGAAAAATAGTGAGTTTGAAAATTTTGTGAAAAATTGGAAAATTGCTGCTTAACTTTGAAGCCCTCTGGTGTCTTCCAAAAGTAAAAACACATCAATTTTATGATGCAAACATAAAGTAGAAATATTGTATATGTGAATCAAAAAAGATGTATTTGGAATATCCATTTTCCTTACATGCAGAGAGCTTCAAAGTAAGAAAAATGCTAAATTTTCAATTTTTTCATCAAATTTGGGGATTTTTCACCAAGAAAGGAGGCAAGTTAGCACAAAAATTTACCACCTTGTTAAAGTAGAATATGTCACAAAAAAACAGAATCAGAATGATAACTAAAAGCATTCCAGCGTTATTAATGTTTAACCCCTTAAGGACCGGGTTTTTTTCCGTTTTTGCATTTTCCTTTTTTGCTCCTTGCCTTTAAAAAATCATAACTCTTTCAATTTTGCACCTAAAAATCCATATGATTGCTTATTTTTTGCGCCACTAATTCTACTTTGTAATGACGTCAGTCATTTTGCCCAAAAATCTAGGGCGAAACGGAAAAAAAATCATTGTGCGACAAAATTGAAAAAAAAAACGCTGTTTTGTAATTTTTGGGGGCTTCCGTTTCTACATAGTAAATATTTCGGTAAAAATGACACCTTACCTTTATTCTGTAGGTCCATACGATTAAAATGATACCCTACTTATATAGGTTTGATTTTGTCGTACTTCTGGAAAAAATCATAACTACATGCAGGAAAATTAATACGTTTAAAATTGTCATCTTCTGACCCCTATAACTTTTTTATTTTTCCATGTATGGGGCGGTATGAGGGCTCATTTTTTTGCGCCGTGATCTGAAGTTTTTAACGGTACCATTTTTGCATTGATAGGACTTATTGATCGCTTCTTATTCATTTTTAAATGATATAAAAAGTGACCAAAAATGCACTATTTTGGACTTTGGAATTTTTTTGCGCGCACGCCATTGACCGAGCGGTTTAATTAATTATATATTTTTATAATTCTGACATTTCCGCACGTGATGATACCATATATGTTTATTTTTATTTTTATTTACACTGTGTTTTTTTTTTATGGGAAAAGGGGGGTGATTCAAACTTTTAATAAGGGAGGGGTTAAATGATATTCATTCACTTTTTTTTTGCAGTGTTATAGCTCCCATAGGGACCTATAACACTGCACACACTGATCTATTACATTGATCACTGGTTTCTCATAGGAAACCAGTGATCGATGATTCTGCCGCATGACTGCTGTCACGATGCCGGCAGGCAGGTAGTGGATCCTCTGTGCCAGAGAGGGATTGGCGTGGACCGTGCTAGTGGACCGGTTCTAAGCCACTACTGGTTTTCACCAGAGCCCGCCGCAAAGCGGGATGGTCTTGCTGCGGCGGTAGTGACCAGGTCGTATCCACTAGCAACGGCTCACCTCTCTGGCTGCTGAAGATAGGCGCGGTACAAGGGAGTAGGCAAAAGCAAGGTCGGACGTAGCAGAAGGTCGGGGCAGGCAGCAAGGATCGTAGTCAGGGGCAACGGCAGAAGGTCTGGAAACACAGGCAAGGAACACACAAGGAACGCTTTCACTGGCACTAAGGCAACAAGATCCGGCAAGGGAGTGCAGGGGAAGTGAGGTGATATAGGGAAGTGCACAGGTGAACACACTAATTGGAACCACTGCGCCAATCAGCGGCGCAGTGGCCCTTTAAATCGCAGAGACCCGGCGCGCGCGCGCCCTAGGGAGCGGGGCCGCGCGCGCCGGGACAGAACAGACGGAGAGCGAGTCAGGTAGGGGAGCCGGGGTGCGCATCGCGAGCGGGCGCTACCCGCATCGCGAATCGCATCCCGGCTGGCAGCGGAATCGCAGCGCCCCGGGTCAGAGGACGTGACCGGAGCGCTGCCGCGGGGAGAGAGAAGCGAGCGCTCCGGGGAGGAGCGGTGACCCGGAGCGCTCGGCGTAACAGTACCCCCCCCCCTTGGGTCTCCCCCTCTTCTTAGAGCCTGAGAACCTGAGGAGCAGACTTTTGTCTAGGATGTTGTCCTCAGGTTCCCAGGATCTCTCTTCAGGACCACAACCCTCCCAGTCCACTAAAAAAAAATTTTTCCCTCTGACCTTTTTGGCAGCTAAAATTTCTTTGACCGAGAAGATGTCCGAGGAGCCGGAAACAGGAGTGGGAGGAACAGATTTGGGAGAAAAACGGTTGAGGATGAGTGGTTTGAGAAGAGAGACGTGAAAGACATTAGGGATACGAAGAGAGGGAGGAAGAAGAAGTTTATAAGAGACAGGATTAATTTGACACAAAATTTTGAAAGGACCAAGATAGCGTGGTCCCAACTTGTAGCTAGGGACACGGAAGCGGACATATTTAGCGGAGAGCCATACCTTGTCTCCAGGGGAAAAAACGGGGGGAGCTCTTCTTTTCTTATCCGCGAACTTCTTCATGCGTGATGAAGCCTGTAAGAGAGAATTTTGGGTCTCTCTCCATATGATGGAAAGGTCACGAGAAATTTCATCCACAGCGGGCAGACCAGAGGGCAAGGGAGTAGGGAGGGGGGGAAGAGGGTGACGGCCGTACACCACGAAAAATGGAGATTTGGAGGAAGACTCAGAGACCCTGAAGTTATACGAGAATTCGGCCCATGGGAGGAGATCTGCCCAGTCATCCTGGCGGGAGGAAACAAAATGTCGCAAATAATCACCCAAGATCTGGTTAATCCTTTCTACTTGTCCATTGGACTGGGGATGATATGCAGAAGAAAAATTTAATTTAATCTTGAGTTGTTTACAGAGAGCCCTCCAGAATTTAGACACGAATTGGACGCCTCTATCCGAGACAATCTGCGTAGGCAACCCGTGAAGACGAAAAATGTGTACAAAAAATTGTTTAGCCAACTGAGGCGCAGAAGGAAGACCAGGAAGAGGGATGAAATGTGCCATTTTGGAGAATCGATCAACGACCACCCAAATAACAGTGTTGCCACGGGAAGGGGGTAAATCAGTAATAAAATCCATACCAATCAGAGACCAAGGCTGTTCGGGGACAGGCAGAGGATGAAGAAAACCAGCGGGCTTCTGGCGAGGAGTCTTATCCCGGGCACAGATAGTGCAGGCTCGCACAAAGTCCACAACATCCGTCTCCAGAGTCGGCCACCAATAGAAGCGGGAGATGAGTTGCACAGATTTCTTGATACCCGCATGACCTGCGAGATGGGAGGAGTGACCCCATTTGAGGATTCCGAGGCGTTGGCGAGGAGAAACAAAGGTCTTTCCTGGAGGAGTCTGCCTGATGGAGGCAGGAGAAGTGGAGATCAGGCAGTCAGGTGGAATGATGTGTTGCGGAGAGAGTTCAACTTCTGAGGCATCCGAGGAACGAGAGAGAGCATCGGCCCTAATGTTCTTATCGGCAGGACGAAAGTGAATCTCAAAATTAAATCGGGCAAAGAACAGAGACCACCGGGCCTGGCGAGGATTCAGCCGTTGGGCAGACTGGAGGTAGGAGAGGTTCTTGTGGTCGGTGTAGATAATAACAGGAGAACTTGATCCCTCCAGCAGATGCCTCCATTCCTCAAGTGCTAATTTAATGGCTAGAAGCTCTCGATCCCCGATGGAGTAGTTCCTCTCCGCTGGAGAGAAGGTCCTAGAGAAAAAACCACAAGTGACAGCATGCCCGGAAGAATTTTTTTGTAGAAGAACAGCTCCAGCTCCCACTGAGGAGGCATCAACCTCCAATAGGAAGGGTTTGGAAGGGTCAGGTCTGGAGAGGACGGGAGCCGAAGAAAAGGCAGACTTGAGTCGTTTAAAGGCGTCTTCTGCTTGAGGAGGCCAGGACTTGGGATCAGCATTTTTTTTGGTTAAAGCCACGATAGGAGCCACAATGGTAGAAAAATGTGGAATAAATTGCCTGTAATAATTGGCGAACCCCAAAAAGCGTTGGATAGCACGGAGTCCGGAGGGACGTGGCCAATCTAAGATGGCAGAGAGTTTGTCTGGATCCATCTGTAGTCCCTGGCCAGAGACCAAATATCCTAGAAAAGGAAGAGATTGGCATTCAAACAGACATTTCTCAATTTTGGCATAGAGTTGGTTGTCACGAAGTCTCTGAAGAACCATACGGACATGCTGGCGGTGTTCTTCTAGATTGGCAGAAAAAATTAGGATATCGTCCAGATATACAACAACACAGGAGTATAACAGATCACGAAAAATTTCATTGACAAAGTCTTGGAAGACGGCAGGGGCGTTGCACAGTCCAAAGGGCATGACCAGATACTCAAAGTGTCCATCTCTGGTGTTAAATGCCGTTTTCCACTCGTCCCCCTCTCTGATGCGGATGAGGTTATAGGCGCCTCTTAAGTCCAATTTAGTGAAGATGTGGGCACCTTGGAGGCGATCAAAGAGTTCAGAGATGAGGGGTAAGGGGTAGCGGTTCTTAACCGTGATTTTATTAAGACCGCGGTAGTCAATGCAAGGACGTAGGGAGCCATCTTTTTTGGACACAAAGAAAAATCCGGCTCCGGCAGGAGAGGAGGATTTACGGATAAAGCCCTTTTTTAGATTCTCCTGGACGTATTCGGACATGGCAAGAGTCTCTGGGGCAGAGAGAGGATAAATTCTGCCCCGGGGTGGAGTAGTGCCCGGGAGGAGGTCGATAGGGCAATCATAAGGCCTGTGAGGAGGTAGAGTCTCAGCTTGTTTTTTGCAGAAAACATCCGCGAAGTCCATATAGGCCTTAGGGAGACCGGTTACTGGAGGAACCACAGAGTTACGGCAAGGGTTACTGGGAACCGGTTTTAGACAGTTCTTGGAACAAGAGGACCCCCAACTCTTGATCTCCCCAGTGGACCAATCCAGGGTAGGGGAATGAAGTTGAAGCCAGGGAAGTCCAAGGAGAATTTCCGAGGTGCAATTGGGGAGGACCAAAAGTTCAATCCTCTCATGATGAGATCCGATGCTCATAAGAAGGGGCTCCGTGCGGAAACGTATGGTACAGTCCAATCTTTCATTATTTACACAATTGATGTAGAGGGGTCTGGCGAGACTGGTCACCGGGATGTTGAACCTGTTGACGAGAGAGGCCAAAATAAAATTTCCTGCAGATCCAGAGTCCAAGAAGGCCACTGTAGAGAAGGAGAAGGCAGAGGCAGACATCCGCACAGGCACAGTAAGACGTGGAGAAGCAGAGTAGACATCAAGGACTGTCTCACCTTTGTGCGGAGACAGCGTACGTCTTTCCAGGCGGGGAGGACGGATAGGACAATCTCTCAGGAAGTGTTCGGTACTAGCACAGTACAGGCAGAGGTTCTCCATACGGCGTCGTGTCCTCTCTTGAGGTGTCAGGCGAGACCGGTCGACCTGCATAGCCTCCACGGCGGGAGGCACAGGAACAGATTGCAGGGGACCAGAGGAGAGAGGAGCCGAGGAGAAGAAACGCCTCGTGCGAACAGAGTCCATATCTTGGCGGAGTTCCTGACGCCTTTCGGAAAAACGCATGTCAATGCGAGTGGCTAGGTGAATAAGTTCATGTAGATTAGCAGGAATTTCTCGTGCGGCCAGAACATCTTTAATGTTGCTGGATAGGCCTTTTTTGAAGGTCGCGCAGAGGGCCTCATTATTCCAGGACAATTCTGAAGCAAGAGTACGGAATTGTACGGCATACTCGCCAACGGAAGAATTACCCTGGACCAGGTTCAACAGGGCAGTCTCAGCAGAAGAGGCTCGGGCAGGTTCCTCAAAGACACTTCGGATTTCCGAGAAGAAGGAGTGTACAGAGGCAGTGACGGGGTCATTGCGGTCCCAGAGCGGTGTGGCCCATGACAGGGCTTTTCCGGACAGAAGGCTGACTACGAAAGCCACCTTAGACCTTTCAGTGGGAAACAGGTCCGACATCATCTCCAGATGCAGGGAACATTGGGAAAGAAAGCCACGGCAAAACTTAGAGTCCCCATCAAATTTATCCGGCAAGGATAAGCGTATCCCAGGAGCGGCCACTCGCTGCGGAGGAGGTGCAGGAGCTGGCGGAGGAGATGACTGCTGAAGCTGTGGTAGTAACTGTTGTAGCATAATGGTCAGTTGAGACAGCTGTTGGCCTTGTTGCGCTATCTGTTGTGACTGCTGGGCGACCACCGTGGTGAGGTCAGCGACAACTGGCAGAGGAACTTCAGCGGGATCCATGGCCGGATCTACTGTCACGATGCCGGCAGGCAGGTAGTGGATCCTCTGTGCCAGAGAGGGATTGGCGTGGACCGTGCTAGTGGACCGGTTCTAAGCCACTACTGGTTTTCACCAGAGCCCGCCGCAAAGCGGGATGGTCTTGCTGCGGCGGTAGTGACCAGGTCGTATCCACTAGCAACGGCTCACCTCTCTGGCTGCTGAAGATAGGCGCGGTACAAGGGAGTAGGCAAAAGCAAGGTCGGACGTAGCAGAAGGTCGGGGCAGGCAGCAAGGATCGTAGTCAGGGGCAACGGCAGAAGGTCTGGAAACACAGGCAAGGAACACACAAGGAACGCTTTCACTGGCACTAAGGCAACAAGATCCGGCAAGGGAGTGCAGGGGAAGTGAGGTGATATAGGGAAGTGCACAGGTGAACACACTAATTGGAACCACTGCGCCAATCAGCGGCGCAGTGGCCCTTTAAATCGCAGAGACCCGGCGCGCGCGCGCCCTAGGGAGCGGGGCCGCGCGCGCCGGGACAGAACAGACGGAGAGCGAGTCAGGTAGGGGAGCCGGGGTGCGCATCGCGAGCGGGCGCTACCCGCATCGCGAATCGCATCCCGGCTGGCAGCGGAATCGCAGCGCCCCGGGTCAGAGGACGTGACCGGAGCGCTGCCGCGGGGAGAGAGAAGCGAGCGCTCCGGGGAGGAGCGGGGACCCGGAGCGCTCGGCGTAACAACTGCTCATGCCTGGATCTCAGGCACTGAGCAGTCATTCGGCGATCGGACAGCGAGGAGGCAGGTAGGGGCCCTCCCGCTGTCCTGTAAGCTGTTCGGGACGCGGCTATCCCAAACAGCCCACTGAGTTAACCGGCATGGTTTCACTTTCACTTTTAGCCGATCGGCGCTGCGCTCTATTAGCGGCGGGTCTCGGCTTCACTATGACGCCGGGCCCGCCGTGATATGATGCGGGGTTACCGTGTAACCCCGCGTTATATCATGGGAGCAGGACCAAGGACGTACCGGTACATCCTTGGTCCTTAAGGGGTTAAAGTGACAGTGGTCAGATGTTCAAAAAACGCTCTGGTGCTAAGGTGTAAAATGGCCTGGTCGTTAAGGGGTTAAAGGGGTACTCCCGTGGAAAACTTTTTTTTTTTTTTTTAAATCAACTGATGCCAGAAAGTTAAACAGATTTGTAAATCACTTCTATTAAAAAATCTTAATCCTTCCAGTTCTTTTTAGGGGCTGTATACTAAAGAGAATAATCCAAAAAAGAAATGCATTTCTTCTGATGTCATGACCACAGTGCTCTCTGCTGACCTCTGCTGTCCATTTTAGGAACTGTCCAGAGCAGGAGAAAATCCCCATAGCAATCATATGCTGCTCTGGACAGTTCCTAAAATGGACAGCAGAGGTCAGCAGAGAGCACTGTGGTCATGACATCAGAGGAAATGCATTTTTTTTTAATTTTATTTCTCTGTAGTATACAGCCCCTAAAAAGTACTGGAAGAATTAAGATTTTTTAATTGAAGTGATTTACAAATCTGTTTAACTTTCTGGCACCAGTTGATTTAAAAAAAATAAGTTTTCCACGGGAGTACCCCTTTAAGCATATGATCTTGATTCCCACCCACTAATCTTATAAGGCAGTGTTTCCTAACCAGGGTGCCTCCAGCTGTTGCAAAACTACAACTCCCAGCATGCCCGTACGGGCATGCTGGGAGTTGTAGTTTTGCAACAGCTGGAGGCACCCTGGTTAGGAAACACTGTTATTACACTGTTAATAAGGCAATGGGATAGCATGTATATCCTGGTTTGTAGATCAGTCCTTTGACATATTGCTGTTTCATTATTACCCCCTTTATAATATGTATTAGATCATTTATTGACAGCGCACAGTAAATACGCAAATATCCGCTCTATATGTATTGAATTAGATAATAAAACCTAAAGCATAAAACCTTCCATGTACACAACAATAAGAACGGACGGTAACACGTCACATCTGCATCTCTTTATTTTATTAACATAAACCAAGGTCCATGAATACCTGATAAATGTAAGAGATGACATGAAAAGTAGCCAATACGGTATTTTTCTTCTGAATTCGATATTTTGTAGTGTGGGAAAATACTGCCATCTAGTGAAGGTTTTTAGCAACTATTGCATTAAAGGAAAAAAAAAATATGAAAAAATATTTAACATTCTCTTGATATAAAGATCCCCATGTACATATCATGCATGATTCTATGTCATTTGCTGAATGAGAGCAGAATTTTCCGTGGCGGAAACATCGGCCGTGGAAATTCCGATTCCGTCCTCCCCGGAAAGAATTGTCGATGTCAATTTTTTTTCTGTGGAATCCGATCGGAAATGCATTGCCGTCTATGGAGTGCATTTCCAAGTGGTCCTAGACCGGCATGTTCCACGCTGTCCGTGTAATGTCCGCCTGTAAATTTTCCGGGGGCGGACATTCCGCCGTATGAGCTTAGCATTAGAGTCACTTTCTAATAATTCTTTTTCTTACCCTTTTTATATACATTGTAATGGCTTGGGATACTTAATTCGTAATCAGTCATCGAAAATACACAAATATGGAGTGCCGTAATAGGGCATTCTCCGAAAAAGAGTACAGTAAATAACACAGGCTAAGCACAGGAGCACAACACACAGTACAAGGCTAAAGAACCAACACTAAAGCTTACATAGAATGGATACTGAAGCAGTAGAAGAGACGAGCACCACCACAAACACTCAAATGAACCTGGGATGTCACTCAAGCAGAGGCACACACACTTGGCTGTTCCTCCTTAGACAAGCTAAGTCCGCGGTGCACGTCTGTAACCAAGGTAAGTACTTGATAATGCAGAAACGAAATAAGACGGCACTCACGGTTTCATGCAGTGGTTCTTTATTTGAGGAGCAGGTACAACGGGACAGCAACACGCTGGAGTGTTCCACAGGGTAGAGCAACACAGTGTTTCGCCGGTGGCTTCTTCTGGCTCCGATAGAGCCGGAAGAAGCCACCGGCGAAACACCGTGTTGCTCTACCCTGTGGAACGCTCCAGCATGTTGCTGTCCCGATATACCTGCTCCTCAAATAAAGAACCACTGCATGAAACCGTGAGTGCCGTCTTATCTCGTTTCTCGTACTGCACTACAACAACATTCTAATAAAGATCACATGTCGCACAGCAAGCATAATGGGCCAGCAAAAAGAGAAAGTGGTGTGGGAATTAGGGATTAGATTTTATTACCCAGAATGCCTAGTACCCTGAAATTTTATTGAGAAACTGTTAAAGGGGTACTCCACTGGGAAAAAAATGTTTTCTAAATCAACTGGTGCCAGATAGTTAAACAGATTTGTAAATTACTTCTATTAAAAAATCTTAATCCTTCCGGTACTTATCAGCTGCTGTTTACTACAGAGGAAGTTCTTTTCTTTTTGAATTTCCTTTCTGTCTGACCACAGTGCTCTCTGATGACACCTCTGTCCATGTCAGGAACTGTTCAGAGTAGGAGCAAATTCCCCTGGGCAAACCTATCCTGCTCCGGACAATTCCTAAAATGGACAGAGGTGTCAGCCGAGAGCACTGTGGTCACACAGAAAAGAAATTCAAAAAGAGTATACAGCATCTGATAAGTACTGGAAGGATTAAGATTTTTTAATAAAAGTAATTTACATATCGGTTTAACTTTCTGGCACCAGTTGATAAAAAAAAATATATATATATATAAAAATGTTTCCAGGGGAGCACCCCTTTAATGCCTGTGTGGTGACCCACGGGTGTATGGCGGGACCATGGGTGTGGTGGTGTGAGTGGTGGGATCAGATGGTATTAACCCCGGGGGCAAGATGGTATTAACCCCCAGTGTTTGTGATGCCAGTGGGATTTTAGGCTTCCGGAACACCACACGCCCGGCTGAGTGGTGGGATCAGATGGTATTAACCCCGGGACCAGGTTGGTATTAACCCCTAGTGTTCGTGACACCAGTGCGGTTTTAAGGTTCTGGAACGCCACATGCCCGGCTTCTCTGCTATCCCAGTTGCTAGTAGTGAAATGAGAGTCCACAACCAGTTATGGACAGACGGAGGCTTTACTGAGTCTAAGACAGATGGAATTATCTTCACAGCTTTGGCCAGAATTCCCAGAGAAGTGGCCAGGACCCAGAGGACCTCGCAGCTTGCTGGACCAATATACTTATAATTAACTTGACTTGAGATTGGATTTGAATTGACTATATGCAGGACTTGACTAGTTTCAGTGACAGCAGACACAGACTTGAGACTTACTGGAATTACTGTAGCTTTTGGGGTCTTCCAGATGCTGATCACTTGGGATCTCTGGTGGTTGCTGTGCTCAGTAGCAGATGGTAAGAGACCAGAAATTGTAATGGCCGCCCCTTTATATAGTGGGGGGCTGGACTAAAGCCCTTTGGTCAAGCTGCGGGTCATAGGTTACGCTGGTGTTCTCTGGGAGAATATGTGACAACATAACATGTGACAGACTCACAGCTCCTTGAGTCATCCCACAGGTCATCTGCTCTATACATTAGGAGTCTGTCTAGGCATTAAAGTGATACACACAACATTATGGAACAACAGGGAGAGACCATGCAGGGGAGCCCCCAGGTCACTGAGGGACTCAACCTGACAGGGCCTAAAGGTAGTACAGGACCATGTCCTGTACTGGGACATCACACCTGACCATGTGCAGTGTCCCACTACAGGGCCATTTTACACTGAACTGATGGTTGTTGAATATCTGTAGTGTTGCTACTGTGTATTACTGATATAACATTGCCTTATACTTTTCACATGTGACAATACTGTGCAATATATGATAAGTACTGGAAGGATTAAGATTTTTTAGTAGAAGTAATTTACAAATCTGTTGAACTTTCTGGAACCAGTTGATTTGAAAAATAAATAAATAAATAAATATATAAATGTTTTGCATCGGAGTACCCCTTTAAGCAGTGAGGTGGGTCCAGCTGAGATGGGTCTTGACAATACTAGGACTGTTTAATGAAACCTGACATTATTCCTGTTGTTTAAATAACCCGTGCTGACTGGGAGAGACGTAAAATACAACAAAGAGCTACAGTCTTAGGTTTAGGCTCACAAAGGACGATGATGACATGTCTCTTCAAAGGAGGATCCCGGAGCAGATCCCACAAGTAATCACATAGATTTTGTCATCACTCTTGCCAGAGGATGCATTGTTCACAAAAAAGGGTCATTTCAAAGAAAATAGTAAAATGACATAAACAATAACTTATTTCAGGGCAATACTTTCTTTTAACTTTTTTAAGCTTATGTCTTCATAAAACTATACCCTACAGCAATAGGTTCGGATTGCATTATAATATTGTGCCCATCCCTCAGTTATTCTACATAATGAAGTCACTAAATAAAAACCGCCTACAGCCAGTGCCACTGTTTGGAGACCACTGTCTAGTCTAAGTTTTGGCTGTAGTAATTTTTATTTTATTTATCCCTATAGTGTTCACACATTGGGACTATTTAGCAAATTACTTCCAAAGTAGTGCCATATAGCATCCACATCGTATACCCATGTAAAACCCCAGACATCACAACACAACTATTTAAGGGGCACTCTGCCCCTAGACATCTTATCCTTTGTCCAAAGGATAAGGCATAAGATGTCTGATAGCGGGGGTCCGGCAAGCTGCACCCGTTTAGAGATCCGGCGTTCTAAACGGGTGTTTGTTTAGAGCTCCGGAGGCTTCTGACGTCACAGCCATGCCATGCTTCTGACATCATGACCCCTCCCCCTCAATGAAAGTCTATGGGAGGGGGCGTGACGGACGTCACACCCCCTCCCATAGACTTGCATTGAGGGGGCATTGCCGTGACATCACGAGCAGGGTGTAACCATGAAGTCACGAGCCTATGCCCTGCATCACCAGTCATCTGGCACAGAGTGAAGTTTGCTCTGTCCACCAGATGTCTGGGGTGTCCCAGCTGAGATCACTGGGGTCCCCAATGGTGGGACCCCCGCAATAAGACATCTTATCCCCTGTCCTTTGGATAGGGGATAAGATGTCTAGGAGCGGACTACCCCTTTAAGTAGTGTCATGCACATAATAGTACTTAAAGTCATTTAGTCATGTGATCTATACAGTATATAATTGCAAGTCACTTAGTAGTTCCAAGCTGCAACATTACAAAAAAATTTTTTGCTAAATTATTATTTCCATTTAGTGGGGTCCATAGGCAGAGTTTATTAAAAAATATTTAATTGAATACCCCCAAAAAAACTCATAATGTACCTTCCTATAACGGACAAGTCCGAAATGACTTTATCCTTCATGGATTCTCCAAGGAAAAGTAGATGGGATGACAATCCTGCCTACAAAGTTTTATATTAAACACTGGAGGAAATTGGTGGCCCTTTGGAAAATGATAGCAGCAATCCTATTGGTTGCTACACACACCAGCAAAATTGAGTTGCACAAGAATTTGCTATAGTAGTTTTCCATATGAATAAAAGTCAATAGATACCTGGTGCAAAAAAAATAAAAATAATAAAAAAGTGTGCAGAAAACCACCTTCTTTCATTCCAAAGGAGGGGAAGGGGCATTAGCTTGGACAAAAAGGACAGCATGTCATGTCTCGTAGGAAACAATGCAGACTTGAATCTTGCCCTAAACACTGCCCCTACCTACTTAGAAGATTCGCTCTAAATGGCTGCCCCCCCCCCCTCCCAACAGGATTATGGTCCCTATGCTGGAATAAGTGCACAGAAGCATCAGGGAAATCAGACAAGCTAGGTCAACTGCACATGGGCAGAGATGCACAAAATCAGAAAACAAGGGGTTAACCAGGAACAGGTCAGAAAGTCAAAAACCAAGAGGGCAGAGCAGTACACAAACAAGATCAAAATCAACATCAGAACAAGCAAGAGTCAAAACCTGGTAGTACAAAATCAGAAGGCAGAAGGTAAAGTCAGGTCACAAGCAAAGGTTAGGTCAGGTGAGGTCAGATGAACACGCGTGAAGGGTATTAACCACAACCACGGGCAAGTGCTGCAGACTTAGAGAAGTTTGAATATCCCGCCACTGGGAGGTGTGAGCACTGGCACCAAAGCTGATTGACCCAGTACTCCCACCTCCAACATCATACAGTGACGAATGCCCCTAGACATGAAGGGCTGTAGTCAGGACAACAAAGCATGCGGCCAATCAATGTTGAGTCAAAGGCGAATGACCAGGGAGTCAGGAGTTTGTCTGGCGCAGAGAGGAACCATCAGACAGCCAAGTAAAATCAATGGATTTATTAGATGCAACGCGTTTCGCTGCGCATGCCTGATGAAGCTGCGCATGCGCAGCGAAACGCGTTGCATCTAATAAATCCATTGATTTTACTTGGCTGTCTGATGGTTCCTCTCTGCGCCAGACAAACTCCTGACTCCCTGGTCATTCGCCTTTGATTCTACACCTATCCAGGAGGGCTGCAGTGGACCTGCCTTCATATCTCTTCTGCTCCTAACCTTGTTGTGTGTGGGCGCACAACCAACTTCGGTAAGCGGCTTGGGAATCATCTTCCCCTACCCCCACCTGCAAGATCTACTGATCCCGCACATGAGGCGCCTTCCTTCCTTTCTCTAGAATCAATGTTGAGAGAACTGGAGGTGGCACTGGAGCGGGGTCAGGTAAGTTCATTACACTACAGGTGAAAGTTGGAAGTTAATCAATATCTCAATCATGGAAACAGACTTCACAAAGTTATATAAAAGTACAGTGTAGTGTCGTTCAGTGCCCAAATGCACCATACAATGAAATCTGAAGCTCAGGAGCCCCAATGAACACGTATAACAGGACTACTTACCATGTTCTTTTTATAATGCTGGTGCATTTCTACCCCCCCATAAGACACCAGAAACTGGATGTGCCTTCTAAATAATATCTGCAACACTAATCAAATTTTAACATCTTCACAATAGTTAAAGGGGTACTCCGGTGGAAAACAGTTTTTTTTTATTTTTTAAATCAACTGGTTCCAGAAAGTTAAACAGATTTGTAAATTATTTCTATTTAAAAATAGGGATTTTCTCCTGCTCTGGACAGTTCCTGACATAAACAGAGGTGTCAATGAGAGAGCAGTGGTGTTATGCCGAGCGCTCCGGGTCCCTGCTCCTCCCCGGAGCGCTCGCGGCGTCCCTCTCTCTGCAGCGCCCCGGTCAGACCCGCTGACCGGGAGCGCTGCACTGACATTGCCGGCGGGGATGCGATTCGCATAGCGGGACGCGCCCGCTCGCGAATTGCATCCCAAGTCACTCACCTGTCCCGGTCCCCGGCTGTCACGTCCTGGCGCGCGCGGCTCCGCTCCTTAGGGCGCACGCGCGCCAGCTCTCTAAGATTTAAAGGGCCAGTGCACCAGTGATTGGTGCCTGGCCCAATCAGCCTAATTAGCTCCCACCTGCTCCCTGTCCATATAACCTCACTTCCCCTGCACTCCCTTGCCGGATCTTGTTGCCTTGTGCCAGTGAAAGCGTTTAGTGTTGTCCAAAGCCTGTGTTCCAGACCTTCTGCTATCCTCATTGACTACGAACCTTGCCGCCTGCCCCGACCTTCTGCTACGTCTGACCTTGCCTCTGCCTAGTCTTTCTGTCCCATGCCTTCTCAGCAGTCAGCGAGGTTGAGCCGTTGCCGGTGGATACGACCTGGTTGCTACTGCCGCAGCAAGACCATCCCGCTTAGCGGCGGGCTCTGGTGAAAACCAGTAGCAACCCTAGAACTGGTCTACCGACACGGTCCACGCCAATCCCTTGCTGACACAGAGGATCCACATCCAACCTGCCGAATCGTAACAAGTGGGGTTAGACTGAAATGAACTACACAACTTCCTCTGAAGCATACAGCAGCTGATAAGCACTGGAAGGATAAAGATTTTTGAATAGAAGTTTTACTAATCTGTTTAACCTTCTGGCACCAGTTGATTTAAAAAAAATGTTTTTGCCACTGGAGTACCTCTGTAAGGCCCAATTGGGCATTTGCCCCTTTTTCCCCCTTTTTTTTTCCGTTCAGAACTTTTTCAATAAAAAACAAGCAAAAATAAATAAACATTCAGGTCAGAATTCTAACTAAAGAGCCACCTGATATGTTGTCTTGAAAGCTGAAGTGTTTGTCTTGTCCCATCACATTAACTCCGTTTTCCTAGGTGACGTACAACATTAGGGACATTATTAGTGGTTACATTTTCCTTAGCTCAGGGCTTTGTCTATTGATGCTCTCTGAGGCAAAGACTCCATTCGACTATTCAAACAAAGCCGCCCGTAATTGCAGATCCCTCTGTTCCAAGTCTATTACTGATATTGAAGTCATTCATGTCCTGCAGCCGGCCAAGAGAGCACCTATATTATAGATACTGACAGACAAATCCCCTAGAGTGACCACACCGGCTCTTCTACGCGTTCCGAGAAGAAGAAGGATTTATCAAAATATGTAGGATCGTGATTGTTTTTCAATTTTTTTCAAAAAATTTGGAGGATGCAAGAAACTTTACCAACAACAATGAAAGGATTGGAAAAAGCCTACCTGGTGGGCGACAAAGCGACAAAGATGTATTCGCTAACTACTGACAGGTAACACAACTTTACTTAACTTTAATTATTTTAATTAAAAATAAATTTGGTGTTTAATTTAGTCAAAATGATATTTAATATAATGTTTGTAAAAAAATGTATTTAATGATTTTCTAAATGAAATTTTCCTGTATTTGTAAAATTGCTTCATTTAAGTTGAATGTGGTGTTATGTATAGTAGAAGATGTAATAGTCCTATCGTAGTATGTTTTTGTGCACATAAAAAGTTGTATAATGACATTTTCGTTTGACTAAGGTTATGTTCACACAGGGTATTTTCAGGCATAAAAAAAATATATATATAAATATATAAAATATTTATAAAAAAATAAAAATAAATTATATATATATATATATATATATATATATATATATATATATATATAATAAGTAAATAAAATAAATAAAAATATATAATGTGTCCGTAAAATGAACATGCTCTATGTAAATCTATAGAATAAAAAAAAAAAAAAAATGTGTCATGCCGCTTATATCTACGGATGCAAAAAATACCTCAAATTTTTTTTTAAGATCAGTGTTTTCCAAAGAGTGTGCCTCCATCTGTTTCAAAACTACAACTCCCAGCTTGCAACAGCTGGAGACCACACTCTCTAGATTTAGATTTACACAGAGAAGTTTAAAAACGGATGCAAATTATCCGCATTTTTTCTCTCATAAAAAGCGTCTCAAAATACTCTGTGTAAATATAGCATAACAAATTTAAATTTAATTATTTTCTAAAACAATTGAAACTTTATAGTTGAATGCTAGTTTAGATATAGATAGATAAATAAATACTGTAGATAAATATGAAATAGGCAGGTAGGTACAGTGGGGCAAAAAAGTATTTAGTCAGCCATCAATTGTGCAAGTTCTCCCACTTAAAAAGATGAGATGCCTGTAATTTCTATCATAGATATACCTCAACTATGAGAGACAGAATGAGAAAAAAAATCCATAAAATCACATTGTCTGATTTTTTTAATGAATTTATTTGCAAATTATAGTGGAAAATAAGTTTTTGGTCACCTGCAAACAAGCAAAGATTTCTGGCTCTCACAGACCTGTAACTTCTTGTTTAAGAGTCTCCTCTGTCCTCCACTCATTACCTGTATTAATGGCTCCTGTTTGAACTTATCAGTGTAAAAGACACCTGTCCACAACCTCAAACAGAAACACCCCAAACTCCACTATGGCAAAAGAGACACTGTCAAAGGACACCAGAAACAAAATTATAGACCTGCACCAGGCTGTGAAGACTGAATCTGCAACAGGCAAGCATCTTGTTGTGAAGAAATCAACTGTGGGAGCAATTATTAGAAAAGGGAAGACATACAAGACCACTGATAATCTCCCTCGATCTGGGGCACCACGCAAGATCTCACCCCGTGGTGTCAAAATTATAACAAGAACGGTGAGCAAAAATGCCAGAACCACACAGGGGGACCTAGTGAATGACCTGCAGAGAGATGGGATGAAAGTAACAAAGGCTACCATCAGTAACACACTACGCCGCCAGGGACTAAAATCATGCAGTGCCAGACGTGTCCCCCTGCTAAAGCCAGTACATGTCCAGGCTTGTCTGAAGTTTTCTAGAGAGCATTTGGATGACCCAGAAGAGGATTGGGAGAATATCATATGGTCAGATGAAACCAAAGTAAAATTTTTGGTAAAAACTCAACTTGTCCTGTTTGGCGGAGAAATGATTCTGAGTTCCAGCCAAAGAACACCATACCTACTGTAAAGCATGGGGGTGAAAACATCATGCTTTGGGGCTATTTTTCTGCAAAGGGACCAGGACGACTGATCCGTGTAAAGGAAAGAATGAATGGAGCCATCTTCCATCAGCAAGGACATTGAAGATGAAATGTGGCTTGGTCTTTCAGCATGACAATGATCCTAAACAGACCGCCCGGGCAACGAAGGAGTGGCTTTGTAAGAAGCATTTCAAGGTCCTGGAGTGGCCTAGCCAGTCTCCAGATCTCAACCCCATAGAAAACCTTTGGAGGGAGTTGAAAGTCTACCAACAGCCCCAAAACATCACTGCTCTAGAGGAGATCTGCATGGAGGAATGGGCTAAAATATCAGAAACAGTGTGTGAAAACCTTGTGAAGACTTACAGAAAACGTTTGACCTCTGTCATTGCCAACAAAGGCATATAACAAATTATCGACTTGAACTTTTGTTATTGACCAAATACTTGTTTTCCGCTATAATTTGCAAATAAATTCTTAAAAAATCAGACAATGTGATTTTATGGATTTTTTTTCTCATTATGTCTCTCATAGTTGAGGTAATAACCTATGATGACAATTACAGGACCTCTCTCTCATCTTTTTAAGTGGGAGAACTTGCACAATTGGTGGCTGAATAAATACTTTGTAGACAGCGTGATGCCGTTAAAACGTTGAATCCACTTTTGATCATGGGTTAATAAAGCACACTGGACTTGTTGTGGTTTTAGATCTATTACTACAGTCTGCAACTGGGACTGGCTTTTGGTCCGCTCGCACCCTGCTAATCGTACGTTCAATCTTGTTGTGCTGCTTCTACAATTGTTGCTACATAGAGAGATAGATAGACAGATAGATTGATAGATAGATATGATAGAGATAGATTGATAGATAGATATGATAGAGATAGATAGATAGATAGATAGATAGTCCAAATGTAAGCAGCACCTCCAGACAATACTTGCAGTTTGTAAGTGGGTGCAGGCACTTAGAGCCTCGGTGCTCCGGTTCACCACAAATAAAGGAAATATATGCAGCACACCAATGTCCGTGAAGCAAAATGTAGCAGACAACGTTTCGGTGATCACCATTTTCAAGTGATTACAAGTAGAGATGAGCGAACTTACAGTAAATTCGATTCGTCACGAACTTCTCAGCTCGGTGGTTGCTGACTTTTCCTGCATAAATTAGTTCAGCTTTCCTTTCCGGTGCTCCGGTGGGCTGGAAAAGGTGGATACAGTCCTAGGAAAGAGTCTCTTAGGACTGTATCCACCTTTTCCAGCCCACGGGAGCACTGGAAAGCTGAACTAATTTATGCAGGAAAAGTAATCAACTGCAGAGCCGAGAAGTTTGTGATGTAAGTGTACTGTACTGTAAGTTCGCTCATCTCTAATTACAAGTGATACAGAGAGGTTTAAGTACACATCCCCCAAACAGTGACATCATCACACTTAGCATAATTAGTGGCATCATCTATTTGCATAATAGTATAAACACAGTGTAATACATATTTTTACAATGTGCAAAATAAACATAATCAGTGCATAATAAGTCTACAATACATCTTTACTGTGTATCAATACACACATCAATGTCGATCGCTTTACACCATTGTGCAATCCCTGATAAATGATATAAGTGACAGTGTCCATGGAGGAGATTTATCAAAACCTGTCCAGAGGAAAGGTTGCTGAGTTGCCCATAGCAACCAATCAGATCGCTTCTTTCATTTTTGAAAAGGCCTCTGAAAAAAGAAAGAAGTGATCTTATTGGTTGCTATGGGCAACTCAGCAACTTTTCCTCTGGATGGGTTTTGATAAATCTCCCCCTATGTGTATATAATAAAACCCATTGCTTTACCGGTCATGATGCTTATAGTAGACAACCATTCTCGTGTTGAGGAACGCCAGCGTCCACAGGTCCGGAACACAATCGCATAAAGTGACTTCCGGATGCACAGGAGCTGTGACCAATCATACAACAGCATCCTCCGTAACCATGGATACAGGGCAGAGCTAACTGTGACGTACTGTGATCGCTGAAATGCGCATGTCCGTAACGTTCAGTGCAATAATGCACATGACATTAACGCTCAACGCACGTCAGTGTAAGCGCCATCTTTGTGTCCGGCAACATTAGACAGGCAAGGGAATAGCAAAATTATACACTCATAATGGACAAGAGTTTAACCCCTGTATCACCACCCCACAATCACTTAATTTAATGTATAGCACATATGGGGCCAAGACACAGCATTCTCCCTTTTTTTTAGCGCTTTCCAGGGTGTAATGGACCCAAAGTACCAGACTCTGTTCATCCCAACTATCAGTGATCGGTGATAGATAGATATGAGGTAGATAGATAGATACATTCCCAATAAAAGAGTACATCCAGAAAAATGAAGATGATAAGTTGGGGTGCACGCATATTCAGAACCTCAGTCCTCCAGTTCTCTCATCCATAAACGAAAATAGATGCAGCACACCACGTAGTAAAATTCAAAGGTGGATTTATTCCATGACGTGGAAGAGACAACGTTTCACCGGCCTCACACCGGCTTTCTCACGTGCAAACATGTGACATTATTCGGGCTCTTATCAGCCCCCTCATTACAAAGCAGTGACATCACTAATTACAATTTGCATATGTAAACAAAACAGAGTCAAGGTATCATAATCATATACATGAAGATCAGTGCATATATTAGTACAAATTACATATCCATCATATGTGCAATATATATATATCCTTTTCATTGTGCACAATCGATCTGTGTTTCACAACCTGTGCATACAAACTATAGTGTCCATCCTCCTGTGTTTACAAATTACCTCCTCAGACACCGCCATGACACCATCCATCCAGGACGCCGAGTCAGTATGGTTCGGCCGGGAGCTGTGGTGAAACCGCTGACTTCCGGTGTCCGGGTCACATCACTGTGCTTCCTTAGCAACCTATGTGCTGCCGCTTCCAGCGCCGCTTTCTGCATTACCAGGAGAGCATCCTTAGGGTATGTTCACACTACGGAATTCCCGTGGAATTCCGCGAGTGGAATTCCGTGGTGTGAACTTAACATTAGTGTGAATGGGTCTCCGCGAGACTCGTTCACACTGCGGAATTTCAGCGGCGGACAATTCCGCCACTGAAATTGTTCTGCGCAAGAAAGAACATGTTCATTCTTTGCGCGAAGTCCGCGAGTACTGCATAGTCGTCAATGGTGACGGCGCAGTGCCGCACGGTCCTACCGCCACCGCCGGCTGCCAGTCTGAATCTCCGCTCGCTGAATTCAGCGAGCGGAGATTCCGTTCACACTCTGTAGTGTGAACATACCCTTAGACACATCACAAGTTGTGATGCATTAGCACATGCTCTGAATGGAAGGAAAAGCGTCCTTAGGAACACAACAGGTATATTCAGCATACCAACGAATATCAACGTCCATAATAGTATAGGGCAGATTAAGTAGATCCAGATATTCCCAATATTTAGTAACCAGCTAGGTAGTGTGATTACACGGGTTCAGGAACTTCATCCAGCCTTATTAGCAAACATAATAGTCCATGATTATTCATATGGGCAATTCATGCTAAAAAGAACAATGACGCCACTGACACATCCATAGCATTCTGGCTGGGGCAAAGACACTGCATTCACCTGCGTATAGGGTATTTAGGGAGGTGCTTTTTCGGTGTAAATCATGCACATGGATAACACTGGCACCAGATTGGAGATGCTCTGGTACATAGGACCAATGGTATCACCGACAATCCGTTATCCCACAGCCCACGCAGTTAATAGGAAGTGTCAAACTGCACCTTGTCATACACGAAATTCACTCACTCTGTGGCTGTAACAGTGTTCCCCTTAGATAAAACAATCGTATGGAATTAGCTTTTTGTTTTCTTGAATCGACGTGAAGAATGACAGCTGTTGTTGTGGAAGACACATCACTAGGTTACTATAGGCAACAGAAAAAGGGAGAAGAAGAAAAAAGAGGGGTGACAAGTGGTCCTGGCTGGTGTGGCATCATGGTCAGTCTCAGGTGTAGACGATCCTCCGAAATAATAGAAACAAAGAAAATTAATATTTCATATTTTCACATCACACTACATCATATACCAAGGTTTCTGTGAACGCACTGTAGGCTATATCCGTTAACACTTCATCATTTTGGGCAACACAGTGAACTGAACATTCAGTCCATTAGGTTTTAGAATATTAAGCATATATATCCATTTCAATTCCCTAGTTTGTAACTGGGTCACTCTATCCCCCCCCCCCCCTCTCTTCAGAGGAGGATTGTGGTCTACTATCATGCATTTCAAATCCGATTTGACGTGTCTGGCATCCCAAAAAATTTTTGGATACTGGCAGGTCGCAACGTTTTTTTCTTATAGAATATCTTTGTTGATTAAGCCTTGTTCTTAATTCGCATTTCGTCTCCCCAACATATATTAACTTGCACAGATACCATAATATGTATACAATGTGATCACTCTCAGATGTGAGGTAGAATTTTATGGGGTTAACCTGTTGTGTGGTAGGATCAACAAACACATTACCTTTTTGAATACATTTACAACTAATGCACCGTCTGCATGAAAAACAACTTTTAGATTTCACAGATAAGTATTTTTGTGTTTTACTAGTACTCCCTGTTAAATCCGACTTGATCAAATGGTCCTTTAATTTCATGCTCTACGGTACAACATCAGAGGTGGAACTTGGAACTCTGTAATTTCAGAATAACTGTTTTGGATTAAATGCCAGTGTTTTCTAATGGATTGAGCAATACTACCAGATATTCCATTATATGTGGAAATGAATGGTAAACAGTTGGATTTCTCTTTCTTAATGATTTGTGGTTTACCAAATTGCCTCTCTCTTTTGACTTTATTCACATGACGAGAGATAACAATAGGGGAGTACCCTCTCTCTTAACTGGTTTACCATTCGGTTTATTGCACACTCAAATTTTGTATCAGAATCTGTTATATGCCTGTCTCTTAGTAATTGACTATGGAAGTGAGGAGACCATTGGTCTTGGATGGGCAGACTCGAATTTTAACAGGGTATTACAATTAGTAGGTTTATAGTAAATATCAGTGGAAAGTTTGTTACCCACGATGGTGACCTCTGTGTCCAAGAAGCTGACCTTCTTGTCTGAAAGAGTAAGAGTGAACTGTAAATAGAGGTCAATACTATTAAAAAAATCCTTAAACTCATTCAATTCATTGGCTCCACCCTTCCAGATTACAAAGATATCGTCTATGTATCTCCATCACCCCAGGAGCTTCATGGAATGGTGGGACACATAGATGAACTCCTCCTCAAAATCCGCCATGACAACATTTGCGTACGTGGGCGCCACGTTACTACCCAAGGCAGTCCCACGTAATTGAAGGTAAAATGTTTCATTGAATACAAACAATATGATCTGCCGGGGTATTGTAATTTCCAACCACCAGTGGAATCACATGCCATTACTACATTTTTGGATTGTCTTAAGAGTGATTTTGCAAATCTCAGACAACAACAAAAACGTTTGAGACACCCTAACTTGGCACATGAGGAAATCTTAGCTATGTAAGAATTGATCCATGACCACAGCCTCATCATTAAACCAGCTGACAAAGGTGGTGGGGTTGTGGTCATGGATCGAAGCACAGAGACAATTAGGTAATGGGGCAGTATATAAAATACTAAACATGGATCCTAAGATGGAAATGTTGCGCCGAATAGAGTGTATTCTAAACAAAGCATTGGAAGAGGGCATCATTGATAAAAATTGAGTGAATTTCTATTGGTAGAGTTTCCTATTACACCAGTTTTATATCTCCTGCCAAAATTCACAAAAGCCTAATAGATCCACAAGGTAGGCCTTTAGTTTCTGGCAGAGGTTCCTTATCAAATCATATTTCTATTTTTTTGGATAAAGTTCTAAGACCATTGGCCACCAATACAAAATCATTTCTACGGGACACCATGCACTTCCTCTCTATTATTACATCCATTACTCTCTCAGACAATTGTATAATTGCTACATTTGACATTGTGTCTCTCTATACCTCTATTGAGAGCAGTCAGTAAAGGTTTAATGAGAACCGAATTTACTTCTAAACAGGTCGAATTGATTCTGGAGTTGTCCTTTGTTTTAGAGAACAACTATTTCATATTCAATTAAACATTTTACCTTCAATTACGTGGGGCCACCATGGGTAGTTATGTGGTGCCCACGTACGCAAATATTGTCATGGCGGATTTTGAGGAGGAGTTCTTCTGTGTCCCACCACTCCAGGAAGCTCCTGGGGTGGTGGACATACATAGACAATATCTTTGTAATCTGGAAGGGTGGAGCCAATGAGTTGTACGAGTTTAAGAATTTTTTGAATAGTATTGACCCTGATTTATAGTTCACCTTTACTCTTTCAGACTCTTTCAGTCAGCTTCTTGGACACAGAGGTCACCATCGTAGGTTACAAACTTTCCACTAATATTTACTATAAACCTACTGATTGTAATTCCCTGTTAAAATTTGAGTCCTCCAATCCAAGACCAATGGTCTCCTCACTTCCATATAGTCAGCCGCATAACAGATTCTTATCCAAAATTTGAGTGTGCAGTAAACCGAAAGGTAAACCAGTTTAGAGAGGGGGGTACCCTCCTAATGTTATCTCTCGTCATGTGAATAAGGTCAAAAGAGAGAGGCAATTTGGTAAACCACAAGTTATTAAGAAAGATAAATCCAACCGTGCACACATTTCCACAATATAATCCATTAGAAGGCATTTA
Organism: Hyla sarda; assembly: GCF_029499605.1. Taxonomy (NCBI): domain Eukaryota; kingdom Metazoa; phylum Chordata; class Amphibia; order Anura; family Hylidae; genus Hyla; species Hyla sarda. Next base: position 351,787,102 of record NC_079193.1, read on the forward strand.
ATCCAAAACAGTTACCCTGAAATTACAGAATTCCACCTCTGATGTTGTACCGTAGAGCACGAAATTTAAAGGACCGTTTGGTCAAGTCGGATTTAACAGGGAGTACTAGTAAAACACAAAAATACTTATCCGTGAAATCTAAAGGTTGCTTTCCATGCAGACGGTGCATTAGTTGTAAATGTATTCAAAAAGGTAATGTGTTTGTTTATCCTACCACACAACAGGTTAACTCCATAAAAATCTACCCCACATGTGAGAGTGATCACATTGTATACATATTAGGGTGTCTGTGCAAGTTAATATATGTTGGGGAGACGAAATGCGAATTAAGAACAAGGCTTAATCAACATAGATATTCTATAAGAAAAAAACGTTGTGACCTGCCAGTATCCAAACATTTCGTGGATGCCAGACACGTCGAATAGGATTTGAAATGCATGGTAGTAGACCACAATCCTCCTCTGAAAAGAGGGGGGGATAGATTGACCCAGTTACAAACTAGGGAATTGAAATGGATATATATGCTTAATAGTCTGAAATGGACTAATGGACTGAATGTTGAGTTCACTGTGTTGCGCAAAATGATGAAGCGTTAACGGATATAGCCTACAGTGCGTTCACAGAAACCTTGGTATATGATGTAGTGTGATGTGAAAATACGAAATATTAATCTTCTTTGTTTCTATTATTTTAGAGGATTGTCTACACCTGAGACTGACCATGATGCCACACCAACCAGGACCACTTGCCACCCCTCTTTTTCTTCTTCTCCCTTTTTCTCTTGCCTATAGTAACCTAGTGATGTGTCTTCCACAACAACAGCTGTCATTCTTCACGTCGATTCAAGAAAACAAAAAGCAAATTCCATACGATTGTTTTATCTAAGGGGAACACTGTTACGGCCACAGAGTGAGAGAATTTCGTGTATGACAGGGTGCGGTTTGACACTTCCTATTAACTGTGTGGGCTGTGGGATAACGGATTGTTAGTGATGCCATTGGTCCTATGTACCAGAGCATCTCCAATCTGGTGTCGGTGTTATCCATGTGCATGATTTACACCGAAAAAGCACCTCCCTAAATACCCTATACGCAGGGGAATGCAGTGTATTTGCCCCAGCCAGAATGCTATGGATGTGTCAGTGGCGTCATTGTTCTTTTTAGCATGAATTACCCATAATAATATTATGGACTATTATGTCTGCTAATAAGGCTGGATGAAGTTCCTGAACCCGTGTAATCACACTACCTAGCTGGTTACTAAATATTGGGAATATCGGGATTTACTTAATCTGCCCTATACTATTATGGAAGTTGATAGTCATTGGTATCCTGAATTTACCTGCTGTGTTTCTACGGACGCTTTTCCTTCCATTCAGAGCATGTGCTAATGCATCACAACTTGTGATGTGTCTAAGGACGCTCTCCTGGTAATACAGAACATGCACAGGCAGCGGCGCTGGAAGCGGCAGCACATAGGTTGCTAAGGACGCACAGTGATGTAACCCGGATACCAGAAGTCAGCGGTTTCACCGTGGCTCCTGGCCGAACCATGCTGACTCGGCGTCCTGGATGGATGGTGTCCTGGCGGTGTCTCAGTAGGTCATTTGTAAACACAGGAGGATGGACACTATATTTTGTATGCACAGGTTGTGAAACACAGATCGATTGTGCACAATGAAAAGGATATATATATTGCACATATGATGGATATATAATTTGTACTAATATATGCACTGATCTTCATGTATATGATTATGATACCTTGACTCTGTTTTGTTTACATATGCAAATTGTAATTAGTAATGTCACTGCTTTGTAATGAGAGGACTGGTAAGAGCCCGAATAATGTCACATGTTTGCACGTGAGAAAGCCGGTGTGAGGCCGGTGAAACGTTGTTTCTTCCACGTCATGGAATAAATCCACCTTTGAATTCTACTACGTGGTGTGCTGCATCTATTTTCGTGGATAGATAGATAGATATGAGATAGATAGATATATATAAAATAGATAGATAATAGATATGAGATAGATAGATATGAGATAGATAATAGATATGAGATAGATAGATATGAGATAGATAGATATGAGATAGATAATAGATATGAGATAGATAGATATGAGATAGATATGAGATAGATAGATAGATAGATAATAGATATGAGATAGATAGATATGAGATAGATAGATCTGAGATAGATAGATAGATATGAGATAGATTATAGATACATAGATAGATATGCGATAGATATGAGATAGATAGATAGACAGGTAGATAGGTAGATAGATAGATAGATATGAGATAGATAGATATGATATATATATATATATATATATATATATATGTATGTGAGATAGATAGATAGACAGGTAGATAGGTAGATAGATAGATATGAGATAGATAGATGATAAAAATGAGATAGATAGATGATAGGTATGAGATAGATGACAGATATGAGATAGATATGACATAGATAGATATGAGATAGATAGATATGAGATAGATATGAGAGAGTTAGATAGATGACAGTCGCAAGGTAAGCTAGTTATGGTAATTTGGTGGAAACCATCACAGAACCCTAACAGATACCATAATAAGTCAATGAGGTCGGTCAAGTGCCGCAGCCTGGCACATCTCCTCACTCGACCTTATTCCCTAGGCCCCTCTTTATTTACTTGTAAAGCTCTGTACATCAGACAAGGAGTTGCGGGAAGAAGAGAGTAAGCAGGGAGGCAGTCTAGGTAGTGGCACTTGAGCAGCTCAGCTCTTCCTCCTTGACACCAGGCTGAAAAATAACAAGGAGATTTTATATGTTTGGCAGCCACCATTATCTCCAGGAACGGTACCATTTGCCTTTATACCCTAACAGTTGTCCATTTGTATCTGCAGATCTCAGCAGCAAATACAGTGACCCCCCGACTTATGATGGCCCCGACATATGATCATTTCAACATATGATGGCCTCTCAGAGCCCATCGTATGTTGAAGGCAGCATCGACAAATGATGCTGCTGTGTGTCGGGTCCATCGTACAAACAGCTATCTGACAGCGCTGACAACTTCAGCAACTGACAGATAGTTATTTAATGTGCCCCGTGTGCCCCGTTCTGCCTCCTGTTACTCACATGCTGTCCTGCTAACTCACACAGGCTACCACTGTGAGCTCCGTGTAAGCCCCTCCCCCCCCCCCCAGTGCAGCCATAGCCAATAGCCTGCAGCATCTTGCTGCAGGCATCCAATGAGCTGCTGGCTGCCCTCCCCTTCCTTTCCTATAGAGCTGTAGTCGGCAGGATGGTAATGGAGGACATTCTGTCCCCCCTGAAGGTATTTAAAGAACTGTACAGTACTATATGCGATGTCACACATCACATACAATACATATACACACTATACACCCCATACATCAATGTTTCCTTATCAGTGTGCCTCCAGCTGTTGCAAAACTATAACTCCCAGCATGCCCAGACAGTCAATGGCTGTACATGCATGCTGGGAGTTGTAGTTGTGCAACAGCTGGAGGCACCCTGGTTTGTTAAACACTCCCCATACACTCCACATACAATGGTCATCCCAGAACCAATTAGCAGTTTCCCATAGAGATATGTATTCAACATACAATGGTTCCGAGGCCCCAGAACCAATTACCATTTTTACATAGACATCTGTACTCGACATACGATGGTTTCAACATATGATGGTTCTCCTGGAACCAATTAATATCATATGTTGAGGGACCACTGTACAGGTGAAAGATTCTCTTTAAAAATCAGGTTGCAAATGCCTTCATAGCTAGTCGTCTTCTTTACTAACAAATGAATACAGTCTGGACAATACTCTGTGAGCTAAATATCCAGTACTCCAGACTTGCCTAGGCTGAATATAGTTGTGTAATAGAATTATGGCCTACCATTGTCTGTGATAAATAAACTTTATGCTGCAAATAATACACCAATAGTGTAATGTATGTAAGTGTATTAAAAAGTCACATTAAAAATAAGGTAACACTCCTAACAATACAACATATAATAAACCATAAGGAACAAACTATCCCTGAATAACCCCATTAAATTTAACCTTTTAGCTTCTCTCTCTAAATCCTTCTATGTTTTTTTTTATTTTTTTTATTTAATTTAATATCTGAGTGTTTTATGGTTAAATTAGTAGTCCAGTGGTGAACCCAGTGGTGAACAACTTATACCCTATCCTAAGGATAGGGGATAAGTTTGAGATCGCGGGGGGTCCGACCGCTGGGGCCCCCTGCGATCTCCTGTACAGAGCCCCGACAGCCCGCGGGAAGGTGGCGTGTCGACCTACGCATGAAGCGGCGGCCAACACGCCCCCTCAATACAACTCTATGGCAGAGCCGAAGGCTCTGCCATAGAGATGTATTGAGGTGGCGTGTCGGCCGCCGCTTCGTGCGGAGGTCGACACCCGCTATCTGGCCTTATCCCTTATCCTCAGGATAGGGGATACGTTTTTCACCACTGGACTACCCCTTTAATCTGTACATTTCAATAGTTACATACATAGCAAGGCTGAAAAAAGACACGTCCATCAAGTGTAACCAATGTGCCGGAGGAGTAGAAGAAGAAGTTGAAGAAATGTCTCATCTTGCTGTTGCCACATGTTCTATGCAATTTGATTTATTTAGTTTTTATGTAAAATAAAACTGGTGGCAAAGAAAATGTTTTTTTTTATTTATTTACATTTACCTGTAGGATATCATTCAGGAGAATCATATCCAATGAGTCCTGGGGCGAAGATATTGGGGGTGCAGAGGTAGCATTTTCACCGGGGCTCTGATGCCTTAGCGGGCCCAAAAGCACATCTGCCCCATAAGAGATCAGTATTATATTTGCATCGGGGCCCAGAAGCTACAAGTTATGCCTCTGGAGGGGTCCCAGGGCCTGGCCCACAAACCATTATCCGTAGTTGTCCAGGTTTTTCTTAAAGGGGTACTCCACCCTTAGACATCTTATCCCATATCTAAAGTATAAGGGATAAGATGTCAAATCGCGGGGGTCCCTCGCGGGGGTCCCCCTCCAATCTCTGTGCATCACCTGGCGTTCATTTAGAATGCCAGGTCCGTGCAGCGGGGGTCATGATGTCACGACCATGCCCCTTGTGATGTCACGACACACCCTCTCAACGTAAGTCTATGGGAGGGAGCATGGCAGCCATCAAGCACCCTCCCATAGACTTGCATTAAGGGGCGTGTAGATGTCAAGACCCCCACCGCCCCCTCCAAGCGTTCAGAACAAAAGGTTCCGAATGCTGGGACAGCAGAGTACCCCTTCAAAGACAGCCAACAGGTCCTATGTCAATGAGATACATTTTCTTGTAAGAACAAGTATATATGGCTCACGTTAGATGGGATGCCAGTAATAGACTCTGAATGTGGATGATTGAGGGAGCAATACATTATATTTCAAACAGGTCTCAAGAATCCTTGCTTTTTATTAAGTCTTATTGTAATTCTTTATTCATATAGTGCACACAGATTCTGCATACTCACAACCTAAATTTAACTTTCAACACATTTTGGAGTATGGGAGGAAACCCATACAAACCCCTTGCAGATGTTGTCTTTGGTGGAATTTGAACCTAGGACCCCAGTGCTGCAAGGCAACAGTGTTAACCACTGAGCCACTGAGCCACTGTGCTACCCTATTGTGTATAGTATTCCTTCTAATCAGATTCCAAAAATAAAATAAAAAATACAGCATTATGCCAAACCCAAAAATAATAATGCAATCAATGATAAAAGGTGGTATGGTATTCTCTACAGCTTATAGTAGGGAATTTAATGCAGTCAAAACAATTTTCACCAATTCTACATTCAGACTCTGTCTTAAAGGGGTACTGTGGTGTAAAACAAGTTTTTTTTAATCAACTGGTGCCATAAAGTTATACAGATTTGTAAATGATGTCTATATAAAAATCTTAATCCTTGCAGTACTTATCAGCTGCTGTATACTACAGAGGAAGTTGTGTAGTTCTTTCCAGTCTGACCACAGTGCTCTCTGCTGACACCTCTGTCCGTGTCAGGAACTGTCCAGACTAGGAGCAAATCCCTATAGCAAACCTATCCTGCTCTGGACAGTTCCTGACATGGACAGAGGTGTCAGCAGAGAGTACTGTGGTCAGATTGAAAATAAAGTAAAAAAGAAGCATACAGCAGCTGATAAGTACTGGAAGGATTAAGATGTGAATATGTAGAAAAATGAATGAGCAGAAATTGGTTATCTACTAGGGGATTTTTTTCTTGTGGGGATAGGAGATGTATGTTATGTAGATATGCCAAGAGGTTTCTTCTTCACTCTTATCCTTACCATTCATGTGTTTTCATTATTGATTCCTGTTTTTGGATTGGCTAGCATTTATTTTATATGTTTGTACATGACACTATATAGACTGTGAGTAAAATCACTTAGTGCTTGAAATGCGTTAGTATTCTGGATGTGCCATTCTGATGTTGGGTACTTGGAATTTTACTATCTGCTAAATAAAGAAAACTTCAATTGTATTTGTTATATACAATGGTTGAACTTTGGAAGACCATCAACATGCAAACATTTTAGATGTGCATCTGCTCGGAAGCCATGAGACCCAACTGACAGTCCTAAATATTAAACCTTTAAAAAGTTTTATTCAGGTGACTTTTCAGGATAAGCTGTTGTGTACGTACATGACGAACAGCACTATCTACCAGATCTCTGCTCTGTAAGCTCCATCTCTGATTTTAGTTATCTTTGAACTAGTAGTGTCGACTAGCTGCTATGATGTCTCCCATACACTGCAAACTCAGAAGAGTTGATCCTGCCCCCCTATATATTTATCTCAAACCCTTAGTAGCAGCAGCAGCATGGAAGATGTTATAGAACAGTACTGAGCATCTTGACCATAACCATAGTTGAAGGAAAGCAGTCTGCTTCTGCTGCAGTGGTTTCTCCTTCTAGGTATTGTGGGAATCAGATCATTACAACATGGTGCGTTCTGAAATGAACGGACTATCCATGACATGCAGGATCCTCCTTACTTTGTAGCTGCTCTTTTTACCATCTAATTGATAAAAAATGATTTATATTTTTCTGGGTCACTCTAAAAATAAAAAAGCCATACTTACCAACCTGAGTCCCCTGCAGCTTCTGCTGTAACAACATACAGTTCCCCTCTTGTCACTTTTTTTCTACTTCCGATATGGACTCTTCTCGGCACTGACCGCCTCCTCAGTCCCGGTGTCCTACCTCAGTCAGTGATTGGCTGAGCGGGCCATTACTACAGATTCAAATCAAGTGGCTCTTGTAAAGTATCAACAAATAGTTTTAAAAAAAAATTCTTGACTTTGTGGCCATTGTTTAGCTAGAGTGCTATAGAGATCAAAAGGCAAAGACACAGATGTAGCCTGATTGTTTTAGAGATGAAAGACTTAAAGCAGTACTCTGTCCCTAGACATCTTATCCCCTATCCAAAGGATAGGGGATAAGATATCTGATCGCAGGGGTCCCGCCGCTGCCCCCCCCCCCCCCACGATCTCCCTGCTGCACCTGGCATTCGTTTAGAGCGTCGGGTGCAGAGCCATCTGTGCCGGATGACTGACCATGCGGGGCAACGGCCATGCCCTGCTCGTGACGTCACGGCCATACCCCCTCAATGCAAGTCATAGACTTCCATTGAGGGGGTGTGGCCGTGATGTCTCGAGCAGGGCATGGCTGTTTCCCCGCATGGTCAGTCATCCGGCACAGTCATAGACTTGCATTGAGGGGGTGTGGCCGTGATGTCTCGAGCAGGGCATGGCTGTTTTCCCGCATGGTCAGTCATCCGGCACAGAGCGAAGTTCGCTCCGTGCACTGAATATCTGGGGTGCCGTAGCCGAGATCACGAGGATCCCCAGCAGCGGACCCCCCGTGATCAGACTTCTTACCCCCTATCCTTTGCATAGGGGATAAGGTATCTAGGGGCAGAGTATCCCTTCAATATTTGTATTGTAATAATGGAGGGTTTTCTTATCATTACTTCGTTCACCAGTATTCGGAAGTCAGACTGATAAACAATTTATATTTATGTAACCAAGTGTGTGATCTAAGTGGACCGTTCATCTGACCACGTTGAGAGTAATAGAATTGGTCTTCTCTGATACTGCAATACCCTGGCAAGTTTCCAAGGCGAAGGTTCAGATTGACAATCCGCTCTATAAATCACAATCAGGAAACAATCAGCTTCAATAATGAACATTCTGCTATTCTCATCGCCGCAGAGTCTCTCATTAAGAAATAGAGATATTTAAAAGAGAATAATGACGACTATTATGGATCTGAAAATCTGAAGGCATCAAACTACTTTGTTACAATTGAGAATAAAAAAAAAACAAAAAACATTGTAATAATAGAATGATGTAAACTGATTACACAAGGTGGACAGAAAGACCTGCATTATGGAAGAAAGAGAATGTCTACCCTTGAATGCCCTTCAATTATGTAAATATGTCTGCATCAAATGTTAACTGTGAGTTATTCTGTCAGCAAGTGTTCGATCCCTCTATAGCGCCTTCACAGGAGAAATGGCACATTGCAAATTTCCTATTACAATAAATGAGCTGTCCAAGGCACAGACATCCTAGGTCCCCAAGAGAAAGAGGAACTCTTTTTAGTATACCTTAAAGGGGTACCCTGCCCATAGGCATCTTATCCCCTATCCAATGGATAGGGGATAAGATGTCTGATTGCCGGGGTCCCGCCGCTTGGGACCCCCGTGATCTCCCTGCTGCACCTGGCGTTCGTCTAGAGCATTGGGTGCAGCCCTTGAGGCTTGTGATGTCATGGCTGCGCCCCCTCAATGCAAGTCTATGGGAGGGGGCGTATCAGCCGTCATGCCCCCTCTCATAGACTTGCATTGAGGGGGCGTGGCTGTGACATTAAGAGCGGGGCGCAGCAGTGACATCACAAGCCTCCGCCCCACATTGCCAGTCATCTGGCACTGAGTGAAGTTCGCTCTGTGCACCGCATGTCTGGGGTGCCGCAGCCAAGATTGCGGGGGTCCCCAGCAGTGGGACCCCCGTGATCACACATCTTATCCCTATCCTTTTGCTAGTGGATAAGATGTCTAGGGGCTGAGTACCCCTTTAACAGAGAAAACATTCTCTATCTCCTCATCAGGCTCTTTTCCTGTTGCCCCTTCTAAACATATCAATTACTCTGAAAAACAGCTCAAGTGCATTTTGAGAGAAAAGACAGAATTTCCTCTTCCTGAGGGGTCAACTTACATTCTGCCCATAAAAGTCCATAGAGAGGATAGGAGGGAAGAGGGAGTGGAGGTGGGAGTTGCTGGAAAGAGCCAAAAGCATACAGATAGGCTGCAGAGAAACTAAAGAAGATTTTAATAAGTATTAGATTTCGCCACAGTGGTGGATTCACAGCTTAAACTGCTCAGTAATGATCTAAAATGTCCTCTGTGCTGCTGCTTCTGAGGGGTACAGGATCAGCTCTTCTGTGTGTATGGAGACATCAGAGGAACAAGTCTACACCGACTAGTTCAGAGACAACTGAAATTAGAGATGGAGCTTACAGAGCAGAAATCTGGTATCATATGCAATTTATAGCCTGGCTATAAATAGTGCTCCTTCTCCATACAACAGCTTATCCTGAGAAGTCACCAAAAAAAAAACCTTTTAAAGGACAAATACTTAGGACTGTTAGTTGGGTCCCATAGCTCCCAAGCAGATGACATCTAGAGTTTTTACATACCGTATATACTGTAGATGGTCCTGTATATACTAGACCCTAGCTGGTCCAGCGATTGATAAAGTCTAAGCTTACCCCTGATTCAAAATAGATGGACCAAATGGTCCTTTTCTGCTGACAGTCTTCTACATTTTTATATCAGAGGACCAAATACAATAGTCCCTATGGAATGCTATGCATGTATGTCATGGTAAACACATGCAAGAGGTGAAGATCCCCGGGGCTCCGGTTCAATGATCTGACGAAGAGGGGGTCCCACCCCTCGAAACGCGTTATCTGTGATCTATCCAAATAAAATCCGGTTATTATATCTTTAACCGTGTCCGGCTACTTCTTACTGCCACGATCCCAGCCAAGCTATTCTACAGGAGTGAGCGCTCGAACACACCTTTTTTACACATGAACCGGAGCCCCGGGGATCTTCACCTCTTGCATTCTCCAGACGTCCAGGAATCCCAGGACGCCACGGTGTGAGCTGCACCCCCTGATTTCACTATTCCCTTTGCAATGGGATACAAGCGCGATATGGTGTTGTGCCCACTGCACAACACCAGAAGGTGAGCACGTTTTTTTCACCTCTTTGTCTTCGTTATATCTGAAAACTTTTATGGCACATTGTTGCGCTTCCCTTTTGTGTTTCCAATTTTTTCTGCATATCGAGCATGGTAAACACATGGTGATCTGAGCTTTTTAACCACCTATATGCCACCTTCAATAAGACAGACAGCATCTAGGTGGCTTAACAGGGGGATGGGAATTAACAGGGACCAGTCATCAAATTTTACCCCATATAACTAATAGCAACACTTAAAATCTGCTTTCTCACCATGTCCCCTCCAGGCTGTCCTTGCTTTTGGATATGATATCATCCTGCGCCGTATGCTAATGCCCTGCAAGTAGTCCCAGAGTGTGTGGCATTCTCATGTAGTCACCGCTGATCTGGGCTGTAACCACTCCTACTAGGTTTGATCGACAGCCGGCACCGCTGATGACACTGCTCTTCTCCCTCTGTTCACTGGGTAGAGTACTGGGTAGAGTAGTGACGCAGGCCGTATATGTCACGCTTCGCGCTCTGGCCACACGCACCGACCGCGAGCACATTGTTACTGTGTCCCCGGCTGCTGGCGGGGCTGGGATTCGCATTGCAGGAGTCCCAGTCCATTATTCACCACGCTCTGCTGCTGCCCCCTCCACTGTGTCTCAGCTTCAGCGCGCATGTCCTCGTCTCCTAGGGCGCACGCACACTGGAGCTCTGAAATATAAAGGGCCAGTACGCCCATAATTAGTTGTACATCTGACACTAATCTATAAAGTCCCTGCACCTTCCACACTTCCCTGCCAGACCTTCAGTGCCCCTAGCCCAAGACTAAGCATTCAATTTTGCCTGTTTGCCTTAGCCGGGTTTCCAGACCTTCCCGCTACGTTATTTGACTCCGCACCTTTGCCGCCTGCCTTGACCTTCTGCTACATTTGACTTCGCTACTGCCTTATCCTTTGGTACCTCGCCTTGCCCAGCTACCTGGGTGGTCGAGCCATGTCAGGGGTAGCGATCTGGGTGTCGCCTGCTGCAGCAAGCCTATCCTGCCTTGCGGCGGGCTCTGGTGAAGACCAGCGGCACCTTAGACTCCGCTACCCGATACGGTCCTTGTCATCAGCCACACAGGTTAGAAGATCCACATCCAGCTCCGTAACAGTATAAAGGTAATATGTTATGTACACCACATGGTGAACATTAGGAGGAACATGACTCCCAGTAGTCCTGGAGAAAGAGGTGCTTTCTGTGTGATCCCGTGCAATGCTGTAATGATAACCATGGATAGGTGGTGAAAATGAAAAAGGTGTTATTGTGTAAAAGAACATCAGACAACATGTTTTGAAGGTATTATGGCCTTCCTACTCTGGTCCATAGGTAAATGCTTTATAGAATCAGTTTAAATAGCATTAAAGGAAATCTGTCATCAGTGTCACCTGAACAAACCTGCAAACAGGTAGTGCAGGTGACACTGATGACAATGGTACTTACCTGGTCCCATTCCGTGCTGTGGTTCTGAGGCAATCCTCTTTGGTATCTTCAGCTCCGGTCCCGACTTGGAGCATGGGCGGTGCTTAGTGACGTCACCGCTGCTGTTCTCTGCTGGGTCCTGCTGGGTCCTGCTGCTAGCAAACAGCAGCAGTGACGTCACTAAGCTCCGCCCATGCTCCAAGTCAGGCCCGGTACTGAAGATGCTGAAGAGGATTGCCTGAGAACCACAGCACGGAACGGGACCAGGTAAGTACCGTTGTCATTAGTGTCACCTGCACTACCTGTCTGTACCAACAGATTAGTGCAGGTGACACTGATGACAGGTTTTCTTTAAGTGCCTTAAAATGGCGCCATTTCTAAATACTAAGATAATCTTGGGGGGGGGGGGGCGGGGAAGAACAACCCTCATACTGATACATTAATGGGAAATAAACAAAATAAGCTATAACTTTCTGAATAGGGCAATTTGGAAACAAAGAAATTAAGCTGTGAAGCCTTGCTGGTACTTATCTTCTTACAAACTGTTATTTCAAAACAAAGATTTTAGGAGAAAAAGGGTCCTTGGAAATGCCTTATATGTGGGAGCAACTTATAAGAACCCAATGCCTTTGTCCGGTACTTCCATTCATTGTCACATAAATATGGGTGATCTTAAAATGAACTCTGTCTTTAAATACTCCATTATTTTCTGCAGGTTTTTTTTTTTTTTTTTTTACAATTTATGTTTTTATTTTCTATTTAGTGCAGAACAAAGTAACTATAATAAGGAAAAACATCAAGAAGAAGAGTCCATTAACCCATACCACTGCCACAACAATAATACAAAGGCGTACGATGCCAGACAGAAAGAACAAAACATGGCCAAAAAGAAACTCTGCATTGCAGCAGCCATTTGCCTGGCGTTTATTGTAGCAGAAATTGCAGGTAACATTCATAAAGTGTACACTGTTATATTCTAGGGATGGAACGGAACTTAAAGGGGTACTCCGGCGCTTAGACATCTTATCCCCTATCCAAAGGATAGGGGATAAGATGCCTGATCGTGGGGGTCCTGCCGCTGGGGACCCCCATGATCTTGCACGCAGCACCCCAGTAAAAATCAGTCCCCGGAGCATGTTTGCTCTGGGTCTGATTACCGGTGACCACGGGGCAGGCGGCGTGTGACGTCACTCCTCCGCCCCCGTGTGACGTCATGCTCTGCCCCTCAATGCAAGCCTATGGGAGGGGGTGTGACAGCTGTCAAGCCCCCTCCCATAGGCTTGCATTGAGGGGCGGAGCGTGACGTCACACGGGGGCGGAGGCGGGACGTCACACGCCGCCTGCCCGTGGTTGGACATGAATGGAGGGGGCGTGGCAGGCGTGGCATGACGTCACATCTCCAGTCCCGGAAACACAGAGGTTTCGGAGACTGGAGTGCAGCCGGTCATAGAATGCGGGTGCTGCACGGAGATCGCTGGGGTCCCCCTGTGATTAGATATCTAATGCCCTATCCTTTGAATCGGGGATAAGATGTCTATGGCCGGAATACCCCTTTAACACGACAGCATTTCCAAGCAAAATCCAACTGAAAATTTTTATTTGAAATTCCCAATGTATTTAATGGAATTCTGCTGAACTGTGCACACGGTGGAATTTCCTTGGGAGAAACATCTTCCAGGGAAAATCCTATTTCAACCTCTGCTTAAAGAATTGACGTGAATTCTTATGGCGGAATTCGCATCACTGCATAAAATTCCGTCAGGGCCAATTCACACTACGTATTTTCTGAACGGAATTCTGCTCTGAAATTCCACTGCGTTAAATCTGGTGCATTGTTTTTAGTAGGATTCTGCTGCACTATTCACACAATGGAATTTCCATGGTGGATATTCAGCCATGAAAATTCCATATCCCAGACTCTGTAAAAAGGATTAAAGGGGTACTCTGCTGGAAAACATTTTCTTTTAAATCAACTAGTGCCAGAAAGTTATACAGATTTGTAAATTGCTTCTATTTAAAAATATTAAAGGGGTTATCCAGGAAAAAACTTTTTTTTTTTATAAATCAACTGGCTCCTGAAAGTTAAACAGAATTGTAAATTACTTCTATTAAAAAAATCTTAATCCTTTCAGTACTTATGAGATTCTGAAGTTAAGGTTGTTATTTTCTGTCTAAGTGCTCTCTGATGACACGTGTCTCGGGAACCGCCCAATTTAGAAGCAAATCCCCTTAGAAAACCTCTTATAAACTGGGCAGTTCCCGAGACACGTGTCATCAGAGAGCACTTAGACAGAAAATAACAACCTTAACTCCAGAAGCTCATAAGTACTGAAAGGATTAAGATTTTTTAATAGAAGTAATTTACAAATCTGTTTAACTTTATATATATATATATATATATATATATATATATATATATAAAAATCCCAAAATAAGCAGCACATCGAGGTAATGAAAAAGATGTAGGTAGGGTGCACGCATGCTGGAGCCACGGTCCACTGGTTCCTTAATGATAAACGTAGTAATATGCAGCACACCAAAATTCAAGTGCAAAGTGCTTTTTATTCCATGAGGTACAAAAGCGACGTTTCGCCGGCCTCACGCCAGCATTCTCAAGTGATATATATATATAAAATTCTGGATAACCCCTTTAATCCTTTCAGTACTTATCAGCTGCTGTATGATCCACAGGAAGTTCTTTTCTTTTTGAATTTCCTATCTGTCTGACCACAGTGCTCTCTGCTGACATCTCTGTCCATGTAGGGAACTGTCCAGAGCAAGATAAGTTTGCTATGGGGATTTGCTCCTATTCTGGACAGTTCCTAAAATGGACAGAGGTGTCAGCAGAGAGCACTGTGGTCAGACAGAAAGGAAATTCAAAAAGAAAAGAACTTCCTGTGGAACATACAGCAGCTGATAAGTACTGAGAGGATTAACATTTTTAAATAGAAGTAATTTAAAAATCTGACTTTCTGGCAGCAGTTGATTTAAAAGTAAATGTTTTCCAGTAGAGTACCCCTTTAAGATGTTCATTCCTTTGGCAGAATCCACTCAGAAATGCATTGCCATCTATGGAGATGGAACATTTCCAAATGTCCCTAGTGCTGGCCTGTTCTGCTGGGGCCAGATACAGATAGAATCTCCGCCCGCATTATCTGGTGGAGATTTCATAGTATGAATTAACCCTTACATTTCCAGGAGAAATAACAAAGGAAGAGCACAACACTCCGATTTTGCCATGCAGGAATATGTCGTTGATATACGTCGCTTACTATTATCTTTGTTTATGAAATATTTCCCATAGGGTGATTTCTGCCAGTGTATAGCAGCCACCAAGTGCCTTATTTGCAAATATTTAAAAAAATCATGTGACGGTAAATCGAATTTCCTCAAAAGAACAAAAAGTTGTACCGTGAGAAATATCTGACAATGAATATATTCCTTTATTTTCCCAATATTTAAAGGGGTGCTCCGCTGATCAGCGATGTGAACAAACCATTCCGAATGCTGGAGTCGGCGCCGGGAGCTCGTAATGTCATAGCCTCGCCCCCTCATGACATCACGCCCGCCCCCTCGATGCAAGTCTATGGGAGGGGGCGTGACAGTCGTCACGCCCCCTCCCATAGACTTGCATCGAGGGGGTGGGATGTGATGTCATGAGAGGGCGGGGCTATGACATCACAAGCTCCCGGCGCCGGCTCCAGCTCCAGCATTCGGAACGGTTTGTTCCAAACACTGAGCAGTGGAGTACCCCTTTAAGATCTGTGTCTATGAGTAAAAGTTGGAGCGCTGCTATTGGAGTCTCTGAAAAACAAATAAGATTTAGAAGGCGCTTGGTGGTCGCATATTTCCACACTGACAGAGTAGAACTAATAGTCGGGCTTATTGGTTTTAGCATCTTACTAGACAGGGCCTCTTTAATGGTATTAACTATGGGATTCATGTTAGCTTGTTCTAGACCTAGAGGAGCCTTAGAAAGCTGAATCCCTAGGTATTTGATACCATCTTTAGCCTCAACAAATGAATAGGTATGTATTATGTGTAATACATACCTATTCATTAAAGGGGTACTCCAGTGGAAAACTTTTTTTTTTTTTTAAATCAACTGGTGCCAGAAAGTTAAACAGATTTGTAAATTACTTCTATTAAAACATCTTAATTAATACCACAGAGGAAATTATTTTCTTTTTAGAACACAAGCTCTCTGCTGACATCATGACCACAGTGCTCTCTGCTGACATCTCTGTCCATTTTAGGAACTGTCCAGAGCAGCATATGTTTTCTATGGGGATTTTCTCCTACTCTGGACAGTTCTTAAAATAGACAGAGATGTCAGCAGAGAGCACTGTGGTCATGATGTCAGCAGAGAGCTCTGTGTTCTAAAAAGAAAACAATTTCCTCTGTAGTATTCAGCAGCTAATAAGTACTGGAAGGATTAAGATTTTTTAATAGAAGTCATTTACAAATCTGTTTAACTTTCTGGCACCAGTTGATGAAAAATAAATAAATAAATAAAAGTTTTCCACCGTAGTACCCCTTTAACTGTTGACCAATATTGTCCACAGGTCCAGTCTACTCTTACTCTGTAGGTTGACATTTTTATTGCTTATTAATAAAGTGCAGTTTGTCTACTTTTTCTTTAGGTGGTTACATTGCAGGAAGCCTGGCCGTGGTAGCTGACGCCGCTCACCTTTTTGTTGATCTTTCTAGTTTGTTAATCAGTCTTTGCTCCCTGTGGTTGTCATCAAAACCAGCAACAAAAAGACTCACCTACGGCTGGTACAGAGCAGGTAAAAAATTTGAAGTCAATGTTCTGTGGGAAATGTTTTTTTTCTAGAAATGTTAATAAAATCCCAACTGGAATAGAACTGGGGTCTAGGCTGCCTTCCTAAGAGGATTTATCAGGCAGAAGTGAGTGATGTCCAATCCTCAGGAAAAGCCATCAATTGCGGATTGCTAGGGTGCCGACCTTCCCCAACTGAATTGCGTGCAAAGTTATTTTCCGAGACTATTATAATGAAACCTAAAAGCCTGTAAGGCGGTAAAAATGATCTTTTAAAATAATCAGGTTGACAAAAAAAGGGAAACTGCCCGATCCCCCACTGTTGCTTTGCCAACACTTGTTGGATCCTTGTGATCACAGCTACCTGATCCTCTCTCGACTTAGGGAAATACCCACTCAGCCGCTTCAGTGAGCATCAGGATAGTCTAATCAGTGAGGTTTTTTTTTTTTAAAGTCAAACTCAAATAGAGAAAAAAACATGGACATGGGCAAAGCAACAGTGGGGGATCGGGCAGTTTCCCTTTTTTTGTCAACCTGATTATTTTAAAAGATCATTTGTACCGCCTTACAGGCTTTTAGGTTTCATTATAATAGTCTCGGAAAATAACTTTGCACGCAATGCAGTGGGGGAAGGTTTCTGATCCAGCAGGCTGCCTCCCAGGCGGCCCTCACTTCAACGGGGTTTTTTTTTTTAAAGTCAAACTCAAATAGAGAAAAAAACATGGACATGGACACCTTAAAAAAAAAAAAAATAATAATAATAATAATAATAATATATATATATCACTGGACAGATCCTTTGAGAGAAGTCAACAAAATAATATTGGTAGAGGTCCAACTCCCGGTGCCCCTACAAATAATCTAAATGGAGTTGTTCCACTATAGAGTAACAGAAAAAGATATCCGGCTATGCTATGATTCCTTCCTAAAATGTAAGCATATGCTGCTGATTTAATGCTATAAGTCCAAAGATCAGTGTAGGTGGTGCTTCACGCTGAGATAAGGCAAGTGAATAACTGAACACATAAGAAAAAGAATTACGGGGCAGCTCACCAGTTTCAGGGGGCTGACGAAGCACCAAAGGGTGCGATACGGCTGTGGCCCTGATGTCTGATTCCCCCCGTAACATCTCAGCCTCCCCGTTCTCCCACCGCCTGACCGCGATGCTACAACTCTAAATGGAGTGTTGCAGTAACTAAGTTGTTTATCGCGGCACAGAACATACATATATACAGTCATGGCTGTGCCCGATACTGCACCGTAGACGCATTATTTTGTGTTTTTGTGTTTGGGTGAAGAATGATAGGCGGCAAAAACACTTTAACCCAATAAGACTAAGCCCTACCCCGAGAGGAGTAACTTGTAGCTTCTGAGCCTCAATGAAAAATCTCCAATAGGGCCCCATGTTCCATTTATAGTACTGGTCTCTCATGGGGCCGATGTGCTTTGGGGACCCCTTAGGCACCAGGGCCCCATTGGAACTGCTAATTCTGCACCCTCTATAGTTACTCCCCTGCCTACCCCTTTGGAAACTGATTCCTTCAAACAATATTGAATATTAGTGCCATATTCCCACAAAATTGTTTCTTTATTACCTAGGTTTAGTGTATGTTTAGAAGACCACCAATATCTAAAGCAATTGATACATTTATGTTACGGCCCTTTAAGCAAATTATGAAGGAGTCAACCAGCTTTTCTCTTGTATTATCTGAAAAATGCCCAATATCAGCAAATGAAATATCTCTCGTAATATGAATTTTTCTTGGAGCTTGGAGAATTTTTCCAACACAGCATTTTATTTTTTTCTATATCTTTTTAGAAATTGTTGGTGCCTTGCTTTCTATGGTCACCATATGGGTGGTGACGGGAGTGTTGGTCTATCTGGCTTGTGAAAGAATCCTCCATCCGGATTACACCATTGACGGCGCCGTGATGCTCATGACATCTGTCTGTGCATTAGGCGCCAATATAGTGTGAGTTGTGTTATTATGTTACTGATTTGTTGGTAGTTTTTCCTTTTTTGTAGTATACAAAAATTGTAATAAAAATAAATAGCACAAAACTGAGACATTTAATGATCACAGAATACAATTTTTTATTACATTGTCTTTTCTATAGACTGAATTCTAATTTATTCATATACTGCATAAACAATTTTACACTGAGAGTAAAAATATCCTTTATTATTTTGAATACATTTATTTACCTTCAGTATACATGTCTAATATATATATTCTTTTTCTAAAGTATTTAAAGGGGTACTCCCGTGGAAAACTGTTTTTTTTTTTTTTTTAAATCAACTGGTGTCAGAAAATTAAACAGATTTGTAAATTACTTCTATTAAAAAAAAAATCTCAATCCTTCCAGTACTTATTATCTGCTGAATACTACAGAGGAAAAGGGTTTTCTTTTTGGAACACAGAGCTATCTGCTGACATCACGAGCACAGTGCTCTCTGCTGACATCTCTGTCCATTTTAGGAACTGTCCAGAGCAGCATGTGTTTGCTATGGGGATTTTCTCCTACGCTGGACAATTCTTAAAATGGACAGAGATGTCAGCAGAGAGCACTGTGGTCATGATGTCCGCAGAGAGCTCTGTGTTCCAAAAAGAAAACCATTTCCTCTGTAGTATTCAGCAGCTAATAAGTACTGGAAGGATTAAGATTTTTTAATAGAAGTAAATTACAAATCTGTTTAACTTTCTGGCACCAGTTGATTTAAAAAAAAAAAAAAAAAAAAGTTTTCCACGGGAGCACCCCTTTAAGTCAACAAAGCTATCTGACTTAACACATTTACATTCAGTATTTTATATTTTTTATTGTATTAAAAAATCTGAATACAAATTGAGTTTTAAAAATACAGTTATGTTACTCACCATCAAATATTATTTATTTGGAGCTTTTTATGTTGTTTTTCTAATTTACCCATATTCCTGAAATCTTGCAGTTTCACTCTGAGTCTCATTATAGAATGACATTTCCTGTTTCGTAGAGATCAGTTTTCAGAGGTCATTTTAATGTCATCTTACAGAGAGGCATTACAGTGAAAGTTAACACCTGTGTAGATAATACAGGATTCACCTTTCACAATAGGTGATGGTCACAGCTCATCTACTCTACTACTGCTTCATGAAAGGCTGACCATTCCGATTCTGCAGAGAATACTTTTCAGTAGTCATTACATTATTATCACGATTTAGATTACAATCAAAGATTACATCTTTATATAGATAATAAAGGATCCACCATTCACACCACCACTGGTCACTAAGCTTCATAAAGGCTGACCATTCCTGTTTTGCAGAAATCACTTCTCAGCCATCATCACATTTTTATCTCAGAGAGGATTAAAATGAAAGCTAACACTTCTATTGTAAAGATGAAGTGGTGTCGCTCCGGTGGGGTGGTGTCTCTCCGGCGGGGTGGTGTCGCTCCGGAGGGGTGATGTCGCTCCGATGTCCATTTGCCCAGTGACTTTGAGTATGGTTAAGTATAGTGCCTATATATCGTTGTAGCTAACTTTGCCATGTAATTGTTTACATTTACATCTATTGCACTTTACTCATTTTGGGATATGCATTTTATATGTGCCTGATGTGTTAATTTCTTTTGGGCTGTAATTGTTACACTGGAGTGACACATTATTTTTTATCCCCCTCCTTGGGTGGAATCCTTCCATTTTTTAACCCCTTAAGGATGCAGGGCATACCCGTACGCCCCCTTTCCCGAGTCCTTAAGGACTCAGGGCATACAGGTACGCCCTGTGTCTCTCTGGTCCCCGCCACTTACCGGGCAGGGACCGGACTGGGATGCTTGCTGAGATCGTTCAGTAGGCATCCCGGCATATCACTGAGGGGGGTCCTGAGACAAACCGGCGATCTGTGGTTATTCGGGGTCATCTGGGTCATGTGGGACCCGATGACCCAGAAAAGGAGAGTGACCAGAGGTGGCAGCAGCATGAGTAGACTATATAGTGGCTGATTGACACAGCGGGGAGGTGGCGGTAGCATGAGGAGACCATATAGTGGCTGAATGGCACAGCCTGGAGTTGGCGGCAGCATGAGGAGACTATATAGTGACTTAATGACACAGCCTGGAGGTGGCCACAGCTTCAGGAGATCATATAGTGGCTGCATGGCACAGCCTGGAGTTGGCGGCAGAATGAGAAGACCATATAGTGGCTGAATGACACAGCCTGGAGTTAGTGGCAGCATGAGGAGACTATATAGTGGCTTAATGACACAGCCTGGAGTTTGGGCAGCATGTGGAGACCATATCGTGGCTTAACCCCTTAAGGACCCAACCCATTTTCACCGCAAGGACTCGGCATTTTTTGCACAGAGAGTGAGTTTTTCTGAAATGGTTTTTGGGGGGCATGTCACATTTAGGAAGCCCCTATGGTGCCAGAACAGCAAAAAAAAAAAAAAAAAGAATGAAATACTGTTATGGAAACTGCGCCCCTCATGGAACGTAACAAGGGGTCCAGTGAGCCTTAACACCCCACAGGTGTTTGCCGACTTTTCGTTAAAGTTGGATGTGTAAATGAATAATTTTTTTTCACTAAAATTATGGTTTTCCCCAAATTTTACATTTTTACAAGGGGTAATAGGAAAAAATGTCCCCCAAAATTTGTAACCCCATCTCTTCTGAGTATGGAAATACCCCATGTGTGGACGTCAAGTGCTCTGCGGATGCTACAATGCTCAGAAGAGAATGAGTCACATTTGGCTCTTGGAAAGCAAATTTTGCTGCAATGGTTTTTGGGGGGCATGTCGCATTTAGGAAGCCCCTATGGTGCCAGGCCAGCAAAAAATAAATCCCACATGGCCTACTATTTTGGAAACTACACCCCTCAAGAAACATAACAGGGGGTACATTGAGCCTTAACACCCTACAGGTGCATTTCACTAAAATCCCCCCCCCCCGCGCCCCCCGAATTTACCATTTTTACAAGAGGTTATAGGAGAAAATGCACCCCATGTGTGGATGTAAATTGCTCTATGGGTGCACTACAATGTTCAGAAGAAAAGGAGCGCCATTGGGCTTTTGGAGAGAGAATTTGTTTTGGAATGAATTTGCGTTTACAAGAATTTGTTTGTCCATGTGCGTTTACAAAGCCCCCGTGCTACCAGAACAATGGACCCACCCCACATGTGACCCTATTTTGGAAACTACATCCCTCACAGAATGTAATATGGAGTGAAGTGAGCATTTACACCCCATTGGTGTTTGACAGACTTTTTTAACAATGGGCTAAGCAAATGAAAAATAAAATGTTTCATTTTCATGGACCACTGTTCAAAAAATCTGTCAGGCACCTGTGGGGTGTAAATGCTCACTGCACTCTATATTACATTACATGAGGGGTGTAATTTCCAAAATGGGGTCACATATGGGGGGGGGGGGTTCCAGAGTTCTGGCACCATGGGGCCATTGTAAACACACGTGGCCTTCAATTCCAGCCAAATTCTCTCTCCAAAAGCCCAATGGCGCTCCTTTTATTCTGAGCCCTGTAGTGCGCCAGCAGAGAACTTTACATTCATACATGGGGTATTTATATACTCAGCAGAGATGGGGTTACAAATTATGGGGGGACTTTTTTCCTATTACCCCTTGTGAAAATGAAAAATTTAAGATAACACCAGCATTTTAGTGAAAAAATAAAAAACTTTAAGTTTCACGTCCAACTTTAATGAAAACTCTTCGAAGGCTCACTATACCCCTTGTTATGTTCCGTGAGGGGTGTAGTTTCCAAAATGGGGTCACATGTGGGTGTTTTTTTGCTGTTTATGTCAGAACTGCTGTAATGATCATCTACCCCTGTACAAATACCTCAAATGTACATGCCGTTCTCACTCTTGAGCCTTGTTGTGCGCCCGCAGAGCATTTTACGTTCACATATTGGGTATTTCCATACTCAGGGGAAATTGTGTTACAAATTTTTGGGGTCTTTTTTCCCCTTTTACCTCTTGTAAAAATGAAAAGTATGGAGCAACACCAGGTTGTTAGTGTAAAAAATTACTTTTTTTACAATAACATGCTTGAGTAGACCCCAACTTTACCATTTCATAAGGGGTGAAAGGATGAAAGCCCCCCCCCCCAAATTTGTTAGGCAATTTCTCTCGAGTAATACCCCATATGTGTCCCTAAACTGTTGCCTTGAAATACGACAGGGCTCCGAAGTGAGAGAGCACCATGCGCATTTGAGGCCTAAATTAGGGATTTGCATTGGGTAGGACATAGGGGTATTTTACGCCAGTGATTCCCAAACAGGGTACCTCCAGCTGTTTCTAAACTCCCAGCATGCTTGAACAGTCAATGGCTGTCCGGCAATACTGGGAGTTGTTAATTTGCAACAGCTGGAGGCTCCATTTTGGAAACAGTGCTGTACAAGACATTTTTCATTTTTATTGGGTGGGGGGGACTGTGTAGGGGTATGTGTATATGTAGTGTTTTTGACTTTTTATTTTGTGTAGTGTAGTGCAGTGTAGTGTAGTGTTTTTAGGGTACATTCACATGGGCGGGTTTACAGCGAGTATTCCGCTGGGAGTTTGAGCTGCAGCGGAAAATTTGCTGCATCTCAAACTTGCAGCGAGAAACTCACTGTAAACCCGCCCATGTGAATGTACCCAAACCTCCAGCTATTGCAAAACTACATCTCCCAACATGCCCTTTGGCTGTCCGTGCATGCTGTGGGTTGTAGTTATGCAACAGCTGGAGGCACACTAGTTGCAACACACTGAGTTTGTTACTTAAATCAGTGTTTCCCAACCAATGTGCCTCCAGCGGTTGCAAAACTACAACTCCCAGCATGTACGGTCTATCAGTGTATGCTGGGAGTTGTAGTTTGCAACACTGAGTTAGGTAACACACTCTCAGTGTTAGGTAACAAACTCTCCAGTATGCCTTCAGCTTTTGCAAAAACTACAACTCTCAGCATGCAGTGACAGTAGAAGGGCATGCTGGGAATTGTAGTTATGCAACAGCTGGAGGCACACTGGTTGGGAAACACTGAGTTAGGAAACAGACAATGTAGGAAACCAGTGTGCCTCCAGTTATAGCAAAAATACTACTCCCAGCATGCCCAAACAGCCAAAGGGCATGTTGGGAGTTGTAGTTATGCAACAACTGGAGGAAAACAGTTTGGAGACCACTGTACCCCTCCAGATGTTGCAAAACCTCAACTCCAAGCATGCTCAGACTGCCCAGGCATGCTGGGAGTTGTAGTTCGGCAACATCTGAAGGGCTGGCCTGGACATCTGCCTGGACAATCTGGGCATGCTTGGAGTTGAAGTGTTGCAACATCTGGAGGGCTACAGTTTGGACACCACTGTATAGTGGTCTCCAATCTGTGCCCTTCCCGATGTTGTAAAACTACAACTCCCAGCATGCCCAGACAGCCAAAGGCTGTCTGAGCATGCTGAGAGTTGTAATTTTGAAAGTCCTAGAAGCAGCAGTAAAGATCACTTTACAGCGATCTTCACTGCTGCCTCAGAGACCGTCGCTACCTCCACTTGCCTGCCGGTCCTTCCCGTTGCCTGCTCCACTTGCCAGTCCCTGTCCCCGCATGCTCCCAAGGTACCTGCCGCCGGTCCCCCTGCATCAACGGCCCCCGCCGCCATCTTCCCCCGCTCTGCCCAGACCGGGGCGGGCAGAGCGGGGGATCTGAACTCTCACCCCGGCCCCTGCCCTGCGATTGGCTGGTCAGTCTCTGACAGCTCCGATCATCCCTATTTTCCAGGCTATCGGGTCACCAGAGACCGTATCAGCCCGGAATCGGCGCAAATAGCCAACATGGGGGGGCAGGGTCCCCAGGCATTGTCACAGGATGCCTGCTGAATTATTTCAGCAGGCATCCTGCTCCGGTCCCCGCCTGGCACCCGGCGGGGACCGAAATTCCCACGGGAGTACAGATATGCACTCTGTCCTTAAGTCTCAGGGAGCCAGGGTGTACTGTCCTTAAGTCCCAGGGAGCCAGGGCGTACATGTACGCCCTAGGTCCTTAAGGGGTTAATGACACAGCCTCGAGTTGGCGGCAGCATGAGGAGACCATATAGTGGCTGAATGATGCAGCCTGGAGGTGGCAGCAGCATGAGGTGAATATATGGTGGCAGTATGAGACAGCTTGAAGCTGGCATCAGCATTAGGAGAACATATGGTGGCAGAATGAGACAGCTTGGAGGTGGCAGCAGCAGCATCATGAGTACTGAAAGTGACCCGGTGACAGAGTGGTGCGGTGTGTGGCAATACCAGTACCCGGTGACGAAGATGGGTGAAAAAAGGAGAACTTGGCATCAGATGTGTGGCATCAGGCAGGTGGCAGGATCAGAATAGTAGCTGAGGCAGGTAGTCAGAAGAAAACGGTCTCTTTTCTAAAAGTTTTAGTGTACACAAGAAAGTATTGAGGATATGCATTATGTAAAACTTAACTTTTCATAATATGCTTAGGATAAAATATATGGACTTTTATATATGGAATTTTTTCTTAAATTAAACAAAAAGGAAAGTTGTGCAAAAAACACCATGTGCCACCTACACCACCAAGTATTAATGTGATGCAAAGACCTATAAAAGGTGGAAGGGAACAACTTCATTGTAACCGGTGGGGGTAAAAACTTCCCCTGTAAGGCCCTACTCTCCCATTATTAATTCCCTTCTTTGCAAGTGTTACTCACCCTAAAAAGGGTGGCCCCACACAGGAACCTCTCCCTATTTCCACCTACACACACTGCTATTTCCCAGGGTTTTCAGGTGGAAATACGGATTGGTTACTGTGTGGGTGGCTCAAGGAGGGTGTGCTTTGCGGTGTACGAATGGCTGAAGTGCATGCAAAGTTTCCTTCCCATTGTTAGGAGGCCTTGCACATGGGGAAACACTTCAGAAACCGCTTGACAACCAGATTGAACATGTGTGCCATGCAGGGCGCATGGCTCATGCTTCCTTATCGCAGCGCAGACAAGATGCTCTTCTCGTTGTCGGTCACCATGGTTCTCATTTCCAGTTTTCGTGGAGTATGATTTTATTTCTTCATGAATGACTTTTAGGAGTTCCTCCCCTGTATGACTCCGTTCACCAAAGCAAACCATGTGAAGAACAGCATCTACCACCGTGCCCTGCCCACATGGTATGCTGGAGGGGCACTGAGACTTGTCCATGCAGTGGAGGCTGAGGACATGGTGGAGGATAAGGAGGCGGAGTCGCACACTGTCTGTCACAGGACCAATGGCCTGAGAGCGTGGAGGCAAAAGTGGCGTGACCTGTCCAAGTTGCTGTTGTGGCTGTGCAGGAACCACATTCACCCAGTAGGTTCAAATGGTTTTTATTGAATTTTTCAAGAATTTTTACAATACAATAAACAAGGCCATTACAACAGTATGACCCAGTAGGATGTAAAGGACATGTATTGTCCCTGACCTAAGTTACAGCTCCACACGTCGGCGCTGCCGTGCACTTTGGTACACATCGATAAGCTCAAGGACTGGCCCATCTTCTGTTTCACAAAATTGTGCATGGCTGGTACTGCCTTCTTCTCAAAGAAATGACGGCTTGGGACTCTCCACCTCGG
This sequence comes from Hyla sarda, assembly GCF_029499605.1. Classification (NCBI taxonomy): domain Eukaryota; kingdom Metazoa; phylum Chordata; class Amphibia; order Anura; family Hylidae; genus Hyla; species Hyla sarda. The sequence goes on from NC_079193.1 coordinate 351,813,192, forward strand.
CTCGGCACAAGCCATCAGTGCTCTGAAAGGTGCAGAGTCCACCATTTGAAAAGGGAGGGACTGCAGCACCAGCAACTTGCACAGGAGCACATTCAGCTTCTGCACCATTGGATGAGTGGGCGCATACTGTTGTCTCTGGGACAAGGCTTCGCCGATGGATTGTTGGTGGAATTACTGACTCGAAGTAGGAGGAGCATCTGGAGTGACAGAAGATAGGTATGACACACAGCTCCCTTCGGCTGAGGTTGTGGAGCCTTGGCTGGCTGAAACAGGGAGCGGCGTGCCACTGGGTGATGCAGCAGGCTTGACCACCACATCGGAGCCACGGTTCTCCCAGGCTGCTTTATAGTGACGCTGGACATGTTGACGCAGGGCCGTGGTGCCAACACTGGGACCCTGGCCACGCTTCACCTTCTGCCGACATATCTTGCATGTGGCCATGTTAACCTCCTCCGGATGCTTAATGAAAAACTGCCATGCCGCCTAGTAGCTGATTTTCCCACCAACAGTCCGCACTGATTGACTGCTACTGCCGCCGTCTCCAGGAACCCCTGTTTCATTACCTCCCGGGAAGGTAGGCTGCTGCGAAGCAGGTGGTCTACCCCGGGCACGTTTGGCTCCAGACTTTCCACTTCTGCCACCATGCTGACTGACAACCATGCTACCACCTTGCTGGCTCAGCTGCTGCCTCACGGGCAACCTTCAACCCCCTTCTCCTGATGATGATGATGAAGCCCCTTCTGCACCCGGCTCCCTAGTGCGATCGGCTTCATCATCATCGAGTTGTGTCTGCACGTCACTGATGTCCTCTTCAGGTTCCTCAACAGTGTCTGCTTCAAGAGCCTGAACGCTTGCAACACCACCTCCCACACCACTCTCCTGATCACTACTTGCCCTTCTAGTGGAGGAAGTGGCGGATGTCTTCTCCACTTCTTGGCTGGGCAGTAGCTGCTGACTGTCCTCTAGATAATCCTCACTAAATAGTGGAGCTGAACCCAAAGCATAAGATACTTCTGTGTGGGAGGGAACAGCATAGGACAGAGGCAATGGGATGACAGGGACTGCTTCCGGGCCATGCCAACTGAGGGTTGTGTCTGAGGAACCCACCGACTGTTGACTGAGGGGTGTCAGATGTCACTTGTGATGAAGTGGATGACCCTGTTAACCCAACGATTTCAGATGGGTTGCTGGTCGAGACATGACCACTAGCTGATACCGGGAGCTCAGCCCTCTCGCTGCGACTCCTGCTGGCACTCCCCCTAGTCTGCTGCGACCTCTGCCTGATGAATTTAGGCCTCTGCCACTCCTCTGTGCACACCCTGGCACTTCTCTGCCTTACATAGTTAGTGCGTATATGAGGGGAGTACAATACACTTCACTACGCTTAAAACCGTATTTGTGTACAACACCAGCTGGTGTGTACTTTTGCCTGGCCTTTCACAGCATCTATACCCTTAAGACTTTAACAGGAACAAAATAGTACACCACTTAGATGAACGTATGTGGTATGCACTTATGAGGGGAGGACAATGCGCTCCATTACACTTAAAATAGTATTTGTGTACAACACCAGCAGTACACACCAGTGCTGCAGCACATAGTCGCTGTGTACTACACCCAAAATTGCACTTTCTCTCTCAAACTCACTCCCTTCCCTATCAGTGCTTCTAGGCAGAATTTGGGTTTGAGGTGAATCGCTGCTGTTCTGCGCAACACACTGCTCTCTGTCCCTCTCTGTAATAGAACGCTGTAGTGACTGGTAGGGGAATTGCTGCTGTAAAAATGCTTTTCTGTGCAACACACAGCGTTGTCTGTCCCTCTCTATCTCTTTGCAATAAAAGGCTTAAGTGACTGGCTGCAAGAAGGCTGCCGATTTTATAGGGCTGTGACATCACAGGGGTGTCTGGCTGCTGATAGACTGCATGCTGCATTTGATTCAGGCATATGTATTTGCATTTGTCCTCATATACTGCACTTTATTCTGAATTTGTTAAAAATGTTTGAAACTGGACAGAAAATAAGGAAATAAAATATATGTAGAGAGGATGTGTTCTGACTAGAGTTCACATGTTCAGGTTAACTTTTCAAATTGTCTATAAAACTTCTATTCAAGTCGATCCTGAACACGGAGCCCATAACATTTCCTGGTGTTCTACTCATGACTGCTTCTCCTTGTTTTGACTTGACAGCTTGGCTCTGGTCCTGCATAATACAGGACATGGTCACAGTCACTCAGGAGGTCAACACCAACATATGGCACCCGATTACCAGCCTCAGACTAATGCCAGTATACGTGCCGCCTTCATCCATGTCATTGGAGACCTGTTTCAGAGTATTAGTGTACTCATCAGCGCCCTCATCATATACTTCAAGGTCAGTTCATAATATCTTCTTATGAAAGGAATTGGCAGCATACTGTGTGTTCACTATAGGGATACAGGGAGAAGGAAACAACCTCTCAGGAACCAGGGGTCATTGACGTAGACGCATGTTTTTATAGTTTTACATCAAAGTGTACCTGCACTTTCAAAAGAATTTTAAAAACCTGCATTGTTTTATTAGAGTAACCCCTAAGAATACAGGCAATGTGATTTCAGGACTCTCACTGCTGTGATTGAGCCCAGGAGAATCTCCTCCTTGATGCATAGCTAATTCTGTTTGCTAGTAGTACTCACATCTGGCTTTTCTTTCCCTTACTTGTCTGGCCAATTACAGGACAGCAACTACTATGTCAAGAGATTGTGCTTTTAAAAGTGAATTATGCAGGGGAATGATTTATAGCACACTACTAGTGATGAGCGGCATTGGCCATATTCGAATTTGCGATACTTCGCGAATATATAGACGAATATTCGTCCTATATTCACGAATTTCACGTATTGGTTATATTCTCATATTCACATATGCGAATATTCTCATTTGCGAATATTTGCATATTCGCGTATTCAAGGAAGAAAACAGTGAGGGGGTGGGCAACTTTACTATTGGTTGCTAGGGATTTTGTTAATAACCTCTGACAAGTGTATTTGCATCATTCTAATTAGCCCACAAGTGAAAAAGAAGGAATATGCGAATATTCACATATGCGAATATGCGCACATGCGAATATTCACTAGACATGTGCAGAACCAAAAATTTTGTTTTTTTCGTTTTGTTCGTTTTCATTTTTTTTAAAATTTTCGGTTCTGTGAATATTCGGAATGCTGTGCATTCGTCATATTCGTTTTTCGGATGCATCCGCGGCAATTTCTTTCGTTTTCGGATGCATTCGTTAATAACATCGAATGCATTCGTTAATTCGGATCTTTCGTTATATCTGTAAAATTCATTAAGTTTAGCATTCGTTACTAAACGAAATGCACATTAGTTTCACTTGCTGATCCTCTTTTGTAATAAATAGCAGGTGTTACCTTAGGATTCTTGTTGTTTTCACCTTTTTTTTGCAGTTTTCTCTGTGTAGGAAGGCAAGTTTTCCTCAGGTAAACCCAATGAAAAGAATCTAATTCATTCCTTACATTCGGTTTACTCATAACAAATGCATTCGTTATTTGTTAACATGCATTATTCATTATGCGTTACTTAACGAATGCATTCGTTAACTGTATATTCGTATTCATATTCTTTTTCGGAAATATTCGATTTTTTTTTGTGCATTCGGATTGTAACGAACACCCGAAAACGGGAAAATTCGTTAAGTTTAGTATTCGTTCCGAAACGAATTGCACATGTCTAATATTCACAAATGCGCATTTGCGGAAAAATGAATATTCTTGAACATATAATTTTGAACATATAGCGAATATATTCGTAATATTTGCGAATTCGCGAATTTGTGAGGGGAGCAGATATTTATTGCTCTGTAAGTGCTGTGTGAGCAACAGGATCATAGCAAGGAAGGATTTACATCACAACAGCATCACTGATTTAAGCATTAAAGGGGTACTCCACTGCCCCAGCATTCAGAACAAAATGTTACAAATGCTGAGTACCCCTTTAAACTGCTGCTGATGATAAGATTGGTGGCTCCTTGTAAGATCACTGATTAGAGAACGAGGGAGGATTACATTCAGGAGGCAGCACTGTTCACATAGTAAGAACACAAGTATTTACACAAGGGACAGCTTCCTAGGACTTAATGGATGGTCAGAAATAAGAAAAAAACCTTGATTTACCTATCAGGCACAGTGTGGACTTTCTGGAGGAGGCACCTGATTTGTCTGGGTGCAACGCTGGGTGCAACACCGAAGGCTCGTGACATCATGGCCGCGTCCCGCTTGTGATGTCTAGGATGTCTAGGATGCCGCAGCCAAGATCCTTTGGATAGGGGATAAGATGTCTAGGGGCGAAGTACCCCTTTAAGTCAGCCATGCAAAAGCAACTATTTATTCATAAAAAGCAATGCCTTTCAATCCTCTACTGCAGATTCTAAAGTTTCTGCACTGGGGATCGGCTTCCTGCTTTACTTTCAGATAATTTTTTGTTAAAGGACAACTCCAGTAAAAACCATTGTTATTCATATGAATTCTCACCTGTAGCCATGATGTCTAATGTCTCTCGTTATTGTTTGCAGGCTTCTGAATAATAAAATATCATGCAGAAAGTGTCTAGGGCTACTGTATGCCTGCAAACAGTGATTTTTGTAACCATGATAGTAGACAGCAGATGACATGAAGAAAACAGAAGAACATTATGTTGATGTGGGCTAGGTCAGGGGGTAGAGGCACCTTCTTTTGCTGAATTTTATTTTAAATTTTTATTTAAATGTAATAGTTTTAGAATGATATGTGTGAATAACAATCGTAACAATAGTAATTTTCCATTTTAGCCACAGTACAAGATAGCCGACCCAATTTGCACGTTTATATTCTCCATTTTTGTGCTGGCCACAACGATTACTGTTCTACGAGATATTCTGCTTGTGTTAATGGAAGGTAAGTGATGGTGAAAATATCTTTACATACCACTCTTGGGAGAGATATGTAAAGATTAAAGGTCTTATCCAGGAATACAAAAACTGAGCTAATTTCTTTCAAAACCCAATCCCTGTCTGTCTCCAGGTTGGATGTGGTTCTGCAGTTCTGTTCAGTTGAAATGAGGGGAGTTAACTTGTAATACCACACCCAACCTGGGGACAGACATGGAGCTGTTTTTGAAAGAAATTAGCTCTAATTTTCTATTCCTGGATAACCCTTTTAAAACATTTCACATGACTCTGTCAAAAGTATTTTTAAAATGTATAAAATTATTTCCCATCCACAGAATAGGTGTCAGGAGTAACTTCCCACTCTACCAATCCCCAGCTGCAGTGATTTCCCGCCTCAGCTTGTAATTGGTGGAACGGGCCCTCACTCTTGAAACCAGATAAAGAGGTACTCTGCCCCTAGACGTCTTAGGAATAAGATGTGTGATTGCAGGGGACCACCGGTGGGGACCCCCGCGATCTTGGCTGTGGCATCCCAGACATCCGGTGCATGGAGCAAACTTTGCTCCATGCGGGATGACTGGCAATGCGGGGCTGAGGCTCGTGACGTCACGGCCATGCCCCCTCAATGCAAATCAATGGAAGGGGGGCATGACGGCCATCCCATAGACATGCATTGAGGGGGCGCAGTCATAACGTCACGAGCCTCCGGCGCTGCACCTGACGCTCTAAACGAATGTGCAGCAGGGAGATCGCAGGGGTCCCCCGCGATTAGACATCTTATCCCATATCCTTTGGATTGGGGATAAGATGTCTAGGCACAGAGTACTCCTTTAATCTCGAAAGGAGAGGGCCGGAGCGAGGTAAGAGAAAGGCCCCGTTCTGGAGATCCCCGCGATCAGACACTATAAAGGAGATTTCTCAACAAGTGTACAGAGGAAAAATTGGCTAGTGCCTATATCAACCAATCAGATCGCTTCTTTCATTTCTTAAAAAAGACCTCTGAAAAATGAAAGAAGTGATCTGATTGGTTGCTATGGGCAACTGGTCAACTTTTCCCCTGCACAGGTTTTGATAAATCTCCTTTGATGTTTTAAAGGGTTACTCGGGTGGAAAAAAAATGTTTTCAAATCAACTGGTGCAAGAAAGTTAAACAGATTTGTAAATCACTTCTATTTAAAAATCTTAACCCTTCTAGTACTTATCAGCTGCTGTATACTACAGATATAGTACAGAGAAATTTGGGAAGTTCTTTCCAGCCTGACAACCTCTCCTGCTCTGGGCAGTTCCTGACATGGACAGAGGTGTCAGCAGAGAGCACTGTGGTCAGACAGAAAAGAAATTCACAAATTTCTGTTTTTTACAGCATCTCATAAGTACTCGAAGGATCAAGATTTTTTAATAGAAGTCATTTACAAATCTGTTTAACTTTCAGGCACCAGTTGATCTGAAAATCCTGCGCCTGTACTGTAACTATGCAGAGCCGCCATGCCAAAGATTTTACCGCCCCCACAAAAAATTTTTTTATTTTGCCATAGATTTTGTGGTAACATGAAACCCACATAAAGCAAGCATATGGAAAATTCCTATGGGAAATTGAAAGAGTTATGGCTCTTAGGAGGAGATGAGAAACAAAATGAAAAATGGCTTTCTCATGAAGGGGTTAAACCAGTGGTCTCAAACTGTGGCCCTCCAGATGTTGCAAAACCGTTGGCTCTCCGGGCATGCTGGGAGTTGAAGTTTTGCAACATCTGGAGGACCACTGGGTTAAACCATATATAGTGGAAATAACATTAAGGGTGGGGTCACATGTTGCACATCCACTGCGTATTTGTTGCTGCGGATGCGCTACTGCTTGTCTTTAGAGTGTGCCTCCAGCTGTTCCTGGGAGTCCTGCTCGCCGCAGCAATCCGCCGCTACAAGCAGACATTGAGGGAGCTGCGATTCACATGCGGATGCACAGTTCTCCAGACATGATGGCCGCTTCCCCTGCTGCCTGAGCTAGGCCAAGAGCGGCCGCAATGTCTGGAGTACACTATGCATGTGCATGCACGACGCAGCTTTCTCTGTGTCTGCTCGTGGCGGCGGATTGTTGCTGCGAGCAGAACACACGGGCACAGCTGGAGGCACACTCTCGAGACAGGCAGTAGCGCATCCGCAGCGTCAAATATGCAGCTGATGCACTACATGTCACCCATCCCTTAAAGGGGTACTCCGCCCCTAGACATCATATCCCCTATCCTTTGGATAAGATGTCTGATCGCGAGGGTCCAGCCGCTGGGGACCCCCGCGATCTCCCTGCCTCACCTGGCATTCGTTCAGAGCGCCGAGTGCAGTGCCGGAAGCTCGTGAAGTCACGGCCATGCCGCGCTCGTGACGTCGTGGCCACGCCTACTCAATGCAAGTCTATGGGAAGGGGCGTGATGGCCGTCAAGCCCCCTCCTGTAGACTTGCATTGAGGGGGTGTGGCCGTGACATCACGAGCGGGTGTGCCCGTGACATCGTGAGCCTCCACCCTGTATTGCCAGTCTTTCGACATGGAGCGAAGTTCGCTCCATGCACCGGATGTCTTGGGTTTCGCAGCAGAGATCACGGGGGTCTCCAGCAGCCAGATCCCCATGATCAAACATCTTATCCCCTATCCTTTGAATAGGGGATAAGATGTCTATGGGTGGAGTACCCCTTTAAGACATCAACTAGATACTGTAACTTTCTATTCGATCCTATGTCTTTCATGGTGTTTGCTACACTTGTAAAACTCTTCTGAACAGGTAACTAGCATTAAGTTCCATTATAAGTGTTATTATCACTAAGTATCTTATGAGACATCATTCTGCCCTATAGGAGTCCCCCGGGGGATTAATTATGGCGCTGTAAAGCAGAGTATTCTCGCGGTGAATGGGGTTAAATCGGTACACAGCCTCCATCTCATGGCTTTAACAATGAACCAAGTCATCGTCTCAGTTCACGTTGCCACAGGTCAGTAAATGTATGTGTGCATGGAACAGAAGTTCAATTGTTGGCCAATAAAGTCATTTTTTTTGCGCTTTTATACCAATGCTTTACCTGTCATTCAACCCTTCAACAGCTTTTATCACAATGTGCTTTACTGCTGAGACCGGCCGCTCAGCTATGAGATTTTTCTATCAGCAAATACAATGGCTTAGGTTCTGAGTGACCTGTCTGCCACTGCAAAATGTCTGTCACCGGCAAGTCATCACTCATATACACTGTACATAAGAGGCTTTACGGAGTCTGAAAAGGCGACTTCTAGAACAACGTCCGATACAATGAGAAAGTATACTTTATTGGAGTGTTTTAAGCAAGGAATAGCAATGCAGTTACGTCAGACATCATAATGTGCTTTTAGTCTTTTTTATTTTTTTTATTCCTCTGTTCTGCTGCTCACTCATTCTGACAACCACTGCTCAGGAAGGGGCATGTCCGAGACAAGCACTGAGCCCGCCTTCACTCAACATGCATTCAATTCCTCCTTGAGTCTGCTGTCCTGTGCTGGGTCTCTTCCTCCAATCACTGCAGGCTGCTCTGTAACCCCTCCTCTCTGTTTTTAGACAGGAGTCTGATAGGACAGGAGTAAGCACAGAGGAGTGTTAGTCCCGCCCTTACTCACTTCAGCTGGGACAAAGTTGATGCTGCAGCCAGACAGGATGTGTTCTGAATGGTATTGGGATCCCTGGTGATCTTTTTTTTAAGTGATGATTTCTATAAAATGGAGATAACATTTTTTATGAAGTATATTAGAAAGGTTAATGTTTTTCGAAGATGTACAATATGTAAAAAAGTAATGCCCATTTAAAGAAATAATGTGGAGCTGTAGTACTAGACTCATTCAATAAAACAATGCAGAGAGATAGAACTGGCTGAATTCCCAGCTAGAGTGTACAGCACAAACAAGAAAACCCTTACAGGATGTGCACTAGGCAGTAATTGTGACAATGAAGACAACAGAGCAGACAGTTCGTACCAACAGCAGAAGGAAAGTATGATCCCCCCCCTTTATTTTTCCAAAGGAAAAAAGAATAAGAACAACACAAGAAATAGTTCCATTAACAATTAGAAAACAAGCAGAAACGTAGGACCAGGAAAACAGAGAAAATACAAATTGGTGACAGTTCTCATTAATTCCCATCTTCACATGTCCATCTGATACAAAACATCAATAAAGCATATCCGCATATCTGAGACACGTATATAAGTAAGCCAGCATCAGTAAAGTGTCTCCAAGCTATGCAAATGATAGAAATGATGTTGAACACAGAGTGATTATCATATGGTATATAAACAAAATAAAATTTCCCTCTCTAGATAACCTTTGTGCTTAATATTTTCCAACTATCCTGAGTCGTACGCTCCAGTCAAAGGAGAGGATAGTATAACTTGGAATCTTATGTTGTCCTTTCCATTCATGTGGCTGTGGAGTGTACCATGATAGTGAGAAGTATGAGAAATATTGAAGAAAACATCCACTAATCGAATCAAATAAAAGATAGAAGAAAAATAACAATAATATATAGTAGAGAAAAAGAAAAGACCAAAGAAAGGTATAAAGGATGAACCCGTGCGGCTCCTTACCCACACCTTCGTCAAAACCCACCTTTAATTGGTTATATTTATTAGTTACATTTTGGCTAAACCCAAAGATTTTAGTGGGTTGGGCCAACCATGTAATGTGTATGGGGACTTTTTAAAGGAGAACTTGATCCACAGGATCCACAAAACTAACTTATCCCACATCCACTGATCACGGGGAGGGCTGACAATGAGGTGCATGTGTAGTCTACCGGTAGACCGCACGTACTCCATTAAGTTCTATGGGAGCACTGAAGATGCTGTACTCAGCGCTCCTGTAGAAATAAATGGAGCGCATGCTGTTTGCAGTGCTCCTCACTGGTGCTGGGTCCCATTCCAGAGATTGCAGGGGTTCCCAGCATTCAGACCCTCCGCGATCAGCTACTTTTCCTCTATCCTGAGGATAAGTTAGTTTTGGCTAGAACTCTCCTTTATGTCTCCTCTGATAACAGTTAAAGTGGGGGAGCGATAAGGATGTGACTAAACCCGACATACAGCCTTAAAGACTGATGTGAAAACAGCTTAAGAATTGATCTTAATACTCCTTTTTGCTACTGACCTAGCCAGATGGCCCAGCTCTGGCACCTGCTTATCCCTCCCAGAATAACAGGATAAAAAATTCTACATGCCCAAAATTTTACATGATCTTCACCAACATCATCCAGTCGGTGGAGAGTCGGTGGGCCGCCATACACGTTAGACAGTCGACCGAACCAACATCTTCTTGGACTTTAGTCTAAGGCAGTGGTCTCCAAACTGTTGCCCTCTAGTTATTGCAAAACTACAACTCCCTGTATGCCCGGACAGCCGTTGGCCTAAAGAGTCTAAAGTGTATGGGCACTTTTAGACTAGGCAGTTATAGAATTTTTATCTCATCTTAATCTACGCCCTCCTTTACCGAGGCCAAACCCCATTTCAGTTATGACAAAAAACTGTCTAAAAAGTTTCTGAAACTTAGAACAAAGGTGGCTCAGGTCATGCAGAAGGATCTTATTACCTTTTCTTAGGACTGCTAGAGAAAATCGATATTTTTGAGAATGATCAAAAATAGAAATATACTTAATTCCAAGTACATTTACACCCACTTTACAGCCCTCAAAGCGCCAGTGACAGCTGTCAGTTCTGCTGATTGACTAAGAAGCATTGTGGGATATTATTTGTGACTCCATGATCCTTCTCAGTCAGTCATCAGAAGTACTGACAAAAGATCAGGAGACAACCTGTGACTCTACTAGGCCAAAAAAACTTCTTTACATTTTTATGGCCTTCCCATCCTATTAGGAACCGGCAGTTTGGTTGTTGTAATTGTGCCCACTAGCAGAACTCTATTAGGATATCATACCGCCAACTTGACAATAGTTCCAATTTCGCTGGAACAATCCTAAGAACTAAAATGCAAAGTGGACAAGAGTTATGTAAATCCTGCCCAAAATTAATTCTTTTTGGGGCATTCCTGGCATTTCTTGTGTGGGGCATCAGCATCACCCACACTTGTTGGTGCAGGCATGATGACAATGGTGCTTACTGTTTTCAGATGTGTGCCCCTGTTCCACAGATATTCCCGATTTCCCTAATATGCTATTGAAGGAGCTTGTTCTCCCAGGGGCGTGCTCAAGCCCCCGGGTGTCACAGTGATGTCCGGATTTATTCTTCATAGTAAATGCCTCCTCCGCTACAGAACGGTGCTGCACTCTGCATTTAGACCCCTGTCCTCCACTATGAAATTTCTCTTGTGAGCAGAGATATTTTACTTCATGTCTCCTGTGGAGCTTTATTCTGCAGCCGAGGAGGAGGCTCAGCACAAGGACAAGCCGGACTTCACAGTGCACCAAGCTCCTTCACTAGCATATTAAAAATAGCGAGAATATCGGCAGTATGGAGGCATGGATCGGAAAACGATAAGTACCATTGTCATCAGTGTCACCCAAACTACAAGCCTACACAAAGAGGTTAGTGCAGGTGATGCTGTGACAGATTCCTGATTTATGCATACAGAGATTGTTTTTTTAAATGGTTCGTCTTAATGACAGTTCTTAGTCACCTACAAAACCCTCTTTACCATATGTATTATTAATCTTTGCTATTTATAATTTTTTTTAAGATGCCTCTGAAGAATCTGTTCGAATTTTAAAGGAAGTTACCAGGAACATATTTGACAACTTCCCCTTCCATTCAGTCACCATTCAAGTTGAACCAGTCGAAGAACAGAATCCGGAGTGTATGTTTTGCTGTGAGCCAGGCGAATAAGCCAAGTCTTCAGGCTTAACTATGGTTCAGATGCTAGAAGATCAGTATTCTGCAAAATGAACTTAATAAAATATATAAGAATTGGAAATTGACTACAACCCACATTACAAATAATTATTCCCTTCTAACTGGCATGATGGAAAGATGTTCAGACATATTGAAACGAAACGGTAGCCATATACACTGCCACCTTCTGGTCACTTAAATGATGAAAAAGGAAACTAGCTTGATGCAGCCTACTTGATGTCCTGCTTATATGAGAGAGAAAAAAAAGGGAGAGACCGGAGGGGTCGCCTCGTGTGATACCATTGAGTAATCAGAGCAAATAGGGCAGGGGGCGTGTGACCCCCTAGGTAGTGGCTGCTCACCTTAGAGCAAATAAAAACTTGTGTATCAACCCACACTTGGGGTTACAGTTGAAGCTGGAACCGGTGCTAAGCCTGAGGTCGCCAGAGAGGGAGAACCAGTCCTAGATGAAGACTTGTAATAGAGTGACAAAAAGACCTTGAAAAGCCGCTGCTGGTTCCAAGTTGGATGTAACAAACCAAAACCAGATTTGCAGGAGTACAAAACACTTATTTAAAGAAAACAAATAAAAGGAGATTACGCGTTTCGGGGGAGCCACCCCCTTCTTCAGATCAGTATACATACAGTTGATACAGTCAGACTTTAAATAAGTACAAAAAAGGTGCCAACACCCCAGTGGGAGGGGCCTGAGCAAACACTCATCACATGATGTACAGTTAAAACAGTAAAAATTTGACATCAGTAGTAAAAATTCACTTAGTTATAATAAGAAGTATGAGGATGCAGGAATAGTATATTAATAATCAGTAGGATTGAAATAAAAAAATAGAGTTAAACATTGGGCCAGTGGTGGCAACATTTGGGCTGTTGCTGAGAACATCCGGATTTAAGATGTAAACAATACTGACATCAGGAGAAGCGCATAGGAATGTGCTGATGCGCTTGTGAAAACCTCTGCTTAGCGGAAAGAAGTGTAGTCACGGACACTTCGCTAAGAACGCGTGATTACCGATGTCCAATGACCGATGTGACTACCGATGATGATGTCCAATCATCAGGAGGGAAACCTTGGCAGGAGAAAGAGAGACTGTCAGTGGTGTCAGCGCTGACTGTAAGAGCCGACATCAACAATTGTGAACGGTATGTGACGCCAGCGATCACTGACAGCTGCCCGGCAGCAGTGTCGTAATAAACTGACTGTGCAGGGTGCAGTGCAGCAGCTGTGCATGTACTGCACTGAATATACTGCATGGGGGAATGCAAGATGAAAGTACCAGCTCATAACGCTGGAAACAAGAGTGTGTGCGAGATAAAGAAATGGTATATGGGACAAAAATGTAGAAGGGATATATAAGAGGCAATGCAAAGTGCGGGTAATAGGAAGAACACAATAGTATAGTAACATGATGTTATAGACAAAATATACGGCAATATAACGCTTATAGAGATGGAACGATTAAGGGCCGTATGGTGAACATAATAGTATAAAATACTACTAAAGTCTTACAATTACGTGCATATGTAAGCAGTTGGTATGCTCTCCATAGGGGGTGACACAATTGTAACCAATAAAATTGGCAGAAGGGCGTGCTGAGCCATAGTAAAGAAGGATGGTCAAATTATATATATAGTCGTGAGAGCAACCAGCGGATATATAAGGGATGAAAAACAAATAAAAATATAAATACATGAAAAATAATAGTATATATAAAATATATGTATATGTTACATACAAGATATATATATATATATATATATATATATATATATATATATATATATAAAGGAATCAATAAATAAGATCCAATAAATAGAGATCAATAAAGATAAGTATAGAAGTACACTCTGACATGTATGTGGATGTTCATTGTGAAATGACTGAGGCTAAAAGCAGAACACAGTACACTTATTGTTCAAACCAGTTATTCAGGTAATAGAGATAGTGTTTATAACAGAAAATATCAGGTTAATGGGCATTTAATGGTTACACTCGAACATTTCATTCAGACACCTGGGGGACAGGGTACGAAGAGAGTGAATCCAGAAGTTCTTTTTGATTAACAAGTATAGGGGGCTCTTCACTAGGATTGGGAGTCCTAAAAAAAATGTGGTGTTGTTGGTGGGTGAAGAGTCTGATGATGGAGAGATATGTGTCAGGCTATTGTCAGTCCTATGAGGTGTACTGACCGGAGTCTAGAACTGATGAACAGATAGACGTCTGAGAGGGGTCTCAGTAATGGTGGTAGTAGTTAGAGAGTCATCAAGGATAGTGTCTGAGTGGGTGCGGAACCTGCCTGAAGGTAGATTTGGTTGTTGGTCCGTCAGGTGTCCCATTAGGTCTAGCATGTCCTGAGTCAGAATGTCCTGAGCATTTGGAATTGTGGATAGGATGGAAGATGGATTGGCCGAAGGGCAGGTGGTAGATGGCAGCAGAGTGACTGAAGTGGATACTGAGTCAGGATGGATGGGGCTGGGGGAAACAGAGGTAGACGGAGGGTCTACCGGGTGTGAGTGGACCAGGTGGATTGCACTCTTAGGAGAAGGAAGGGTGAGCTGGTTGGGGGTTTCTGTGTCCTGTTGTGTAATGTAGCAGTGGTAGAATATAGGTTGGGGGTGTTGGAGGCCCGTGGTTTATGGGTGTTCAGATGAGTAGAAGAAGCAGTAAAGGATCTGGGAGGTTGAAATGATCTGTCCTGATTAATGGTGGGCCTTGGACCCCTATAAGGGGTGCGTCTCTGTGGGGCACCCTTCTTACGGTGTCTGGATATGTGTGGATGATGGGTATCCATGATGACATGGTTAGGGTTATTAGATTCCTGAGAGGATTGGTTCTGTATTGAACAATAAGTGTACTGTGCTCTCCTTTTAGCCTCAGCCATTTCCCACTGAACATCCACATACATGTCAGAGTGTACGTCTATACTTATCTTTATTGATCTCTAATTATTGGACCTTATTTATTCATTCATTTTCTATATACAGTCATGGCCGTAAATGTTTGCACCTCTGAAACTTTTTCAAGAAAATGAAGTATTTCTCACAGAAAAGGATTGCAGTAACACATGTTTTGCTATACACATGTTTATTCCCTTTGTGTGAATTGGAACTAAACCAAAAAGGGAGGAAAAAATAGCACACATTATGTCACACCAAACTCCAAAAATGGGCTGGACAAAATTATTGTCACCCTTAAATATTTGGTTGCACACCCTTTGGAAAAAATAACTGAAATCAGTGGCTTCCTATAACCATCAATAAGCTTCTTACACCTCTCAGCCGGAATGTTGGACCACTCTTCCTTTGCAAACTGCTCCAGGTCTCTCTTATTGGAAGGCGCCTTTTCCCAACAGCAATTTTAAGATCTCTCCACAGGTGTTCAATGGGATTTAGATCTGGACTCATTGCTGCCACTTCAGAACTGTCCAGCGCTTTGTTGCCATCACTTTCTAGGTGCTTTTTGACGTATGTTTGGGCTCATTGTCTTGCAGGAAGACCCAAGATCTCGGATGCAAACCCAGCTTTCTGACACTGGGCTGTACAGTGCGACCCAAAATCCGTTGGTAATCCTCAGATTTCATGATGCCTTGTACACATTCAAGGCACCCAGTGCCAGATGCAGCAAAACAGCCCCAAAACATCATTGAACCTCCACCATATTTCACTGTAGGTACTGTGTTCTTTTCTTTGTAGGCCTCATTCCATTTTCGGTAAACAGTAGAATGACGTGCTTTATCAAAAAGTTCTATCTTAATCTCATCTGTCCACAAGATGTTTTCCCAGAAGGATTTTGGCTTACTTGAGTTTATTTTGGCAAAATGTAGTCTTGCTTTTTTATGTCTCTGTGTCAGCAGTGGGGTCCTTCTGGGTCTCCTGCAATAACGTTTCATTTCATTTAAATGTCAACGGATAGTTCGCGCTGACACTGATGCTCCCTGAGCCTGCAGGACAGCTTGAATATCTTTGGAACTTGTCTGGGGCTGCTTATCCACCATCCCAACTATCCTGCGTTGACACCTTTCATCAATTTTTCTCTTCCGTCCACACCCAGGCAGATTAGTTACAGTGCCATGGGTTGAAAAACTTCTAGATTTGCCTTTGTCCACAGTGCGCAACATTATCAAGATCTCTGGACATGGGCTTGTAACCTTGAGTTTTTTCGAATTTTGGTCCTCAAGTCCTCAGACAGTTCCTTTCTCCTCTTTCTGTTGTCCATGCTTAGTGTGGCACACACAGACACTCAATGCAAAGACTAAGTGAACTTCTCTCCTTTTTATCTGCTTTCAGGTGTGATTTTTAAATTGCCCACACCTGTTACTTGCCCCAGGTGAGTTTAAACGAACATCACATGCTTGAAACAATTTTATTTTCCCGCAATTTTCAAAGGGTGCCAATAATTTTGTCCAGACCATTTTTGAAGTTTGGTGTGACATTCTGTCCAATTTTCTTTTTTTCCCTCCCATTTTTGGTTTAGTTCCAATACACACAAAGGGAATAAACATGTGTATAGCAAAACCTGTGTTACTGCAATCCTTTTCTGTGAGAAATACTTCATTTTCTAGAAATATTTCATGGGTGCCAACATTTAAGGCCATGACTGTATATATCTTGTATGTAATATATACATATATTTTTTATATACTATTTTTTTCATGTATTTATATTTTTATGTTTTTCATCCCTTATATATAATTTTACCATCCTTCTTTACTATGGCTCAGCACGTCCTTCTGCCAATTTTATTGGTTACAATTGTGTCACCTCTTATGGAGAGCATACCAACCGCTGACATATGCATGTAGTTGTGGAAGACTTTAGTAGTATTTCATACTATTATGTTCACCATACGGCCCTTAATCGCCCCATCTCTATAAGCGTTACATTGCCTTATATTTTGTCTATAACATCATGTTACTATACTATTGTGTTTTTCCTATTACCTGCACTTTGTATTGCCTCTTATATGTATGTACATCTTTATTATTTTACTTCCGGCAGTATGGGGGACAATTTTTATATTCTGGAGTTCTCCTTTAAATCCGGATGTTCTCAGCAACAGTCCGATGTTGCCACCACTGGCCCAATGTTTAATTCTGTTTTTGTTTCAATCCTACTGATTATTAATACACTATTCCTGCATCCTCCTACTTCTTATTAAAACTAAGTTAATTTTTACTACTGATGTCAAATTTTTACTGTTTTAACTGTACATCATGTGATGAGTGCTTGCTCAGGCCCCTCCCACTAGGATGTTGGCACCTTTTTTATATCTATTTAAAGTCTGACTGTATCCACTGTATGTATACTGATCTGAAGAAGGGGGTGGCTCCCCCGAAATGCATAATCTTCTTTTATTTGTTTTCTTTAAATAAACCTTCCAGTGTTATGTACTCCTGCATCTCTGGTTTTGGTTTGTTACATCCAACTTGGAACCAGCAGCGCCTCTTCAAGGTCTTTTTGTCACTCTATTGCAAGTACTTGGAGTCCTGAAATTCATGCAGTTACCTTATACAATCCGAACACCATACAAAATATAATCTAAGTTGATTAGCATTGACTCCTGATGGGAGCGCTTGTCTGATAACATTAAATATTGGAACTACTATTTAATTCAAGTGGATTTTGTTTGAGATAGTCCACAAGTACGAATAACCCATGGTGATGAAGGAGGATCTATTAGAAATAATCCATTAATGGTGAAGATCCTTTTCAAATAACTTATGACTGGAGATGACCCATCAAATAACTAAAGACTGATCCATTACAAATAACCCATGACCTATGATGATCCATTACAAAAAAACTCTAAACATGGATGATCCATTACAAACCCTAACAATGAATGATCCATTACAAATAACCCTAACCATGGATGATCCATTACAAATAACCCTAAAGATTGAAGGGCCATTACAAATAACCCTAACCATGGATGAGCCATTAAAAATAACCCTAACCATGGATGATCCATTACAAATAACCCTAAAGATTGAAGGGCCATTACAAATAACCCTAACCATGGATGAGCCATTAAAAATAACCCTAACCAATGATGATGAATTACAAATAACCCTAAAGATTGAAGGGCCATTACAAATAACCCTAACCATGGATGAGCCATTACAAATAACCCTAACCATGGATGATCCATTACAAATAACCCTAACCATGGATGAGCCATTACAAATAACCTTAACCATGGATGAGCCATTACAAATAACCTTAACCATGGATGATCCATTAAAAATAACCCTAACCATGGATGAGCCATTACAAATAACCCTAACCATGGATGAGCCATTACAAATAACCCTAACCATGGATGAGCCATTACAAATGACCCTAACCATGGATGAGCCATTACAAATAACCCTAACCATGGATGATCCATTACAAATAACCCTAACCATGGATGATCCATTACAAATAACCCTAACCATAGATGAGCCATTACAAATAACCTTAACCATGGATGAGCCATTACAAATAAATCATGACTGGAGATGATCAATCAAGTTAATTCATGACTGGAGATGATCAATTACAAATGACCCATTACTAAAGGTGATCCATTACAAATACCTCATGACTTGTGAGGATTCATTACAAATAACCAATGACTGGAAATTATCCATTGTAAATATTTAATGATGTGGTTGAACCATCAAGCAACTCATGACTGAAGATGATCTAGTGAAATAATACATGACTGGAGAAGCTCCATTACAAATAAAGATACTGATTTCTGTATTACAGAACCTTAGTCCGGCACTTCAACTGTGGAGCTATCGACTCTTTGAGACAACTCTCAGCAGTGTGAACTGTGGCCAAAAGGCGGCTCAGCTGGTGATTAGTGTTGCTCGCGAATATTCGCAATTCGAATATTATTCGCGAATATCGCATATTCGCGAATTCGCGAATTTCGCGAATATAGCGCTATATATTCGTAATTACGAATATTCGTTTTTTTTTTTTTTTTTTTTTCTTCACAGTACACATCACAGTGATCATCCCTCTCTGCTTCCAGCTTATGTGGTGTAAAGAAGGCTGTAATACTACTGTGTGAGACTGACGTGCGGAAATTCGCATATGCGAAAATTCACATATGCTAATTTTCGCATATGCGAATTTTCGCGTGTGTTAACTTTGTATATGCAACTTTTCACACAGGTTAATTTTCGCATACGCGAATATTCGCATATGCGAAAATAAAACGAGGTTATAACGAATATGCGAATATTCGCGAATATATGACGAATATTCGTCCATATATTCGCGAATATTCGCGAATTCGAATATGGCCTATGCCGCTCAACACTACTGGTGATGCAAAGATATAAAGAAGTAAAGCAATCGCACTCACCACTCTGTAACAGAAGAATTTATTCAAGCATATTCAGTGGGTACAGTCGTGCAGGGACGCCTCCAAGGGACGGGTCCGTTTCGCGTGACAAGCACGCTTCGTCTAGCCAACGCCATTGGCGTTGGCTAGACGAAGCATGCTTGTCACGTGAAACAGACCCGTCCCTTGGAGGCGCCCCTGCCCGACTGTACCCACTGAATATGCTTGAATAAATTATGCTACTACAGAATGATGAGTAGTGTTGCTCATGAATATTCGCAATTCGAATATTCGTCGCGAATATCGCATAGTCGCGAATATTACGAATTTCGCAATAAAAATTCGCTATTACGAATATTCATCTTTTTTTTCTAACTGTTTTAAAAACTGAGCACATTGTAGGGATCTCCTTCGACTGATAAATGCAATGCTTGTATCATTTCATTAAAGACCCAGGGATGAGACTGTGAGGCGAAAGATTTATGCAATGTGAATATTTGTGGAAATTCCGCCCTACTTATGCCTGTGAGCCAATGAGAGTTCTGCAAGCACAGTTGTCAGAGCTTAGCAACGTCCCTCGCATGATGTTATAGCGCGCATGCGCAGATGAGTGAAATTTCGCTATTAATTTCGCATTCGCAATAGCGAAATTTCGCAATTCAAAAAAAACGTCACGAATATAAGGAATATTCATTATGGGATGAATATTCGTCCTCATATTCGCGAAATATCGCGAATTTGAATATGGCATATGCCGCTCATCACTAGTGATGAGTGCGATTGCTTTACTTCTTCATATCTTTCCATTACAAATAACCTTTGAATGGGGATGATCCATCAATCAACCTATGACTAAATATAATCTATTATAAATGAACGACGATTGGAGAAAGTTCATTGAAAAATCCATGACCGGGGATTATCCACGTCCAATGTGCCAAACTGAGTCTGCATATTGGACCCAAGATGGGAATGTAATGGTCTGGAAACTCAAACTCAACACAACTCAAACCAGTTCTGGTCTTTCCTACAAAGAATGTTGTAATATTTGTTCAGATTGCAATTAACATGTTTGTTCTGTAAGGTGGTCCATCTCTCTATGTGTTGACATGGTCTTAGGTTTCACTCTGCCATCAGAGCCTCTGCTAGCAGTCTTGTATAGTGTTGAGCGGCATAGGCCATATTCGAATTCGCGAATATTCGCGAATATATGGACGAATATTCGTCATATATTCGCGAATATTCGCATATTCGTTATATTCTCGTTTTATTTTCGCATATGCGAATATTCGCGTATGCGAAAATTAACATATGTGAATACTAGCATATACAAAATAAGTATACGCGAACATTCGCATATGCGAAAATTTACATATGCGAATTTTCGCATATGCGAATTTTCGCGCGCCAGTCTCACACAGTAGTATTAGAGCCTTCTTTACACCACACAAGCTGGAAGCAGAGAGGGGTGATCACTGTGATGTGTAATGTGAAAAAATAACAAAGAAAAAAAAAACGAATATTCGTAATTACGAATATATAGCGCTATATTCGCGAAATTCGCGAATTCGCGAATATGCGATATTCGCGAATAATATTCGAATTGCGAATATTCGCGAGCAACACTAGTCTTGTATAGGTGTATTGGCACCCAGTGGTGCGAGGTGCTAGTGGGCAATTATTGCTCCATCAATAGCAATAAATAGAATTTTTCCAGCACTCACCAAGGTTGCAAGTAAAGAGAACTTTACATGGTTAGGTTACCGGAACAAAGAAACAGGACGGCACTCTGCCTTTCTCCATTGTCCTGAGCTTAGTATATGCTCATGGCGACACAGAGTGATGACGTCAGATGTTGTCGTCTACCGGACACCATTACCATAGGAAAAGTAAACAGCACGTCAAAACATTCCACAAAAACTTTAGTATATATGTAAAGCACAAACATGTACAGGATACAAAGTACGTGTATAGGTAAATGAATAAAAAAAATGTATATAAAAATATATGTAAATGAGAAAACT
Source organism: Hyla sarda (assembly GCF_029499605.1). Classification (NCBI taxonomy): domain Eukaryota; kingdom Metazoa; phylum Chordata; class Amphibia; order Anura; family Hylidae; genus Hyla; species Hyla sarda. The sequence continues at coordinate 351,834,340 of NC_079193.1, forward strand.
GAATTGATGTAAGGATCATAAAGACAAGAATTATATGTTAGTAGGTATGACACTTCTGTAGGGATTAGCATAACATAGGTAATCATAACACCAGGGATCACTGTAAATGAGTTGCAATATATAAAAGGAGAAAAGAAAGCATAACAGATGTTAATTCAATAAAGAGGATGTCTTATATTCCCTATTGGTTTAAAGGGGTTATCCAGGAAAACTTTTTTTTTTTTCTTTTTATCAACTGGCTCCAGAAAGTTAAACAGATTTGTAAATTACTTCTATTTAAAAAATCTTAATCCTTTCAGTACTTATGAGCTGCTGAAGTTGAGGTGTCCTTTTTGCTCTCTGATGACACCTGTCTCGGGAACTGTCCAGAGTAGAAGCAAATCCCCATAGCAAACCTCTTCTACTCTGTGCAGTTCCCGAGACAAACAGAGATGGCGGCACTTTTGTCAGACAGAAAAGAACAACTCGACTTCAGCAGCTGATAATTATTGAAAGGAGTCAGATTTTTTAATAGAAGTAATTTACAAATCTGTTTAACTTTCTGGAGCCAGTTGATAAAATAACTAAAAATAAAATAAAAAAAAAGTTATTTTTTTCCTGGAATACCACCTTTAACCATCTGGAGGGTATGGACCCAGAACGCTTTCTGACATGGTAAACGCTTTTGCACATCACCCCCCCCCCCCCCTCCTTGGTGGTGTCACCTGTTCTATGACCTCATAGCATTGGTGTGAGTTTGGGAAATGTTGTAGGATTGGGAGTTATTACAGCATATGGTGGACTTGCTAATTCTATCTCTAACCATCTGCATCCTCCCACCCACAGGGACATATAAATGATGTAGATAATGTTCCTGGTATCTCATGTATAGTAACTTTTGATGTTACAGGTCTTACCCAATAGTGTTGAGCGTGAATATTCGAAATGCTAATTTTTACCACGAATATCGGCACTTCACGATTATAACGATATATATTCGTAATGGCGCATATTAGTTTTTTTTTTCCTTCACAGTTCACATAATAACAATGATATGTACTGTGTAAATAGAAAAGTGATCTGATCCCTCCCTGCTTCCAACTTGTGGTCCAAAGAAGGCTCCAATCTTATTTACTGTGTGGGTCGGTGCGGAGCGGGAATATTTTGTATATGCAAATATGTCCTTCCAGAGGACACCGATCCCTCCCTTCTTTTAGGTGAAAGATATAATCGTGCATGCGCACTATGCGAATTTCATAACGAATTTTCGCATGGAAAAAATATAATAGTAAATATGCGAATTTTGCGAACATAGGACGAATATTCGTCCATATATTCACAAAATATCGCAAATTCGAATATGGCCCCTGCCACCCATCACTATCTATTACCCGAGTGTGGGTGGTTAAATGGGCTACTACATTGTGGGAAATAGAGGCATGGGTATGTCCCATTTCTTCTATAGGGGGTTTGTATTTGGGGTCTCACAGGACCATTGCCGTCTGCCCTTACAAAACCATTGTACAGCTTCTGTACCCTCTATTTGCAGATAGGGAGATTTCAAATTCCTTTTTTCTGGGGGTAGGATTGACTCAAAATGTGTCACTGTTACGACCATTGTTGTCAATACATGGCCTTAAAGGGGTTCTCCGCTGCTCAGCATTTGGAACAAACCGAGTGGGTTTACCTGTAATGGGCCTCCTGTAAGTGGTATTCCTATAATATGTCCTCCTTTAAAGGGGTACTCCGGTGGAAAACTTTTTTTTTTTAAATCAACTGGTGCCAGAAAGTTAAACAGATTTGTAAATTACTTCTATTAAAAAAATCTTAATCCTTCCAGTACTTATTAGCTGCTGAATACTACAGAGGAAATTATTTTTATTTTGGAACACAGTGCTCTCTGCTGACATCACGAGCACAGCTCTCTCTGCTGACATCTCTGTCCATTTTAGGAACTGTCCAGAGCAGCATATATTTACTATGGGGATTTTCTTCTACTCTTTGCAGTTCTTAAAATGGACAGAGGTGTCAGCAGAGAGCACTGTGCTCGTGATTCAGCAGAGAGCTCTGTGTTTCAAAAAGAAAATAATTTCCTCTGTAGTATTCAGCAGCTAATAAGTACTGGAAAGTTTAAGATTTTTTAATAGAAGTAATTTACAAATCTGTTTAACTTTCTGGCACCAGTTGATTTTTCCACCGGAGCACCCCTTTAATAATCTGTCAGAATACCTATATCTCTACTACCAATACATGGCAGTGCTAGGACATGAACATTTTTTAGGGTCAGTGGATGGACATGGCAAATTGGAAAAGACCATGGGGAAGAAATTTAATGATTTACTACTGTGTGAAAAATCTAACCTACCTTGCATGTACATGTTATGTTTTGACAAAATATAGTGTTAAATATATGTAAAAACTCTGTATCTGCAAAAATACATCAAAGTTTGAATTAATAAAAACTTGTTGGAGATTACAATGAATTCTTACAAAATATTTAATCATTAAAGGGGTACTCCGCTGCTCAGCGTTTGGAACAAACTGTTTCGAACGCTGGAGCCGCTGCCGGGAGCTTGTGACATCATAGCCCCGCCCCATCAGGATGTCACACCCCGCCCCCTCAATGTAAGTCTATGGTAGGGAGCGTGACAGCGTCACGCCCCCTACCATAGACTTGCATTGAGGGGGCGGGGTGTGACATCATGATGGGGCGGGGTTATGACGTCAATGAGCTCCCGGCGCTGGCTCGAGCATTTGGAACAGTTTGTTCCAAACGCTGAGCAGCGGAGTACCCCTTTAATATAATGACATAATACATGAATACACGAGATCCGGCAGGTCGGTGGACCACAGGGCAGTTGTAGATCACCATAAGTGTATTGATCCCCTGCATTTATTCCATAAATCTAGGATTATAATAAAGAGGTAGACTGCAAAGAGATTTGCAGTGGGAGGGACTTATCCTGGGGGTGGGGGGCAGGGGTGGTCGGGGGTTTTAACAAGTTGGGAGCCATGTGTGCCAATAAGCCAGATCTGCCACCTACTCAAGTTTGAGAGTTTTTATGTAGAAGAAGATATATACCAAGATATCGGTGAGAAAGAGAATCAGAAGAATTGTCCAAGAGCCAAGGACACTCGTGGAGAGCTTCAAAAAGAGTTAGAGTTAGCAGGTCCTGTTGTCTCAAAGAAACAGGATTTAGAGGGGTACTCCCATGGAAATAATTTTTTTTTTAAATCAACTGGTGCCAGAAAGTTAAACAGATTTGTAAATTACTTCTATTTAAAAATCTGAAAGGGGTTATCCACCATAAGACAATTTTAGTACGTACCTGGCAGACAGTGATGGACATGCTTAGAAAGAATCTGCGCTTGTCTTGGGGCTAAATGACTATGTTGTGAGATTACCATAACACTGTGGCTAGCTTTCTGTGAACTTGTATTTCCTGTTTTCAGGTTTCCTGTTTGACTACAAATCCCATAATTCCATTTTCCTCCCTCCCACACATCAGCTACCCCACCCATTGAAACATAAATGAGCTGCAGACCTGTGGTTTTCAATCAGGGTGCCTCCAGCTGCTGCATTACTTGCAGATTGCTCTCTCCACCCATTGAAGCAGACAGGCTCCCTGTTATCTGCTGACTAGTGAGTCAGGTCTCGACCACATTGCAAGCTGGGAAAATCTGAGACAACAGTCATTTTGTATGCTATTAAAAATAAATATTGGGGTGAAAATCACAGAAGAATTGTGAGAAAACCGTCACACACAGGTACAGACACTATATTATTAACTATACTAACTTTACAGCCCCTGTAGCATAGTCAAATGAAAAAAAATTCCCGGAATACCCCTTTAATCTTTCCAGTACTTATTAGCTGCTGAATACTACAGAGGAAATAGTTTTCTTTTAGGAACACAGAGCTCTCTGCTGACACCATGACCACAGTGCTCTATGCTGACATCTCTGTCCATTTTAAGAACTGTCCAGAGTAGGAGAAAATCCCCATAGCAAACATATGCTGCTCTGGACCGTTTCTAAAATGGACAGAGATGTCAGCAGAGAGCACTGTGGTCATGATGTCAGCAGAGAGCTCTGTGTTCCAAAAAGAAAACCATTTCCTCTGTAGTATTCAGCAGCTAATAAGTACAGGAAGGATTAAGATTTTTTAATAGAAGTAGTTTACAAATCTGTTTAACATTCTGGCACCAGTTGATTTAAAAAAAAAAAAAAAGTTTTCCACTGGAGTACCCCTTTAATGAGAAAAATGGAGATGTGTTTGCTACTTATTTCACAGGTTGTAAGAGATAAGAATATTTTCTATTATATTAATGTATCATTAAAGGAAAACTGACCCAGGTGAAGGAACCATCTGTTAAACCCCTATAAATAACCCTGAAAGGACGAGGTCATAAAAGGTATAATAAAACCTAATTAAGGCGTAAAACTCCACAGATTGCCCACAAGGTCTGTAGTTTAGCAGGTGGGAACGTGTAAGGCGTTCAGACTGCTTGTATCACCCACTCAGGTCTGTGCGATTATTATCCACTGAACTAGAAGTCACATGCGTCAGTCTGATACAAGTCCACAACTAATTACCTATATACAGTATATCACCATTAATATTCCCTTTATTCCCTGGCTACACATTGCAAACATATATCACAGCTCCTACATAATTCTTAGTTTACAGGATGCTAGGCGGGAAATTTCTGTTTTCACTGGGTTCACATTACAATGTGACAGTACGTTTCACGCCTAAGTTGGCAATCTATCAAATTAGGATGCTGGCGTTTATGTGGACTTACCATTAATTTTAATGTACTGAACAAAGTCAACTGGTTACTTAGTTTGGGTCATTTCCTGAACAAATTAAAATAGTTTTCTGCATTCATAGGGGCCTTATAGCAAAAATCAGGATGCCCCCCCTCCCCCCCCTTAATTTTGCTATATGGCCCTACTAATCCCCCCATCCCCATTACCTTGTTCCCCCACCTCCTGAACTTGGCTGTTGGTGCAGCAGAACACACTATGAAGCAGCCAGACTAGAGCTCAATACTGCAGTTCGCCGGCCCAGGCACCCCAAGTCCAAACACAGTGACCTCTGACTTCCGGTGCCTGGCAGGGAATTTCTGGCACGCTGCAGGTTCAAGGTTCATAGTATGTTCTGCTGCAACGACAGCAAAGTTTAGGAGGCTTGAAAATGGGCAGATCACACACGTACAGTCAAGTCCCCCTATCCCAAGGACTCTATAGCAGTTGCTTGGTTGGCCTATATGGACACTATGCCAGTGTTTTCCAGGCCTCAAAAACATGGCACACCAAACTTAGTCCCAAAAAATACATGTGTTGGGAAATGACTCAAACATAGCCAATAACACGAATATACGTTGGCATACCATTTTGACAGGTTGTTGATATATATATATATATATATATATATATATATAGTCATCACCATTACCAAAACACAGCAAATACAATAGCAAGGACGATTGTAGTGTATTTAATAGGGAGATTTCTACATTTTGCATTCTAAGATGGGGTGGCTTAGGGACTAGAAATAGTATGTAATATTCTTAGCAGTCTAGAGTGGTAAATTATTTTTAGAAAATAATGTAAAGACAGGAATTCGATGTAAAAAAAATAAAAATCTGTCTAGGTCTCACAGGCTTTTCTATCTGGCAGACCGGAGGCCATGATTTGACCTTTGACTGCCGTGGCAACTATTGCAGGGTTGCCGATGGGCTATAGGGAAGCCCCCTGTGTAACCTGTAGATACACGGTATTAGTATGCACAGTGCAGGCACATGGCCTGTAAATAGGGGTCAGCAGACATGACTCTACATTACCTGTATACAGAGCGGAGTCCTGTATGTAAATTTAGGGCACAGCAGGGAGAAAAGAGCCTGGAGGCCAAGAGTCCAAAGTGAAAAGCTTATTTTATGGACGATTAAGAGGCCACCAATTTTTAAAGAGGTAATGTCGGTTTTTATCACCCCACTAGCAGAGTACCTGGTATTGCCCCATTTTCCTGCCTAAACATTGTTGGAGAGGAAAAGTAACAATGATGCTCTTGTCCTTACATCCTGACCTCACATCCCGTCCTCATATCCCATCCTCATATCCCGTCCTCATATCCCATCCTCATATCCCGTCCTCATATCCTATCCTCATATCCCGTCCTCATATCCCATCCTCATATCCCGTCCTCATATCCCATCCTCATTTCCCGACCTCATATCCCATCCTCATATCCTATCCTCATATCCCATCCTCATATCCCATCCTCATATCCCATCCTCATAATCCCATCCTCATATCCCATCCTCATATCCCGTCCTCATATGCCATTCTCATATCCCGACCTCCTATCCCGTCCTTATATCCCGACCTCATATCCCATCCTCATATCCTATCCTCATATCCCATCCTCATATCCCGTCCTCATAATCCCATCCTCATATCCCATCCTCATATCCCATCCTCATATCCCATCCTCATATCCCATCCTCATATCCCGTCCTCATATGCCATTCTCATATCCCGACCTCATATCCCGTCCTCATATCCTGTCCTCATATCCCATCCTCACATTCCGTCCTCATATCCCGTCCTCATATCCCGACCTCATATCCCATCCTCATATCCTATCCTCATATCCCGTCCTCATATCCCATCCTCATATCCCGTCCTCATATCCCATCCTCATATCCCGTCCTCATATCCCATCCTCATATCCCGTCCTCATAATCCCATCCTCATATCCCATCCTCATATCCCGTCCTCATATGCCATTCTCATATCCCGACCTCATATCCCGTCCTCATATCCTGTCCTCATATCCCATCCTCACATTCCGTCCTCATATCCCGTCCTCATATCCCGACCTCATATCCCGACCTCATATCCCGACCTCATATCCCATCCTCATTTCCCGACCTCATATCCCATCCTCATATCCTATCCTCATATCCCATCCTCATATCCCATCCTCATATCCCGTCCTCATAATCCCATCCTCATATCTCATCCTCATATACCATCCTCATATCCCGTCCTCATATCCCGTCCTCATATGCCATTCTCATATCCCGACCTCATATCCCGTCCTCATATCCTGTCCTCATATCCCATCCTAATATCCCGTCCTTATATGCCATTCTCATATCCCGACCTCATATCCCGTCCTCATATCCTGTCCTCATATCCCATCCTCACATTCCGTCCTCATATCCCGTCCTCATGTCCCGTCCTCATTTCTAAGCCTCATATCCCGTCCTCATTTCTAATCCTCATATCTCATCCTCATTTCTAATCATCATTTCTAATCCTCATATCCCGTCCTCATATCGCGTCCTCATATCCCATCCTCATATCCCATCCTCATGTCCCGTCCTCATTTCTAATCATAATTTCTAATTCTCATATCCCGTCCTCATTTCTAATCCTCATTTCTAATCCTCATTTCTAATCCTCATTTCTAATCCTCATTTCTAATCCTCATATCCCGTTCTCAGGTGAGGCTGAGCTGTGATGAAGAGGTTGTAGGAGAAAATAGAAATGGGGACGTGGCTTGTCAAAGAAGCATGGTTTGCACAGCAGGAGGCACTAATATGGGTCGGGTCCCCGGATCTACGGTGGAATTTTTTTTTTTCACATCAATTGGTGCCAGAAAGTTAAACAGATTTGTAAATTACTTCCATTGAATCCATTATTTTATTTAACCCCTTAAGGACCAGTCCATTTTACACCTTAAGGACCATAGCATTTTTTGAACATCTGACCACTGTCACTTTAAACATTAATAACTCTGGGATGCTTTTAGTTATCATTCTGATTCCGAGATTGTTTTTTCGTGACATATTCTACTTTAACATAGTGGTAACATTTTATGGTAACTTGCATCCTTTCTTGGTTAAAAATCCCAAAATTTGATGAAAATTGTTTTCTAACTTTGAAGCTCTCTGTTTGTAAGGAAAATGGATATTCAAAATAATTTTTTTTTTGGTTCACATATACAATATGTCTACTTTATGTTTGCATCATAAAATTGACGTGTTTTTACTTTTGGAAGACACCAGAGGGCTTCAAAGTTCAGCAGCAATTTTCCAAATTTTCACAAAATTTTCTAACTCAATATTTTTCAGGGACCAGTTCAGTTTTGAAGTGGATTTGAAGGGTCTTCATATTAGAAATACCCCATAAATGACCCCATTATAAAAACTACACCCCCCAAAGTATTCAAAATGACATTCAGTAAGTGTTTTAACCCTTTAGGTGTTTCACACGAATAGCAGCAAAGTGAAGGAGAAAATTCAAAATCTTCATTTTTTACACTCGCATGTTCTTGTAGACCCAATTTTTGAATTTTTGCAAGGAGTAAAAGGAGAAAATGTTTACTTGTATTTGTAGCCCAATTTCTCTCGAGTAAGCACATATCTCATATGTCTATGTAAAGTGTTCGGCGGGCGCAGTAGAGGGCTCAGAAGCGAAGGAGCGACAAGGGGATTTTGGAGAGAACATTTTTCTGAAATGGTTTTTTGGGGGCATATCACCTTTAGGAAGCCCCTAGGGCGCCAAAGCAGCAAAAAAAAAAAACACATGGCATACCATTTTAGAAACTAGACCCCTTGAGGAACGCAACAAGGAATTAAGTGAGCTTTAATACCCCACAGGTGTTTCATGACTTTTGCAAATGTAAAAAAAAAAAAAAAAAAATACCTAAAATGCTTGTTTTTCCAAAAATGTTACATTTTTAAAAAAGGGTAATAGAAGAAAATACCCCCCAAAATTTGAAGCCTAATTTCTCCCGATTCAGAAAACACCCCATATGGGGGTGAAAAGTGCTCTGCCGGCGCACTATAGGTCTCAGAAGAGAAGGAGTCATATTTGGCTTTTTTTGAAGCAAATTTTGCTCTGGGGGCATGCCGCATTTAGGAAGCCCCTATGGTGCCAGGACAGCAAAAAAAAAAGCACATGGCATACCATTTTGGAAACTAGACCCCTTGGGAAACGTAACAAGGGGTAAAGTGAACCTTAATACCCCACAGGGATCTCACAACTTTTGCATATGTAAAAAAAAAACAAATTACCTAAAATGCTTGGTTACCCAAAAATGTTACATTTTTACAAAGGTTTAAAGCAGAAATTACCCCCCAAAATTTGAAGCCCAATTTCTCCCGATTCAGAAAACACCCCATATCCGGGTGAAAAGTGCTCTGCTGGCGCACTACAGGTCTCAGAAGAGAAGGAGTTACATTTGGCTTTGTTGAAGCAAATTTTGCTCTGGGGACATGCCGCATTTAGGAAGCCCCTAGGGTGCCAGGACAGCAAAATAAAAAAAAAACACATGGCATACCATTTTGGAAACTAGACCCCTTGGGGAACGTAACAAGGGGTAAAGTGAACCTTAATACCCCACAGGGGTTTCACGACTTTTGCATATGTAAAAAAACAAACAAAAATTACCTAAAATGCTTGGTTACCCAAAAATTTTACATTTTTACAAAGGGTTAAAGCAGAAATTACCCCCCAAAATTTGAAGCCCAATTTCTCCCGATTCAGAAAACACCCCATATGGGGGTGAAAAGTGCTCTGCTGGCGCACTACAGGTCTCAGAAGAGAAGGAGTCACATTTTGGCTGTTTGGAAGCAAATTTTGCTCTGGGGGCATGCTGCATTTAGGAAGCCCCTATGGTGCCAGAACAGCAAAAAAAAAACACATGGCATACCATTTTGGAAACTAGACCCCTTGGGGAACGTAACAGTGAGTACTTACACCTCACAGTTTTTTTGAACAGTGGGACGTAAAAGTGAAAAATTTTATTTTTTTGCACTATATTGATAGTGTAACCCCAAATGTTTCATTTTCACATTGGGTAATAGGGAAAAAGGCCCCCAAAATTTGTAGAACAATTTTGTCTGAGAAAAAAAAATAGCCCATATGTGGATGTAAATTGCTATGTGGAAGCACTGCAATGCTCAGAATAGAAGAAGTGAAAATTTTGTTGAAATTGAAGTCGGGGGTCATGTGCATTTATAAAGCTCCCAACAGCAACAAAAAAAAAAAACACATTAGAAACTACACCCCTCAATGAACATAACAAGGGGTACAGTGGGAAATAACACCTCACAGGTTTTTTGAAAAATGGGCCTTAATTGAAAAATTAGATTTTTTTATACTAAAATGCTGGAGTTACCCAATTTTTAACATTTTCACATGGGGTAATATGAGGAATTGGGTTACAAATTTTAGAGGGCTCTTTCCCCTGACTATAAAAATACATCCACATATGGGGTAACGTGCTGAACGGGCGCACAACAAGGCTCAGAAGTCATAGAGGTCACTTTGTATTTGTGGCCTATGGCATATCAGTAGCTGACGGTTACATACATTCAGAGGAAAATACAAAAATGAAACACCCACATGTGACACCATTACAGAAAGTACCCACCCTGAGGAATGGGTATAGGGGTAAAGAGGACAATTTGAACGCACAGGTGTTTCCTAAATTTATTTTTCAGGAATGGATGAAGGGTAGCTTTTGAAAATTGCAATTTTCAACCTATGCTCTGCTTCATCTTTCTGGGAACAACTAACATGTGACTCCGAATTGTCGCCTGGAAATACGACAGAGTTCAGCGAGAACTCTTCACATTTGAGGCGGATGTTTGTTACGGACCTAACAGTTACATACATTCAGAGGAAAATACAAGAAAGGAACACTCACATGTGAGATTATTACAAACAGTACACCCACTAGGGAAGGTGTATAGGGTGAAGTGGAGATTTGGAACAGACGGGTGTTCCCTTCATTTATTTTCCAGGAATGGATGAAGTGTACCATGGGGGGAAGAAAATTGCAATTTTAGTACTGATATGCCAATTATTTTCCCAGAATGATGACCGAGAGTATAGCCAAAAGTAAAAATGATGCCCACCCCAAACCCTATACTCTGAATCATCATTCTAGGAAGGGGATTTGTGGGGCCGTCCCTATTCTGTTACCTCAAATGCAAAACCCGCTCAGGTGGAGAGAGAGAGCGTTGCGCAACTGAAAACCTCCAATGCTGTTGACTCTGTGTCTCATGACCCATTTTTTAGGGGGAAGAAAAAAAAAGATATTGGGGTATTGGGAAAAAGGTTGTTTTTTTTTTGGGGGGGGGGGTGTTTTGGTTTAAAATTTGGAAGTCAATGTACCCTGGACTGGTACATTGGAGCCGAATTCTGGGGAATGAAAATTAGGGCAAAGGATGGAAAATGTTGTACTCCATGGAAGTGTGATACTCCCTGAAGCAGCCTATGCAGAGGCCCGGATGATCGAGGCAAGTGTCACACTGAATGGTGGTGTCCCTCCGTCTCCCCTTCCTCTGCATTTCTTCTGGGTTTGTCCCGTCCTTCCAGTGTTGGGGATCACACCTGGAAAGTGTTGGCCGGGGACGATCCGGGGACCTAAAGTTCCAGAGGTGCTCTGACCCGCTCTTTGGCGGTCACCAAAGATGAGGGCCTTTAGAACTACCTCTTGAAACTCCAGGTATGTCCCTGTGTTGCCAGCATTCTGGTACAGTATAAAAGAGTTGTACATGGCAACCTGTACCATGTAGACTGCAACCTTTTTATACCATACACGTGTTTTCCGCATGGCATTATATGGCTTGAGGACTTGATCAGAAAGATCAACTCCCCCCATATACCGATTGTAGTCCAGAATACAATCGGGCTTGAGGTCCGGTCGCGCGGTACCTCGCACAGGGACAGGGGTGCTGCCGTTACCATGAATAGTGGTGAGCATAAGGACATCCCTCTTGTCCTTATACCGGACCAACAACAGGTTCTCATGGGAAAAGGCACGGGACTCACCCCGGGGGATAGGAGCATGTAGGGGATGGGGCGGAAGGCCTCTTTGATTCTTCCGGACTGTCCCACAAGCGACCGTGGATCTGGCGGCGTGCGATGTGAAGAGAGGGATACTAGTATAAAAGTTGTCCACGTAAAGGTGGTAACCTTTATATAGCAATGGGTACAAAAGGCCCCAAACGATTTATCCCGCTAACACCCAAAGTGGGGGGGACATTCTGGGGGTTCAAAACGTGAATCTCGTCCCTCATACACTATAAACTTGCAAGTGTACCCGGAGGTACTCTCGCAAAGTTTATACATCTTCACGCCATACCGGGCCCGCTTGGTAGGGATGTATTGCCGGAAGGTGAGTCTCCCCTTAAAGCTGATGAGAGACTCATCAATAGAGACCTCCCGCCCCGGGACATAGGCCTCCCAAAATGTGGCCCCGAAGTGATGGATGACCGACCTGATTTTATACAGGCGGTCATATGCAGGATCATTTCGGGGGGGGGGGGGACATGCCGCATTATCAGCATGATGCAAACATCTCCGAATGGCCTCGAACCGGGAACGTGCCATGGCCATACTGTAGAGGGGTGTCTGGTAAAAGACGTCCCCACTCCAATATTGCCTGACACTGTTTTTTTTAACTATACCCATATGCAGCGCGAGGCCCCAAAAGGTATGCAGCGCGAGGTCCTCATTTCGGCAGCATCGACTGGAGTCCAGCCGCCGGGTGTAGCTAAACGTGAGCCCGGGTTAGCGGCGACGAACTGTTGGGCATATTCGTCACTGAAAAAATGACCGAAAAAGTCCTTTTCAGTGTTAATTTTGATTCCTGAGTGGCCAACAAACTCAGGAATCACAGGCTCGTGGTCCGCTGGCTCAGCCCAGTCAAGTTCTCCGGTACGATGTACCAGTGATCTTGGCTGGGGGGCTTCACTAGTATGAGCGCCAGAGGGACTCATACTAGCATGGGCCACAGGGTCAAGGACAGAGGAGGTTTGCGGCGCCGCACGGCGGCGTCTCCGCCACCATGGTGGCTCATCAACAGAACTAGATAATGAGGAGGCCGATGAAATAAGGAAGGTGGGGTCTTCATCGTCCTCTGAGCCGCTCTCGGTGTCAGAGGCAATTATGGCATATGCCTCCTCCGCGGAAAACGCTCTGCGGGCCATTTCCCTACTCTAATGGGCATACGGGTGTGTGTGCGTGGGGGGGGGGGGAAACTTTATTGATGTGTGTGCTGTGTGTGGTGTGGTGTGAGACTACCTCCCTAACCCGCCCTAACCCTCCCTAACCTAACTAAACTAACCCGCCCTAACAGAAAAAAATATAAAATAAAAAGGGGACTTTTTTTTAAAAAAAAAGGGGACTTCTAGCACAAAAAAGCCCTGCGCCAAAAAAAAAAGCGTTTATCTAATCAGTGATGTGCGCACTGATTAGTGCTTGTGGCGGCAGGGGGCGCAGAAGTCCGTGGGGGGTCCTGCCACTCAGCCCAGAACAGAGGCTGGTGGCGTGTACACAGACCCCCACAAAAAAAGAAACGAAAAATAAAATAAAAAACGCTTTACCCTGAAAAAAATGCACCCACCTTAACCCCCCAAAAAATGCTGATCAGTGATAAATCACTGACAGCGTTGGGACAGGCTGCACACACAGGTACGGTCCGTCCACACAGTACACGCCTGCTACTGGTGGCATGGAGCGCCTATGGGTGCAAAAAAGCGATAGAAAACCTGAAATAAGCGCCGGCACCACAAAAAAAAACAACGCTGATCAGTACTACGGGACTGATCAGCGGCAGGTGGGCTTTAACAAACGGTGGCGGACCGCTCTTTTATAACTAAGAGGGTCCGCACACACGCTTAGGTGAAAAAAAAAAAAAAAAAGATCTGCGCCAAAAAAAACCCGCTAGCGGCAGACCGCAGCGAACCAGCAGAGCCGGGGTCATGCAGCTAAAGGTGCTACGGACCCCCAGACACCCACTGATGTATGCTGAAATAAATATATATATATAATGATCATGACGATTTCAGCAGGCATCGGGCACCGGCTCACCTCTGGTTAGCAGCGGGGGGCCGGGAATGGACAGGACGTACTCCTACGTCCTCGGTCCTTAAGGACTCGGAAATGGGGGCGTAGGAGTACGTCCATTGTCCTTAAGGGGTTAAAGGAGTATCGGCCAGTGCTCCGTGCGGGGTTCAGCATGCCCCCTTCCAGCAGACTGCCGTGGCCCCATTTAGGAGATCCTTTGGATAGGGGATACGTTATATATCACCAGACTACTCCTTTGATTGTATTTTTTTGTCGTCTTTGCTCTTTGATGGCTTTGTTTTTACTTTCATTTTTAAAGGGGTTATCCAGGAAAAAACTTTTTTTTATATATCAACTGGCTCCAGAAAGTTAAACAGATTTGTAAATTACTTCTATTAAAAAATCTTAATCCTTTCAGTACGTATGAGCTGCTGAAGTCGAGTTGTTCTTTTCTGTCTAAGTGCTCTCTGATGACACGTAACTCGGGAACCGTCCAGTTTAGAAGCAAATCCCAGTAGCAAACCTCTTCTACTCTGTGCAGTTCCTGAGACAAGCAGAGATGTCAGCAGAGAGCACTGTTTCCAGACAGAAAACAACAACTCAACTTCACGAGCTGATAATTATTGAAAGGATTAAGATTTTTTTATAGAAGTAATTTAAAAATCTGTTAAACTTTCTGGAGCCAGCTGGTATAAAAAAAAAAAAAAGCTTTTTCCTGGAATACCCCTTTAACCTGTTAAGGACATAGGACGTTCTCTAACGTCCCCACAACGTTAGAGAACGTCCTGTTGTATTTCCGGTCTCTGCCGCTCACCGGGCAGAGATCAGAACTGGATGCCTGCTGAAATCCTTCAGCAGGCATCCAGGGCAAACGCCGAGGGGGGCCATGTAGGCCCCCCATGTCGGCGATCGCCGCAAATCGCAAGGGAAATCGCCCTTGCGATCTGCGGCGATACCGGGCAGATCGGGTCTCTGGGACCCGATCGCCCGGTAATTTCGCATGATCCCGGCTGTAGCAGATAGCCAGGACCATGCTGGAGTATAGGAGCGAGGTGGCAAGCCTGCCACCTCCTCCGATCCCCTGCGATCCGTCGGTTAACTAACCGACCAATCGCAAGGGGGGGGGGCGGTTACTTCCTCCCATCCTGCCCGGCCCCTTGAAGTCCGGAGAGGACGGGAGGAAGACCGGAGGACGCGGCGGGGGACGGGGGAGTGCTGGGGACCGGCCCCGGTACTTACCTCGTCCCTGAAGACCCGGATCCCGGCGATGAAGACAGCGGCGGCGGCGACAGGTGAGTAGATCTTCAGCCGTGGTCGGGCCCTTTACAGCAATGCACGTCGCCGTAAAACGACATGCATTGCTGTAATGGGACCCTGTAAACTACAACTCCCAGCATGGCCAGACAGCCTTTGGCGTCTGGGCATGCTGGGAGTTGCAGTTTTGCAACATCTGGAGGTCCACAGTTTGGAGACCACAGTTTGGAGACCACTGCGCGGCAGCTCAAACTCGCAGTGGGAACTCGCTGTAATCCCCCGCCCGTGTGACTGTACCCTAAAAACACTACACTACACTACCACAAAATAAAATAAAAAGTAAAAAACACTACATATACACTTACCCCTACACAGCCCCCCTCCCCTCCCAATAAAAATGAAAAACGTCCGGTACGCCACTGTTTCCAAAATGGAGCCTCCAGCTGTTGCAAAACAACAACTCCCAGTATTGCTGGACAGCCGCTGACTGTCCAAGCATGCTGGGAGTTTAGCAACAGCTGGAGGCACCCTGTTTGTGAATCACTGGTGTAGAATACCCCTATGTCCACTCCTATGCAAATCCCTAATTCAGGCCTCAAATGCGCATGGCGCTCTTACTTTGGAGCCCTGTCGTATTTCAAGGCAACATAATAGGGTCACATATGGGGTATCGCCGTACTAGGGAGAATTTGTGTTACAAATTTTGGGGGGCTTTTTCTCCTTTAACCCCTTATGAAAAGTTGAAGTTGGGGTCTACAACAGCATGTTAGTGTAAAAAAATATTTTTTTTACACTAACACGCTGGTGTTGCCCTATACTGTTCATTTTGACAAGAGGTAAAAGGGAAAAACACACCCCAAAATTTGTAATGCAATTTCTCCCGACTACGGAGATACCCCATAAGTGGGCGCAAAGTTCTCTGGGGGCGCACAACAAGGCCCAGAAGGGAGAGTGCACCATGTACATTTGAGGTGATTTGCACAGGGGTGGCTGATTGTTACAGCGGTTTTGACAAACGCAAAAAAAAAAAACCCACATGTGACCCCATTTCGGAAACTACTCCCCTCACGGAATGTAATGAGGGGTGCAGTGAGAATTTAATCTTTGGAACAGTGGGCTGCGCAAATTAAAAATTTTGTACAGCCCACTGTTCCAAAGTTCTGACAGACACCAGTGGGGGGTAAATGCTCACTGTACCCCTTGTTACGTTCCTCAAGGGGTCTAGTTTCCAAAATGGTATGCCATGTTGGGGTTATTTTGCTGTCCTGGCACCATAGGGGCTTCCTAAATGCGACATGCCCCCCGAGCAAAATTTGCTCTCCAAAAGCCAAATATGACTCCTTCTCTTCTGAGCATTGTAGTTCGCCGTAGTGCACTTCAGGTCCACTTATGGGGTACCTTCATACTCAGAAGAGATGGGGTTACAAATTTTGGGGGGTATTTTCTGCTATTAACTCTTGCAAAAATGTGAAATTTGGGGGGAAACACACATTTTAGTGAAAAAATGTATATATTTTTTTACATATGCAAAAGTCGTGAAACACCTGTGGGGTATTAAGGCTCACATTATTCCTTGTTACGTTCCTCAAGGGGTCTAGTTTCCAAAATGGTATGCCATGTGAGGGTTTTTTGCTGTTGTGGCACCATAGGGGCTTCCTAAATGCGACATGCCCCCCGACCAAAATTTGCTCTCCAAAAGCCAAATATGACTCCTTCTCTTCTGAGCATTGTAGTTCGCCCGTAGTGCACTTCAGGTCCACTTATGGGGTACCTTCATACTCAGAAGAGATGGGGTTACACATTTTGGGGGGTATTTTCTGCTATTAACCCTTGTAAAAATGTGAAATTTGGGGGGAAACACACATTTTAGTGAAAAAAATATTTTTTTTTTACATATGCAAAAGTCGTGAAACACCTGTGGGGTATTAAGGTTCACTTTACCCCTTGTTACGTTCCCCAAGGGGTCTAGTTTCCAAAATTGTATGCCATGTGGGGATTTTTTGCTGTTCTGGTACCATAGGGGCTTCCTAAATGCAACATGCCCCCCAAAAACCATTTCAGAAAAACGTACTCTCCAAAATTCCCTTGTCGCTCCTTCGCTTCTGAGCCCTCTACTGCGCCCGCCGAACACTTTTCATGGACATATGAGGCATGTGCTTACTCGAGAGAAATTGGGCTACAAATATAAGTATAAATTTTCTCTTTTTACCCCTTGTAAAAATTCAAAAATTGGGTCTACAAGAACATGCGAGTGTAAAAAATAAAGCAGTTTTTCAAAAACTGGAAGAAAAAAAACCAAGTGGAAACTTAGCCTAAGGAGAACACAACTTAAATGGGTACTCCGGCGCTTAGACATCTTATCCCCTATCCAAAGGATAGGGGATAAGATGCCTGATCGCGGGGGTCCCTCCGCTGGGGACCCCCGTGATCTTCCACGCCGCACCCCGTTAAAATCAGTCCCCGGAGCGTGTTCGCTCTGGGTCTGATTACTGTCGATCACGGGGCCGGAGCGTTGTGACGTCACGCCCCCTCCCATAGACTTGCATTGAGGGGCGGGGCGTGACGTCACACAGGGGTGGGGTCGTGACGTCACCCTCTTTCGCTCGCGTGGTCGGGATCTGAAGCCTCCAGCGTTGCCGGAAGCCATTGAGGTGGGTGCTGCAGCCGAGATCCCGTGGGTCCCCAGCAGCGGGACCCCTGCGATCTGACATCTTATCCCCTATCCTTTGGATAGGGGATAAGATGTCTAGGGATGAAGTACCCCTTTAAATGTGCATTTTTGTACCACAAAATTGAAAAAAAATTGAAAACGTATTTGCTTTTCTGAATTTTTCCCAAATTAAAAGTTATTCATAGGTTAATTAATAAACTATTTATGTGTATGTATGCACTGTAAAGAATATAAAAATGAAATTCTGTGTATTATAAAAAAAGATGCAAAAACTAAACGAGAAAAACATTATACCTTTCCAATTCTACTGTATTAAACTATAGTCATCAACAGGGGAATATGGTCTGGTCTAGAATTGGTTAATAAGCCAAACAAACATACAGACTCCAGACAGACTAAGTAAGTGGATAGAAAGTCTGGTGTGTTCCTTTCTATAATGGACAATAGGCTTTACGAGAATACACGATAAGTAATCATAGACTACAGACTAAGGATGATCAAAGACTACGAGCAAAGCCTCAATAGCTACAGAGACATCCATCAGTAGGACCCAAGAGAAGAATGTGTCACACAAGAAAAATAACCTTGGTTTACTCATGTTTCAGTGATGATTAATAAAGAATAGCCATCCTCTAACTCCAGAGCCCTAGTCTAGTAAGAAAGAGGAAGGGTTACTGCCAGTCGTCTCTACTGTGTATTGTCTGCATTGTGTGCGAACGAGCATGAATCCATAGAGTATTTCGGGCTTTTTCTAGTATAAAGGGGTACTCCGATGCTCAGCGTTTGGAACAAACTGTTCCGAATGCTGGAGCCGGCATCGGGAGCTCGTGACATCATAGCCCCATCCCTCATAATGTCACACCTCGCCCCCTCAATGCAAGTTTATGGGAGGGGGCGTGACGGCTGTCCCCAGAATATCCCGTTAGCCCCCAGAATATCCCGTTAATGCCCTCCAAAATCATAGATACAGAAAACAACTTAAAGGGGTATTCCGGGCAAAGACATCTTATCCCCCGTCTGATCATGGGGGGGGCTGCCGAGTTTATGGGAGGGGGCGTGACGGGTGTCCCCAGAATATCCCGTTAGCCCCCAGAATATCCCGTTAATGCCCTCCAAAATCATAGATACAGAAAACAACTTAGAGGGGTATTCCGGGCAAAGACATCTTATCCCCCGTCTGATCATGGGGGGGGGGGGCTGCCGCTGGGACCCCCCCCCCCCCCCCCCCGAGATCTCCGTGCAGCACCACATTCTCTGTTGCGGCCCTGTGTGTTTCTGGGACTGGAGATGTGATGTCCCACCACACCCCCTCCCATAGACATGAATGGAGGGGGCGTGGCGTCACATCTCCAGTCCCGAAAACTCAGAGGCCCTGATTTATCAACCCGTCTGAGACAGAAACTGGAGTGATTTTCCAAAGCAACCAATCACAGCTCATGTTTTATATCATAAGGAGCTCTGGTAAAATGAAAGTTGAGCTGTGATTGGTTGCTTCAGAAAATCAATCCACTTTCTGTCTCAGACAGATTGATAAATCAGGGCCAGAGCTTTCCGAGACTGGAGCAGCGGCTCGGCATAGAATGTGGGTGCTGCACGGAGATCGCGGGGGTTCCCAGCGGTGGGCCCCGTGCGATCAGACATCTTATCCCATATCCTTAGGACCCTTGGCTGGAATACCCCTTTAACCCCATAAGGACCGAGGGTTTTTCAACTTTAGTTTTTTCCTCCTTACCTTTTAAAAATCATATCCCTTTCAATTTTCCACCTAAAAAATCCATATGATGGCTTATTTTTGTTCCACCAATTCTACGTTCAGTCATTTTACCCAAAAATCTACGGTGAAACCCAAAAAATAATAATAATTGTGTAACAAAATTGAAGAAAAAAGACCATTTTGTAAATTAGGGGCTTCCGTTTCTACGCAGTACATTTTTAGGTAAAAATGACATCTTCTCTTTATTCTGTAGGTCCATACGATTAAAATGATACCCTACTTATATAGGTTTGATTTTGTCGTACTTCTGGAAAAAAATACATGCAGGAAAATGTATATGTTTAAAATTCTCATCTTCTGACCCTATAACTTTTTTATTTGGTATGAGGGCTCATTTTTTTGCGCAGTGATCTGAAGTTTTTACCATTTTTGTATTGATTGGACTTTTTGATAGCTTTTTATTAATTTTTTCATGTTATAAAAAGTGACTAAAAATACGCTATTTTGGACTTTAGAATTTTTTTTCGTGTACGCCATTGACGGTGTGGTTTAAGTAATGATATATTTTTATAGTTCGGACATTTACACACACGGCGATACCACATATGTTTATTTTCTGGTTACATATTTTTTATATGGAATTTGGGAAAAGGGGGGGGAGGGAGATTTTAACTTTTAATAAGGAAGGGGTTAATGAGTGTTTTTTTAAACTTTTTATTTAACTTTTTCTTTTTTTTTTTTACACTTTTCGTCCCCTAAGGGGACTTTTAGGAGGAATCGTTCGATTTCTCATACAGATCAATGTGGTTTCATAGAACCACATTGACCTGCATGCTCTGTGCTCGATTGATAAAGCCTGGTCCTGCCAGGCTTTATCATTCACAGTACAGCAGCCAGCATGGAAGGAGAGGTAAGCCCTCCGGCTATCTCAGCAGTGGATTGCCCCTCTACGATTGCGCTGCGGAGGGGCGATCCTCCCCACTGGACAACCAGGGAGGATTTAAATGTCCCTTTAGACGCCGCTGTCAATTTAGACAGCGGTGATCTAAAGCGTTAATAGCCGGCTGTGGCAATCGCCGCATGTCGGCTATTAACGCCGGCCTTCAGCTACAAGAATCAGCTGGGGGCCGGCTGGTATGATGTGGGCTCGAGTCGGGAGCCCGTTCCATACAACGGTTGCCGTCTCAGGTTTCGGGTCTAAGCAGTGGGCCCCCCCGTGATCAGACATCTTATCCCCTATCCTTTGGATAGGGGATAAAATGTTTTTGCCCGGAATACCCCTTTAAATGGTAGACATTTCTAACAACTAGGACTTTTCCTAGAGAAGCTGCCCCATCAAACTGAGTAATCGGGGAAGAAGGTCCATCTATATAGATGACAAAAAACCTAATGGTCACTCCAGCCGAGCTCCAAAGATCCTGTTTGCAGTTTGGAGAAACTTCCAAAAGGTCATCCATTATCTCCTTGATAAGTTTGGCAAAGACCACCTCTTCCCATTGTTTGCTACGAAGCGGGCTTACAGGGAACCTTTCCGTGCACCCCTTCTCTGGTGGTATGGCAACCACAGGTGGTGGTACCACCATATCCTGGTAGTGCTGTTTATTGTTTACAACATGAAAAGTTCAATAAAAACGATTTGATAAAAAAAAAAAAAAAAAATCTGGGTTTGCAAGTCCCCAGGTCCCAGCTCCGGCGTTTAACCACTTAAGGACCTAGGGCGTATGGATACGCCTTGACGTCCTGGTACTTAAGGACCCAGGGCGTATCCATACTCGTATATCGTTCAGCAGGCATCCCGCGCAAATGCCCAGGGGGGTCATTAGACCCCCCCCAAGTCGGCGATCGCGGCAGATCGTTGGTGAATTCACACTAACGATCTGCTGCGATTTGGTTCATACGGGTCCCGTGTGACCCGCTGACCCGAAGATACAAGGTGATCGGGGGTGTACGATACACCACCCAACAACCACCCTATCTTTAGGGAGGTGGCGATTTCTTCACCCCCCCAGGAGCGCTGCTATTGGCTGGACGATCGTCCAGCCAATAGCAGCCGGCGGGGGAGGGGTTAACTGCATCTTCTTGCAGCTCTGCCCGTTAGCTGAGTTCAGTCAGCGGGCAAAGCTGCTCGAAGGTGCCAGGGACCCCCCCCTGTGAGGATTGGAGCCCCCTCAGGACCGACGATCCCCCATAGAGCAGGGACAGAAAACCCCCCAGGGAAAAGTAGGAAAAAATTGTGTAAAACAGTAAAATAAAAGTTAAACCCCCCCCCCTGACCCCCTAATAGGTCCCCAAGGGTCTGCCTGAGATTTTTTAGCTTGACTCGGGCCCTATTAGGGGTTCAGGGTGCTGCATTTGGCCCCCCATTTTTTTTTGGCTGCAGCTTTTTATTTTTGTTCATATAACGGTGTGTGATTTCTAATCACACACCGTTATATATAGTATACACCAAGCACACACACTACATACATCCCCGCCACCCCCCACACACACCCCCTCCCCCCCCCCCCCCGCCACCGCCCCCCGCCACCGTAGAAAAAGGCGATGGCTCGCCGGGCATTTTCGGTAGCGGAGGCATGCGCTTTTCTTGCCTCCGACTCCGAATCTGTCAGTGAGGACGATAAAGATCCAACATTCCTGTGTTCTTCATCGTCCTCCTCATCTTCTAGTACTGATGATGAGCCCCCTGCACGGCGGCGGAGACGCCGCCAGGCGAGGCCACGCACCCCCCATGAAAGTGCCCCAGTGGCTGGCACTAGTGCGAGTGGTGATGCCGCTCATACTAGAAGTCCGACCCCTCAGGCAAATTTTAGCGGAGCCACGGATTCCGGAGTTTGTTGGCGACTCCCGAATCCGGATTGACACGGCTGGGTTCACTGAATTTGACTTTTTCAGTTATTTTTTCAGTGACAGCCTGGTCAATCACATGGTGGAGCAAACGAATCTGTACACCAGGCAGTTCATCGCCCACCACCCTGATTCTTTTTTGGCCAGGTCCAATGAATGGTACGCCATCAGTGCAGCCGAAATGAGGACATTTTGGGGCCTCATGCTGCACATGGGCCTGGTCAAAAAGCCAAGTGTCAGGCAGTACTGGAGCGGGGACATCCTATACCAGACCCCGCTGTACAGTATGGCCATGGCACGGAAGCGGTTCAAGGCCATTCGGAAATGCCTGCATTATGCAGATAATGCGGCATGTCCACCCCGAAGTGATCCCACCTATGACCGGCTTTACAAAGTGAGGCCGGTCATCGATCACTTTGGGGCCAAATTTTTGGAGGCCTATGTACCACTTAGGGAGCTCTCTGTAGATGAGTCTCTCATCAGTTTTAAGGGGAGACTCATCTTCCGCCAGTATAGTCCCTCGAAGCGGGCGCGATATGGCGTGAAGCTATATAAACTTTGTGAGAGTACCTCTGGGTACACTCTCAAGTTTAGGGTGTATGAGGGACGAGATTCCCGTATTGAACCCCCAGATTGTTCCCCCACTCTGGGTGTTAGCGGGAAAATCGTTTGGGACCTTATGTACCAATTGCTGGATAAGGGTTACCACGTGTACGTGGACAACTTTTATACCAGCATCCCTCTCTTCACATCCCTTGCCGCCAGATCGATGTCCGCTTGTGGGACCGTGCGAAAGAATCAGAGAGGCCTCCCTCTAAATTTTGTTCAGACACCTATGCCCAAGGGTGAGTCCCGTGCCCTTACCCATGAAAAACAATTGCTGGTCAAGTATAAGGATAAGAGGCATGTCCTTATGCTGACCACTATTCATGGCAACGGCAGCTCACCTGTCCCTGTGCGAGGTACCACAACAACGGTCCTCAAGCCCGATTGTATTCTGAACTAGAATCGGTATATGGGGGAAGTTGATCTTTCTGATCAAATCCTGAAGCCATATAACGCCATGCGGAAAACACGTGTATGGTACAAGAAAGTTGCGGTCTACTTGGTACAGGTTGCCATGTACAACTCTTTTGTACTGTACCAGAACACTGGCAACACAGGGACATACCTTCAGTTCCAAGAAGAAGTCCTAAAGGTCCTGATCTTTGCTGACCGGGAAAGAGCAGGCTGGACTTCCCAAGGAACTGAAGTTATAGGTGCCAGGATCGTCCCAGGCCAACACTTTCCAGGTGAGGTCCCCCACACTGGAAAGAAGGGACGATCCCAGAAAAAATGCAGAGTGTGTAACAGGAGGGGGATTCGGAAGGACACCACCTATCAATGTGACACTTGCCCCGTTCATCCGGGCCTCTGCATTAAAAACTGCTTCAGGAAGTATCACACTTCCATGCAGTACTAAATTTTCCCTTTTCATTTTAATTTTCCATAATTTTACCCCATTGTACCAAGCCCAGAGTACATTCCAAGTTTTAACCCCATAAAACCACTAAATTTCCCAAAAAACTCTCATAAAAAAAAAACTGATAAGACCTCTGGGGGTATTTTTTTCTCTGGGTCATGGGTCACTGAGTCACTATCATTGGGGACTTTTTATGTTGCCTCAAATGCGCAGCGCTCTCTCTCTACCTGAGCGGGGTGCGCATTTGAGGCAACAGGTTAGGGACGGCCACACACATCACATTCCAAGAATGATGATTCAGAGCATAGGGTTTGGGGTGGGCATATTTTTTAGTTTTGGCTATGCTCTGGGTCATCATTCTGGGAACATAACCTGTTTTATCCTTTTATGTCCCACTGTACCCCTTGTTAGTTATTAGTGTACCCCATATAATGTCCCTTGAGGGGGGGGGGGTCCCATAGGCAGAAGCTCAAGGCCCCTGACTGCCCTCCTGTTCCTCCGTGACCAGTGTGCACCCGGAGATCCGTTTTACGCCCAGATATGAGGTATGTCCTTTTTCCAAAGAATTGTATTTACAAATTTAATTTTTTTTTTGCTTTTCTGGCAGTAAATGCGACATGCCCCCCCCCCCCCCCATTTCAGCAAAATTAGCAAATGTGACTCCTTCTTTTCTGAGCATTGTAGCGCTCCTGCAGTGCATTTGATGTCCACTTATGGGGTACCTCCATACTCAGAAGAGATGGGGTTAGAAATTTTGGGGGGTATTTTCTGCTATTAACCCTTGCAAAAATGTGAAATTTGGGGGGAAACACACATTTTTGTGAAAAAATATATATATTTTTTACATATGCAAAAGTCGTGAAACCCCTGTGGGGTATTAAGGCTCACTTTATTCCTTGTTACATTCCTCAAGGGGTCTAGTTTCCAAAATGGTATGCCATGTGTTTTTTTTTGCTGTTCTGGCACCATAGGGGCTTCCTAAATGCGACATGCTCCCTGAGCAAAATTTGCTCTCAAAAAGCCAAATGAATCCTTCTCTTCTGAGCATTGTAGTTCGCCCGTGGTGCACTTCAGGTCAACTTATGGGGTACCTCCATACTCATAAGAGATGGGGTTACAAATTTTGGGGGGTATTTTCTGCTATTAACCCTTGCAAAAATGTGAAATTTGGGGGGAAACACACATTTTAGTGAAAAATATATAGATATTTTTTTACATATGCAAAAGTCGTAAAACCCCTGTGGGGTATTAAGGCTCACTTTATTCCTTGTTACCTTCCTCAAGGGGTCTAGTTTCCAAAATGGTATGCCAAGTGTTTTTTTTTTTTTTTTTGCTGTTCTGGCACCATAGGGGCTTCCTAAATGTGACATGCCCCCCAAAAACCATTTCAGAAAAACTCACTCTCCAAAATGCCACTGTCGCTCCTTCCCTTATGAGCCCTCTACTGCGCCCGCCGAACACTTGACATACACATATGAGGTATTTCCTTACTCGAAAGAAATTGGGTTACACATTTTAAGAAAATTTCTCTCTTTTTACCCCTTGTAAAAATGCAAAAACTGGGTTTACAAGAACATGCGAGTGTAAAAAATGAAGATTTTAAATTTTCTCCTTCATCTTGCGGCTATTCCTGTGAAATACCAAAAGGGTTAACAAACCTTTTGAATGTCATTTTGAATACTTTGAGGGGTGCAGTTTTTATAATGGTGTCATTTATGGGGTATTTCTAATAAGAAGGCCCCTCAAATCCACTTCTAAACAGAACTGGTCCCTGAAAAAAATCTAATTTTGAAAATTTTGTGAAAAATCGGAAAATTGCTGCTGAACTTTGAAGCCCTCTGATGTCTTTCAAAAGTAAAAACTTGTCAACTTTATGATGCAAACATAAAGTAGACATATTGTATATGTGAATCAATATTTAATTTATTTGGAATATAGATTTTCCTTATAAGCAGAGAGCTTCAAAGTTAAAAAAAATGCAAAATTTTAAATTTTTTCATCAAATTTTGGAATTTTTCACCAAGAAATTATACAAGTTTCGACAAAATTTTACTGCTAACATAAAGTAGAATATGTCACGAAAAAACAATCTTGGAATCAGAATGAAAGTTAAAAGCATCCCAGAGTTATTAATGCTTGAAGTGACAGTCGTCAGATGTTAAAAAAATGGCCGGGTCCTTAAGGTATATTTGGGCTGGGTCCTTAAGGGGTTAAAAATGTATTAACTCAACTTTTTCACTTATAGTTTATGTGTTTGTATATTGTTTATACAACTATCAACTAACAACTACTGCTGCCTGACACTTGACTGTACAGCAGAAGCTGTGAGATGATGACCCCTTATCTGACATTATTCAGTACTTGGCAACTATTGGCTGGAGCTACAAGTCACACTGATATGGTTTAAAACCATATCTGGTGTCATAAAGTGGGTGTGGTTTAGGAAACTGCTGCTATACAGCCCAGTAACATGCAGCAGTAGTTGTGATTGCTTTAAAAGGGTACTCCGCCCCTAAACATCTTTTCCCCTATCCAAAGGATAGGGTATAAGATGTCTAATCGTGGGGGTCAGGCTGCCGGGACGGATGACGGGCAACCACAGTCATCATGGCCCCTCCAATAGACGTGAATGGAAGGGGCATGGCATTATGTTACAAACACAGAAGCTCCAAGCTTCTGTGTTCAGAACGCTGTAATGCCGGCCTGGAGATCGGCCCGGAGGTCCCAGCGGCCTGACCCACCACAATGAGACATCTTATCACCTATCCTTTGGATAGGGGATAAGATGTCTAGGGGCGGAAAGTTAAACAGATTTGTAAATTACTTCTATTAAAAAATCTTTACCCTTCCAGTACTTATTAGCATCTATATGCTACAGAGGAAATTCTTTTCTTTTTGAATTTCTTTTTTGTCTTGTCCACAGTGCTCTCTGCTAACACCTGATGCCCGAATCAGGATCTGTCAGGAGCAGGAGAAAATCCCCATAGCAAACCTGTGCTGCCCTGGACAGTTCCTGATACGGACAGAGGTGTCAGCAGAGAGCACTGTGGACAAGACAAAAACGAAATTCAAAAAGAAAAGAATTTCCTCTGCTAAAAATTACTGGAAGGATTAAGATTTTTTAATAGAAGTAATTTACAAATCTGTTTAACTTTCTGGCACCACCGGAGTACCTCTGGTTTTCCCACCGGAGTACCTCTTTAAAGGGTAGCTCCCACCATCCTATTTTTTTTTTTTTGCTAGCCCGTTCCCACCCCCCGCCCCCCGCTACGGCACTAGCCCGTTCCCTCCTCCCCCCCCCCCGCCCCGCATACCCTGTTCCCTCATTACACTTGCAGTTACTGCAGAGTCCGGCAGCGGAAGTGCAGGGACAGCGGCAGCAACAAGGCGGCGGCGATGTGCGGGAGGAGTGGCCTCCCAGCCAGTGGCCGGGGAGCCAATGCGCTCGCTCCCGCCTGTCTGATTGACAGGCAGGGAGCGAGTGCAGCCTAACTGAAAAAGGACTGATTGCCACTCCAAAATCAGTCCTTTTTCAGTAGTCATTTTTTACATGTAAATTAAACCTTTTTAATGAAAAAAGAAATAATAAAAGTATATTAGAGATATGTTGTAGTACATAAGTACTAAAACATATCAAAAAATTAAGTTGGTGACAGTGCCCATTTAAAGACTTAGGTCCCTTTCACACTACAGAATGACTCCGTTTTAAAGATCCGCACTATTTCTCCCCTTACTATCTTCCATCACAAAATAATGGCCGTTATTAATAACGGGCTATAATGGGTTAAAACGGCTATTAGAAAAATCCCATAGACTATAACAAGATTTTCTAATGGCCGTATAGGATTTTGTATCTGCCATTTTCAGCTGATTTTCAGACGGAGCTTCATACGGATCTTTAAAATGGAGTAATTTTGTAGTGTGAAAGAAGCCTTATAGTGTTGATAGCACAATGGAAACTTGTATCTGGGGAATGAGAGTGAAAGAAATAACATTCTGTTATGTTACGCGGCTCTCGTGGGTCCTTTTTAATATATGGAGTGGGAAAGGTAAAATAACTCAACCCTACTACGCAATGAACCCCTCTCCTCACTCTAAATAACTCGGCATCCGATCATATTTATATTTACTATCTCTTTTTATGCCTTTATTACTTTTTTTTTATTTAATGCGCGGCTTTTTTTAATTTTTTTTAGAGTTGCCGGATACTGCGCGGAAAGTTCATATTTCGTTGCGTTTATTTATTTGCAGGCAATAGAACCTAAATCTAAATCTTCTCTGCAAATCAATATCTCATTTTTTAGGGCGCTCGGAGTGTATTGCGCAGATCAGATGAGAAATCATTTTACGGAACCTGCAGACTAATAACAGTAACAAAATGGCTCGGTGGGAGAATTTGTCCAGACGGCTTCAAATACACAAGTGCCATTGTGCTTTCATTCCTTCTGCAAATCAGTCGCAAATACGCTTCAATCTTCACAATGTCTCCCTGGAATATGCAAGCATTATAGTTTAATAAATTACTTCTCCCGTTTCCCACATGACAAAGTACAGAAAAATATCATATAATAGGGTCATTATCGCAGCTCCGATGATTCAGTGCGCTGCTGCGCTGTAATGAAATCTGGTTGAAAGATGTCGGCTTCATAGTACGAGATGTAAGAGATTGGCTGGATCAATTGGAAACGCGGCCTACATTCAATTATAGTCTCTTTTAGCAAAAAAAAAAAGTTTGGGTGTCTTTATTTTGTCTGTCTAATTCTCGTATTGTAATAGTATATTCTTCTATTAGAACTAGAGATGAGCGAACTTACAGTAAATTCGATTCGTCACAAACTTCTCGGCTCGGCAGTTGATGAATTTTCTTGCATAAATTAGTTCAGCTTTCAGGTGCTCCGGTGGGCTGGAAAAGGTGGATACAGTCCTAGGAGACTCTTTCCTATGACTGTATCCACCTTTTCTAGCCCACCGGAGCACCTGAAGGCTGAACTAATTTACGCAGGATAAGCCATAAACTGCCGAGCCGAGAAGTTCGCGACGAATCGAATTTACTGTAAGTTCGCTCATCTCTAATTAGAACAATCTATGATTCTTCCGCTGTTGAGGTATACTGTGAAAATATAAATTACCCCACAGCAGCTACTCTTCAGGTATTGTCCTCCCAGCAATAAAACAAATTATAAGGGGGGGGGTATAAATGCCCTGGGGAAGTTCTCTAAAATATAACCTTTAATTATGTTTGCTTAAAATTACACTACCAGCAATCAAGTGACCCATAAAAGTCCAATTAAATTATGAAACCTATTGTACCAAATTTTTTTGTCCAACGCGTTTCCGCTGCAATCCACAGCTTCCTCAGGGGAATAGCAATGGTACATACAATACACTGGTTATTATACTATGTGTGTAACCATAGTAGTATTGTGCCCAATAGGTTAATACAGAGTTATGTTTAGACTAACTGCCTTAGTACAGTTTTCATGGCAGAAAGAGACATACAGGTATGTATGTGAAAGTCATTATATGGAATTTGATACAGAGTACAATACCGGACCAATATGTTTCTGGTGAGCCCTTAATTCACCAGGAAAGGTTATATTTTAGAGCACTTCCCCATGGCATTTATACCCCCCTTATAATAAATCATTTCGCTGTTGCAAAGATACAGTTCCCAGCGTGCCGTGTCAGCTGTGGGTACACTAGAAAGATATAGGGGATCTCATCTGGCCCCTAGTTTATTTTTTAAAAGGGGTACACCACTGGAAAACATTATTATTATTATTATTATTATTTTAAATCAACTGGTGCCAGAAAGTTAGACAGATTTGTAAATTAATTCTATTTAAAAATCTTAATCCTTCCAGCACTTATCAGCTGCTGTATGCTCCACAGGAAGTTCTTTTCTTTTTGAATTTCCTTTCCCATCTTTCCTTTCTGCACAGTGCTCTCTGCTGACTCCTCTGTCCATGTCAGAAACTGTCCAGAGCTGGAGCAAATCCCCATAGCAAACCTCTCCTGCTCTGGACAGTTCCTGACATGGACAGAGGTGTCAGCAGAGAGCACTGTGGTCAGACAGGAAAGAAATTCAACAAGAAAAGAACTTCCTGTGGAGCATACAGAAGCTGATAAGTACTGGAAGAACTAATATTTTTAAATAGAAGTAATTTACAAATCTGTTTAACTTTCTGGCACTAGTTGTTAAAAAAATAATATTTTCCACCGGAATACCCCTTTAAAGGCCTACCCTATTTAGGGTGGCCACCTGGCCGGTATTTTGGCCACCCTGCCGGTATTTTTAATATAAATGCAATGGCCGGTATTTATCCAACCAATCCTCCATCTACCGGAATGTTGCACCATAACCTATACCAGTGTTTCCACACCAGAGTGCCTCCAGCTGTTGCAAAACTACAACTGCCAGCATGCCCGGACAGCCGTTGGCTGTCCGGGCATGTTGGGAGTTGTAGTTTTGCAACAGCTGGAAGCACCGCTTGCTGGGAAACACTGACCTATACTATATACTACTATATAGTCCAACATGCTGGGAGTTGTAGTTTTGAAACAGCTGGAGGCACCCCTGGTTGGAAAACACTGACCTATACTATATACTACTACAGTATGTATTCCATGTATGGTTGGGAGTTGTAGTTTTAATTTGGGGCACCTGCTGAGCCACAGGCTGTATCAGGGCATTCTGGGAGTTGTAGTTAGTAACCAACTGCCCCATGGCATTTATACCCCCCTTATAATAAATTATTTAGCTGTTGCAAAGCTGTGCGGTGTATGGCGATAATGTTGGTCTATTCAGTAGATACAGTATGTGATGTGGAGTACTCCAGCGCTGCTTTTCTTTATCCTATTGTGCCCGGGATGCAGAAAAAAAAAAATAACCTTAACTCACCTTCCTCCGTTCCTCCATTGCGCCGCTATAGGTCTTTTGTTCTCTGGTTCCGGTCTTCTTCCTGCTTCCGTGTGCGCGGATCGTTACACTGTGGTCAGCGTATCGTCAGCCACAGCCAGAGGTGGCTCTAGACTTTGTGAGGCCTTAGGAGAAACTCAAAAACCATTCGGCCCAGATCGTCATGACGATTTCTTCCAGCCACAACTCGTCTCCACAAAACCTGCCAGACAATCATTTTAGGCTGTGCACTTTTTCTTCACCTATAGAGCTCTATACAGCAATAATACCCCTTGATTTCTTACAGAGTACAGCAACAGAGTGTGTAGATAAGTGGGTTGGGGGAAGAGTAGGTAGGTCCCCCCCATTAGGTAGTTATGTCCCTACAGTAGGTAAACAGATCCCGTCATGCCCCTTGTGCCATTATATTCCCCCCTCTGATACCCCCTGTGCCATTATACTCCCTTCCTCTGATGCCCCCTGTGCCATTATATCCCGCCAATGCCCCATGTACTGTTATATTTCCCCCTGATGTCCAATGTGCCATTATCTTCCCCCTTAATGTCCCTGTGCCATCATATTCTACCCCCTCTAATGCCTGTGCCATTATATTCTCCCCTCTTCTGATGAACCCTGTGCCATTATATTCTCCCTCCCTCTGATGCCCCCTGTGCCATTATATTCCCCGTTTCTCATGCCCCATATGCCATTATATTTCAGTCCCTCCCCCCCCCCCCCCCTTTATCACCTTCTGTGTCACATTATTCATTTAGCAAGCCCCCTCCCTTTCCCTACTCTCTCTGCTGTATATTACCTGTCCTCCGTCTGGGGAGCTCTGGCAGGCTCAGGGGCTTGGCATCTTACATCATACATACACACATAATACGTATACGCACACTTCAAACATACATATATACATGTAGCTTTCACACACATCTATCATACATACATACATACATACACACATCATACATACATACATACATACATACACACACATCATACATACACACATCATACCTACATACACACATCATACATACACATACATCCTTCTAGCTTACACATATCTATCATACATACACATATCTATCACACATACATCATACATACATTACATACATACACATCCTACATATATGTACACATCATAAATACACACACATCATAAATACACCTGTCTCCACCCCCCCACATCATACATTTCATACATACACACAGCATACATACACACACACATTCTACACACATCATACATACATAAATCATCATACATACACACATCATACTTACACACATATCATACACACACATCACACATCCATACACACAACATATATACACACACATCATACATATCATACATAAAAACTATCCCCTCGGTCCTCCCTCGGCATCTGCACCTGCACCTGCCTCCCTCACCTGCACCTGCCATCTGCCCCTGCCACAGCAGCGCAGCTTTGGGGGGGGAGGGTGTTATAGTAAGGGGCATCAATCACCGGCCAGCCCCACACTCACCTGACTGCCGTGCCATGCGCCTGCAGAGCTGTGCGCCCGCGCACTGCTCTGTGACTGAGCGAGGGCTGCATGTAGCACACATCGGGTGTGCCTGGAGAATAAAAAAAAGTTCATTTTTCCACCCCTCTCGGCTCTGTAGTTCGTCACCCTAAGGCAGCCACTTACCCGGCCTTATTATAGCTCTGGGCCTGTTTCCACACCCCTACAGAGTGGTGATGTGTACATTGTATGCATTACCACTCAGGGGGGCGAGTTAGGTGGCTTTAAGGCCCCCTCCAGTATGAGGCCTTAGGCAGCGGCCTACCTCGCCTAATGGGAGGGCCGCCTCTGGCCACAGAGATGTCCTGCTCGACTGGTGATAGGATGAGCGCAGCTTCATGTTAGTAGCCCAGGCCCTGCTGTCTCCCTGCCTATTACCGGCCAAGGCGGAACATCACTGCCGCCGGTGATACGCTGACCACAGTGTGACGATCCATGCACACGGAAGCAGGAAGAAGACCCGGACCAGAGGACTGAAGACCAATAGTGGAGCAACAGGGGAACGGAGGAAGATGAGTTAAGTTTTTTTTTTTTTTGCAGAACGGGCACAATAAGATAAAGAAAAGCAGCGCTGGGGTACTCCTTTAAAGCCCTTCAACAAAAGAGCAGAAACTCCTGTCATTCATACCTCCTGTTCATACAAGGAGGTAAATGATGATGCTATAAACATATGAGTTCTACTCAGTATGTAGTTTCCATGTTTCCCTAGCGTAGATACCACGTAAACGACTTACAGAGGAGAGACCAGCAACTGTACAGTAAACAGTCATGTACTATGGTGTATGGTCCACAAAAGTAAGTGCATAGCCTTGCCACTTACCTTGTAATCATGGGACGGGTACTCTGCCTCTGGCTCAGGGAGTGTAGGACACAAAAAAAATAAGTAAGCGCAAATATTTTAATAAAGAAGCTATTAGATAATTTATAAAAGCTAAAAGAATACATATACTTAATTTCCCCTTAATCAATACAATCCATCAATTTTTTTATATATATCGACTGGCTCCAGATAGTAAAACAGATTTGTAAATTACTTCTATTAAAAAATCTTAATCCTTTCAAAAATTATCAGCAAGTGAAGAACCATTTTCACTTCTCCTTGGGCCTCACAATATATTGGACCACCCCTGAATTTCACCTTGTTATTGCCATGTGGACAGCTTTTAAGTGTTAATCGGATAATAAAAGTGACTCCTGTCCTCTGCAATGTGCATTCTATTTGCATAGATGTCTGAATTCATAAATTGATTTTTATTATGTTGTAACTATCTAATTAAAAATAACCTCTGCCGAAAACATCACTTATATATATTGGAGGGCATCATTAAAAATTATTTCAACAATAAAAATCATGTTAATTAAATTTCTACCTCTCAACCTGATAAAATCTTTGAAAGGTCATTACATAACTTATGTCGAGAAGTTTGCCCTCTGAGTGCCATAAAGGAAAAATTAGCGAATATTGTAGATATAAGCACTTCAGTTGTTTCAAATATCATTGAAATATGCTGAATGTATTTATCTCCTCGTTAAATAAAAGACAAGAGCCCCTTAAATTACAGAAACTGTAAACACAAAGAACTGCACCTGAGAACTACTCTTACTTAGGGTACGGACACCAGAGGCATAGTTATGCGGGGGCTAACGGGGCTATAGCTCCGGGTGTGGGGCCAATAGCCCTGGGTCTTGGGCTGCCGCTGGCTTAAAGCAGTGGTGACATTAGTGAAAAATGGATGCTACTGCTGCTTTAAGAGACCAGACGTGCCGCACGTCAGAAGACGCCGGGAACCCACAGTCGAGGGCGAACTGACCGGCCGGTGTGATCGGACGTATTCTGAGGGCCCGGCCGGGTAAAGGGCCCACCGCTGCTGCTACTACTGAGGATCAGGACACTTGTCCCGGATACCCAGGTAGACAGCGCTGCCTTCTTCTGAAGGCATCCCCTCTGTGTGATCCGCATCTGCGGCCTACACAGAGAGGAGACGTGACCTCTGCCCTCATGCAGTATGCAGTGCAGGGCCCGATGACGTCACTCATCGGCGCCTGCACTGTGGAGGAAGGAAGACGCGGGCCCCTGCTGCGCTCCGGTGGAGAAGATCGCTACGTGGGACATCAGGTGAGCATTTTTTTTTTCGCAACCTGGGGGGGGGGGGGGGAACTCTGCTGCCTACACCTACTGAGGGGGGACCCTGCTGCCTACACCTACTGTGGGGGGACTCTGCTGGCTACACCTACTGTGGGGGGATCCTGCTGCATACACCTAATGTGGAGGTACTCTGCTGCCTACACCTATTGTGGGGGACTCTGCTGCCTACACCTACTATGGGGGGACCCTGCTGCCTACACCTACTGTGGGGGGACCCTGCTGCATACATCTAATGTGGAGGAATTCAGATGCCTACACCTAATGGGGGGGGGGGGACTCTGCTGCCTACACCCACTGTGGGGGAACTCTGCTGCCTTCACCCACTGGCTACCTACTTGAATAACTACCAGGCTGCCTAACTTTGTACCTGGATGCCTAACTACTTGATGCCTAACCTACATATCTTGCTACCTACCTACATACCTGGCTCCCAAACTATCTACATACCTGGCCTTCATACATGGTTACCTAACTACCTAGCTAGCAACCTTCCTACCTACCTGGCTCGTCACCTACCTACATGTCTGGCTTCCTGATCTACCTACCTAGTTACCTATTTACTGTGCTACCTACCTACCCGCCCTTTTACTGTGCAGGACACCAAGAATAGAATTATTACAGTTGGGCACCTATAGATTGGAAGATTGTGCAAATGAGGGTAGGGCACTGGAAAAATGTGGAGTCTAACATGTTTATCCCGCAGATGCTGAACAAATGATTTTTGGTTGGAAGAAGTTGTCTACTCTGGACAGAGAAGATAAGGAAAGAGGACGTAATCACGGATATCCCTGGAGGTAACAATAGTCACTCTGTACAGCTGGTATCTATCTCTATATGGTCCTATATATAATCACTCTATAAAGTAAATGTATGTTGGAATATTGGTCTTTCATGCAGTGCATTTTTTTTTTGTAACAATATAGATGTATTAGTCAGTGAGAATGGTGGTGGTGGTAATGGTATGGCAGTATTTTTTGTACTTTACTGGTTACACACAACTAGCAATGTGCACCTGTGCATGAATTTCATTTTGTTTGAAGATGCTGACAATTTTAGTTTTTTGTACTGGTATTATTGGCAATATTGGTCTCAGTATACAGAACTTGGTCAGTTACAGTATGATAGTGATATGTATTGGGACAATATTCCTCCTTGTATACTGGTATGGGTTGTGGTAGCGGATGCGAGGACACTGTCTTGCGGGAGTGTAGGGTAATTAGGGTGTTGCTGTGCAGGATAGTTAAGGGCGCTGTTAACCCTTGTCACTCGTAAATGCTGTGTTCTTGATAGGCCTATTGCCACCCCCATTCCCAAGAGCAATAGGTGATGCAGAAATAAAGGATTGTCCACAACCGCTGTTAACTGAAAACTTGCAGGAATTTTTACTGAGGAATTTCTGTGCATGAAGTAATAGTAACAGTCCAGAATACAAAGTCTCTTTACATATAACTCGAGCAGCGATTGACACTCGGTTGGGATCAGATAAGCCCAATTTAGCTTTTGAAGGATTGTATAGCAGAGATCCGCTGGATTTAGGGGAGTAATTAGGTCCAGTGATCTTGCGCTGAGTAGCGGGGAGTTGCTTAGTCTATCCGCTAGGTTAGAGGCCTAGGCCACAAGGCTTTGGCCTAGCAAATTGTCTTGTAAGCTGCGGAGGTCCTACCTCTTCCAGAGTCAGCAACCCAAGAGAGGGATCAAGATGGCGCAGGTCCCTTATATGGGCAGGTGCCGGCCATTTTGGATTGGTCCGTAACGACTGTCACTCACCGTTACAGTGCATTGTGGGTGAATGCATCACGGGAACCTCCAAAGGTCCTGTAGCAAAACCATAGAGTTTCAACCTGATCACGTGACCCGAAGGTCCTGCTACGCTCCGAACAGGTAGGTAACTAAATATATACATATCTACACTTATATTAATATTTATATTAAACAGAACTGCTATATAGTCATCGACTAAGTGTGAGGTGACAAGGGGAAAACTACAAAAGAGGGACCCTGACGTCCTAGGGACTCTGTCTATGGGGACCTATATACAGGTAACGTATACAATACGGTACCGGGACACCACATATTGGTAATATTGATCTCAGTATACAGTATGATGGTGATAGAAGTGCAATTGCTGAAACAACACTGTACAGTTGTCCACTGGTAGTGAGTATGTTGGAGGAGGCTGTATGCAATTGGGAATGGATGAGGGTCTGGTTAGGGGCATAACTGAGGGTGTGGTTAGGGGGGTGGCCTGGACTATGGGCTCTAGCCCCCGGTCTTTTGGAGACCTAGCAACGGCACTGGTTCACACTATGGAATCTTACTACTGAATTGCCCTCTGTCAATACAGCGCATGACTGAATAGACTTAGGGCTGACTGACTCAGTTGGTTCCCACAGCAGATAGAATCTCCACCTAGAATATCTCCAGGCTATGATTATGTCTGTTTTGGGTGTCTACCGAATTAGTCGGCGCTAGGACTGATTGGTCATGAGCTGTTCCCATAGAAGACTGCAGTTCCGAGAGGATTCAGCCAAAAAGTTAAACATGCTCATTCTTTCGTCGGAATCTGGACATTCTCTACAAAAAGAAAAGTCGCACATACCTTGCAACCTTTGTCAATTTGTTCCTTTAAAGGGATACTCTGCTCCTAGACATCTTACCCCCAATCCCCACGATCTCTGCTGCGGCAACCCAGACATCTGGTGCATGGAGCAAACTTCGCTCCGTGCCGGATGATTGGCAATGTGGGGCAGAGGCTCGTGATGTCACGGTCACGCCCCGCTCGTGACCTCACAGGCATGCCCTCTCAATGCAAGCGGGGGCACGGCTGTGATGTCACGAGCCTCCGGCACGGCACCCAACACTCTAAACGAACGCCGGGATCAGCACGGAGATCGCGGGGGTCCCCAGCAATGGGACCCCCATAATCAGATATCTTATCCCCTATCCTTTGGATAGGGGATAAGATGTCTAGGGGTAGGGTACCCCTTTAAAGAATTGTTGAAGTTGCAGCCCAGTTACTTTGATTTCATTCCTTTACTGCCACAGGCAATGCTGTGGAGCCTAAGTTTTATCCACTTTTCAATGTAGAGAATTGAGTAGGATAGCAGTGCCTTCTTTTCATTACATTTTACTTATTCCGTATGACATAGACACATATAGGGTTTTATAGGGTAGCAGAGTGCAAGCCACTGATACTGCTGTTATTCTGAACTCCATTAAACACAACACAATAATTTGTATTCCTATCAAATTAATGGTATAACATGTGAGATGGAGCCGTTTTCTGCATTAAATCACACCAGCCTAGCTTCGTAGCATTGACGTGTTCGCCTTTATTTCCATCATTATAAATCCTCTGACATTGGAGAATTCAAGTTAAACAGCAAATAGGATTAGGGTGATGTTGATGCATCTGCGGAATGATGAGAGGTCATCAGTCATCTGCGGCAGGACGTTGGTGCGCGGATGTTGATAGTCTGTGTCTACGGTCGCCTCCAGTGATTGGGTAGACCCCATCTGTCATCTCATTTCTCTACTGGTTCTCGTGGAAAGAGATTCTTTGAAGACAGTCAAAGGTCACTCTTGTACCTTGACAATCAAACGGTGTATTAACTCCGCGCTGTGATGTTCGGGAAACCTATTTATAGACGGGATAAACAGTCCAACT
Source organism: Hyla sarda (assembly GCF_029499605.1). NCBI lineage: Eukaryota > Metazoa > Chordata > Amphibia > Anura > Hylidae > Hyla > Hyla sarda. The sequence continues at coordinate 351,872,410 of NC_079193.1, forward strand.
GGGCTAATGCAATGAATTCAACAGGTCTTACATTCTAGGAATTAGAATGGACACAGAGGAAGGAAATCTCTGTTATCGTCAGAAAATGCGTTCTTGAAGTCATCACTATATTATATGAATGTATGTACATATGCGCTTTTAACCACTTCAACACAGGCACAGTTTTTCCTATTTATGACCAAATGTGCATTTAAAATTTTTTTTTTTTATGGCAAATCTCTATTTATTTACAATCAAACACAGGGATAGAGAAGCCATCTTTTAGTTTTTTACTTGTTCAAGTGGACTATAAATTTTCTTCTTCTCCAGTTATTAAAAAAATTTTTGTGGCATTTTTTATTTCATACATAGCTTTTTTTTTTATGTCACTTTTATATTAGTATTTTTTTTACTTTTGTGATTTGGGGGGAAAATGTAAAAAAATGTAAATAAGTGTTTTTTTTTATTATATTTTTTATTGTTGTTATTAAAAATACAAAATGCAGCTTAATCTTTTTCTCTATTTCTCTATTTCTCTTTGTGGTCGTTTTCATATAGGGGATGTATAGAGCTGTCATTTGGGCCATTTATTTGGCCCGTAGCTCTTCTAGAAACCTGGCACCCAGTGATCACATGACCGCCAGGACAGGGCGCAGAAAGTCTTATGGCTGCCAGCCGCACTGCGTATACAATGCTTGTTGAAAGCTGAATATACAATGATCAGGAAGGCAGAGACAGTAATGAGGCAGCTATCCTGCAGCAGACATGTGACTTAGGCTATGTTCACACTACAGAATGTCCTCACGGAAAATCTCAGTGCGGACATTCCGCAGACTGCGGGCACCAGCTTAATATTCCGCATGAAAATTCCGACGTCTGAACATAGCCTTAAGGTTCCCAATCCTGAAGGGGCTGGAAAGTGGGCAGTGTGGCTCCGTTACACCAGCAGTGGTTTGGGAGCGAGTAAGGTACGAGACAGTTTTTACAATACTAATCCCCAACCTCCCCTGATTTTAAGTTACATTTTTCGCTAGACTACCTCTTTAAAAGAGACCTCCATTTCTAAACAACAGTTCCATAATTGACTGTTAAGTCATTTTCTAAATGCTTTATTATATTCATCCATTCATCATATTCTCTACTTTGTTATAAAGTGGGAGGGGCTTACCAGAAGAAGCATTCCATTTGGCCGCCTAGCCTATTTCCCATAATTTATGCAAAAATGTGATGCAAATTATGCCAGAAACGCTACCAGAGAGCTCCTAGCTGGTATAGATTTAAAAATGTGGTTCACATTGAGAGTTAAAGCGTACCCGTCAGATCCAACAACATTTTTTTTTATATATCACTCAGTACCTAATCCCAACCATGTACATCTAAATTTTATGTGTCTAGCACCTATATTTTTTTTTTTTATTACACTTTTAATTTAGCTCACTAGTCTGAATTCCTCTCAAATGGAGGGGGCGTGGCCTCACTGTGCAGGTCTCCGCCCCCTCCCTCAGTATGCTGTCTGCTCACATCTCCCCTAGCATTAGCAAGACTACAACTCCCAGCTTGTCCTCATTGACAGTAGCGGGACACAAGCTGACAGTGGGAGGATCTATCCTCCAGCTTTGAGCAATGTGCTCAAATACGCAGGAATACACAGCGTATTTCCCCATACTGCCACAAATTTTGCGCAGTGTGAAATACGCTGCGTATACGCTAGGTGGGAACGCACCCTTACATTGTGCACACCTAGGATCTCCACACATTGAACCGGCTGTTCCGCTTATGCCGTAGGAACAGGAAAAAACGGAAAAAAAAACACTTCTCTTCTGGCTTCTTAAAAAAAACAAAAAAAACCAGGACTTGGCTCTTTCAAACGATGCTTGCCAGGGGACCGCTGTCACTGTCCGTAAGGCTGGGTTCACATATGTCCGGCATCCGGCATAGATGAACTCAGCCTATATCTCGACGCAACTGATGCCACAACTGATAACAAGTTGTCATCAGTTTTATGGCATCCGCGTCCATTGTTTCTGGACAGCGGACAGGCTGCTGCGTTCCCCTGTCTGCTGTTCAGAAACAATGCCCTCCGGCGTGTCCAACTATCCGACATCAAAATTGAGACACTGGATGATTGTAAACTGGGCCATTCAAATGAACGGGATCAGTTCTCGCATCAGTTTCCCTCCGGTGCATGCCAGAGGGAAACTATGCTGGATAACGCTGGATATAGGTGAACGCAGCCTTACTGACTCACCACACGGCAAAAAGCATTGAAATATCTTTAAAGTGTATTTTGAAGCTGCAGAAAGTTTTTTAGCTCAGAAATATATAACTTGAAGAATGATTATAAAAAATAAAAAAAAATTCTGAAATATATAACTTGAAGGATGATTATAAAAGAAATGTCCCAAAAAAGTCGTAATTTATAACAACAGTGACTTCTATGGAAACATGCCCAGTGTATGGCTGTAAAGGCAGCTCTTTGTTGTGCTCACTAGAGGAGCATTTATATGTCCCCGATGTTATCTAAAGTGAGAAGACCAAGTAATTATTAGCCTCAGGAAAAATGTGGATAAATGTCTTCCTTCAAAAACTCCGAAGAAGTCATAACTCTTAAAGTCTCTTATACCAGTCTCAGGTCCTGACTCCGGAATTCACAATTGCTGTAGTTTACCACCAATTGATCACAAGTAGAGAAATTGATATATGTTCATGCAGCAGAGCTGAGAGCTTTAGAACGCAATTAAAGGGGTACTCCCGAGGAAAAGTTTTTTTTTTTAAATCAACTGGTGCCAGAAAGTTAAACAGATTTGTAAATCAATACAATGTAAAGAGGTAGCGTGCACTCACCGCGGGTAAACAGCTGCAGGCCCGAGGTCCGGGATCACCACGGCATAGACTACGCCGGCTGTTTCGGATGTAGGAACGTCCTTCTTCCGGCCTTGGAGGCCGGAAGAAGGACGTTCCTACGTCCGAAACAGCCGGCGTAGTCTATGTCGTGGTGATCCCGGACCTCGGGCCTGCAGCTGTTTACCCGTGGTGAGTGCACGCTACCTCTTTACATTGTATTGTTTGATACTTTTTCTAGTGTGTGCACCCCGCAGGTGCTGCATTGTTACTTATCAGGACCGGAGGCTGCCATTGTACATCAGCGGTATCGTATGTCTGCATGTTTAGCTGCACGGTGTGCTCTCTCCCTTTCTAGTGGCTTAAAGATTTGTAAATCACTTCTATTTAAAAATCTTAATATTTCCAGTACTTTTTAGGGGCTGTATACTAAAGAGAAATCAAAAAAAGAAATGCATTTCCTCTGATGTCATGACCACAGTGCTCTCTGCTGACCTCTGCTGTTCATTTTCGGAACTGTCCAGAACAGGAGAAAATCCGCATAGCAAACATATGCTGCTCTGAACAGTTCCTAAAATGGACAGCAGAGGTCAGCAGAGAGCACTGTGGTCAGGACATCAGAGGAAATTCATTTCTTTTTTGGATTTCTCTTTAGTATACAGCCCCTAAAAAGTAATGGAAGGATTAAGATTTTTTTTTAATAGAAGTGATTTTCAAATCTGTTTAACCTTCTGGCACCAGTGGCTAAAAAAAAAAAAAAAAAAAAAAAAAAAAAAACGTTTTCCATGGAAGTACCCCTTTAACCCCTTAAGGACTCACGGTTTTTCCGTTTTTGCACTTTCGTTTTTTCCTCCTTACCTTTTAAAAATCATAACCCTTTCAATTTTCCACCTAAAAATCCATATTATGGCTTATTTTTTGCTTCGCCAATTCTACTTTGCAGTCACATTAGTCATTTTACCCAAAAATGCACGGCGAAACGGAAAAAAAATCATTGTGCGACAAAATTAAAAAAAAACGCCATTTTGTAACTTTTGGGGGCTTCCGTTTCTACGCAGTGCACATTTCGGTAAAAATTACACCTTATCATTATTCTGTAGGTCCATACGGTTACAAGGATCCCCTACTTATATAGGTTTGAATTTGTCGTACTTCTGGAAAAAATCATAACTACATGCAGGAAAATTTATACATTTAAAAATGTCATTTTCTGACCCCTATAACTTTTTTATTTTTCCACGTACAGGGCGGTATGAGGACTCATTTTTTACGCCATGATCTGAAGTTTTTATCGGTATGATTTTTGTTTTGATCGGACTTTTTGATCACTTTTTATACATTTTTGTAATGGTATAAAAAGTGACCAAAATACGCTTTTTTGGACTTTGGAATTTTTTGGGTCGTATGCCATTGACCGTGCGGTTTAAGTAATGATATATTTTTATAGTTCGGTCATTTACGCACGCGGCGATACCACATATGTTTATTTATTTATTTTTTTTACACTGTTTTATTTTTTTTATGGGAAAAGGGGGGTGATTCAAACTTTTATTAGGGAAGGGGTTAAATGACCTTTATTAATACTTTTTTTTTTACATTTTTTTTGCAGTCTTATAGGTCCCATAGGGACCTATAACACTGCACACACTGATCTCTCATCCTGATCACAGGCATTATTAACACGCCTGTGATCAGCATTATCGGCGCTTGACTGCTCCTGCCTGGATCTCAGGCACGGAGCAGTCATTCGTCGATCGGACACCAAGGAGGCAGGTAAGGGCCCTCCCGGTGTCCGGTCAGCTGTTCGGGACGCCGCGATTTCACCGCGGCGGTCCCGAACAGCCCGACTGAGCAGCCGGGTCACTTTAAGTTTCACTTTAGAAGCGGCGGTCAGCTTTGACCGCCGCTTCTAAAGGGTTAATACCGCACATCTGCGCGATCGGCGATGTGTGGTATTAGCCGCGGGTCCCGGCCGTTGATGAGCGCCGGGACCGACGCGATATGATGCAGGATCGCGGCGCAATCCCGCTTCATATCGCGGGAGCCGGCGCAGGACGTAAATATACGTCCTGCGTCGTTAAGGGGTTAAAAGGAGTACTCCAGTGGAAAACATTTTTCTTTAAATCAACTGGTGCCACAAAATTAACCAGATTTAAAAATCTTAATCCTTCCAGTACTTATCAGCTGCTGTATGCTACAAAGTTCTTTTCTTTGTGAATTTCTTTTCTGTCTGACCACAGTACCTCTGTTTGTATCAGGAACTGTCCAGAGCAGGATAGGTTTGCTATGGGGATTTGCTCTAGCTTTAAACAGTTCCTGAGACAGATAGAGGTGTCAGCAGAGAGCCCTGTGGTCAGACAGAAAAGAAATTCAAAAAAAAAAAAGAACTTCCTCTGGGGTATACAGCAGCTGATAAGTACTGGAAGGATTAAGATTTTTTAATAGAAGTAATTTACAAATCTGTAGAAACAAAAGGCAAAGAAAGACTCGGCACCACCTCTGTGAGCACTCAGGATACAGCAATATACTCGGCTTCCCTATGTCTTCCCTTGCAACAGCTGGAGGGACTTCGGTGGTGCTCAACGTGCAAAGCAAGTCCATACAATATACATGCAGTAGAAAAGGAGCAAAACGGAGCAATTCACCACACCGACCCAGGTATTCTATGCAAGTGATACTTTATTCCAAAGCTTTAACAATGGAAGACAAGCAGGGGAGAGTGAAGGTAGGACGCGGGGGTATTCTCTCAGTGACGGGACCGTTTGGCGCCTGAGCGCTTCGTCAGAACGGGATCCCGCTCAGGCGCCAAACGGTCCCGTCACCGAGAGAATACCCCGCGTCCTACCTTCACTCTCCCCTGCTTGTCTTCCATGGTTGAAGCTTTGGAATAAAGTACCACTTGCATAGAATACCTGGGTCGGTGTGGTGAATTGCTCCGATTTGCTCCTACAAATCTATTTAACTTTGTGGCACCAGTTGATTTAAAAAATAAATACCGGTAAATAAAATAAAATGTTTTCCACTGGAGTACCCCTTTAACTGAGTTCTGTAGCTCTCAGCTCTGCTGCATAGACATATATCTATTTCTCTACATGTGATCAATTGGTGGTAAACTACAGGATATTAAAGACATTAAAAAAAGAAAAGAACTTCCTCTGGAGCATACAGCAGCTGATAAGTACTGGAAGGATTAAGTTTCTTTTTAAATAGAAGTAATTTACAAATCTGTCAGTTCTGGCACCAGTTGATACAAATTTTTTTCACCAGAGTACCCCTTTAAAGTAATGCAGTAGGTTTACCTGCATTCATATAGAAAACAAGAGACTTTTGAACAGGTTTGCCATTTATTTCAATAAAGAGCACACACAGTATGTACTGTACCCCCCAGAAAAGCCCAGAGTAACAGGCACTACGCATCAGCCATGTACACAAGTGCACATACAATGATGCCAGCCATCATAGTAACAATAATAGTGAGGGTCTTGAACCTAATCTCAAGTTAAAACTCGCACTTCCAGGCATAGCGTACAAAAATAATAATTCCACTATCCAGATAAATAGTATCATACGGTCAATTTCTCAGTTATTTAACCTAGTAGTGGTGGCCACTCTCACAAAATAAATAGTTTGTTTCCCTGTTATCATTAAAGTGGTTAGCACTTTTAAAGGGGTACTCCACTGGAAAACATTTTTATTTTATTTTTATAAAATGGTACCAGAAAGTTAAACAGATTTGTAAATTACTTCTATTAAAAAATCTTAACCCTTCCAGTACTTATCAGCTGCTGTATAATCCACAGGAAGTTTCTTTTTGAATTTCCTTTCTCTCTGACCACAGTGCTCTCTGCTGACAACTCTGTCCATGTCAAGAACTGTCCAGAGCAGGATAGGTTTGCTATGGGGATTTGCTCCTACTCTGGACAGTCCCTAAAATGGACAGAGGTGTCAGCAGAGAACACTGTGGTCAGGCACAAAGCAAATTAAAAAATAAAAGAACTTCCTCTCTAGTATACAGCAGCTGATAAGTACTGGAAGGATTAAGATTTTTTTTAGCAGAAGTCATTTACAAATCTGTTTAATTTTCTGGCACCGTTGATTTAAAAAACAAAAAAAGGTTTTACCGTGGAGTACCCCTTTAATGAGGGGCATGGTAATGATAATAAAGTGTGATTTACTGATATATTGCCCCTTCTCTTCTGGCCCATTATACAGATACAGTATAAAGTTTGGGCACCCCAGGTAAAATTTTTTATTAATGTGCATAAAGAAGCCAAGGAAAGATGGAAAAATCTCCAAAAGGCAAATTCAAATTCAAATTACAGATTAGACATTCTTATAATATGTCAACAAAAGTTAGATTTTATTTCCATCATTTACACTTTCAAAATAACAGAAAACAAAAAAAATGGCGTCTGCAAAAGTTTGGGCACCCTGCAGAGTTAATACCTTGTATTGCCCCCTTTGGCAAGTATCACAGCTTGTAAACACTTTTTTTAGCCAGCCAAGAGTCTTTCAATTCTTGTTTGAGGTATCTTTGCCCATTCTTCCTTACAAAAGTCTTCCAGTTCTTTGAGATTTCTGGGCTGTCTGTCACGCACTGCTCTTTTCAGGTCTATCCATAGATTTTCAATTATGTTGAGGTCAGGAGACTGTGAAGGCCATGGCAAAACCTTCAGTTTACCCCTCTTGATGTAAGCCCCCGTGGATTTCCAGGTCTGTTTAGGATCATTATCCATTTGTAGAAGCCATCCTCTCTTTAACTTCAGCTTTTTCACAGATGGTATCAAGTTAGCATCCAAAATTTGCTGAAATGTTATTGAATCCATTTTTCCTTCTACTCGTGAGATGTTCCCTGTGCCACTGGCTGCAATACAACCCCAAGGCATGATTGATCCACCCCCATGCTTAACAGTGTGACAGAGGTTCTTTTCATTAAACTCTGTTCCCCTTCTTCTCCAAACGTACCTTTGCTCATTCCGGCCAAAAAGTTCTATTTTAACCTCATCGGTCCACAGAACTTGTTTCCAAAATGCATCAGGCTTGTCTATATGTTCATTTGCAAAGTTCAAACACTGATTTTTGTGGTGAGGACGTAGAAGAGGTTTTCTTCTGATGACTCTTCCATGAAGACCATATTTGTACAAGTATATCTTTCTTTTATCTGCATAATGGGCCAAGAAGGAAGGGGCAACATATCAGTAAAACAAAAATAGAGAAAAAGAAACCGCCGCAAATTCACAATTTGTAATTTGATCTAATTGCTTCTCAGCACAAATTCAAACACTAACAGGTTGTTAGTTTACATGTTGATCAAAAAGTACAAGCCCACTCCACGTCAAGGCCACCTATTTAGAGAAGGTCCCTAACCCAACATTGGCATAGCACCGGGCGGCGGCCACCACTACCGCAACACCATGCCCAAAGGGGGAGCGACCCAGTGGCCAGGCAGCCCCACTGCTGCCCAACCAAGCCCCTGGGTCTGGACCACCCCACAGACAAAGCACCACAGTAACAATGACCACTGCAGTGCAACCACAACACCAATGTGAATACCTACCAAGTGCTCCCTGCCAGAGGGCTGAGAGAATGCTAGGAGGAAACCCTTGTGCAGACTCCTGCCAATTAAAAACTCTTGGGCCGAATGGCTGGAGCGGAGTGCTGACTATGAAAGAGGGGACAGACTATAATTGTAAAAGAAAAATAGAGAAAAAGAAACACAGCCGCACATCCACAATTTTGATCAAAATGTATAGTAACAACCTGTTAGTGTTTGAATTTATGCTGAGAAGCAAGTAGATCAAAATACAAATTATGGATGTGCGGCTGTGTTTCTTTCTCTCTATTTTTGTTCAACATATCAGTAAGTTACACATTATTATCAATACTAAGCTAAACAATGCTAAGATGTGACCGATCCCTGTAAGAATTCATTATTCACTGCTGCGGTTGGTGCTTCCTCCAAACCTTTTACGTGATAATTCCATTTCCTTTTACATCACAATTCCATGTTTTATATCCAAACTGCAAGATAATGATAAGGGGATGTCCAATTTCACTGGAAAATTCTGCAATGTGCATGGACCCTTGGCTGTACTTTCTCACCTTACTGTTGCAGCCACTGCAGGCGTGATTGGCATCAGCAGGGACGTGGGTATACAGACATGGTGTGGGATCGGGTGGGAGTGGAACGCACACCTTGCATGAGCCAGTGGTAATGGTCAAAAATCCAGTGGGAGCGGGGGCAGGACGGGGATTGAAAAAAAAACAGTCCCGCGCAGGGCTCCTGCGCTGGACTGTTTTTTTTTCAATCCCCGTCCTGCCCCCGCTCCCACTGGATTTTTGACCATTACCACTGGCTCATGCAAGGTGTGGGTTCCACTCCCGCTCGATCCCGCACCATGTCTGTACAACTACCACCTGCTCCCGCATGCATCTTGTCACAGCTTTTAGACATAGTACCCCCCGATGCCATTTCATCACCCCCTCATGCCATTTTATCACCCCCTGTGGCATTTCATCACCCCCTGTGGCATTTAATCCCCCCCTGTGGCATTTCATCAGCCCCCTGTGGCATTTCAAAGGTTTGCGGCACTGTGCAGGATTTTTCGGGACCCGCTGTATGTTATGTGGCTGCCTGGACCTACCTGTAACAACCCCATTACTGTCCGCACCTGCAACAGTTTTTTTTGGTCCTTCGGAACCCCGATGCCAATGAAGGGCTCTTGTGTACAGAAATGTCATCAATGCTACCAACAGGGACAGCTCTGCCTATAGGCAAAATAGGCAGCTGCCCAGAGGGCACTCTTGATGGGGGCGCCGCTCTGACCGCAGCAATAAAGTTAGAGATCCGAATCAGCCACCCATCCAGCAAAATCCCGCCACCCCAGTAGTAAGGAGATTACATGAGGAGGAGGTATGTTACAGTGTGTCACCCCAGTAGTAAGAAGATTGCATGAGGAGGGGGTTTGTTACAGTGTATCACTCCAGTAATGAGATAACATGAGGAGGAGGTTTGTTACAGTGTGTCACCCCAGTAATGAGATAACATGAGGAGGAGGTTTGTTACAGTGTGTCACCCCAGTAGTAAGGAGATTACATGAGGAGGAGGTTTGTTACAGTGTGTTACCCCAGTAGTAAGGAGATTACATGAGGAGGAGGTTTGTTACAGTGTGTCACCCCAGTAATGAGATAACATGAGGAGGAGGTTTGTTACAGTGTATCACCCCAGTAATAAGGAGATAAAATGAGGAAGGGGTTTCTTACAGTGTGTTACCCCAGTAGTAAGGTGGTGCGTGTCAAAGGGCGGAGCCAATGGGCGTGGTCAATAGGCAGCAAAATTAGCTTTCGCCTAGGGTGGCAAAAATCCTTGCACCAGGTCTGGCAAGTAAGCAAAGCTGGTGGGGAGGAATGGAGAGTTAGACAACCCCTCTAAGGCAATCTCTTTTTATATGCCCCATGAAGCTACATGTAATAAGGGTGGGCTCCCCTCAGGACCCCTCCATTAGCCACAGTAGAAAACAAATAAAAAAAATGGATCTAGCTTTATTGCTCGCAGCTCCTCCATGAATTTCTCCTAGAGAGTTGTAAGGCTTGGACAGCTTCAATGGAAAATTAGGTTGTTGTCTTTATGAGACCAACCGTTTAAGACAGTGGTCTCAAACTGTGGCCCTCCAGATGTTGCAAAACTTGCCAACTGCTGTCCGGGCATGCTGGGAGTTGAAGTTTTGCTAAATCAAACTCATAATAGTATAAATTCCTTTATAATGAATCTTCAATTTGGTGAAAATTTTTATTTTTTTCAGCTTCGGTGAGCAAGAATGGAGAAAGAAAACATCAATTTATCAATATATTTTTATTCTTTGTGCGGCAATAGTAGCAGGCAATTCACAGATTTATCCAGCTGGAAAAAGTCACTTCATAAATATTTCATTCTGTAACATTCCATGAATTCCCTCATCTGTGACAATGAAAAAGGAGAGAATTGTCTTTTGTAACTGAGCTTCATTGTATACGAGAGCGATAACCTGAAGGCCCAACAATGGGATTAGGTGGTCATGGCAATTCATTAAGGCCCATAGTAGGTGCCCATAGACAGTATTATAGTAGTTATATTCTTGTATATAGGAGACAGTATTATAGTAGGTATATTCTTGTATATAGGAGCAGTATTATAGTAGTTATATTCTTGTATATAGGAGACAGTATTATAGTAGTTATATTCTTGTATATAGGAGACAGTATTATAGTAGTTATATTCTTGTATATAGGAGCAGTATTATAGTAGTTATATTCTTGTATATAGGAGCAGTATTATAGTAGTTATATTCTTGTATATAGGAGTAGTATTATAGTAGTTATATTCTTGTATATAGGGGGCAGTATTATAGTAGTTATATTCTTGTATATAGGAGCAGTATTATAGTAGTTATATTCTTGTATATAGGAGCAGTATTATAGTAGTTATATTCTTGTATATAGGAGCAGTATTATAGTAGTTATATTCTTGTATATAGGAGCAGTATTATAGTGGTTATATTCTTGTATATAGGAGCAGTATTATAGTAGTTATATTCTTGTATATAGGAGCAGTATTGTAGTAGTTATATTCTTGTATATAGGAGGCAGTATTATAGCAATTATATTCTTGTCTATAGGAGCAGTATTATAGTAGTTATATTCTTGTATATAGGAGCAGTATTATAGTGGTTATATTCTTGTATATAGGAGCAGTATTATAGTAGTTATATTCTTGTATATAGGAGCAGTATTGTAGTAGTTATATTCTTGTATATAGGAGGCAGTATTATAGCAATTATATTCTTGTCTATAGGAGCAGTATTATAGTAGTTATATTCTTGTATATAGGGGGCAGTATTATAGTAGTTATATTCTTGTATATAGGAGCAGTATTATAGCATTTATATTCTTGTATATAGGAGCAGTATTATAATAGTTATATTCTTGTATATAGGTGCGGTATTATAGTAGTTATATTCTTGTATATAGGAGCAGTATTATAATAGTTATATTCTTGTATATAGGTGCGGTATTATAGTAGTTATATTCTTGTATATAGGAGCAGTATTATAGCAGTTATATTCTTGTATATAGGAGCAGTATTATAGTAGTTATATTCTTGTATATAGGAACAGTATTATAGTATATATATTCTTGTATATAGAAGCAGTATTATAATAGTTATATTCTTGTATATAGGTGCGGTATTAAAGTAGTTATATTCTTGTATATAGGAGCAGTTTTATAGTATATATATTCTTGTATATAGAAGCAGTATTATAGTAGTTATATTCTTGTATATAGGGAGCAGTATTATAGTAGTTATATTCTTGTATATAGGGGGCAGTATTATAGTAGTTATATTCTTGCATATAGGGAGCAGTATTATAGTAGTTATATTCTTGTATATAGGAACAGTATTATAGTATATATATTCTTGTATATAGAAGCAGTATTATAGTAGTTATATTCTTGTATATAGGGAGCAGTATTATAGTAGTTATATTCTTGTATATAGGAGCAGTATTATAGTAGTTTTATTCTTGTATATAGGAGGCAGTATTATAATAGTTATATTCTTGTATATAGGAACAGTATTATAGTAGTTATATTCTTGTATATAGGAGCAGTATTATAGTAGTTATATTCTTGTATATAGGAGCAGTATTATAGTAGTTATATTCTTGTATATAGGAGCAGTATTATAGTGGTTATATTCTTGTATATAGGATCAGTATTATAGTAGTTATATTCTTGTATATAGGAGCAGTATTGTAGTAGTTATATTCTTGTATATAGGAGGCAGTATTATAGCAGTTATATTCTTGTCTACAGGAGCAGTATTATAGTAGTTATATTCTTGTATATAGGGGGCAGTATTATAGTAGTTATATTCTTGTATATAGGAGCAGTATTATAGTATTTATATTCTTGTATATAGGAGCAGTATTATAATAGTTATATTATTGTATATATGTGCGGTATTATAGTAGTTATATTCTTGTATATAGGAGCAGTATTATAATAGTTATATTCTTGTATATAGGTGCGGTATTATAGTAGTTATATTCTTGTATATAGGAGCAGTATTATAGCAGTTATATTCTTGTATATAGGAGCAGTATTATAGTAGTTATATTCTTGTATATAGGAACAGTATTATAGTATATATATTCTTGTATATAGAAGCAGTATTATAATAGTTATATTCTTGTATATAGGTGCGGTATTAACCCCTTAAGGACACATGACGTACTGGAACGTCATGTGTCCACTCCCGATCTATAACGCGGGGCCACGGCGTGGCCCCGCGTCATAGCGGGTCGGGCCCGGCCTCTAACAACGGCCGGGACCCGTGGCTAATAGCGCGCGGCATTGATCGCTGTGCCGCGCGCTATTAACCCTTTAGACGCGGCGTTCAAAGTTGAACGCCGCGTCTAAAGTGAAACCGAAAGCATGCCGGCTAGCTCAGTGGGCTGTTCGGGATAGCCGCGGTGAAATCGCGGCATCCCGAACAGCTGACAGGACAGCGGGAGGGCCCCTACCTGCCTCCTCGCTGTCCGATCGCCGAATGACTGCTCAGTGCCTGAGATCCAGGCATGAGCAGTCATGCGGCAGAATCATCGATCACTGGTTTCTTATGAGAAACCAGTGATCAATGTAAAAGATCAGTGTGTGCAGTGTTATAGGTCCCTATGGGACCTATAACACTGCAAAAAAAAAGTGCAAAAAAAAAGTGAATAAACATCATTTAACCCCTTCCCTATTAAAAGTTTGAATCACCCCCCTTTTCCCATAAAAGAAAAAACACAGTGTAAATAAAAATAAAAATAAACATAAATGGTATCGCCGCGTGCGGAAATGTCCGAATTATAAAAATATATCGTTAATTAAACCGCACGGTCAATGGCGTGCGCGCAAAAAAATTCCAAAGTCCAAAATAGTGCATTTTTGGTCACTTTTTATATCATGAAAAAATGAATAAAAAGCGATCAATAAGTCCTATCAATGCAAAAATGGTACCGTTAAAAACTTCAGATCACGGCGCAAAAAATGAGCCCTCATACCGCCCCATACACGGAAAAATAAAAAAGTTATAGGGGTCAGAAGATGACAATTTTAAACGTATTAATTTTCCTACATGTAGTTATGATTTTTTCCAGAAGTCCGACAAAATCAAACCTATATAAGTAGGGTATCATTTTAATTGTATGGACCTACAGAATACATATCAGGTGTCATTTTTACCGAAAAATGTACTACGTAGAAACGGAAGCCCCCAAAAGTTACAAAACAGCGTTTTTTTTTAAATTTTGTCGCACAATGATTTTTTTTCCCGCTTCACCATAGATTTTTGGGCAAAATGACTGACGTCATTACAAAGTAGAATTGGTGGCGCAAAAAATAAGCCATCATATGGATTTTTAGGTGTAAATTTGAAAGAGTTATGATTTTTTAAAGGCAAGGAGCAAAAAACGAAAATGCAAAAACGGAAAAACCTCCGGTCCTTAAGGGGTTAAAGTAGCTATATTCTTGTATATAGGAGCAGTATTATAGTAGTTATATTCTTGTATATAGGAGCAGTATTATAGTAGTTATATTCTTGTATATAGGAACAGTATTATAGTATATATATTCTTGTATATAGAAGCAGTATTATAGTAGTTATATTCTTGTATATAGGGAGTAGTATTATAGTAGTTATATTCTTGTATATAGGAGCAGTATTATAGTAGTTATATTCTTATATATAGGAGGCAGTATTATAGTAGTTATGTTCTTGTATAAAGGAGCAGTATTATAGTAGTTATATTCTTGTATGTAGGAGCAGTATTATAGTAGTTATATTCTTGTATATAGGAGCAGTATTATAGCAGTTATATTCTTGTACATAGGGACAGTATTATAGTAGTTATATTCTTGTATTTAGGAGCAGTATAGTAGTTATATTCTTGTATATAGGAGCAGTATTATAGTAGTTATATTCCTGTATATAGGAGCAGTATTATAGTAGTTATATTCTTGTATATAAGAGCAGTATTACAGTAGTTATATTCTTGCATATAGGAGCAGTATTATTAGTTATATTCTTGTATATAGGAGCAGTATTATAGTAGTTATATTCTTGTACATAGGAGGCTGTATTATAGTAGATATATTCTTGTACATAGGAGCAGTATTATAATAGTTATATTCTTGTATATAGGTGCGGTATTATAGTAGTTATATTCTTGTATATAGGAGCAGTATTATAGTAGTTATATTCTTGTTTATAGGAGCAGTATTATAGTAGTTATATTCTTGTATATAAGAGCAGTATTACAGTAGTTATATTCTTGTATATAGGAGCAGTATTATAATAGTTATATTCTTGTATATAGGAGCAGTATTATAGTAGTTATATTCTAGTATATAGGGGCAGTATTATAGTAGTTATATTCTTGTATATAGGAGCAGTATTATAGTAGTTATATTCTTGTGTATAGGAGCAGTATTATAGTAGTTATATTCTTGTATATAGGAGCAGTATTATAGTAGTTATATTCTTGTATATAGGAGCAGTATTATAGTAGTTATATTCTTGTATATAGGAGCAGTATTATGGAAGTTATATTCTTGTATATAGGAGCAGTATTATAGTAGATATATTCTTGTACATAGGAGCAGTATTATAATAGTTATATTCTTGTATATAGGAGCAGTATTATAGTAGTTATATTCTTGTATATAGGAGACAGTATTATAGTAGTTATATTCTTGTATATAGGAGCAGTATTATAGTAGTTATATTCTTGTATATAGGAGCAGTATTATGGAAGTTATATTCTTGTATATAGGAGCAGTATTATAGTAGTTATATTCATTTACATTGGAAAAAGTATTACAGTAATTATATTCTTGTACCTAGGAGGCAGTATTATAGTAGTTATAGTCAGGGCCGGACTGGGACTGAAAATAGGCCTTGGCATTTTAGAGAAAGCAGTCCATTTCAGTCATGGATGTGGCTTTGTGATGGCGGAACCACAAAAAGGGAGGAATTTAATGTTAATTATATTTAGGTATAATATAGTGCATAGTGAGAAACTATATATAGATAGATAGCTAGATGGATAGATAGATAGATAGATAGATAGATAGATAGAAATAAATAAACACATGTACCTCCAAATACATCATAGTAACCAAAAAACATGAGTAATATTATCACCATACATATTACTATCATACTGTTACTGACCAAATCCTGTATACCAGTATATAAATAGAAAATATTTCATACACTGACCATATTCCATACACTGACCATATGGTGGTATATATAAATACATCAGGTGTCATCTTCTCTAATTGGAGTCATTCACTTTCCTTTTTCTTTCCATCCAGCTCAAACCGCCATGACAATTTCCAGCCACAACTCGTCTCCACAGAACCTGCCAAACAAACATTTTAGGCTCTGCACTTTTCCTGCACCTTTAGCACTCCATACAGTAATTACCCACTTATTGTCCCACACAGTATAGTAAGTAGATAACAGGGTTGGGGAAGAGTAGGTATGTCGCTCCAGTAGGTAGACAGGTCCCTTTACATGGCTTCCTCCATTACACAGGTGCCCCTTGTAGATAGCTACTTCCTGTATATAGTTGCAGCCCCCCATATATAGTAGCAGCAGCCCCCTTTAGGTAGTAGCATCAGCTCCCTTTATGAAGTATTAGCAGCAGCCTCCTTTAGGTAGCAGTTGTAGTAGTGGCCCCCTTTAGGTAGTAATAGCAACAGCCTCCTTTAGGTGGTAGTAGCAGTAGCAGCCACTTTAGGCAGTTATGGTAGCTGTCCCCTTTAGGCAGTAATAGCAGAAGCCCACGTTAGGTGGTAGTAGCAGTAGCAGCCCCCTTTAGGTAGTAATTGTAGCAGCAGCAGCATCCCCTTCTAGTTAGTAATAGTAGTAGCCCTCTTTAGTTAGTAATAGTTGCAGTCCCCTTTAAGTAGTCATAGTAGCATCAGCCCTCCATAGGTAGTAATAGTAGCAGCTCTCTTTAGGCAGAAATAGTAGAAGCAGCAGACCCCCATAGGTAGTAATAATAGCTTCCCCCTTTATGTAGTTATAGTAGCAGCTCTCTTTAGGCAGAAATAGTAGAAGCAGCAGACCCCCATAGGTAGTAATAATAGCTTCCCCCTTTATGTAGTAATAGTAGCAGCAGAAGCGCCCATAACCCTCTTTAGGTAGATACTAAGATACTCACTTGGCTCCCGCATAGTCCACAGCGTGGCCTCTGATTTCTTCTCTTCCTCCCCTCTTTGTTCTTTGGTGACGTCACTCATGCACCGGAGCACAGAGGGAGGATGCTCGGCCTTTGGTGGCTGTCTGCATATTGCGGGCAGCCACAACAGTGATTGACAGGGCGAATGGCTCTTTGCTCTTTTAAAACACCCGCGCGCCGCATTTAACTTTAAGCGTGTCATTAAAATGGACTTAAAATGCACATAGTTTAAGGCCTCCTAGACTGGACGACCCAGAGGGCGGACGGCCTACAGGAAAAATTCCCGGTAGGCCAGTCCGGCCCTGGTTATATTCTTTATATAGGGGGCAGTATTATAGTAGTTATATTCATGTACATAGGGAGCAATATTATGATAATTATTTTCTTTTCCTTCAGAACATAATTATTCTACCTCCTTTGGAAAAGTACAGAATTATTGCTGCCCCTTTGGACATAAATACAGATCTAAAGAGGCAGGGATACCTGACTGTATGTAGTATAAAGAGTTATATCTCCAGATATTCCAGGGTGTTGTATAAGATTATGTCCACACAGCAAAAACTAATTTCTATTTAACATAAAAATAAAGAAAACGAAACATCAAGTAGATAAAAAGGCCCAAATGCTACGCTTTCTTTATGCAATTCCGTGATAACTCTTTGAAGAGGCGAGCACTGCGGGAATTGTTATCCGTTCGCACAAAATCTGTCAATAGCAAGATCCAAATGTCTGTTCATTTTTACAGCCTGGAATTTTTTTTTTCTTTTTAGTTTCTTCGTCTCTTTTATCATGGATCAACAAATTGTTGACCTTTTAAAAATAACAAAGTCAGACATCAAACTGATGGGAGATGTGCGCTAGAACAGTACAGGCTGTTTTCCGCTTTAGACAACAACAAAAAAATAAATACATTTGCACAACAATTAAATCCGCGTCTGGAGCTCAGTGCCGAAGCGAGGAGTTTACCGAGAAATTAGTTTGAAGATTTAAAGAGGGTTTTCTAGGAGTCAAATGCTGGTGGAAGATCCTAGGGATAGGACATCAAGGTTTGATCGTACTCCCAGAAGGAGCCTTTTCATTGTTTAAGTCGGTGTTTCCCAAACAGGGTGCCTTTAGCTGTTGCAAAACTACAACTCCCAACATGCTGGGAATTGTAGTTTTGCAACAGTCCAGGCATGCTGGGAGTTGTAGTTTTGCAACAGTCCAGGCATGCTGGGAGTTGTAGTTTTGCAACAGTCCAGGCATGCTGGGAGTTGTAGTTTTGCAACAGTCCAGGCATGCTGGGAGTTGTAGTTTTGCAACAGTCCAGGCATGCTGGGAGTTGTAGTTTTGCAACAGTCCAGGCATGCTGGGAGTTGTAGTTTTGCAACAGTCCAGGCATGCTGGGAGTTGTAGTTTTGCAACAGTCGGGGCACACTGGTTTGGGAAACACTGGTTTAAGGGGACACGTCCATCGTGTTCATCCATACATACCATGTGTCCCTCTTCTCAGCATGTCCCCTATCCAGGGGTCAAGTCCTGCAGAAACAAGTGGGAACTGAGTTCCTGCACTTTTTTCACAGCAGGAGCACCGTTCCCATTATAAAGAGTCCTGCAGGACCAGCCCTTTAGTGGAAATCATGGGTGAGTTCCCACACTTTTTTTCCACGACTTGACCCCTGCCTCACACAGTGTCCCCTTCTCCTTAGTATGTCCCCCATCCCTCCACACAGGGCCCTCCATCAACATGTCCCTCACCCTCCATATAGTGAGCCACCTCCTCAACATTTCCCCATCCCTCTACATACCTCCCCCTCAGCATTTCCCCCCTCCTCAGCATGTGGACATGAGGATGTCGGACACTGTGTGGAGGGATGGGGGACATACTGATGAGTGGGAAAGCGGGCTGTGTGAAGGGATGGAGGACATGCTGAGGAGGGGGAACTGTGTGGAGGGATGGGGGACATGCTGAGGAGGGGGGAACTGTGTGGAGGGATGGGGGACATGCTGAGGAGGGGGAACTGTGTGGAGGGATGGAGGACATGCTGAGGAGGGGGGAACTGTGTGTAGGGATGTGGGACATGCTGATGGGGGACACTGTGTGGAAGTATAGGAGACATGCTGATGGGGGACACTGTGTGGAGGGATGGGAGACATATTGATGTGGGGCACTGTGTGGAGGGAGGGGGGACATATTGTTGTGGGGTACTGTGTGGAGGGATGGGGACATATTGATGTGGGGCACTGTGTGGAGGGATGGGGGACATATTGATGTGGGGTACTGTGTGGAGGGATGGGGGACATATTAATGTGGGGTACTATGTGGAGAGATGGGGGACATATTGTTGTGGGGTACTGTGTGGAGGGATGGGGACATATTGATGTGGGGTACTGTGTGGAGGGATGGGGGACATATTCATGTGGGGTACTATGTGGAGAGATGGGGGACATATTGTTGTGGGGTACTGTGTGGAGGGATGGGGACATATTGATGTGGGGTACTGTGTGGAGGGATGGGGGACATATTGATGTGGGGTACTGTGTGGAGGAATGGGGGACATATTGATGTGGGGCACTGTGTGGAGGGATGGGGGACATGCTGATGGGGGCACTGTGTGGAGAAATAGGGGACATGCTGATGGGGGGCACTGTATGGAGGCATAGGGGACATATTGATGTGGGGCACTGTGTGAAGGGATGGGGGACATGTTTGTGGTGGCGTTGGGGGATAAAGCCTTGTGGGGTGTAGGGTAGTTAGGGTGTTGCTGTTCAGACTGCATTGAACACACCTTCCCTCTACAAAACCTTTTGCCCTCCCCCCGCTCAGTAAATAACAACAGACACCGTGTTTCTCTTTTAGTGGGCTGAAGTGGTGGTCACAGCTCCAATTTATTAAGTAATAAACAGCACTATAGCGTGCAACTCTAAATCAACACTGCATAGCAGTAACCATATAACAAAAAACGGTGATATTGACCTGTTCCACAGCCGTAGAGGAATGCCAACCGTCGGATCCCCGACGGGCATGACTGCCCACGGCATCTTCCATCTTCTAAGGTCATACCATTCCATGCCACTAGGAGCCCGTGTATCCCTACACGGAGCTCCGACCGCCACTTAACAGGAACAGGGCCTGCTCCAGACCATCCTGCAGGCCCGATAGAAAAATGTCTAGCCCAATATCATTGAGGTGGACCCCGTCTGCGATCATGAATCGTCTGTTGTCACCCTCCAGCTCGCGGTGACGGACCACCACCCCGCCCTTGGACCGAACAAAACGAGCTATCCTAGCATTGACCAGGCGGCGAGACCGCTCAATGGCCTCAGCATCCCTGGCCCCCTGCCACTTGACCCGAGGAACAATTTCCGACCATACCAAAACCAGCTCCGTAAAGAAGCCAGATAACCTCTCCACATCAACTTTCATGACGGTGATAAGCTCTGGAAAGCGGGTAAAACAAAGGTCGTTCCCACCGGCATGAACAACCAAAATCACTGGAGAGCGAACCATACCGGCAATAACCACTGCTTCCGAAAGAATTTGGTGCCACCGCATGCCCGAAATCCCACGCCAGTGGGCATCAATGTTCGGAACACCCAACGATCTTCCGCCAGGACGGCAACTCGCCCTATGGGCTGCCCGGTGGATATATGAATGCCCCAAAAAGAACACGGAAGCCACCGGAGACTCTGAAACAGAAAAACAAGTTAAAGAAGCAGTTCCGGACGAACGTATCCCGCATAACATGCCGAGCGCCATCTCCCAATTCGCTGAATGTCCGCTACAGCCAGCCCGGCACGCGACGCCTCCGTAGCCGCACCAATCCGAAAGGAATGTGTGCCAAATTCAGCCACCGGGGCACCAACAGCCCCAAGGCACCGCTTAAAAACCGCCTGGAACTGATAGCGCATCAGAGGGGAGCCGTCAGCATGCGCAAAAAAATGCTCACCACCCGCGCGAACCGCCAAATAACCCAAAAAGGCCCGAACAGGACACACCTCCCCGTCCACAGACCGCAAACTAACCCACGCCCCTTGGCCCATCTGATCCGTCTTGGACCTGCGTATACGTAACTGCAATACGCCATTCGAGCAAACTACATCCTCAAACAACAAACCACCCACGGCCGACCTAGACGCGGGAACCTTCTCACCGACCCGAAAAGCGCCAAAAAAGCGGCGCAAAAAGCAGCAGAAAAAAGCAACGACTCAAACTGAGAAGGACAACACTCCTCCGTAGCCGACAGCAGAGCCACCAACAAAGTATAGGAAACCGGGCGCCTGCGCTCGCGCCTGACGTGGGTCTTCTGCCAACCCTTCAGCGCCTGCTGAATTAAAAAACGCTTCGTCACATCTTCCCAACCCAAAAGTTTAAAGTAAAAACTCACACCCGCCAGCCTCCGGCGGGCCACCACAGCGGAAACAGCAGCTGCGCGCAAAGATAACAAATAGTCAATGGTTACCGATAAGCGGGACTCCCCACAGACTTCCACCGGGCGTCCAGCAACCATACCCCACCAAGCAGCCTACGCCTTACCATGTCCTGTCCAAGTAGCAGCCGCTACCGATGATTGGATAAGGGGCATCAATCGACCGTCACCAAGTCCCACACCAACCGGGGGCAAGGAGTGCCCTCCTGGGCCGCGTCCGGACACATCTTCCGAAAGGCTTGAAACTGAAAACGGGACAAAGCATCAACAATCACATTGTCGATCCCAGGGACGTGGCGGGCCCGGAACCAAATATTCAGCTCCAGACAGCGAAGCACCAGATGACGAAGCAGAGACAACACAGGAAGCGAAGAGGACGTAAGACCGTTAACACAATGAACCACACTCACATTGTCAGACCAGAAAACAACCCGGCGGTTACTAAAAAGAGAGCCCCAAAGTTCCACCGCAACCACAAAGGGAAAAAGTTCCAGCAACGTAAGGTTCCGACATCGCCCGTCTTCACGCCACTCCCGAGGCCACTCCTCGGCACACCACGCACCATCAAAGAAAGCCCCGAAACCCAAAGACCCCGCAGCATCCGTGAACAGTTGAAGGTCACCATTGGGCAATTCAGCCGCCTGCCAACAAGTGCGACCATTATAGCATCTCAAAAATTCCCGCCAAACCAAAACATCAGCTCGCAACTGCCGGGAAATGCGGATCCTGTGGTCCGGATACCGGACCCCTCGCGTGGACAAAGACAGCCTCCGAGAAAAAACCCGCCCCATGGGCATAACTCTGCACGCAAAGACAAGGTGACCCAACAACACCTGCATTTGCCGCAACGTGACCTTCTTAACCTCACAAAAAACTTCCACTAAACCCAACAAAGATTCCAACTTCTCACTCGGCAGGCGAAAAACCATGGCAACCGAATCAATCTCAATGCCCAAGAACGACATCACAGTAGCAGGACCCTCTGTCTTATCCGCCGACAAAAGAACACCAAATTTACGCATAAAGAAACAAAAAGAATCCAACAAAAAACGACATCTGGAGGACCCGGCTGGGGCAACAAACAAAAAATCATCCAAGTAATGAATAATAGAGGAACTGCCTGTTTCCACCCGAACCACCCATTCCAAAAATGAACTGAACAACTCAAAGTAGTGGCACGAGATGGAACAGCCCATAGGTAAACAGACATCAAAATAAAACAACCCGTCAACCCGACACCCCAGCAGGTGGTGACATTCCGGATGAACCGGCAACAACCTGAATGCCGATTCAATGTCGGATTTCGCCATCAAGGCCCCAGCTCCCGCACTCCTAACCAGGGCAACTGCCCTATCAAAAGAAACATAGGACACAGACGCATCCTCCTTGGGAATTCCGTCATTCACCGAGGAACCCTTCGGGTACGATAGGTGATGGATGAGCCGGAACTTCCCTGCCTCCTTCTTGGGCACCACACCCAAAGGGGACACCCGCAGGTTGTGAAAAGGCGGGACGGAAAAGGGGCCCATAAACCTACCCAACGCCACCTCCTTGCCAATCTTGTCCCGGAGCACTTCAGGACGCTCACGAGCCGATTTCAAATTATCCG
This sequence comes from Hyla sarda, assembly GCF_029499605.1. NCBI lineage: Eukaryota > Metazoa > Chordata > Amphibia > Anura > Hylidae > Hyla > Hyla sarda. The sequence goes on from NC_079193.1 coordinate 351,895,521, forward strand.
GAAAAACACCACCAACCGTATTCAAAACAAACGGAATAAAGAAACCACATTCAAAACCATCTGTTAGAACCAAAGCGGCTTCCCTAATGGGGTACTGCTCTAACCACGGGCGCATCGCGGCCACCCTCACTGGGGTCCTTCCCTCCGGCAGCAGACGCCGGGCGGGCGGGCGTTTTTGCAGCCCTAGGACATCGCACTGCGGCATGTCCCCCGCCGCAGGAGGAACACTCATGCTTGTACTTGCACAAGCTGAGAAATCGGCAGTGGCCCTCATTGAAGAGCCAACAAGCCCCGGGCCTTCGCACGGCCACTGACCCCGTAGCCCCGGGCTGACCAGCGGCCCCTGACTGAAAGGACGGCCCCTTTTGGGACATCATTAGGCGCAACCAGACATCAGTCGCCTTGACACCCCAACCAACCTCCGGCTGCAACGCCAGCCGCCGACGAAATTCTTCGTCATAACGCCACCAGGCAGAACCCCCATGAGCCTTGCAGGCATTGTAAACAGAATCCATATAAATAAAAAGTTCCGAACAGCGTTCGGGATGCTTTTCACCCATAGCACACCCCAAGACAGCAAAAGCCTGTAACCAGTTACCCATGGACTTGGCAACCTTAGGCCTGAAGGGGCCTGCCTTCTCAGACTGAGGTCTCCGCTCCTTATCTATGGTATGTTGGTCCACAGAAACCAGGGACCACAAATCCACATATGCATTTCCCCAAATCTTCTCCTTAACCGCTTCGTCCACATGCACCCCCAAAGGGCTAAGCCCACAAAAAATAGCCTCCTTGTGTACGCCCGCTCTAACCGGGGACACACGACGGGCTGGTGTAGCCAGTTTTTCACCTGGCGGCCCTTCCAACTTGGAAAGAACAGCCTTCAAAACAGACAAAACACTCCTCATAGACCCCCTTGAATCCCGGTCACGCGGGGGCTGGCTGACCCGCTGTTCAAACACCTGACCCCCAGCAAGAGACTGTGAAGGGCCGGTGATAGGGGGGGGAGGGGGAGGTGGGGGCGCTACCTGAGGGACAGTCAGAGAAGAGGGGCCCGCAGCATCATCCCCGGGGCCCATGCTATCTTGGGCATCCTCAAATAAAGGGTCCTCCTCCCCCAAATCTACAGGCAGGGGTTGGGACACAGCCAGCCCACCACCATGTGGCAGGCTGACCGCGGATACCCGCGCCGGCGGCGTGTCCGGAACCTCGTCAGCCGACGAGGAGGCACGAGATCCGGCCGAGGGGGCATGATGATTTCCCATTACCCCGGAACTCACACTGCACTGCCTGGGGACCGCCGCCACTACCGAAGATGCGCGCGCGACTACCGGAAGCGCGCGTGCAGGAAGGGGAGGAGCCATCCCCCGCAACCCGGCACCAGCAGCAGCAGGCCTAGGCCCCGATGCAGAGGCCAAAGCCTGCGCCACAGCACGTCCCCGCCGCCCACCGGTATTAACCCGCGGCGGGCTGGGACTCAACCTAGAAGGGGGGCGGGATTGCCTACCCGTCCGGCGGCTCGCTGCAGGCACCGAAACCGCCGCCGATGACAAGGACCGGGCCGAGGAGGGAACCCCAGCGGAGGCCATATCGGGAAGGAGCCGTGAGAGAAGCCCAGGATCAGCCAGCAACCGCTCCCGTATCGCCAACCACACAGCCTCGTCAGCCATAGCGAGCACCTACGTCTCTCGTTGCTGGTGAGGTAAGAGGAGGGGAGGAAGCAGGAGAGTCTCCTATATCCCTTATGGGCGTAACTATACACCCAGTTCCCACCCCGACCTGTGGGAGGGCCCCAACCTTGTTCGGCACATGTTAACCCCCCAGTGTCCATACAGTCAGTGGGACCTATTCCTATTATCGGACAGGTCCCATACAGTATTATAAAGGGCGCTGTTAACCCTTGTCACTCGTGATGCAAGGGTGAGGGTTAAATTCTGTAATCTTGATAGGCCTATTGCCACCCTTCCCAAGAGCAATAGGTGAATGTAGAATAAAGGATTGTCCACAACCACTGTTAACTGAAAACTTGCAGGAACTTTTACTGAAGAATTTCTGTACATGCAGCAATAGTTACAGTCCAGATAACAGAGTCTCTATATATATAGCTGAGCAGCGATTGACAGTTGGTTGGGATCAGATAAGCTCAATTTAGCTTCTCAGAGATTTTGTAGCATAGATCTGCTGGATTTAGGGGTGCGTTTAGGTCCAGTGATCTTGAGGGGAATTGCTTAATATAACCGCTTTGATATAGGCCGAGGCCGCAAGGCTTTGGCCTAGTAAATTGTCTTGTAAGCTGCGGAGGTCCGACCTCTTCCAGAATCAGCAACCCAAGAGAGCGATCAAGATGGCGCAGCTCCCTTATATGGACAGGGGCTGGCCATTTTGGATTGGTCCATAACAACTGTCACTCACTGTTACATTGCATTGTGGGTGAACACGTCATGAGAACCTCCAAAGGTCCTGTAGCAAAACCATAGAGTTCTAAACCTAATCACGTGACCCGCAGGTCCTGCTACGCTGAACAGGTAGGCATTTGAATATATACATATTTATACTTATATTTATGTGAACTTCTATACAAATATGAATTAATTGAGGGGTCACAAGGGGATAACTATAGAAGAGGGACCCCGATGTTCCTAGGGACTCTGACTATGGGGACCTCTACAAAGGTACAGTATGAAATACGGTATCGGGACACCACATGTTGATGTGGGGTACTGTGTGGAGGGATAGGGGACATGCTGAGGAGACGGGGCACTGTGTGGAGGGATAGAGGACATGCTGATGGGGGGCACTGTGTGGAGGGATAGGGGACATGCTGATGGGGGACACTGTGTGGTGGGATAGGGGTCATGCTGAAGGAGGACACTGTGCAGAGGGATAGGGGACATGCTGATGGGGGCACTGTGTGGAAGGATAGGGGACATGCTGAGGAGACGGGGCACTGTGTGGAGGATGAGAGACATGCTGATGGGGGGCACTGTGTGGAGGGATAGGGGACATGCTGATGGGGGACACTGTGCAGAGGGATAGGGGACATGCTGATGGGGGCACTGTGTGGAGGGATAGGGGACATGCTGAGGAGACGGGGCACTGTGTGGAGGGATAGGGGACATGCTGATGGAGGACACTGTGCAGAGGGATAGGGGACATGCTGATGGGGGCACTGTGTGGAGGGATAGGGGACATGCTGATGGGGGCACTGTGTGGAGGGATAGGGGACATGCTGAGGAGAGGAGCACATGATGTGTATGGATGGACATGTGTCTGCTTAAACCAGTGTTTTCCAAACCAGTGTGCCTCCAGCTGTTGCAAAACTATTAGTTAAAGGCTATCAAGGCATGCAGGAAGTTGTAGTTTTGCAACAGCTGGAGGCACACTTGTTGGGGAAACACTGGTAAAAGTAGACACATTGGCCCTCATTTACTAAGAGTGGGGTGTAGGTTTGTGTTTCTTTTTTGTGTTTTCAACTTTTTTTTTACTTGGTATTTACTAATTTGTCACACTTTTCCCAATATTCTTAATCGCAGGGAAAAATTCTGTTCCACAGTAATTTCTGTTGCACGGTAATTTTTGTTGCATGGTTTTCTGTAGAGAGAAAACTATTAATCTAGAGAGTAATAATGGATTGTCCACAACCGGAAAGCTTCTGTAAACAGCGTTAACTTTACTGAAGATTTTCTGTACACTTCCTTAACATAACAGTCTCTCATCAATACAGCTTCCTTTTGGAGATTGACAATGGTTGGGACTTTAGCTTTAAGAGTCTCTAGTATATTGTGCTGTTCCACTGGATTTAGGGGAATTAGTTGTGGTCCAGTAGTCAGGCTAGTATTAGCAGGAATTAGAGTAAGACTCACGATTTTTGGTTCTGCTGAGGCCGTTGGTTTTGAGGCCTAGCGTGTCTTTGAAAGTTGCGTAGCACACCATCTTGTTTGTCCGGCATCCACGAGAGCAGCAACCCAAGAGAGTGATAATTGGATGCAGCTCCCTTTTATGGGTAGGGGCTGGACTAACGCTAATTGGTCCAAATGGATGTCAATCACCTTTACAGAGATTTCTGGGTAACACGTGACCCTGCAGGTCAGAGCAGCGACTGGAGATGAATCCGGTTGGGCCTGCCCTGCTGGCTGTACTGGTTCCCCTGAGGAAACCACTGGAGCATCACTATCTTGCTGACTAGGGGGTGCAGGTGATGCTGGGACAGGCACCGGAGCAGGGTCCGGTGGTGGAGCGGGTCCTGGAAGTGGTACTGCCACTGTGGGATCCGACATCTTAGCAAAGGGGATTGTCCCTTTAAATGAAGCTCGGGAACGTCAGTCCCTTTAAGAGACGTAGCTGTTCTCTGATCTGGAACTTGAATGCGTAGATCTCAAACTTGAGAGCGTTGATCTGGAAATTGAGTGCCCTGACCTGCAACTTGAGTGCGACGATCGGTAAGTTTGAATATCGTGTAACCAGGACTTTAGTTTAGCGATCTGGTGCTTCAGGACTTTACACTGGGCCGGTTCTTTAACCTTTTAAATGTTCAGCCCGACTCTACGTTTCTTTTCCGCACCCGCTAGATCTGTCTGCAAATTTCCTGTGGCGGACTCCGCCAAAATGGCCACCGCGGCTCCGGTGATTTCGGTGGGCGGAGTTTCAGGATCACGTGCGCGGGAAGGACTAGTTGTGCCCTTAACCGCTTGCGCTGCGAATTGCAGCACCACAGTATTTTTCGCTTCACACCTTACTTTTCTTGCGCACTTTCTGCACACCGCACCAGCGGCACCATCCCGTATTTTAGCAGGAGATTCACAATACATTAATAAAGTCTTTCACCTAGGAGGCAGTACACTTTACTTGGTGGCAACAGCTGGAGGCACATACCCGTATCCTGTTAGTAAGATGCCAAAAAGCTATGTGGTAGCTTGGGGAGTGTATGGTATGGGGAGTGTAGCTGCGCTGGTATTAAAGGGTGCTTGTTAACCCTTGCTATTCGTGACGCATGGGTGAGGGCTCCTCAATAAAGCTTTTCCTACCACCGCCCTTCCCAGGAACGATAGGGAGGTAGATGACAATGAGTTTAAGTAGAGAGTAATAATGGATTGTCCACAACCGGAAAGCTTCTGTAAACAGCGTTAACTTTACTGAAGATTTTCTTTACACTTCATTAACATAACAGTCTCTCATCAATACAGCTTCCTTTTGGAGATTGAAAATGGTTGGGACTTTCGCTTTAAGAGTCTCTAGTATATTGGGCTGTTCCACTGGATTTAGGGGAATTAGTTGCGGTCCAGTAGTCAGGCTAGTATTAGCAGGAATTAGAGTAAGACTCACAATTTTTGGTTCTGCTGAGGCCGTAGGTTTTGAGGCCTAGCGTGTCTTTGAAAGTTGCATAGCACACCGTCCTGTTAGTCCGGCATCCACGAGAGCAGCAACCCAAGAGCGATAATTGGACGCAGCTCCCTTATGTGGACAGGGGCTGGACTAATGCTAATTGGTCCAAACGGATGTCAATCACCTTTACAGAGATTTCTGGGTAACACGTGACCCAAGGACCTCCTAAGGTCCTGCAACATACCATAGAGGTTACTAGCTTGGTCACATGACCGAAGGTCCTGCGACGCTGAACAAGGTAAGTACAATACATTTCTATACAATATAGCTATAATTATTAATATATACATTTATTAACATTAAAGGGGTATTCCAGGCAAAACCTTTTTTTATATATATCAACTGGCTTCGGAAAGTTAAACAGATTTGTAAATTACTTTTATGAAAAAATCTTAATCCTTCCAATAGTTATTAGCTTCTGAAGTTGAGTTGCTGTTTTATGTCTAACTGCTTTCTGATGACTCACGTCCCAGGAGCTGTGCAGCTCCTAAGGGGTTATTTTCCCATCATGCACAGCTCCCGGGACGTGACATCATCATTGAGCATTTAGACAGAAAACTTCAGAAGCTAATAACTATTGGAAGGATTAAGATTTTTTAATAGAAGTAATTTACAAATCTTTTTAACTTTCCGGAGCCAGTTGATATATAAAAAAAAGTTTTTGCCTGGAATACCCCTTTAAAGTTAGACTTAAGGAGAGGCGACTAGGGGCTGTCCCACCTGAGGAACCCTACCTGAACGTAGTTACTCTAACTTTGGGGACCTCTACACTAGGTACTGGATGCAATACGGTACCGGGACACCACATATATATATATATATATATATATATATATATATATATATATATATATATATATCACAAAATTAAGCACAGTCAAGAAGAGACATGAGGTTCAGGTCTATAGTAAAAAGTCTTGAAGGTGGAATCAGATGACCAATCTGTTGCTTTAAGAAGGTCTGATAAAGAGACAAATGATTGAGCAATTTTAGTAGAAACGGCACCCCTAGTAGAGTGAGCGCCAATTACAATATTGGCAAGAATCATACATTGTCTGACCCATCATGCAAGATTAGTGGAGGTAACAGGTAAATGAGGTTTACAGTAGGAAATTAGGAGTTAAGAGTGGGAAGGATGACAAAGAGATTTTGTTTTATTTTGTAAGATTTAAGACATCTAACTACACATAGTTTATCGTGATGAGGAAAAGAAGGATAGAAGATTCTTTGTAAATTTTTTTAGTTTGTCTATGAATATCAAAAACACCACCTTGAAGGGAATAGTGTCTATGAGATATGTCTAGAGCTCTGACATCAGACACTCTTTTAATAGAAATTAGATATAATAGAGTAGTGAGTTTGAGAGTTAAATTTTTTTGAGAAAGATCATCATTATCCTCCCAAGAGGAAAAGAGTTGAAAAAGTAAATTAACATCCCAAGTTGAGTAATATTTGGGGAAAGGGGGACATTTGGAACGTATGCCTCAAAGAAGTTTTCAAACTAAAGGATGTTTGCCAATGGGTATGGATTCGATAGGAGAGTGATAGGAGATGGCCGAACGATATAAGTTCAAAGTTCGGTAGGCTTTACCTGAGTCAAAAGATTCTGATAAATTGTTTAAGATTTGAGAGATAGGTGCATGTATGGGATCCAAATCCCGTTGTATGCACCAATCAGACCAGAATTTCCATGCTGAATGGTAAGCAGTTCTGGTGCCTGGAACCCAGGCTTCGGAGAGGATATTTCTAGTTGTTTGAGAAAATTCTGACTCGGGATTGAATGAACTCATAGTAACCATGCAACTAGAAGAAGTTGGCCTGATAGGATGAGAGGATGATGGTTCGTCAAAGGATCCAATAGCAGATGTGGAAGGGATGGGAGTATTCTCGGATAATCTATGGACATACTCAGAACTTGGGGAAACCAAGATTGCATTGGCCAATAAGGGGTTATTAGAACTATAGTTGACTTTTTAATAGATACTTGAAATAAAACTCTGGGAATAAGGATGAATGGTGGAAACGCATAAAGTCTCTGAGGTGGCCAAATTTGGAGGAGGGCATCCATTCCCAAAGCTTCCGGATCTGGATGCCAACTGAAGAATAGGGGAAGTTGACAATTGAGGCAGGAAGCAAAGAGGTCCAGATGAAGAGGACCCCATAGGCGATTGATCACATGAAAAATCCATGGGTCTAGTTTCCAGTCGCTGGCATCTGTTAGATAGCGAGAGTTCCAATCTGCAACTCTGTTGGAAAGACCCGGGAGATATTCTGCTTTTAAAATTATAGTCCTGAGTAGACAGTAAATTGTCAAAGATCTTTGTCGATGTTGGAAAGGAGTTCCAATTTCGTGCCTCCCAAACGATATATGTATTGTACTGCAGGAATATTGTCCATGCAGATCAGAATGTAGGAATTCGAAATATCTTTTGCTAAGTTCTTTAAAGCAAAAAATCCTGCTAGAAGTTCTAAACAATTGATGTGTAGAGATGATTCCGTATGGGACCATTTGTCTCCTGCAGAAAGGCATCCGCATCGAGCTCCCCAACCAGAAAGACTCGCATCTGATTCTAAAATTAGATTCTGATTGGAAAGGAAGATTGTTTTGCCATTCCAGTCTTGGATATGGTGGAGCCACCAGAGAAGTTTTTCTTTCGCTTCGGGAGAAATACGAATTTGATCTGAATATCTTAGCCCTTCTCGTAAATGTAGAATTTTCAATCATTGGAGGGCTCTGTAGTGGAGAGGGGATGGGAAAATAGCTTGAATGGAAGCTGAAAGAAGACCTACGATGCGGGCAATAGCCCAAAGAGATATAAGATCTTTGTTGAGGAGAGAGCGAATCTCCTTCCTCATGGTCTTTAATTTCTTTGAAAGAAGACTTAAATGATAAGAAATCCTAAGAATTCTACTTCTTGAGAGGGGACTAGAATGGATCTGTAGTAATTGATAAGGAATCTGAGATTCAATAAAATAGAAAAGGTCCACTCTTTGTGAAGGTGAGCTAGCTGCATTGAGGATGCCATGATCAGGATATCGTCTAGATAAATTATCAATCGTACTCCTTGAGAGCGTAGAATTGCCACTACTGGTTTTAATAGCTTTGTAAAGCACCAGGGGGCTGAAGAAAGGCCAAATGGGAGGTATGTAAACTGCCATTTTATGTTTTTCCATATGAATTGTAGCCAATGTTGGGAAGAAGGATGAATGGGTACTGTTAGGTATCTTTTAAGGATGAATGGGTACTGTTAGGTATCTTTTAAGTCGATTTTGATGAACCAATCGTCCTTTATCAACAGATCTCTGAGAAGATGGATTCCTTACATCTTGAAGTCACGGTATATTACAAAATCGTTCAGGTTTTTTAGATTGATTACTGTGCGGAAACCGCCATCCTTCTTCTCCACTAAAAACAGGTTACTGACAAAACCTGGAGTATGGTAGGGTACTTGAATTATGGCATTTTTGGAAAAGAGTTTTTTTTATCTCTAAATCTATTTGAGTCTGGTGTTTTGATGAAAAGTGTATTGGGTAAGGTAGGTGTGTCTGGAATGGAGTGGAAATGAATTCTATCTGGTAACCTTGAATCGTGTGGAGAATCCAGAGGTCGGAAGATACCATCTCCCAATTTGGGAAAAAATGATGAAGTCTACCGCCCACTTGAGGATGGGAAGAATCCAAAATTGGTAGGCTTACCTGAAGGTCTGAAGCGTGTAGCACTTCTCTGGTGTCTCGCCCTCCAATGGCGTCCTCTGTAAGGGAATAATGGAGTGGGAGCTTGTATGGTTGGGACTGGGAGAGTTGACCTGTCCTGAGGTTGATAATGGCCTTTATATTGGGAACAGAAAGGAGTTGCTCGGCCGGGAAAACGTCCCCTACTTTTACTGGCCCGTCCAAAAACCTTGCTTGAAAAGACTTTTTTCAGTGAGGTCTGAGCCTTATCTAATGAAGAAAAGTGTCCAACATATTTGGATATTTCCTTTATTAACTGATCTCCGAAGAGAAAACCTTCAGTAGGAACCGAGAATTGGGAAGAGGCAAGGTGTGTTAATTGTGGGTCTAAACTTAATAGGATGGACCTTTTCCTTTCCGTGCAAAAGGCTTCATTGATGCTGCCAAAAAGGCAAATGGCTCTTTGGGCCCAACCTCTCATGGTAGGGATATCGATTGAATTGCCTGTGATAGCAGCGTTTTCTGAGAGATCTAAAATCTTTGTATGGGGTCCCAAAAGGTCAAGGAATTTATCTTGGCACAGATAGAAGCTGCGATCATTGCCCTTTTTGGGATTTTTGCCCGACTTTTGTATATATTTAATAAGTATAGGGTCTAATTCTGGGGTTTGTGCAGCATTCAAAGAGAGTGTTGGTCTTGGACATTTGGCTCTCAATTTATTTCTAGATTTCTTATCAAGACCCTTACGGATTCAATGAGAGATGAACCGCTCCACTTGTGGATTTGGAGTCCATTCTCCAGAACGTGTATGTTTAATTAACCCCTACAAGACCCATGACGTATATGTACGCCATGAGTCCGCTCCCGTTCTATAATGCGGGGCCACGCCATAGCGTGTCGGGCCCAGCCGTTGGATCCCGTGGCTAATAGCGCGCGGCACTGATCGCGGTGCCGCGTGCTATTAACCCTTTAGACGCGTCTTTCAAAGTTGATCCCCATGTCTAAAGTCAAACTAAAACATTGCTGGTTAGCTCAGGGAGCTGTTCAGGATCGCCGCGGCCAAATCGCGGTATCCAAAACAGCTTACAGGACAGCCGGAGGGTCCCTACCTGCCTCATTGCTGCCAAATCGCTGAATGACTGCTCAGTGCCTGAGGTCCAGGCATGAGCAGTCAAGCGGCAGAATCATCGATCAATGGTTTCCTATGAGAAACCATTGAACGATGTAAAAGATCAGTGTGTGCAGTGTTATAGCCCCCTATGGGAGCTATAACACTGCAAAAAAAAGTGCAAAAAAAATAAAGTGAATAAAGATCATTTAACCCCTTCCCTAATAAAAGTTTGAATCACCCCCCCTTTTCCCATTTAAAAAAAAACTGTGTAAATAAAAATAAACATTTGTGGTATCGCCGCGTGCGGAAATGTCCGAATTGTAAAAATATATAATTAATTAAATCGCACGGTCAATGGCGTACGCGCAAAAAATGTAGTTATGATTTTTTCCATTAGTACGACAAAATCAAACCTACATAAGTAGGATATCATTTTAATCGTATGGACCTACAGAATAAAGAGAAGATGTAATTTTTACCGAAAAATGTACTGTGTAGAAACTGAAGCCCCCAAACTTTACAAAAGGGCTTTTTTTCAATTTTGTCTCACAGTGATTTTTTCATTTCGCCATACATTTTTGGGTAAAATAATTGATGTCATTACAAAGTAGAATTGGTGGCGCAAAAAATAAGCCATCATATGGATTTTTAGGTGCAAAATTGAAATAGTTTTTTAATTTTTTTAAAGGTAAGAAGGAAAAAATGAAAATGCAAAAACGGAAAAACCCCGGGTCCTTAAGGGGTTAATGCAGGATCAAAAAATGGGACTCCTAAGCTGTCTAACACAGCAAAATCTGAAAGATAGGTGTCATCATAAGTAGAATTACCGCCCTCTGACATATTTGGATTGAAGGAGGGGTCATTAGAATCTGAGTCATCAGAACAATCATAATAATCATCATTCTCATCATCAGAGTCTTCAATATTAGATTCCTCAACATAGGAATCTGGTTTAGATCGTTTGGAGGCTTTATTAACCCGAATGTCACAGACCTCCTCTCGGGTAGAGGGTTGATGATGCAACACTGGGGCATCGGTATAGTGGCTGCTAGATGTATGTGCGCCGTCATAGGTTTCCGGACCCATTTCTTTAATAGTAGGTCTCATATATTTGAGAGAAATATGTCAGTCAACATTAGTATGCCTCTTCTTAAGTAGTCTTTTTTTATGGGTAACATTCTGAGTTAATGCCATAGAAATGGACTTTGTTACGGAATCATGCATGGAAGCCATAGCATTATTAACAGCGGTTGAAACTTACTGGTTAACCAGCTCTTGTATTTGTTCGTCCAAAACATTCTAGTGATTTAGATTTTTCAGAAGACATATTTTAAAAAAAAACTTCTGTAAATATGTTATAAATGTACATTTTGTATATAATAGTATATAATTAGTTAATACAAGTATATAGGACTTATAGATAATTATATATATATATGTAGTTATATATATATATATATATATATATATATATATATATATATATGCTAGGTATTGGTACTACCAGGTAAAATTAGGTAAAGTATAAAGTTTTGGTTATAAATATAAATAATAATGGTGGGAATAAAGTTTTAAATGTGTCCTGAAAAGGACAGAAAGAAATAAGAAGGCTGACTAAATATTGAGGAAGGAGAAAGGAGTTCACCGCAAGGGTTGTTCTTGTTCGGAGCTGTGACTGACAGGAGGGCGGGAAAAGCGTACGGCAAGCTGAGGACCAACTGCCGAGATATCGCGAGAACTCAGGATGCAGCCACGTCACTGCAATGGAGGCATGGGACTTGCTGAGAGTACTCAGAGAGAGGAATAGAAGTGAACGAAGGGAACAGAGAATGTAATAAATGATGTGACAGCCGAAACGAAGGGGGAATGAACGTAATGAAAATTAAGGATATAATAGAAATGGATGGAATAGTAAAAAATAAAAAAGGGGGGGGGAGAAAAAATATATTCACGCTGTGGTTGAACAATAAAATATATGTTATATAGGTACGTATCTGTATCCTAGTAGTAAAGAAAGAGAAACTTACCTCAGTTACAACTCCTTTTATAACATAGGGGATACTCTCATTGGTTACTATCCATACACAGCATGTTTGATTGCACCTTGTGCCTAAGTTTTTTCTTATTATTATTGTAAAAAACTTTTAATATTAACTGCTAATTTGCTGCAGTAAAGAAAGTTATGCATAATGCGAGGCCTCCTGTATTGTTATAAAATTGGTTTCTATGAAATCACAAGGGGGGAGAAAGAATAGAATGCCCATAGAGTATTATGGGAAGTAAAATATGAGCTCATTTGCACGCAAATCTGTGTTATTTAGTAAATTAAACTTTACCATAAGTATTCCCCGGCTAAAAAAGCACATTGAAAAAATGGAAATTATCTGGGATTATTGCGGTTTTCCATAGAATGCAAAAGTGAATGACAAAATAGAATGCCCATAGACTATAATGGGAAGTAAAATATGAGCTCATTTCCACATAAATCTGTGTTATTTAGTAAATTAAACTATACCACAAGTGTTCTCCAGGTAGAGTAGCACAGTGTAAAATGAAAACTTCCTGGGATTGTGGCTGTTTATTATAGAAATCAAAGGTGAATGAAAAAAGGGAATGCCCATAGACTGTAATGGGAAGAAAAATTTAATATTGAGTCTGAAACATTTAACATATCAAAAAAATCTTTAGTAGGCATATTCTTCATATTCAATTGGATTATTTAAAATTATAGAATTCAAAGGTGAATGATAAAATGGAATGCCCATAGACTATAATGGGAAGCAAAATGTGATTTGGAGCTAAACCATTTAACATATCAAATTAGCCTTTACCACAAGTGTTCCTTGGGTAGAGTAACACATTTTAAACGGAAAATTACCTGAGATTATAGCTGCTTTCTTTAGCAGGCAAAGGTGAATAATAAAGTGGAATGCCCATAGACTATAATGGGAGGCAGAATTTGATGTGGAGCCTGAACCATTTAACGTATCAAATAAATGTTTAGCAGGCATATTCTTCATATGCAGTGGGATTATTTGAAACTGAGATTTAGAGGGATTATCATTGGTTTCTATCAAATGACAAGGGTAATGACAAAATGGAATGCCCATAGACTATAATGGGAAGTAAAATATGAGCTCAATTGCATGTAAATGCTATTTTGTGCTATTTAGGAAATTCAATTTTACATTCTATAATAAACAGCTATAATCCCAGGTAATTTCCATTGTACATTGTGCTCTACCCAGGGAACACTTGTGGTAATGGCTAATTTTATATGTGATTTGGAGCGTAAACCATTTAACATTTTTCTTCCCATTATAGTCTATGGGCATTCCATTGTGTCATTTCACAGAAACCAATTATAATCCCACTCAATTTCAATTTTTAATAATCCAATTGAATATGAAGAATATGCCTACTAAAGATTTTTTTTGATATGTTAAATGTTTCAGACTCCGCATCACATTTTTCTTCCCATTATAGTCTATGGGCATTCCACTTTGATTTCACCTTTGCATTCCATAGAAAACAGCTGTAATCCCAGGTCATTTTCATTTAACAATGTGCTACTCTACACGGGGAATGTTTGTGGTAAAGTTTAACTTTCCAAATAACACAGATTTACGTGCAAATGAGCTCATATTTTACTTCCCATTATACTCTATGGGCATTCCATTGTGTAATTCCATTTAGTCATTCTGCAGAAAAAGTGATAATTCCACTCAATCTGAATATTAAATAATTCCATTGAGTTTGGAGAGTATGTCTGATAAGTGGAGGTTAGCTGAAACAATTAACCTGATTTGTGGGAGGAGTCTGGTCCTTATATACCCACCTCATCCACACAGGTGCTGTCAGCAGCATACAAGGCGTCATTCTGTCTAGGCCAGTGGTCACTTCCGGTTCCTACATTCCCCCTCCATCAGGTACAGGGGTCAGGTAAGAGCGCAGCTTGCCTGCGCCATGGTTACGTTTGTCACTACAGCAGGAACGGACCTTCACTTTGGGGCCTCAGCAGCCCAGTCAGCCATGCGGCGGGTGGCTGGCTAGGTATTACATGTGCACGAGCCCACTTTGCGGCATATGAGTGTTGCAGAGCGGCATCTGTGCACAAGTCTTGCTTTGTGTACACTGCATATTAGTTACGGACGCACACGCTGTCATATGAACATTGCGGAGAGGTGTGTGAGGAGAAGTTGCTGAGCGTCGCCTTGCAATTTATTGAGGGGCATCCCCGGGGGCCGCGCAAGGTTGACAGGGGTAACGATCTTCAGGAAGGTGATTGATAAACATTTCTTGTTGTGCAGTTCAGGTTATCCGGTTATGTAACTAACATAAACTGTCCCTATATACAGGAATATATCTACTGTGGCACCGTGACATGTGTGCAGAAATGTGTCTGCTGTGGTACTGCTCCTGCATACATTGTTCATGTTGAAGGTCAGGTATGATAGGATGTCCTTGCTGATGTTACCACATGGAATTCCACATTTTCGTTTCACAATGTGCCACACGTTTCCTCACAGCGTTCTGTGTTACGTTACCATACACGCCTATGTTTCCCTGCATTTATCACGCATACGGTTCATACAGGATAACACATATTCATTTCATCCAGGTACTGACATCACTTAGCTTCCTGGGTCATGGCTACATTCTACACAACTACACCACCATGATTGTGTTTACACTCAGTTGCAATAGCAGTAAACGAGCAAAACCGTGTACTGCCATATGTTCCCACACAGTATACCATGCTTATCTTCCACATAGTGTTCCGTGCTTACGTCCACACAGCATACAACGCTTATCTTCCACATAGTGTTCTGTGCTTATGTCCCACACAGTATACCACGCCTACCTTCCACATAGTCAAATGAAAATCAGAGATGTCCAGCGCTTTAGGATACAAAATTCTTCGGCTTTATTGAGTCATAAAAACATGAATTCTCCATCTTTTGCAAATATTTTCATGATTTTTTGGGAGGAGACTTTTATTTTCACACAAGACAATCCATTTTTTCCATCAATAAAATATATTGGACGGTATATAGACGATCTTGCCATGGTGTGGAGGGGTACTGAGGAGGAGTTTTGGAACTTTGTGACATATATAAATGAAAATTCCCTTAATTTGAAATTTACTGCAAGTTTTTCTAAGGATAAGCTTCCCTTCTTAGACATAGAATTATGTGCTGATAGAGACCCTAATGGGTCGGGCATAGTGATCCAGCCCTATAGAAAGGATACTGCAGGGAATATCATTCTTAAAGCGGACTCATGTCATCCCCGTCACTTAGTAAATAATATTCCGTACGGGGAGTGGGTCCGTTTAAGATGAAATTGCTCAGAGGAGTCCACGTTTGAGCAGGAGTGTCTCCTCTTACACGAAAGGTTAAAGCAGAGGGGGTATAGTGATAACGTACTTGAGAATGCGTATAATAAAAGTAAAAAATTAGAACGCAACACATTACTGAAAAGTAAGAGGAGTAGAAAAAATTTCCAGTGCCGGAATAATAACTTGCCCGTATTTGTTACGGGGTTTAGTAAACAATTCAATATGATAAAAAGCATTATTAACAAGTTTCTTCCGATACTGGAGAATGATCCTGTTCTCTCGGAGATTAATAAAACAAAAGTGAAAGTGGTATCTAGACGTGGCCCATCATTAGGATCTATGTTATCCCCAAGTTTATTTTTGGAAAAAGAAAGGAATCCCAGAACTTGGTTAAATCATCCAGGGATGTGGAGATGCGGACATACACAATGCATAACATGTAGGTTCATTGATCAAATTTTTTTCAATCTTATAACACTGGGAAAATATACCATAATAAAACTTATGAGAACTGTAATACATCCCATGTTGTATATTTAGCCTCATGCACTCATTGTCATACACAGTATGTGGGCTGCACATCAAACACACTCAAAACACGCATGGCATATCTCAGATATAAGTAATGACAATATCAATGTATCAGCCCTATCAAGGCATTTCAGATCCATACATAATAGGAACACAGCCACACTGCACGTTAATGCTATAGAGAAGGTGTTCAAAAATGCAAGGGGAGGAGATTTAAAAAGGATGCTATTTAACAGAGAGTCCTATTGGATCTGTGTACTTAACACCAGAGAACCGAATGGAATCAATCAAAGACATGATCTTATTTGCACATATTAATGTGGATATATCTTTACTATTTACTTATTGTTTGTTGTGCATTGTTGCAACCGCATCTCTTATATTATATTATTCTGTATTTATGGTAATATCTTCCCCATGATTGAGCATCTTTGTATAACCCTTTTTCCGGAGCTGACTTTTAGCTGTCCACCTCCAGTGTTATCTCCAGGTTTTTAAGATTACCTGTTTTTATGTGTGATGTCAAGTGGTCATGTGATCTAAAGAATTACTATATATGTGTGATCCTGACATTTTGTTACTGCCATGACTAAGGATCGCACAGATCCGAAACGCGTCGGCGTTCTTGTCCCTATGCTGCATGTTTTTATGACTCAATAAAGCCGAAGAATTTTGCATCCTAAAGCGCTGGACATCTCTGATTTTCATTTGCCTATTGCATTAGGCCAGGTGCGCTTCTGGCCTGTCCGAGCGCAGGTGTGGGAGAGTAGAGCTGTCGAGAGACTTCACGTTTACCTTCCACATAGTGTTCTGTGCTTACGTCCACACAGCATACCACGCTTATCTTGCACAGTGTTCCGTGCTTACGTCCACACAGCATACCATGCTTACCTTCCACATAGTGTTCCGTGCTTACATCCACACAGTATACCACGCTTACCTTCTACATAGTGTTCCGTGCTTACATCCACACAGTATACCACGCTTACCTTCCACATAGTGTTCCATGCTTATGTCCACACAGTATACCACGCTTACCTTCCACATAGTGTTCCATGCTTATGTCCACACAGTATACCACGCTTACCTTCCACATAGTGTTCCATGCTTATGTCCACACAGTATACCACGCTTACCTTCCACATAGTGTTCCGTGCTTACGTCCACACAGTATACCCACAACAACAAAAAAAAACAGGATGGGTTAGGGTAATGAATAATCAAAAACCTTTAACCCTGGGAAGCCCAGGGTCACTGATACCCTTATTGAATCCCACCCCTAAAACGTAACTTTTATTCGTATTTTATTAAAAAAGTTTTTATGATGTGTGTGTAACTTAAAACTACGGGCTTGTGTGTGCTTGGTAGTAATATTTATATTCCATCCAGTTGACCACTGGTAAGTATATTCAACCACATGTGGACTGCAGTTCCACAGTATATTGCACACACAAACTACCGCTGTTAAAACGCTGAAAAGAGGGGGCATTTGTGTGCAATATACTGTGGAACTGCAGTCCACATGTGGTTGAATATACTTACCAGTGGTCAACTGGATGGAATATAAATATTACTACCAAGCACACACAAGCCCGTAGTTTTAAGTTACACACTCATCATAAAAACTTTTTTAATAAAATACGAATAAAAGTTAAGTTTTAGGGGTGGGATTCAATAAGGGTATCAGTGACCCTGGGCTTCCCAGGGTCAAAGGTTTTTCACACAGTATACCACGCTTACTTCCAAATAGTGTTCCATGCTTATTTCCACACAGTATACCACGCTTATCTTCCACATAGTGTTC
This sequence comes from Hyla sarda, assembly GCF_029499605.1. Classification (NCBI taxonomy): domain Eukaryota; kingdom Metazoa; phylum Chordata; class Amphibia; order Anura; family Hylidae; genus Hyla; species Hyla sarda. The sequence continues at coordinate 351,913,359 of NC_079193.1, forward strand.
CATGCTTATGTCCACACAGCATACCATGCTTACCTTCCACATAGTGTTCCGTGCTTATGTCCACACAGTATACCATGCTTACCTTCCACATAGTTTTCCGTGCTTATGCTCTATACAGTATATCATGCTTACCTCCCACATAGTGTTCCGTGCTTATGTCCACACAGTATACCACACTTACCTTTCACATAGTGTTCTGTGCTTATGTCCCACACAGTATACCACACTTACCTTCCACATAGTGTTCTGTGCTTATGCTCTATACAGTATACCATGCTTACCTTCCACATAGTGTTCCATGCTATGTTCCACAGTATACCATGCTTACCTTCTACATAGTGTTCCATGCTTATGTCTCACACAGTATACCACGTTTGTGTTCAACACAGCATTACTCAGGTTCCTACTCGGTGTACGTGCATATGCTTCCCTAGCGGTTTAACATGTACATCTTTCTTCAATATGACCCACATATGTTTCTTACAGTATTGTTTTCATGGCTTGTGGTCACGTTTTTTCATGTTCAGCGCTGTCATGTTACTCTTATGTTTCTCATTGAACATGAATCATTTTACCCCCTAACGTTCACACTATGCAAACATTCCTATAGCAGGCACATTATGCATAAAATTATGAATACCTTTCTGGAGCTGTCACATGGTGCATACGTGACTATGACATTTATGCTACATTAGTTCCCATGGCATGCGTTACCTGAGCTGAAAGCGTGATTCACATTATTATATCGATATTCAGTACCAGGTGTTGATACCATAGCGTATCTACTGTGCTCGTTTTGGTATAGTTGATATACTGGGCTTTGTGTTAATATAGCCGATACTGTGTTACATTCCATAGCTGTGATGTGGTGCATTTTGTCCCTATAGTGGTCATACGGTGCTTATGTTACTGTTGCTGATAATTTGCATTACATAACTAGTAACTATATGCTATGTGGTAGTGTTAATAACTGATATATGGTACATTAATGTTACTTGGGGCTCATGTTACTTTAGCAGATATACTGGACATTTAACATTATTTTAGCTGACATATGTGCCTATGTTACTACTTCTGGTAATTTGTGTTTGTTACTGTGGCTTATATATACTGTGTATTAGTGGTTATTTAGCTGTTATGTTGAACATTAATGTTGTTCAGGGCCTACGTTACTAGAAGCTCATATACAGGGCCTTGATGTTTCCAGAGATGTTTTACAGTGCTTACGTTACTTGAAGTGATATACCATGCTTCAAAGTTAACGGTTCCCCACAGTATCACATACATACTGTTCCCTACAGGGTACTATGCATACGGTTCCCTACAGTGTGACATACATACCGTACCCTACAGGGTACTATGCATACAGTTTCTTACAGTGTGACATACGTACAGTTACACACAGTGTGACATACATACCGTTCCCTACAGTGTACTACGCATACAGTTTCTTACAGTGTGACATACGTACGGTTCCATACAGTGTGACATGCACAAATTTACCTACAGGGTAATACGCATACAGTTCCTTGAAGTGTATATTTCATAGTTACTGTCCCGTTTTTTGTCTGTCATGTTATGCTAACGTCATGTACGCTAGGTTGTTTTACCTCTTAGCTTTTTATGTTCGGTGTGGTTGGAGGCTGATTGCTGTTGTTAATCCGTATAGCCTCAGCTTTATAGTTTCCTTTCTGGTCTTTACACCCGCCGTCATGCCCCCTCCCATGGACTTTCGTTGAGGGTCTTGGAAGTATATCTTCTGAGATGAGAAGGAGTAGGTGCCATTCACAATGTGACAGCAGCACTTGATGTCCAACAGCTGATGTCACGCCCCCTCCCATAGACTTGCATTGAGGGGGCATGGTCGTGTCATCACGAGCGGGGCACGGCCATGACGTGACGAGCCTCTGCCCTGCATCGCCAGTCATCCGGCATGGAGCAAATTTCGCTCCGTGCACCAGATGTCTTGGGTGCCGCAGCCAAGGTCACGGGGGTCCCCAGCGATGTGACCCCCGCAATCAGACATCTTATACCCTATCCTTTGGATAGGAGATAAGATGTCTAGGGGCAGAGTACCCCTTTAAGAGGATCGGTCTGTGATTTCTTAAAGCCAGATGTCACAGAATGCCTTTAGAGGTCTTGAAGAGACTAGTCTGTGACAGATCAGAATTGTTTTATTCACATGAGAGGGACCTACACAATACTGGGCAGATGGTTTTTGGTTGATCGTTGTACAAGTACAAATTAGAATGGCCAAGCAGAGGACAGAGCCTCCGTCTTATACAGTAAGTCAATGCATTTGCATAGGTAAGTATGTAACAGGAAGCACAACAGTTCAGAGAAATCATTACCTTAATAGCTCTTTTGTTCTTGGCTCTTGCCTATCTAGGTTTCGGTCTCAGTCACACAATAGCACAATTGTACATTGAGATATACATCTTTACATCATCTTTGGAAGTATTGACAGAAGGATTCTTTCAGGAGGCACCGAGTTCTAGAAGCCATTAGAAGCCCCGCACGTCTTCTGTAACCACCTGCTTGCCTACCCAGTTTGATTGTAAAATTGGCACAGCATGAGCCGGGTTATTATGATCATGGAAGAATTAATGAATGGCTTATACTGTAAACCCAATGATTCCAGGAGCTACGAATACATCTCAGCACATGAATCTCATTTTCCCACGTAACCTAAAACAGCTGGTTTGTATGGTGCGTCTGACAATATTCATCTTCATTTTATGGAAAAAGTTTCTGATGATGAACTGAAGGCTTTGTTTTGCTATGCAATTTAGGGAGGGGGGGAGGGGGGCATCCTCTTTAGCCATGCACCCCTTCCTGTTCACAGGAGGTTTTTTTAAACTGATATTGGATCCTACGTGTCTCTCAGTCAGAGGCTATGTGCCCAGCAGAAGTGAGTGGATGAAGCATGTCAGGGTCCCATCCGAAATGAGGCCACCTCCGCGTGGGGGAGGGTGGACACATTTTGATCAAAAAGTGTGCTAAGAGCCTCCATTTTTTGACCAAGAGTGCTGCTGCAACCTTCTTTTTTTTATACTTTGCTATTTACTGTTGTCTGAAATACTCTGTGCGGCTTTGAATATTTTCAAACAAAGTGCACTGATGTAAAATGCATGCAGGAGACTAAACACAAGACAGGTCCGGTTTATAGTCAAAGATCTTAAAGGGGTACTCTGCTGGTCAGCGTTTTGAACAAACTGTTCTGAACGCTGGAGTTGGTGCCGGGAGCTCATGACATCATAGCTCCGCCCCTCGTGACATCACGCCCCACCCCCTCAATGCAAGTCTATGGGAGGGGGCGTGATGGCTGTCACATCCACTTCCATAGACTTGCATTGAGTGGGTGGGGCGTGACGTCATGAGCTCCCGGCTCCAGCGTTCAGAACAGTTTGTTTCAAACGCTGAGCAGCGGAGTACCCCTTTAAAGAGTACCTATCATGATCTAAACTCTCCCTAATCCCAACTCCCCCCCCCACATCTGTCCTTGACTCTCACTGACAATATCCCTGTGTTGTTTTTCAGTCACTCTTTCTACCTAATTTATTGTCTTCTTGGCTGCTCATTCAGCCGTCCTAGTGTGAGGGAGCAAGGGGGCATGGCCCAGCATAGAGGCTGTGAACACAGCAGTCGGCAGCTCTGAATGTTCTCCTCTCTGTTTACAACTGCATGTGCAGAGAGAAGGAAGATCGGAGCTCAGATAGTAAAATTAATGTGGGCATGCAGTAAGGCACAATCAGGAGTATCCCCTTTTGTGCTATGAACACAGTGCTGGCTCCTGCCTGTCTGATTCACAGGGAGGGAGCAGTGCTGAGCTTGTCTGTGTCCCGGCTGCAGTCTGAGATTTAGGACTGCAGCATGAGTCTGAAATCTATAAAAAAAAAAGGCTTGTGGCCAGGACTGGTAGGGAGACCCCTAGGGGTCATTTTTTCAAAGTGGAAAATCAAATAGAAAGAAGCATATTTTTTAATAACATGGGATTGGAAAGTCTTTCTGCATACAATAATCTATAATATATCAAAAGTTTTTTTTGATGAAAGGTACCCATTAAATCCTTTTGTCTGACATGTTGTAAAGCCTTATACACGAGGAATCAAGTGCGTAGCTGACAGATTTGCATCCAGTGCGGGCCCTGACAAACATTAATCTCAGTATATTTGAGGCCAATATTAAAGCCAAGGAGCTTGATAAATGCACGCCATATAAAGAGGAGAACAGAATCATTCCACCACCCATATGTTTTGAGCGATCTGTTCGCTACAAAGGCTTTTTATTTTATTTTGTCATGCTGCCCCTACGAGGAAAAAAAAAAACTATTAACTATGATTCGGAATTGCTATGTAACATTTTTAATATTCTGTCATTTTAAAAGTTTACGTGAGAAATGTTCAATTTGGCGGCATTGATTTACTCGCTTTCCCTTGGCAAGACATTAGAGACATTTCCTGAACAAAAGTAATCTTCAAACATCCAAACATTGGACCGGGGAGAACATTTCAGGATTTCTTGTATCAAATGTTAAACACTGTCTGCATTTTATTGGGAGTGTAAAAGTCATCACAGGAAACAAATTATGTTACAAATCAAGAGGATTCAGGTTTGATCTGTCTACAAGGGTCTTTATCATTAGGAAAAGCCAGATGTATTTCGGTAGCATGAGAGGATGGGATGGAGTTTCTCTCATTAGGGATGGAGAAGTCTTTGTGTTACCGTTTTGTGGTTCCGTTTGAGGATATAATGGTCTTAATTAATTTTTAGAAAATTTTTGACAACAATATCCATAGCCTTGTTAGGTAGATTCTACACTCAGATCCCCCCTATAATTAGAATGGAGAGGGTTTTGTAGGAGCAACTTCCTTTGTGTTGGACTTAAAGGGGTATTCCAGGAAAAAAAAAAAATTATATATATCAACTGGGTCCAGAAAGTTAAACATCTTTGTAAATTACTTCTATTAAAAAATCTTAATCCTTTCAATAATTATTAGCTGCTGAAGTTGAGTTGTTGTTTGCTGTCTGGCAACACTGCTCTCTGCTGACATCTCTGCTTGTCTCGGGAACTGTACAGAGTAGAATAGGTTTGCTATGGGGATTTGCTTCTAAACTGGGCAGTTCTCGAGACACATGTCATCAGAGAGCACTTAGACAGAAAAGAACAACTCAACTTCAGAAGCTCATAAGTACTGAAAGGATGAATATTTTTTAATAAAATAATTTACAAATCTGTTTAACTTTCTGGAGCCAGTTGATATATAAAAAAAAGTTTTTTCCTTGATAACCCCTTTAAAGGGGTATTCCAGGAATCAAAAAACAGGCCTTTTTTCTTTCAAAGATCGTGCCCTGTCTGTCTCCACTATGGGTGTGGTTTTACAACTTGTCTCCATTCACTTCAATGGAACTGAGCTGCAGAACCACACCCAAACTGGAGACAGACGGAGAGGTCTTTGAATGAAAAAAGGCCTGTTTTTTTGTTTCTGGATAACCTCTTTATACAATGTATTACGTGGAAAACCATAAATTACATGGACAGATATTCATCTAAATCAGTGGTCTCCAAACTGTGGCCCTCCTGATGATGTAAAACTACAACTCACAGCATGCTGGGAGTTACCACGTAATAATAGATTTATCCTGCCTGGCTCGCCAAAATTAGCTGTTTGTTGATTGTGCTGGGACTAAAAATTGCATTGATAAGCTGAAGAAAATGTGGTGACCATTTAGACCAGGGGTCTCCAAACTGCACCCCCCCCTCCCCCTTTAGATGCTGACAAACTACAACTCCAAGCATGCCCAGACAGCCGTTGGCTGTCCGGGCATGCTTGGAGTTGTAGTTTTTCAACTTCTGAGGGTAGGCAGTTTAGAGACCACCGATCTAAATGGTCACCACATAATACTAGATCTATCCCGCTTGGCTCGCCACAGCTTCTCTCAGCAAAATTAGCTGTTTGTTGAATGTGCTGGGACTAAAACCTTAAAGGTAATCTGAGGAACAGCCAATGGCTGTCCAGACATGCTAGGAGTCGTAGTTTTGCAACATCTGGAGGGCCGCAATTTGTATATCGGTGATCTAAATAGTCAACACAAAAAAGTAGATTTTATCCCGCCTGGCTCGCCACAGATTCCTGTGGTGTCCACGGGGTGTTAGTAAGAATACCTGATCACTTTGTGATGCCAGGGCACCGTTATCCTATACACGGTCTGAGGTTGGAGACAGCTTCTCCTGGGCCAGACACGGGGAGTATATGAAAACACCGATGTCAGGTTACGTATAACTGTCTATACTGAGCTGGGTGCAGATGGTAATACACGTACAGCTGGCTTTAGGTGAGAGAGTGTAGCGTAACCCCTCGGCAGCCCTGTTGCCTTGCTAGGGCTTGTGCTTACACTAGACAGATTAATACTGGCTTGTGAGATGGAAGATTTAATCCTGGTAGGTAGGGTCCTGTCAAGCTACTGAAGACTTTTCCATGGGGGCATGAATTTCCTTCTTGCGAGTAATCCTTGCAGGATGACCAGTTGAGAGATAAGATTTGTACGGTGTCCATTTAAGGACATCGTCAGTCGTAACTCCGTCCTCCGTCAGGTGAAACAGCGTCCCGCCTCCTCCCTCGGACCAATCGCCATCAGTCGTCAGCCGCAACTCCATCCTCTGTCAGGTGAAACGACGTCCCGCCTCCTCCCTCACACCAATCGTCGTCAGTGCCGGCTCTCTGCTATACGGGTTCTGCTGTACATGCTATTCAATGTCGGCTCTGCTACAGACTCCGTAGCACATGTAGTGTCTGTAGTACACACGTGCAAGTTTCACAGTTTTGACTCTGCTATACATGCTGTGCTATGTCAGCTCTGCTATGTGGCAGGAAGTTGCGTCTGAGAAAGAATTGTTAGAGGGATGACGGCGTTTTGGACGAGGGAGGTTCGGATGAGGGAGGATGGAGTTGTGGCTGAAGGAGGACGGCGATTGGTGTGAGGGAGGAGGCGGGACGCCGTTTCGCCTGACAGAGGATGGAGTTGCGGCTGACGACTGACGGCGATTGGTCCGTATGAGGAGGCGGGACGCTGTTTCACCTGACGGAGTACGGAGTTACGACTGACGACTGACGATGTCCTAAAATGGACACCGTAGATTTGAGCTATGCCTCTCCTCACAACACACAGCACACCTGAGCTAAGTTGTTGTTCAGGAGCCACACTAGGGTGAACTAGCACTGGACTGAGAAACTCCTTCCCCCACTACTCTATATAGGGGAGACTTTAGGGGTTCCCTTTGGCAGGCAGGGCCACATGGCGTTCACTGCTCTCAATTAAAGGTACAGTCACATAGAAAACATATACTGAGATCCCTCAACATACGATGGTAATTCGTTCCAAATGAACCATCGTTACTTGAATTTATCGTATATTGAGGGATCCGAGCAATAATAAAAGACAAAGTTATACTCACGTGTCCCCTCTGCTCGGACCGTCACCGCTGCCTTGAATCGTCGCTCTCCATCGCCGTCACCAAGTCGCGCGCATGCCGCTCCTATTGTATGACGGGACGGCGTGCGTAGCGACGTGATGACGACGAAGGAGAGCGACGGCTTTGCAGCGGAGGATGAAGAGGATGGTCTAGAGCACGGGAACAGGTGAGTGACACTCACAGGGGCAAACGGGGCACATTAAACGGCTATCCGGCGGCAGCTGAAGCAGTCTGCGCTGCCGGATAGCCGTTTATGCGATGGCCCCGACATACAAAAGCAACGTATGTTGGTGCTGCCTTCAACATGCAATGGCCTCTGAGAGGCCATCGTATGTTGAAATGATCGTATGTCAGGGCCATCGTAGGTCAAGGGGGATCACTGTATACATATAAGAGTAAGATAATTAATTTAGAACAATATATTATTTGTACAATAAAGTATAAACTAATAATTCATTTGACAAGTAGTCCTTTGGTTGGCCCAACACCATACTCTACCAAGCTGCCCGAGACAGTCCCAAGCCACAGGACAGCTACTGCTGCTGGGACACCACATTCCCTTAGCAAAATTAGTTTTTTGTTGAATTTTCTGGAACTAAGACCTGCAATGATTAGCTGGGGGACCGCCAATGGCTGTCCGGACATGCTGGAAATTGTAGTTTTTCCACATCTGGAGGGCCGCAGTTTGGAGACCACCGATCTAAATTGTCACCATGTCATACTAGATCCATTCCGCCTGGCTCGCCACAGCTTGCTTCAGGAAAAGGAGTTGTTTGCTGAATGTGCTGGGATTAAAACCTGCAATGATAAGCTGGAATCTGCAGGGATTTGAGACTAGAGAGTTGTCCTTGACTTTATCAGAAATGTATGGTGTGTGGTCCTAGCCTTTAACTTTTAAACATATTTAACAAAAAAGAAAAAATTCTGATGTACAGTGGTCCCTCTACTTACAATGGCCTCAGGTTAAAATATTGTCAACACACAATGGTCTTTTCTGGATCATTGTAACCTGAACCCAAACTCATCACACAATACTACAGACCATAGGCGTGCGCACGGGGTGTGCCGGGTGTGCCCAGGCACACCCTAATCAAGCCCAGGGGGGCATCCGAGGCCACCACTGAGCAGCTCGCAGAGGACCCCCCCCGTCACATTCGGGACATCCCTGTGTCCCGAAAGATCTTTTCGGAACACAAGGATGTCCCGGTTACCTTTCTACAGCGGCCCCCGTGTTAACTTTAAAAACACAGGGGCCGCCGGGAAGTAGCGCACGCAGGGATGTCATTGACGTCCCGTGCGTGCGCCCATAGCAACGGAGGAGCGGAGATTCAAGGAAGAGGATGCGCGCCGGCCGGAATGGTAAGTGACCAACACGAGCTGGCAGCATGTCGTCTTCAGTTTTCCGACCACCGGTCCTCCAGTCCCGGGACCTACTGCTATGGCCTATAGGCCATAGCAGTAGATCGTGACCCCGGACCGGAGGACCGGTGGTTGGAACACTGAAGTGGGGCAGTACACAGACATCCAGCCTCCAGCCATACACTGTATATGGCTGAAGGCTGTATGTCTGTGGGGAAACTGTACTGCACCTAATGTGGGGAACTAAACTGCACCTAATGTGGGGAGCTATACTGCACCTAATGTGGGGAGCTATACTGCACCTAATGTGGGGGAAATATACTGCACCTAATGTGGGGGAACTATACTGCACCTAATGTGGGGGAAATGTACTGCACCTAATGTGGAAAGATATACTGCACCTAATGTGGGAGACTATACTGCACCTAATGTGGGGAACTATACTGCACCTAATGTGGGGAACTATACTGCACCTAATGTGGGGGAACTATACTGCACCTAATGTGGGGGAACTATACTGCACCTAATGTAGGGGAACTCTACTGCACATAATGTGGGGAACTATACAACTCCTAATGTGTTGGAACTGTACTGCACTTAATGTAGGGGAACTGTACTGGTGCAGTACAGTTCCCCCACATTAGGTGCAGTACAGTTCCCCCACATTAGGTGCAGTACAGTTCCCCCACATTAGGTGCAGTACAGTTCCCCCACATTATGTGCAGTACAGTTCCCCCACATTAGGTGCAGTACAGTTCCCCCACATTAGATGCAGTACAGTTCCCCCTCATTAGGTGCAGTATAGTTCCCCACATTAGGTGCAGTATAGTTCCCCCACATTAGGTGCAGTACAGTTCCCCCACATTAGGTGCAGTACTGCACACCTAATGTGGGGGAACTGTACTGCAAACCTAATGTGGGGGAACTGTACTGCCAACCTAATGTGGTGGGACTTATACTGCACCTAATGTGGGGGAACTATACTGTACCTAATGTGGCAGGACTTATACTGCACCTAATGTGGGGGAACTATACTGCACCTAATGTGGGGGAACTATACTAACTGTGTGTATGTGTGCGTATATATATATATATATATATATATATATATATATATATATGCACACGCGCCGCGTGAGTTTGTGCTTTATGGTGCACACCCTAATGCAATAGGCTGCGCACGCCTATGCTACAGACAGTCCAAATCTGTGAAACGTGCCAATGGCTGAAAGAATTGACCAATCAGAATGGGCATTTTATGGGTAAAACCCCTGTATTACTGAAGCGTATGCACTGACTGGCTGCCTGGTATTGTCCCTTACAGTACAGGGAGGTATTACATGTTCTGTACTCTTTACCTGTGCCAGGGTTAGCTGCTTCTTTGGACACTTGGTGAGGACGGCTCCATGTTACTTTTTTGGGACCTTGAAGAAGCTCCTGTCCTCTACATAGACAGTGATTACAGCTCCCAGCAGATCTTTCTTACATTTATATGTAAGGACTTGCTTTATCTGTATTAGTTATCTACTTATTTTTCTTTATTCCTCAATTTTTTCTATTTTTGGATAATATTTTGGGGCTTGAGAACCAATTACCAGGTTTCCATAGAATTCTGGTCTCAACATACAATGGTTGTCCTCTAACCAAATAATATTGTAACTTGAGAGACCACTGTATTTAAAGGGGTACTCTGCTTCTCAGCATTTGGAACAAACTGTTCCGAATGCTGGAGCCAGCGCCGGGAGCTTGTGACGTCATAGCCCTGCCCCCTTAATGACATCACACCCCGCCCCCCTCAATGTAAGTCTATGGGAGGGGGGTGTGACGGCTGTCACGCCCCTTCCCATAGACTTGGATTGAGGGGGCGTGACGTCATGAGAGGGCTGGGCTATGATGTCCCGAGCTCCCGGCGCCGACTCCAGCGTTCGGAACAATTTGTTCCAAACGCTGAGCAGCGGAGTACCCCTTTAACAACCAAATTCCCTTACAGGATTCTCACAGCATAAGAGTTTTGAAGGCGTTAAAGGGGTTATCCAAGAAAAAACTTTTTTTTATATATCAACTGGCTCCAGAAAGTTAAACAGATTTGTAAATTACTTCTATTAAAAAATCTTAATCCTTTCAGTACTTATGAGCTTCTGAAGTTAAGGTTGTTCTTTTCTGTCTAAGTGCTCTCTGATGACACGTGTCTCGGGAACTGCCCAGTTTAGAAGCAAATCCCCATAGCAAACCTCTTCTAAACTGGGCTGTTCCCGAGACACGTGTCATCAGAGCGCACTTAGACAGAAAAGAACAACCTTAACTTCAGAAGCTCATAAGTACTGAAAGGATTAAGATTTTTAATAGAAGTAATTTACAAATCTGTTTAACTTTCTGGAGCCAGTTGATATATATAAAAAAAAGTTTTTTCCCTGGATAACCCCTTTAACCTCTTAAGGACCAATGACGTTGTGGAACGTCATGGCACCCTGGGCTTTAAGGACCAATGACGTTTCACAACGTCATGGCGTTTTCCGGTCCCTGCCGCTCGCCGGGCAGAGATCGGAACCGGGTGCCTGCTGAAATGCTTCAGCAGGCATCCAGGGCAAACGCCGAGGGGGGCCATGTAGGCCCCCCATGTCGGCGAACGCCGCAAATCGCAAGGGAAATCGCCCTTGCGATCTGCGGCGATACCGGGCTGATCGGGTCTCTGAGACCCGACCGCCCGGTAATTTTGCATGATCCCGGTTGTCAGAGACATCCAGGACCATGCTGGAGCCTAGGAGCGAGGTGGCAAGCCTGCCACCTCCTCCGATCCCCTGCGATCCGTCGGTTAACTAACCGACTAATCGCAAGGGGGGGGGCGGTTTCTTCCTCCCGTCCTGCCCGGCCCCTTGAAGTCCGGAGAGGACGGGAGGAAGACTGGAGGACGCGGCGGGGGACCGGGGAGTGCTGGGGACTGGCCCCGTTACTTACCTCGTCCCTGAAGACCCGGATCCCGGCGGCGGAGACGGCGGCAGCGGCGACAGGTGAGTTGATCTTACTGTCCAGGCATGCTGGGAGTTGTAGTTCTGTAACATCTGGCCCTTCAGATGTTGCAGAACTACAACTCCCAGCATGCCTGGACAGTTTTGGCATACTGGGAGTTGTAGTTTTGCAACATCTGGAAGGGCACAGATTGGGAACCACTGTATTAGTAGTATGCAACCTGTAGTCCTCCAGATGTTGCAAACTACAACTCCAAGCATGCTGGGAGTTGTAGTTCGGCAACACCTGGCTCTAAAGATGTTGCCGAACTACTACTCCCAGCATGCCTGATAATGTTTGGGAGTTGTGGTTTTGCAACATTTGGAGGCACACTGGTTGGGAAACATTGTCTGTTTCCTAACTCAGTGTTTCCCAACCCGTGTGCCTCCAGCTGTTGCAAAACTATAACTACCAGCATGCACTGATGGACTGTGCATGCTGGGAGTTGTGGTTTTGCAACAGCTGGAGGTCCCCCCCCCCCCCCCTGTGAATGTACAGGGTACACTCACATGGGCAGGGGGCTTACAATGAGTATCAGGCTGCAAGTTTGCGATGCAGCAAATTTTGCGCGGCAGCTCAAACTCGCAGCGGGAAACTCGCTGTAACCCCCCCGCCCGTGTGACTGTACCCTAAAAACACTACACTACACTAACACAAAATAAAATAAAAAGTAAAAAACACTACATATACACATACCCCTACACAGCCCCCCTCCCCTCCCCAATAAAAATGAAAGTGTCTGGTACGCCACTGTTTCCAAAATGGAGCCTCCAGCTGTTGCAAAACAACAACTCCCAGTATTGCCGTACAGCCGCTGACTGTCCAGGCATGCTGGGAGTTTTGCAACAGCTGGAGGCACCCTGTTTGGGAATCACTGGCGTAGAATACCCCTATGTCCACCCTTATGCAAATCCCTAATTCAGGCCTCAAATGCGCATGGCGCTCTCACTTTGGAGCCCTGTCGTATTTCAAGGCAACAGTTTAGGGCCACATATGGGGTATCGCCGTACGCGGGAGAAATTGCCTAACAAATTTTGGGGGCTTTTTCTCCTTTCACCCCTTATGAAAAGGTGAAGTTGGGAGTCTACACCAGCATGTTAGTGTAAAAAATGTTTACACTAACATGCTGGTGTTGCCCCATACTTTTCATTTTGACAAGAGGTAAAAGGGAAAAATGCCCCCCAAAATTTGTAATGCAATTTCTCCCAACTACGGAGATACCCCATAAGTGGGCGCAAAGTGCTCTGGGGACGCACAACAAGGCCCAGAAGGGAGAGTGCACCATGTACATTTGAGGTGATTTGCACAGGGGGGGCTAATTGTTACAGCGGTTTTGACAAACGCAAAAAAAAAAAAAAACCCACATGTGACCCCATTTCGGAAACTACACCCCTCACGGAATGTAATGAGGGGTGCAGTGAGAATTTACACCTCACTGTTCCAAAGATCTGACAGACACCAGTGGGGGGTAAATGCTCACTGTACCCCTTGTTACGTTCCTCAAGGGGTCTAGTTTCCAAAATGGTATTCCATTTGGGGGTTATTTTGCTGTCCTGGCACCATAGGGGCTTCCTAAATGCGACATGCCCCCCCGAGCAAAATTTGCTCTCAAAAAGCCAAATATGACTCCTTCTCTTCTGAGCATTGTAGTTCGCCCGTAGTGCACTTCAGATCAACTTATGGAGTACCTCCATACTCAGAAGAGATGAAGTTACAAATTTTGGGGGGTATTTTCTGCTATTGACCCTTGCAAAATTTGGGGGGGAAACACACATTTTAGTGAAAAAAAATATTTTTTTTATGTATGCAAAAGCCGTGAAACCCCTGTAGGGTATTAAGGCTCACTTTATTCCTTGTTACGTTCCTCAAGGGGTCTAGTTTGCAAAATGGTATGCCATGTGGGTATTTTTTGCTGTCCTGGCACCATAGGTGCTTCCTAAATGCGACATGCCCCCGAGCAAAAATGGCTCTCAAAAAGCCAAATATCACTCCTTCTCTTCTGAGCATTGTAGTTCGCCCGTAGGGCACTTCAGGTCAACTTATGGGGTACCTCCGTACTCAGAAGAGATGGGGTTACAAATTTTGGGGGGTATTTTCAGCAATTAACCCTTGCATAAATGTGAAATTTGGGGGGGAAACACACATTTTAGTGAAATTTTTTTAACATTTTTTTACATATGCAAAAGTCGTGAAACACCTGTGGGGTATTTAGGCTCACTTTATTCCTTGTTACGTTCCTCAAGGGGTCTAGTTTCCAAAATGGTATGCCATGTGGGTATTTTTTCCTGTTCTGGCACCATAGGGGCTTCCTAAATGCAACATGCCCCCCAAAAACCATTTCAGAAAAACGTACTCTCCAAAATCCCCTTGTCGCTCTTTCCCTTCTGAGCCCTCTACTGCGCCCGCCGAACAATTTACATAGACATATGAGGTATCTGCTTACTCGAGAGAAATTGGGCTACAAATATAAATATACATTTTCTCCTTTTACCCCTTGTAAAAATTCAAAAATTGGGTCTACAAGAACATGCAAGTGCAAAAAATGAAGATTATGAATTTTCTCCTTAACATTGCTGCTATTCCTGTAAAACACCTAAAGGGTTAAAACGCTGACTGAATGTCATTTTGAATACTTTGGGGGGGGGGGCAGTTTTTATAATGGGGTAATTTATGGGGTATTTCTAAGATGAAGACCCTTCAAATCCACTTCAAACCTGAACTGGTCCCTGAAAAATTGTGATTTTGGAAATTTTGTGAAAAATTGGAAAATTGCTGCTGAACTTTGAAGCCCTCTGGTGTCTTCCAAAAGTAAAAACTCGTAAATTTTATGATGCAAACATAAATTAGACATATTGCATATGTGAATAAAAAATTTTTTGGGAGGAATATCCATTTTCCTTACAAGCAGAGAGCTTCAAAGTTAGAAACATGCAAAATTTTCAATTTTTTCATCAAATTTTTGAATTTTTCACCAAGAAACGATGCAAGTATCGCCAAAATTTTACCAATAACATAAAGTAGAATATGTCACGAAAAAACAATCTCGGAATCAGAATGATAGGTAAAAGCATTCCAGAGTTATTAATGCTTAAAGTGACAGTGGTCAGATGTTCAAAAAACGCTCTGGTCCTAAGGTGTAAAATGGCCTGGTCCTTAAGGGGTTAAAAATGTAGGGATAATTTTATTCCTAATACCTACGGCCAATATACAGCCACATGATAACTGAATTAGAAGGGTCAGGTCTGGGAAGTTTTTACCATAACATAGTTTGGGGGTCAGATTGGAGTGCAGGAAATAGATGTAGGTTGAAAGATAACATGCGTATTACCTTATCGCCAGTGTAGGGCTATTGAGAAATTCCAAAAATATTTTAATTGACATTTTAAAAGACTAGTTCTACTAAATATATAAAAGGCAAAATAACCTCAGCATAAAGTAAGGTAGCATTTTCTACCTTGTCATTCAGTCGGACCGGTGTTTCTTGGCTAATAAGAGACCATACGGCCGTTAGTCATCAATGTCATTGGGCTGGAGATCTGCACATGTAGCACTTTATGTAGATTTTCCTCTCTAATGACTTTGCTCGCTGACCTCCAGACCGGCTGGAACATGCTCTGGATGTACTTAGCAACCATCAGACAGGTTTATCTGTTTATCTACCATATGGTATCGTTAATAGCTAGAACCCCCACCCTAGCCACAAAGATGGCATTGTTTATTACTATTCAAGGTTTTGTACTAATAGGTCAATCCAAACAGGTGGAATATGATTCTGTCCTTCAAGACACTTTCTTTGCTCTGTCAAATATGTCCAACTAAAGGGAATGTATCATTTAAAGGGGTATTCTGGGATTTATTTATTTTTTATTTGACTGTAAAGTTAGTGTAGTTCATAATATAGTGTCTGTACCTGTGTTTGATGGATGGTCTCACAATTCTTATGTGATCTTTGCCCTGATGTTCATTTTTAGCAGCATATAAAGTAAGTGTTGGCTCAGGTTTTCCCAGGTTGCAGTGCATCCCGAGATATTACATTAGGGAGCCTTTCTGCTTCAATGGGTGGAGCTACCACTGGGTGGGAGGGAGATCATTCAGGAAACAATGTCCAGCACGGTATATGGAGTAAAATCAGGAGCTCTTTATTGTCAGATGAAATGGATACATACAGGAGCAATCGCCAACGTGTTTCGGATCAAACTGGATCCTTAATCATGGCATAACCAATATACACCACATGAAGGTTTATATGGTAGTTACAACTGGTCACATGTCCGTGACATCACAAAGTTAAAGGGGTATTCCAGGAAAATAAAAAACATTTTTATATCAAATGGCTCCAGAAAGTTAAACAGATTTGTAAATTACTTCTTTTAAAAAAAATCTTAATACTTCCAATAATTATCAGCGGCTGAAGTGGAGTTGTTCTTTTCTGTCTGGCAACAGTGCTCTCTGCTGACATCTCTGCTTGTCTTGGGAACTACACAGAGTAGAAGAGGTTTGCTATGGGGATTTGCTTCTACTCTGCACAGTTCCCGTGACAGGTGTCATCAGAGAGCACTTAGACAGAAAAGAACAACTCAACTTCTGCAGCTCATAAGTACTGAAAGGATTAAGATTTTTTTAATAGAAGTAATTTACAAATCTGTTTAACTTTCTGGAGCCAGTTGATGTATAAAAAAAAGTTTTTTTTTTCCTGGAAAACCCTTTTAAAAGCAACATATAAAACATATAAAGTACAACCAGCAAATAAGTCCTGGAGACTGGATTCTATGTCAATGGTGCTGTACACCGAATTGTAAAGCATTTAGTCAGTAACATACAATAGAAATAGGTACCATAATGCATAGAAATTTAGTATAGCATGAAAACAAAGAATTGCATTGTAGAGAATACGGGGGAAAGACTTCATAGTTATTCACTATAAATTGTGAACAATAGTGAAAGCCACATATGTATCAAAGACAGTATAACTTTATTAATATGTCAAGATTAAATCATGTCTTTGATTCATACCATATGGTTCCCTCATGTTTAGTACAAATATCCAATAGGATTCTCTGTTGAATAATTTACGCTTCAAATCTCCTCCCCTGATATTACATGGTAACATAGTTCATAAGGTTGAAAAAAGACCAGAGTCCATCAACTTCAACTTATAACCCTAATGAGTCCCTACTGAGTTGATCCAGAGGAAGGCAAAAAACCCTCATACTAGAGGTAAAAATTCCTTCTTGACTCCAAATATGGCATCAGAATAAATCCCGGGATCAACGTTTTGTCCCTATAAATCTAGTATACATAACCAGCAATGTTATTATTCTCCAAAAATGCATCCAGACCCCTTTTAAATTCTTTTACAGAGTTCACCATGACCACCTCCTCCTGGAGAGAATTCCACAGTCTCACTGCTCTTACAGTAAAGAACCCCCGTCTGTGCTGGTGTAGAAACCTTCTTTCCTCTAGACGTAGAGGATGCTCCCTTGTTATAGATACAGTCCTTGGTACAGGGGCGTAGGAACCCCCACAAATCTGGGGGGACAGCATTGTAATTGGATGTGGCTTTGCAAAAGACGAAGCCATAAAAGGGGAGGGACCAAAGGGGGAGGGGCCACTTAATTGTGCATGATAATACACGCTCCTTATCACAGGTACCTTCAGAGAGCAGTGAATTCAAGACATAGGGATTAGTCAGGACCTTGGGAAGGTAGGCTAGGTCAGGACAAGGGGTTAGTGTAAGCACCATTAACAACTTGATGCAACAGGGTGTACATGTATGTTGTGGTAGCAGTCTGGGTGTATGAAGTGCGCTTACTAGCTGAACGCTCTTCATTTATTGCTAATGCTGCACATCAGTGATCACGCCCCTTCCCTAATAAAAGTGTAAACAAAAATAAACATATTTGGTATCGCCGAATGTGGAAATGACAGAACTATTAAAATATAACATTAATGAAACTGCATGGTGAATGGTGTAAATGTAAAAAAAAAATACATATGTCCAGAATTGCTGATTTCTGGTCACTTCATATACTAGAAAAAAAAGTTTATTTAAAGTGATCAAAAAGTACCATCAAAACAAAAATGATACAGATAAAAACTACAGACCAAGGAGCAATAAATAAGTCCCATAAGTAAAAGTTTTATGGAAGAGGACAATTTTAAGCATTAAAACCAGTATACAAGGAGGAATAAAATCACTATACATATTACCACCATACCATTACTAACCAAATCCTGAATACTGAGACCAATATTAACAATACTATCAGTATACAAGGAACAAATTATACCGGCACAAAAAGACTGAATAATACCACCACACTGAATAAAAACCACTATAAACAGACTAACAATACCAATAATACCAGAATATAAACAATACAGGACCAAATAATACTAAATGCCTCATCAAGAACACACATTACATCACACAGTGACTGAATAATGCATCATACTGTTACTGAATAAAACCACTGTGTACAGACCTGTATCTCCATGTACAGTGACCATAAAGAAGTAGATACCAACCGTACACAGAATCAGTAGAAGACAACACTAGATAAATCCGTTGTCTCCGTAGTCATCCAGATAGCCAATCCGGATACCAAACATGCAAGAAAGTCCAAGACCACAGCAACAAAATGGAAAAGAGCTATCATTTATTGGTTCCTAAAAAAAAGCTTTTGGGGAACCAATAAACTACAGCTCTTTTGCACATATCAGTTTATAATTATTGGTGCTGTGGTCTTGGACTTTGTGTAAGGACCTGTATGCCATAGAATTGATTGTATCCAGGACCATATAAAGGTAGATACCAGCTGTACACAGGATCTGTATACCATATAGGTGATTATAGTTACATCTAGGAACTCACAGGTAACATCATTTCTGATCACCAATGTGCTCTCCTTTTCTTCTGCATCTGGATCAGACCGACATGTCAACTTCTTCCAACCAAAAACTGTCTCTTTAGCATCTGCAGGAAAAACATGTTTTTTTAAATGGAGGCCTTTGGGGACCATTTCTTTAGATATGTAGTTAGAGAGCGCGGTAAAAGTCCGTAATTCTTTGATTTGTACAGTCTCCAAGCGTCTCATGAGCATGATGAGTTCTGGACAGATATACTTTGAAACACTAACCGTGCGGACACTAACCGGAGGGAGATGCAGAAAAGTAGGGCTGTTTTTTCAAGCACAGCATGCATGGAAGGGAGCTCAGCTGTGCTGCAATGGGTGGGGTGACTGATGTGTGGGAGAGAGAAAAGTGACCTCACACTTACAAACAAGGGATCCTGGGACTTGTAGTTAAAGGTGGGGAACTCCTACAGGAAATAGACATTTCACAAAAAGAAAACAGCAGCACTATGGTGGACTCACAACACAGCCATTTATCCCCAAGACAAGAACAGATACTTCCCATGCATGTCCATTACTGTCTTGCAGGTAAGTACTAAAGTAACCTTATGCTAGATAAACCTTTTAAATTACCAATTTAAAACCTATACTGAGATATATATATATTTTTTTTTTCTAATGTTTTTGGACTATATATTTTTATTTTATTTTCGTGCTTTTCTTATCAACCGCTGCAAAAACAGTCCTAGAGATTAACTTTATGGCAGCAGCCAGGCAAGCTGTCAAAAAAAATGACTCCTTCCTTGGAAGACTGTTCTGAGCATGCCCAGTGACATATGCAGAAGTCATTGTACAAGGAGGGGGAGGAAATTAGTTGTTCCCATAATATTTTGCTAATTGTGGATCCTGTGTTTTCTGCCTCAATCTTTATAATAGAGATGTAGCTCAGTCATGTCAGGGACAACTATATGCCCATTTTCAGGATCCATGGAGTACCAGCGGTCTGACCCCCACAGATCTATTTGTTTTTCCCTATTCCGTAAATAAGACATAACTTAATGAGATGGGAAACCCCTCTTAATAAATGTGGCTGTCCCTGCACCATAAACCGGAAATATATGGCAGCTATAAGTTGGTGTAGACTTCAGCTACAGTTTGTTCCTATTTCTGGACTAAATTCTAATAAATCAGCCAAGCCATGGAGGTAAATCCCCTGCTACGCAAAAGGATTATTGTGCAAAAAATTGTGACTCTTGTATACCTGAAAAATGGTTTACACGGTTCAATAATTTCCCCCTTAGGCATAGTTCTCACATTGTAAAATTTACTGCCATATTTTATGCACTCATTTTCGTTTCATAATTGGAAAGAAAAGTCAGGATTTCTTTGCGACCGTTTTTTGCCAATAATGGACAAAAATGTCAGCATGAAACAGCTGTAGCCCAGTAAAGCCCCTGCATGTCTGTTAAATCTATAGCATTTTATTGAATTTTTATAGCATTTCTAAACCAATTTTCGAAAATTTTAAAAATTACACATATTTAGAGTGACTTGCACAATTAAAGTACAATATCTCTATTTTTGTGCCATGATTTGGGATTTTGGGAAAATCCTAGCAAAAACTAAAAAAACTGCAAGAAATGCAATGTGTTAACATAGCCTCAGGGAAAGTGTATATCTAATATATATATCCTGTTCCCATAAAGAAAGCAGCAGCAGCAGCAGTATACAGATACAGCTAGGAGGGAAGTGTTTAACTACTATACATATCTTGATCCCATAAGAATAGCAGCAGCAGTATACAGATAGAGCTGGGAGGGAAGGGGTACAACTACTGTATATCCTGATCCCATAGAGATAACAGCAGCAGCATACAGATAGAGCCAAATGGGAGTTGTATAACCAATAGATATCCTGATCCCATAGAGATAGCAGTAGCAGTATACAGATAGAGCTGGGAGCGGTTTAACTACTAAATATCCTGATCCAATAGAGAAAGCAGGAGTATACAGAGAGAGCTGGAAGAGGACATGTATAACTACTATGTATCCTGATCAGATAGAAATAGCAGCAGCAGTATACAGATCTGGGAAGGAAGCGGTATGGGATCAAGCAGGAGAGGATCTGGTAGGTGATGATATCATCCTATAGTCCACAGGAAGTCATAACCCTGGTCTGACATCTTGTGACTCACATTAAGCCATTAAAGGGGTACTCCGGCCCTAAGTCATCTTATCCCTTATCCAAAGGATAGGGGATAAGATGCCTGGTCGTGGGGGTCCCGCCGCTAGGGACCCCCCCCCCCCCCCAATCTCGCTTGCAACACCCAATTGTGGGAACTGCACGCAGCGCTGCAGCCTCCGAGTCTGCCGGGTCACGACTGCGGGGACGGAGTATCATGACATCACGACTCCGCCCCCGTGTGACGTCACGCCCCACCCACGCAATGCATGTCTATGGGAGAGGTCATGTCTGTCCACCACAGTGAGGTCAATGACACGGGCATTAGCTGCACAGAGACGCCAGCGGTCGGACCCCTCACGATCAGACACTTATCCCCTAACCTGCGGATAGGGGATAAGTTACGTACCACTGCAGATCTCACTTAAGGGGGTACTCCCCTGGAAAACATTTTTCTTTTAAATCAACTGGAGCCAGAAAGTTAAACAGATTTGTATATTATTCCAGTCTAATAAGAAAAAGACCGGCACTGCGGATAGTCCGGGAATGTGCAGTATCACAACAGGTGAAAAACAAAGACCTTAGGTGTTGCTCAATCTTTATGAAAACTGTAGACAATCCAAATATGCAAGGATGGGGTTAATAAGACGGCACTCACTACGGTCATAACTTCATGTCCTTTATTCAGGGATAGCGGGGAGCAGAGGTGCGGTGTCAGGCAGGTATCATGGCAAGGACGCCGGGGACCTCAGCATGGAGGTGACAGCTGTATTGTACAATTTGTATATAACTTCTATTTAAAAATCTTAATCCTTCCAGTGCTTATCAGCTGCTGATGATTCCTTTTGAATTTCCTTTCTGTCTGACCACAGTGCCCTCTGCTGACACCTCTGTCCATTTTAGGAACTGTCCAGATCAGGAGAGATTTTCTATGGGATTTGCTCCTACTCTGGACAGTTCCTGACATGGACAGAGGTGTCAGCAGAGAGCACTGTGGTCAGACAGAAAGGAAATTCAAAAAGAAAAGAACTTCCTGTGGAGCATACAGCAGCTGATCAGTACTGGAAGGATTAAGATTTTTTTTTTTAAATAGAAGTAATTTACAAATCTGTTGAACTTTCTGGCACCAGTTGATTTATTTTAACCCCTTTAAGTCAGACTGGTGATCACATGACCAAATGACACAAATGAAACGCATCGATACATCTGTGCTGGAATAAACCAAAATAAAAATGTCGCTGTTTGACTAGTGATTGTGAGTGTGCATGATATGGGCAAAAAAAAAAAAAAGGCACTGGCTCTTCTGCTGTGGCAAAACTACAACTCCCAGCATACCCTGGCAGTCTTTGTCTGCAGGGCATGCTAAAAGTTGTAGTTTGCAACTACTGGGGAGCCACAGGTCAGCCATCATTGCCTTAAGGCCTCATGTGCGTTATGTATCATAGCTCCAGATCATACGATGCTGTAGTATGGCATCCATAGAGGTCTACGCTGCTTTACCTTGCTTCAATATGGCTGTGATTTTATGTGTAGGCATGCAACATCTTTTCTGCCTAATTTTCACAGCGCAATACTGAGCACCATATGGCGGCACAAAATGCCTAGGGCATGGAGCCTCAGGGATACCTCTGTACAGCGTCCCCGCAGATGGGTCTGACATATGTATGTCTCTTTGTATGGAAATACAACCTCCACTCATTAGGGTGCCTCCTGCTGTTGCAAAACTACAACTCCCAGCATGCCCGGACAGCCGTTGGCTGTCCGGGCATGCTGGGAGTTGTAGTTTTCCAACAGCTGGAGGCCTCCTGGTTGGGATACCCTACGAAAACCCATCACACACGTCCTCATGATATCACGTGCTATGATCTAGCTTTACATTACATGACATTATACATGATTGCTATAATTATGTTCCTTCCCACTGTTATTCTTCTTCTTCAGAACGTTCTATTACAGGTTAAAGATGCAGAAAATGATTATGGGAGCGGATAATAACACATACGCTAAATGCTGAGCCCTTACCTCAACCTCCACTATTCGTAATGCATACCTATTTTTTATGGATAGCGTAGGCGGCCATCTTGTAAAATGATTTCCATGGGAATGCAGGCCTATTAAAGTACCGGTGATATCATTTGCCGATAAGCCGGATGTATTGGTGCTTGTTTGGGTGTGTAACAGCAAACCGGCGAGTACTGTAGCTGATTCCAAATCTGATATGTTCATTTAGGTTATAGAGGAGGTGTATAACTACTATATATCCTGATCCCATAGAGATAGCAGCAGTAGTATATAAATAGAGCTGAAGGGGAGGTGTATAACTACTATATATCCTGATCCGATAGAGATAACAGTAGTAGTATATAGATAGAGCTGAAGGGGAGGTGTATAACTACTATATATCCTGATCCCATAGAGATAACAGCAGTAGTATATAGATAGAACTGAAGGGGAGGTGTATAACTACTATATATCCTGATCCGATAGAGATAACAGTAGTAGTATATAGATAGAGCTGAAGGGGAGGTGTATAACTACTATATATCCTGATCTCATAGAGGTAGGAGCAGCAGCAGCAGTGTATAGATAGAGCTGTAGGGGAGGTGTATAACTACTATATATTCTGATCAAATAGAGGTAGCAGCAGCAGTATATAGATAGAGCTGGAGGGGAGGTGTATAACTACTATATATCCTGATCAAATAGAGGTAGCAACAGCAGTATACAGATAGAGCTGGAGGGGAACTGTATAACTACTATATATCCTGATCTCATAGAGGTAGCAGCAGCAGTATACAGATAGAGCTGAAGGGGAGGTGTATAACTACTATATATCCTGATCCAATAGAGGTAGCAGCAGCAGTATACAGATAGAGCTGAAGGGGAGGTGTATACTGTAACTACTATATATCCTGATCTCATAGAGGTAGCAGCAGTATACAGATAGAGCTGGAGGGGAGGTGTATAACTACTAAATATCCTGATCCCATAAAGATAGCAGCATTACACAGATAGAGCTGGGAGGGGATGTGTATATCTACTATATATTCTGATCCAATAGAGGTAGCAGCAGCAGTATACAGATGGAGTTGGGAAGGTAGGGGTATAACTACTATATATCCTGATCCCATAGAGATAGCAGCAGCAGTATACAGATACAGCTTGGAGGGGTGTGTATAACTACTATATATTCTGATCCCTCTTAAAGCAGTGTTTTCCAACCAGTATGCCTCCAGCTGTTGTATTGCAAAACTAAAACTCCCAGTATGTTCGGATAGCCAATCTCTGTCATCTTTGAGATGTTTCTAGACCTTGATCGGAGTCCCCTGTGGTTAATTCAGATGATTGGACAGTATTTGGAAAGACTCATTCCTTTCCATATAAGGTCTCACAACTGAAAAAGCATATCAGAGCAAAATGAAAATGCCATGAGGCGGAAAAAAATGCTTGTAGAGATCACAGAGAGGATGGCATGAAAGCATAGATCTGGAGAACAGGACAAAAAGTGTCCTTTGCACTGAAATTTCCAAAGTGCACAGTGGCCTGCTTAAAGAGGTACTCCGCCCCTGGGCATCTTATCCCCTATCCAAAGAATAGGGGATAAGATGTCTGATCGCGGGGTCCTGCCTTTGGGGACCCCCGCAATCTCATCTGCGACACCCAGAGACATCCGGTGCACTGGCGATGAGAGGCGGAGGGTCATCACGTCCCCTCCCATAGACTTGCATTGAGGATGCGTGGCCGTGACGGCACGGGCAGAGCGTGACCGCGATAACACGAGCCTCTGGCTCTGCACCAACGTTCTAAACAAATACCAGGTGCAGCAGAGCGATTATGGGGGTCCCCAGCGGTGGATGTCTAGTGGCGGAGTACCCCTTTAAGTTTAAATGTAAGAAGCTTGCGACCACCAGGGTTTTTCCGAGAGTTGGTCACCCCACCACAGTGAATAATTGGAAGAGAAGGGCCTTAGAAAGAGAGGTGTCCAAAAACCCAATGGTTGCTCTGGCTTGGTCCCAAAGATCATGTGTGCAGACAGGGGAAACTTCCAGGTCAACAACCATCCCTGCATCCTCCACAATCTGGGCTTCATGGCAGATTAGCCAGCAAGAAGCCACCTGGAGTTAAAAAAAAAAGGCAACTAAAGGACTGTCAGACTGTGACTGTGGTCTAATGAAGCCGAGATTTAACTTTTTGGCCTGTAAGTCAGGAGGAAACCAGGCACTGCCCATCACCTGCCCAATACCATCCCTACAGTGAAGTATGGTGGGGGCAGCATCATGTCTGGAGGAAACCAGGAACTGCCCATCACCTCCCCAATACCATCCCTACAGTGAAGTATGGTGCGGCAGCATCATGTCTGGAAGAAACCAGGCACTGCCCAATACCATCCCTACAGTGATCATGGTGGGGGCAGCATCATGTCTGAGGGAAACCAGGTATTGCCCATCACCTGCCCAATACCATCCCTACAGTGATCATGGTGGGGGCAGCATAATGTCTGGAGGAAACAAGGCGCTTCCCATCACCTGCCCAATACCATCTTTACAGTGATCATGGTGGGGGCAGCATCATATCTGGAGGAAACCAGCACTGTCCATCACCTGCCCAATACCATTCCTACAGTGATCATGGTGGGGGCAGCATCATGTCTGGAGGAAACCAGGCATTGCCCATCACCTGCCCAATACCATCCCTACAGTGATCATGGGGGGGGGGGGGGGGCAGCATCATGTCTGGAGGAGACCAGGTACTGCCTATCACTTGCCCCATTCCATCTCTACAGTGATCATGGTGGGGACAGCATCATGTCTGGGGGAAACCAGGCACTGCCCATCACCTGTCCAATACCATCCCTACAATGAAGCATGGTGGGGGCAGCATCATGTCTGGAGGAAACCAGGCAGTGCCCGTCACCTGCCCAATACCATCCCTACAGTGATCATGGTGGGGGCAGCATCATGTCTGGAGGAAACCAGGCAGTGCCCATCACCTGCCCAATACCATCCCTACAGTGATCATGGTGGGGGCAGCATCATGTCTGGAGGAAACCAGGCAGTGCCCATCATCTGACCAATACCATCACTACAGTGATCATGGTGGGGGCAGCATCATGTCTGGAGGAAACCAGGCACTGCCCATCACCTGCCCAATACCATCACTAAAGTGATCATGGTGGGGGCAGCATCATATCTGGAGGAAACAAGGCACTGCCCATCACCCGCCCAATATCACCTCTACAGTGATCATGGTGGGGGCCGCATCGTGTCTGGAGGAAACCAGGTACTGCCCATCACCTGCCCAATACCATCCCTACAGTGAAGTATAGTGGGGGCAGCATCATGTCTTGAGGAAACCAGGTACTGCCCATCACCTGCCCAATACCATCCCTACAGTGAAGTATAGTGGGGGCAGCATCATGTCTTGAGGAAACCAGGCACTGCACATCACCTGCCCAATACCATCCCTACAGTGAAGTATGGTGGGGGCAGCATCATGTCTGGAGGAAACCAGGCACTGCCCATCACCTGCCCAATACCATCCCTACAGTGATCATGGTGGGGGCAGCATCATGTCTGAAGGAAACCAGGCAGTGCCCATCACCTGCCCAATACCATCCCTACAGTGATCATGGTGGGGGCAGCATCATGTCTGGAGGAAACCAGGCAGTGTCCATCATCTGCCCAATACCATCCCTACAGTGATCATGGTGGGGGCAGCATCATGCCTGGAGGAAACCAGGCACTGCCCAACACCTGCCCAATACCATCACTACAGTGATCATGGTGGGGGCAGCATCATATCTGGAGGAAACAAGGCACTGTCCATCACCTGCTCAATACCATCCCTACAGTGATCATGGTGGGGGCAGCATTGTGTCTGGAGGAAACCAGGTACTGCACATCACCTGCCCAATACCATCCCTACAGTGAAGTATAGTGGGGGCAGCATCATGTCTTGAGGAAACCAGGCACTGCCCATCACCTGCCCAATACCATCCCTACAGTGAAGTATGGTGGGGGCAGCATCATGTCTGGAGGAAACCAGGCACTGCTCATCACCTGCCCAATACCATCCCTACAGTGATCATGGTGGGGGCAGCATCATGTCTGGAGGAAACCAGACACTGCCCATCACCTGCCCAATACCATCCCTACAGTGATTATGGTGGGGGGCAGTATCATGTCTGGAGGAAACCAGACACTGCCCATCACCCGCCCAATACCATCCCTACAATGATGCATGGTGGGGGCAGCACCATGTCTGGAGGAAACCTGGCACTGCCCATCACCTTCCCAATACCATTCCTACAGTGATCATGGAGGGGGCAGTATCATATCTGGAGGAAACCAGCACTGTCCATCACCTGCCCAATACCATCCCTACAGTGATCATGGTGGGGGCAGCATCATGTCTGGAGGAAACCAGGCAGTGCCCATCACCTGCCCAATACCATCCCTACAGTGATCATGGAGGGGGCAGTATCATATCTGGAGGAAACCAGCACTGTCCATCACCTGCCCAATACATCCTTACAGTGATCATGGTGGGGGCATCATCTTGTCTGGAGGAAACCTGCACTGCCCATCACCTTCCCAATGCCATCCCTACAGTGAAGTATGGGATGGGCAGCTTCATGTCTGGAGGAAACCAGGCACTGCCCATCACCTTCCCAATACCATCCCTACAGTGAAGTATGGTGGGGGCAGCATCATGTCTGGAGGAAACCAGGCACTGCCCATCACCTGCCCAATACCATCCCTACAGTGATCATGGTGGGGGCAGCATCATGTCTGGGGGAAACCAGGCACTGCCCATCACCTGCCCAATACCATCCCTACAGTGAAGTATGGTGGGGGCAGCATCATGTCTGGAGGAAACCAGGCACTGTCTATCATGACAATTTCTGGAGAGACCTGAAACTGTCTTTCTACTGATAGTCCCCCATCCAACCTGACAGAACTTGAGAGGATCTGCAGAGAAGAAAATCCCCAAATCCTGGTGTGTAAACTTTGTTGCCTCATCCCCCAGACTGGAGACTGGAGTCACTGCCAAAGGGGCTTCAGCTAAGTAAAGCATCTGATTGCTTATGAAAAGAGGTTATCTTAAAGAGGCTGCCCCTATAGGAAAAATATAGATTATTTTAAAATGGATTAACCCCTTCATGACCCAGCCCATTTTCACCTTCATGACCTGGGCATTTTTTGAAAATCTGACCACTGTCACTTTAAACATTAATAACTTTGGAATGCTTTTACTTATCATTCTGATTCCGAGATTGTTTTTTCGTGACATATTCTACTTTATGTTATCGGTAAAATTTTACTGATATTTGTATCCTTTCTTGGTAAAAAATCTAAAAATTTCATGAAAATTTTGAAAATTTAGCATTTTTCTAACTTTGAAAGTCTCTGCTTGAAAGGAAAATGGACATTCCAAATAAATTACATATTGATTCACATATACAATATGTCT
This sequence comes from Hyla sarda, assembly GCF_029499605.1. Taxonomy (NCBI): domain Eukaryota; kingdom Metazoa; phylum Chordata; class Amphibia; order Anura; family Hylidae; genus Hyla; species Hyla sarda. Next base: position 351,941,706 of record NC_079193.1, read on the forward strand.
ACTTTGTGTTTGCATTAAAAAATTGACAAGTTTTTACTTTTGGAAGACACCAGAGGGCTTCAAAGTTCCGCAGCAATTTTCCAATTTTTCTCAAGATTTTCAAAATCGTAATTTTTCAGGGCCCAGTTCAGGTTGGAAGTGGATTTTAAGGATCTTCATATTAGAAATACCCCATAAATGACCCCATTATAAAAACTGCACCCCCCAAAGTATTCAAAATGACATTCAGTAAGTGTTTTAACCCTTTAGGTGTTTCACAGGAATAGCAGCAAAGTGAAGGAGAAAATTCTAAATCTTCATTTTTTACACTCGCATTTACTTGTAGACCCAATTTTTGAATTTTTACAAGGGGTAAAAGGAGAGAAATCACCCTAAAATTGGTAACCCAATTTCTCTTGAGTAAGGAAATACCTCATATGCGTATGTCAAGTGTTCGGCGGGCGCAGTAGAGGGCTCAGAAGGGAAGGAGCGACAATGGGATTTTGGAGAGTGAGTTTTTCTGAAAGGGTTTTTGGGGGGCATGTCCCATTTAGGAAGCCCCTATGGTGCCAGAACAGTGGACCCCCCCCCACATGTGACCCCATTTTGGAAACTATACCCCTCATGGAATTTAATAAGGGGTGCAGTGAGCATTTACACCCCACTGGCGTTTGACAGATATTTGAAACAGTGGACTGTGCAAATCAAAAATTTTATTTTTCATTTTCACAGACCACTGTTCCAAAAATCTGTCATACACCAGTGGGGTGTAAATTCTCACTGCACCCCTTATTACATTCCGTGAGGGGTGTAGTTTCCAAAATGGGGTCACATGTGGATATTTATTGTTTTGCGTTTGTCAGAACTGCTGTAACAATCAGCCACCCCTGTGCAAATCGCCTCAAATGTACATGGTGCACTCTCCCTTCTGGGCCTTGTTGTGCGCCCCCAGAGCACTGTGCGCCCACATATGGGGTATCGCCGTACTCAGGAGAAATTGCGTTACAAATTTAGAGGGTCTTTTTTCCCTTTTACCTCTTGTGAAAATGAAAAGTATAGGGCAACACCAGCATGTCAGTGTAAAAAATTTATTTTTTTACACTAACATGCTGGTGTAGACCCCAACTTCACCTTTTCATAAGGGGTTAAAGAAGAAAAAGCCCCCCAAAATTTGTAAGGCAATTTCTCCCGAGTACGGCGATACCCCATATGTGTCCCAAAACTGTTGCCCTGAAATACGACAGGGCTCCAAAGTGAGAGAGCGCCATGCGCATTTGAGGCCTGAATTAGGGATTTGCATAGGGGTGGACATAGGGGTATTCTATGCCAATGATTCCCAAACAGGGTGCCTCCAGCTGTTGCAAAACTCCCAGCATGCCTGGACAGTCAATGGCTGTCCGGCAATACTGGGAGTTATTATTTTGCAACAGCTGGAGGCTCCGTTTTGGAAACAGTAGCGTACCAGACGTTTTTCATTTTTTGGGGGGAGGGGGGCTGTGTAGGGGTATGTGTATATGTAGTGTTTTTTACTTTTTATTTTAGGTTAGTGTCAGTGTAGTGTAGTGTTTTTAGGGTACAGTCACATGGGCAGAGGTTCACAGCAAGTTTGCCGCTGGAAGTTTGAGCTGCAGCGCAAAATTTGCGCCATCTCAAACTTGCAGCACTCACTGTAAACTTCCGCCCATGTGAGTGTACCCTGTACATTCACATTGGGGGGAGGGGGCAAACATCCAGCTGTTGCAAACTCCGAGCATGCCCTTTGGCTGTCCGTGCATGCTGGGAGTTGTAGTTTTGCAACAGCTGGAGGAACACTGGTTTGGAAACACTAAGTTAAGTAATAAACTTTCAAGTGTTTTGCAACCAAACTTAGTGTTTCCAAACCAGTGTGCCTCCAGCTGTTGCAAAACTACAACTCCCAGCATGCATGGTCTGTCAGTGCATGCTGGGAGTTATAGTTTTGCAACAATTGCAACAGCTGGAGGCACTGAGGTAGGAAACGGACAATGTTTCCCAACTAGTGTGCCTCCAGTTGTTGCAAAACTACAACTCCCAGCATGCCCAGACTGCCAAGGCATGCTGGAAGTTGTAGTTCGGCAATATCTGAAGGATCAGATGTTGCCGAACTACAACTTCCAGCATGCTTGGGCAGTCTGGGCATGCTGGGAGTTGTAGTTTTGCAACATCTGGAGGTCCACAGTTTGGAGACCACTGTATAATGGTCTCCAATCTGTGCTCTTCCAGATGTTAGAGAACTACAACTCCCAGCATGCCTGGACAGACTGAGCATGCTGAGATTTGTAGTTTTGCAACATCTGGAAGAGCACAGATTGGAGACCATTATACAGTGGTCTCCAAACTGTGGACCTCCAGATGTTGCAAAACTACAACTCCCAGCATGCCCAGAAAGCCAAAGGCTTTCTGGGCATGCTGGGAGTTGCAGTTTTGAAACTCTCAGAGGCAGCAGTGAGATCGCTTTACGGCGATCTCACTGCTGCCAATGAAGATGCCGCACTGCTGCCGGAAACTCACCTCCGGGACGCAGCGCAGCCGGGACCGCACGGAGGACGCCGGGACCGCATGGAGGACGCCGGGACCGCTCGGGACACCGCTCCGACGGGTAAGTGACGCCGGGGGACGGCTCAGGCAGAGCGGTGTGTGTCCCGATCCCCGTGATCGGGACTCACACACCGCGCTGCTAAGTATTCTGATAGCGAAACGCTGCTATCAGCTAGTCAGATTTGACCAGCTGATAGCAGCGATCGCTGGGGGGGGTGGGGGACGAAACCCCCCGTGGTCGCACGGTAAGATGGCTGGCTATCAGTGATAGCCACCATCTTTCCGGGCGATGCGGGATGCCGCGAGTAGCGGCAGTAATGTCCATGACGTACCTGTATGTCATGGGTCGGGAACACCTTGCCACCCATGACGTACAGGTATGTCATAGGTCGGGAAGGGGTTAAGTGATTACTGTTATGTATGTGTTATCTGTCATGTCCCACAGTAATTGTACTAGTTACAGGCTGTTCACATACTTGGCTCAGGAAACATAATGCTTTAATTTCCTGGGTTGAAAGTTCCGCAACCTCAGCGTTTGTATTTGGAAAAGTAGGATGACCATTCAAGAATTGTTTCAGGTTTGCTTCACAACATTTGGAAAATCCAGTGAAATACTAGGAGAATATAGTACGGTCAGATAAGAGCAAAACTGAACTGTTTGGTGCCATAATACACACCATGTTTGGAGAAGAAATGGCCCTGCATATCACCCTAAAAACACCAACAATGAAGTTTGGAGGTGGGAACATCATGGTGTGGGGCGGCTTTTTGGCAAATAGTACTGACAAACTTCACATTTTTGACAAAAATCTGTTGCCATCTACCAGGATGATGAAGATGAATTGAGAGCGGACATTTCAGCAAGATAATGATCCCAAACACACAGCCAAGGAAACGCTCTGAAGATCATGATTCATAGAAGAGGCCAACAGAACCTTCAAGATTTGAAGACTGTTTGTGTGAAAGAATGGGTCAAAATCCCACCAGAGCAATGCATTTTACTAGTTTCTCCATACAGGAGGCCTCTTGAAGCTATCATTACGAAGAAAGGATTTTGTACAAAGTATTAAATAAATTTCAGTAAGCATGCTCAATACTTTTTCCCTGTGTCATTTGACATTACTACACATTGAAAGACTGCAAAACAACCAGTGGTAAATGATGTAGACTTTATTCAGAACCGGATAAAAGCCGCAAGGCATACGGTACAGCCAGCATAAAACAGCAACAATGGAGACAGCGTGGACGCGTTTCGGGTGAGACGCTTCATCTATGCACAAAATCTCAGGTATAGTCAGGTTTATATGGTATCCGGAAGTGTGGAGGAGGAGCAAGGAGGAAACAGAAAACCTCCATTTAAAGGGGTACTCCGGTGGAAAACTTTTTTTTTTTTTTAAATCAACTGATGCCAGAAAGTTTAAACAGATTTGTAAATTACTTCTATTAAAAAAATCTTAATCCTTCCAGTACTTATTAGCTGCTGAATACTACAGAGGAAATTCTTTTCGTTTTGGAACACAGAGCTCTCTGCTGACATCACGAGCACAGTGCTCTCTGCTGACATCACGACCACAGTGCTCTCTGCTGACATCTCTGTCCATTTTAGGAAACTGTACAGAGCAGTATATGATTGCTATGGGGATTTTCTCCTACTCTGGACAGTTCTTAAAATGGTCAGAGATGTCAGCAGAGAGCACTGTGCTTGTGATGTCAGCAGAGAGCTCTGTGTTCCAAAAAGAAAATAATTTCCTCTGTAGTATTCAGCAGCTAACAAGTACTGGAAGGATTAAGATTTTTTTAATCGAAGTAATTTACAAACCTGTTTAACTTTCCGGCACCAGTTGATTAAAAATAAATAAAATAAAAAAGTTTTTCAATAGAGTACCCTACATAAACATTGGTAATACTTTGACAAGTTACCGTAACATTATGGAAAAGGAAACTAAGTTTCATCTATATGCAAAATTTACATATGTAGGTGAGCAAAAAATCCATATTGGAAAATTAAAACTAAAAAACAAAAAAATGGGAAAGATACGTACGAGAGGCAAAGTAAACTATCCCAGTTAATAACCGAGAGGCACCTAAGATGTTCACATGATGCGGATTCACTATAGCACGGATGTGCTCCTGAATCCTCTTTAAGGGGCGTAATGGTGCTGCCAATGTACGATAGGTTACATGTATTACAACAAAAACTTGTATACTACGCAAGTTGACTGGCAGTTAATAAACGCATGTATAGGGAAGCATTTATCAGTATCTAAGCCTGAAATTACCTTCGTTTGAAAGGCATGTTTGCACACTACACACCGCGAGGAACCACATTTGTAAAAACCTTTAATGTGTAACCAGGTTGTACTTTGTGAACGTTCAGAAACAAAGGCACTCGGCGACAATACGTTTCCCAATGTGGGTGCCCTGCGGGATGAAAATCTGCAGCCCCTACGTGTGAACTTGGCCAAAAAGGGATCCTGTCATAAGATGGGTAGGTATTTCTTTTTACAATTTTAACTATTTCATGGTACTCAGCACTATAGGTGGTAAGTCACTTCTATTTCTAGTAGACGCTTTAGCCCTGTTAATTATATGGGAGGAGTAGCCCCTGTGTGCAAGCCGTCCACTCACCATAGCCGATTCTCTAAAGAAAAGCTCTTCTGAAGAGCAGTTGTGTTTAGCATGCATAAATTCACCCATAGGTACAGCAGAAACTGTGTGTCTGGGGTGACATGACTCAGCCCTTGAGGGTGCGTTCCCACAGGGCGTATACGCAGCGTATTTGACGCTGCGCAAATTTTGCGGCAGCAGCGGGAAATACGCTGCGTATCCCTTGCTCACTATACACACAGGGCTTTCCGGCAGCGCTATGTGTGTAGTGAGTTTTGGAGGCGGGGCCATGTGACACGCGACCCCGCCTCCAAAACTCACTACACACATAGCGCTGCCGTGGGAAAGCCCTGTGTGTATAGCGAGCAAGGGATTAAAAGGGAATTACCGGCACTGGGCGTTAAGTAGAAGTTTGCACACTGGAGCCACTAGCAACCAAAAGGATATCCAAAAATGGAGTTGAAATAGGATTCCATGAGGATGTGAACCACAGATTATATGGATTATTATTAACCCCTTCCCTCAAATGGACATGTATACACGTCCATTTTTTCTGTGACTTAACGCAAATGGACGTGTATACATGTCCAATACATTTTCTATCACCATGTCCGTTGGCATGGTGATAGAAACGTCATCTCAGCTGTTAGGACTAGGGGAAGATGGCGGAGGGTCCCGGGACCTGCGATCATGTCCCGGGACCAGCGATCACAGCGGGACCCGCGGCGGTACCGGACAGACAGTGCGGGACCGGCGGAGGCAGTGGCGGACGGAGCTGTGAAGATCAGCGGTAAGTGATCTTCACTGCTGCGTTCCAGGAGTTGCCAAACTACAACTCCCAGCAAGCCCAGACAGCCAAAGCCTGTCTGGGCATGCTGGGAGTTGTAGTTTTGCAACATCTGGAGGCCCACAGTTTGGAGACCACTGTGCAGTGGTGTCCAAACTGTACTCTTACAGATGTTGCAAAACTACAACTCCCAGCATGCCCAGACAGTCCAGGCATGCTGGGAGTTGTAGTTCTGTAACATGTGGCCCTTCAGATTTTGCAGCACTACAACTCCCAGCATGCCTGGACAGTCTGGGCATGCTTGGAGTTGAAGTTTTGCAACATTTGGAGGGCTACAGCTTGGACACGACTGCACAGTGGTCACCAAACTGTGACCCTCCAGACGTTGCAAAACTAACTCCCAACATGTCTTTCGGTGGTCTGGGCATGCTGGGAGTTGTAGTTTTGCAACAGCTGGAGGCACCCTTTTCGGGAAACACTGAGTTAAGTAACAAACTCAGTGTTTTGCAGCCAGTGTGCCTCCAACTGTTGCATAACTACAACCCCCAGCATGCACGGACAGCCAGAGGGCATGCTGGGAGTGTTAGTAGTATGCCTCCAGCTGTTGCATAACTACAAGTCCCTGCATGCCCTCAGTTGTCACTGCATGCTGAGAGTTGTAGTTTTTGCAACGGCTGAAGGCTCACCGGTTGCGAAGTTTGTTACCTAACTCAGTGTTTCGCAACCAGTGTGTCTCCAGCTGTTTTTAACTACAACTCCCAGCATGCACTGATAGACTGTACATGCAGGGAGTTGTAGTTCTGCAACAGCTGGAGGCACACTGATTGCGAAACACTGAGTTAAGTAACAAACTGTGTTTTGCAACCAGTGTGCCTTCAGCTGTTGCATAACTTCAACCCCCAGCATGCACGGACAGCCAAAGGGCATGCTGGTTGTGGTAGTTTTGCAACAGCTGGAGATTTGACACCCCCCCATGTGAATGTACAGGGTACATTCACACGGGCGGGGGTCTACAGCGAAATTCGTGATACAAGTTTGAGATGCAGCAAGTTTTCCGCCGCAGCTCAAACTCTCAGCGGAAAGCTCGCTGTAGACCCCGGTTGTGTGAGTGTACCCTAAAAACACTACACTATACTACATTACACAAAATAAAAAGTAAAACACTACATATACACATACCCCTACACAGCCCCCCTTCCCCCCCCAAATAAGAATAAAACATTTCTCGTATGACACTGTTTCCAAAATGGAGAATCCAGCTGTTGCAAGACAACTCGCAGTATTGCCGGACAGCGATTGACTTTCCAGGCATGCCGGAAGTTTTCCAACAGCTGGAGGCACCCTGTTTAGGAAACCCTGCCATAGGGTATTTTTGGTATCGGAGGCAAGTGTAATTCTTGCATCCGGTTCCGTCCTCATGCAAATCCCTTATTTAGTCCTCAAATGCGCATGGCACTCTCTCACTTCGGAGCCCTTTCGTATTTCAAGGAAACAGTTTAGTGCCACATATGGGGTATTTTCGTACTCAGGAGAAATTGCCTAACAAATTTTGGGGGGCTTTTTCTCCTATTACCCCTTATGAAAAGGTGAAGTTGGGGTCTTTACCAGCTGTCATTGTAAAAATGTTTTTACATTTTTTACACTAACATGCTGGGGTTGCCCCATACTTTTCATTTTCACAAGAGGTAAAAGGAAAAAAAGACCCCCAAAATTTGTAACGCAATTTCTCCTGAGTACGGAAATACCCCATATGTGGACATAAAATGCACTGCGGGCGCACAACAAGGCTCAGGAGTGAGAGTGCCATGTACATTTGAGGTGATTTGCACAGGGGTGGCTGATCGTTGCACCGGTTCTGACTTAAACACAAAAAAAAACACCCACATGTGACCCCATTTTGAAAACTACACCCCTCACGTAATGTAATAAGGGGTACAGTGAGCATTTATGCCCCACAGGTGTCTGACAGATTTTTTGAACAGTTGTCCGCAAAAATGAAAAATCTAATTTTTCATTTGCACAGCCCACTGTTCCAAAGATCTGTCAAAGGCCAGTGGGGTGTAAATGCTCACTGCAACCCTTATTACACTCCTTGAAGGGTGTAGTTTCCGAAATAGGGTCACATGTGGGGGGGGGGGTTCCACTGTTCTGGCACCACGGGGGGCTTTGTAAAGCACATGACCCCCGACCTTCATTCCAAACAAATTCTCTCTCCAAAATCCCAATGGCGCTCCTTCTCTTCTGAGCATTGTAGTGCGCCAGCAGAGCACTTTACATCCACATATGGGGTATTTCCATACACAGAAGAAACGGGGTTACAAATTTTGAGGGGCATTGTCTCCTATTACCTCTTGTAAAAATGGTAAGTTTGGGAAAAAAAACTGCATTTCAGTGAAAAATTTTTTTTTCATTTACACATTCGACTTTAACGAAAAGTCGTCAAACACCTGTGGGGTGTTAAGGCTCACTGGACCCCTTGTTATGTTCCTTGAGGGGTGTAGTTTCCAAAATAGTATGCCATGTGAGTTTTTTTTGCTGTTCTGGCACCATAGGGGCTTCCTAAATGTGACATGCCCCCCAAAAACTATTTCAGAAAAATTCACTCTCCAAAATCCCATAGTCGCTCCTTCCCTTCTGAGCCCTCTACTGCGCCCGCCGAACACTTGACATACACATATGAGGTATTTCCTTACTTGAGAGAAATTGGGTTACACATTTTGGGGGGATTTCTCTACTTTTACCCCTTATAAAGATTCAAAAACTGGGTCTACAAGAACATACGAGTGTAAAAAATGCAGATTTTGAATTTTCTCCTTCACTTTGCTGCTATTCCTGTGAAATACCTAAAGGGTTAACACACTTACTGATTGTCATTTTGAATATGTTGAGGGGTGCAGTTTTTATAATGGGGTAATTTATGGGGTATTTCTAATAGGAACGCCCTTCAAATCCACGTCAAAACTGAACTGGTCCCTGAAAAATTCAGATTTAGAAAATTTTGTGAAAAATTTGAAAATTACTGCTATACTTTGAAGCCCTCTGGTGTCTTCCAAAAGTAAAAACATGTCAACTTTATGATGCAAGCATAAAGTAGACATATTGTATATGTGAATCAAAATATAATTTATTTGGAATGCCTATTTTCCTTACAAGCAGAGAGCTTCAAAGTTCGAAAATTGCAAAATTGCTAAATTTTTCATGAAATTTTGGAATTCTTCACCAAGAAAGGATGCAAGTATCGACGAAATTTTACCGCTATGTTAAAGTAGAATATGTCACAAAAAAACAGTCTGGGAATCAAATTCATGAGTAAAAGCATCCTAGAGTAATTCATGCTTAAAGTGACAGTGGTCAGATGTGCAAAAAACGCTCTGGTCCTTAAGGTGAAAATGGGCTTGGTCCTTTAGAGGTTAATATAATCAACAAACTGAAGACCAAATTACAACAATGTTGTCCACATACCTCCAAAGTAGATAATGTCCTTCTTAAAGGGATTGGTATCACAAAAGACATAATATAGTTCCCACCAGAAAACAAAAATGTTGGCTATGGATGGTGAGGACTTTGCGCCAATAGAGGCGCCTGTCTTTTTGATAAAAAATTCCCCATCAAAGAAAAAAAAATTGTTGCAGAGTAAATATTTAAGAGCCTCTAACACAAAATATTGTAAGTTGGTACTGTATGTGAAAAACATTGACATAATGTCGTAAACTGCTAAGATGGAAAGGGAATGCGGTAAGAGTAGAGTGTCTCAATGTCTAGTGTGAGCCAAGAGAAAGAAGGATCCCATTTAATCTGGTTTATAATGGACAGAAGGTGCTGAGAGTCCTTGATGTAGCTTGGACACAGGTGTACTAGAGGTTTCAACACTGAATCCACCCATTGACTAAAGCGCTCGGCCTCATAGGAGGGGGGAATCGGCCCTTGTGCACCTTAGGCAATGAGTGGAAGATCGGTGCGGTAGGGTTCAAAACAAACATATACGCAAACTGCTTTTGTGAGATTACACCTAAATCGAGACCTAAATTCAGCACTTCCCTAAGATCCTCCCTAAAACAGGATGTAGGATCCATAGGTAAGATACTGCAGGTACTCTGGTCACTTAGGAGATTTTAATTAACAAGTTGTGCAAGTCTCAAACATACCACCGCACCCACCTTGTCTGCAGCTGGCAATTTTCCTTAATCTGTTTCACGGCTAGCTTCTCCTGCTTGGATAGGTTTTCATGACGATTGGAGGAGCAAGAATTCTTTAAAAGAACAAGCTCCTGCATAATAAGATCTTGAAAACTATCCATAACAGAAGACCTATACTGGATGTGATAATATTCCGAATTGCTCACATGAAAATCAAGAGAGGAATCATGTTGCAGTTTCACTGGAGGACATGTATCAAAGAGTTTACCCCTGTTTTGTGTGTATTTTTTTTGCGCAAAATTTAGCGCAAGCCCTTTTTTTGCGCATTTTTTTTGCGCACGTTTTGGTAGAGCATGTCCTCCAGATGTGGCCGAATCAGGGTACCTTGGAGTGACATGTATAGTACACATGGATTTATTAACTGTGTACTTTTCCTTTACACCAAAAATGTTGCCGCAAGAGCTGTTTTTTTTGCGCAAATATAAGCCATCTTGGATTTAACGTAGCAAGATGCTCTAAATCATCAATTCTATTTTCCAAAGAGTGGATTTAGGAGATTACTATATTTACACGCAATTTATGAAGCTCATTGCGCTTGATTGATAAATTTAGCACTTCTACACATAAAATTTAGAATTCGGGAAAAGGGGTAAACTGCTTCTACCATACACAAATAATGATACATGTCCCCCATTGACTCTATTTCTAGAAGTCTAAGATTACACAGAGACACTTGTTCATGAAAAGAAGTGCAGTTATAATCAATATTAGCACATGACAGGGTATCATTCAAAGGGGCAGTGGTAGACTGCAAAGTGTCTCTTAAGGGTTAAAGTCCTTACAAAGCGATTAACGTCCAGTATAGTATTATAGACGTCAAAATGGTGGGTGGGGGAAAACCTCAAACCTTTAGACAAGACCACAATTTGTGGTTCACTCGGAATGAAAGAATAAAGATTACCTACCTTGCCAGAGTCCGTTACTTGATCCTGGGCTTGCTTTCCCGAGTGGAGCGCCTGGCCCCGATGTTTCCTCCCCGCTCTCCACCCCCGTTTTTTGCCTTCCTACTGCGAGGTGCACACTATTAGCGCCACATATTCAGATATCTAGCACAAATCTTTTAAGAGGGGTGTTGTAAGGGCATTTTTAGGCTTTTTGTGCTATTAACACTGTATTTTCAAAGGTTTAGCACCACTTTCTGGTGCACAAAGTGTCACAGTTAATACCTGGTATTAAATGAGGTGCTATTTGTGCTATTTTCCCCAAATTTTCTAACAACCAAACACACTTCTGAAAATGAGATGCAGTTAACACTTATAACACAAGTTTTTGAATGTTCCCCCCAATATGCTTTAACAGGGAGCATAACCAACTATAGTCCAAGAAAAAATTTAGCCAGCTCCCCATTTGTAGTTGCTCAGTCTCTGGGCATTCGTAGATGTAAGTTCGGAAGCCAAGATAAAGCCGGGCCGTTACCACGGTAAATAGGAAAACATTGAAGCTACCCCCAAAAAAAAAATTGGTAGAAAAAAATGTATATGGACTAAATAAAATTTTGGACTTTTAATTTTTTCTACCAATTTTTTTTTTTGGGGAGCTGGATTCTTCCTTCAGCATAACCAACCGCTGAGATCCCCAAAATTCTCAAAATGGAGGGGTGGTGGCAGTGGCGTACATAAGGGAGAGTGGCACCATAAAAAAGATCAAAACGGGCCTCCTATTATGGTGTCTGATTTTGCCCCATGACCCCTCCCCCACCACCCACAACAGAAAAGTCTGTCTTTAATTTCTTTCCATTACTTTTTGGTGAATCCCCCCAATTAAAGGGGTACTGCAGTGGAAAACAAATGCTTTCGAATTAATCGGTGCCAGAAAGTTAAACAGATTTTTAAATTACTTCTACACTGCTCAAAAAAATAAAGGGAACACTTAGACAACACAATGTAACTCCAAGTCAATGACACTTCTGTGAAATCCCACTGTCCACTCAGGAAGCAACACTGATTGACAATCAATATTACATGCTGTTGTGCAAATGTAGCAGACAACAGGTGGAAATTATAGGCAATTAGCAAGACACCCCCAATAAAGGAGTGGTTCTGCAGGTGGTGACCACAGACCACTTCTCAGTTCCTATGCTTCCTGGCTGATTTTTTGGTCACTTTTAAAAGCTGGAGGTGCTTTCACTCTAGTGGTAGCATGAGACGGAGTCTACAACCCACACAAGTGGCTCAAGTAGTGCAGATCATCCAGGATGGCACATCAATGCGAGTTGTGGCAAGAAGGTTTGCTGTGTCTGTCAGTGTAGTGTCCAGAGCATGGAGGCGCTACCAGGAGACAGGCCAGTACATCGAGAGACATGGAAGAGGCCAACAACCCAGCAGCAGGACCACTACCTCCGCCTTTGTGCAAGGAAGAGCACTGCCACACTCCTGCAAAATGACCTCCAGCAGGCCACAAATGTGCATGTGTCCATTCAAACGGTCAGAAACAAACTGGTATGAGGGCCCGACGTCCACAGGTGGGGGTTGTGCTTACAGCCTAACATGGTGCAGGACGTTTGGCATTTGCCAGAGAACACCAAGATTGGCAGAATCACCACTGGCACCCTGTGCTCTTCACAGATGAAAGCAGGTTCACACTGAGCACATGTGACAGATGTGACAGAGTCTGGAGATGCCGTGGAGAACGTTCTGCTGCCTGCAACATCCTCCAGCATGACCGGTTTGGCAGTGGGTCAGTAATGGTGTGGGGTGGCATTTCTTTGGGAGGCCGCACAGCCCTCCATGTGCTTGCCAGAGGTAGCCTGACTGCCATTAGGTACCAAGATGAGATCCTCAGACCCCTTGTGAGACCATATGCTGGTGCAGTTGGCCCTGAGTTCCTCCTAATGCAAGTCAATATTAGACCTCATGTGGCTGGAGTGTGTCAGTAGTTCCTGCAAGAGGAAGGCATTGATGCTATGGACTAGCCCGCCCGTTCCCCAGACCTGAATTCAATTGAGCTCATCTGGGACATCATGTCTCGCTCCATCCACCGTTGCACCACAGACTGTCCAGGAGTTTGCGGATGCTTTAGTCCAGGTCTGGGAGGACGTCCCTCAGGAGACCATCCGCCACCTCATCAGGAGCATTCCCAGGCATTGTAGGGAGGTCATACGGGCATGTGGAGGCCACACACACTACTGAGCCTCATTTGGACTTGTTTTAAGGACATAACATTAAAGTTGGATCAGCCTGTAGTTGGTTTTCCCCTTTGATTCAGTGTGACTCCATATCCAGACCTCCATGGGTTGATAAATTTGATTTCCATTGATAATTTTTGTGTGATTTTGTTGTCAGCACATTAAACTACAGTCATGGCCATAAATGGTGGCACCCCTGAAATTTTTCTAGAAAATGAAGTATTTCTCACAGAAAAGGATCACAGTAACACATGTTTTTCTATACACATGTTTTTTCCCTTTTGTTTTTATTGGAACTAAACCAAAAAATGGAGGAAAAAAAGATAATTGGACATAATGTCACCAAACTCCAAAAAATGGGCTGGACAAAATTATTGGCACCTTTACAAAATTGTGGAAAAATAAGATTGTTTCAAGCATGTGATTCTCCTTTAAACTCACCTGGGACAAGTAATAGGTGTGGGCAATATAACAATCACACCTGAAAGGAGATAAAAAGGAAAGAAGTTCACTTAGTCTTTGCATTGTGTGTCTGTGTGTGCCACACTAAGCATGGAGGACAGAAAGAGGAGAAGAGAACTGTATGAGGACTTGAGAACCAAACTTGTTGAAAAATATCAACAATCTCAAGTTTACAAGTCCATCTCCAGAGATCTAGATTTGTCTTTGTCCACAGTGCGCAACATTATCAAAAAGTTTGAAACCCATGGCACTGTAACTAATCTCCCTGGGTGTGGAAGGAAGAACAAAATTGATGAAAGGTGTCAACGCAGGATAGTCTGGATAAGCAGCCCCAAACAAGTTCCAAAAATATTCTAGCTGTCCTGCAGACTCAGGGAGCATCAGTGTCAGCGCAAACTATCCGTTGACATTTAAATGAAATGAAACGCTATGGCAGGAGACCCAGGAGGACCCCCTGCTGACACAGAGACATAAAAAAGCAAGACTACATTTTGCCAAAATGAACTTGAGTAAGCCAAAATCCTTCTGGGAAAACGTCTTGTGGACAGATGAGACCAAGATAGAGTTTTTCGGTAAATCACATCATTCTACTGTTTACCGAAAACGGAATGAGGCCTACAAAGAAAAGAACACTGTTACGCTATGCACTCCGGCCACACACGCTGGCCTTGAGCGCATGGTCCCCTTACCTTCTGCTGCAGATGGGGCTGGGACTCGCATCGCGGAGTTCCTGTCTTCAGAAATGTGAGTATTACAAACACGGTACCTACAGTGAAATATGGTGGAGGTTCAATGATGTTTTGGGGTTGTTTTGCTGTCTCTGGCACTGGGTGTCTTGAATGTGTACAAGGCATCATGAAATCTGAGGATTGCCAACGGATTTTGGGTCGCACTGTACAGTCCAGTGTCAGAAAGCTGGGTTTGTGTCTGAGATCTTTGGTCTTCCAGCAGGACATTGACCCCAAATATATGTCAAAAAGCCCCCAGAAATGGATGGCAACAAAGCGCTGGAGAGTTCTGAAGTGGCAGCAATAAGTCCAGATCTAAATCCCATTGAACACCTGTGGAGAGATCTTATAATTGCTGTTGGGAAAAGGCGCCTTCCAATAAGAGAGACCTGGAGCAGTTTGCAAAGGAAGAGTGGTCCAACATACCGACTGAGAGGTGTAAGAAGCTTATTGATGGTTATCGGAAGCGATTAATTTCAGTTATTTTTTCCAAAGGGTGTGCAACCAAATATTAAGTTAAGGGTGCCAATAATTTTGTCCAGCCCATTTTTGGAGTTTGGTGACATTATGTCCAATTTGCTTTTTTTTTCTCCCTTTTTTTGGTTTAGTTCCAATACACACAAAGGGAATAATCATGTGTAACTGCAATCCTTTTCTGTGAAAAATACTTAATTTTCTAGAAAAATTTCAGGAGTGCCAACGTTTACGGTCATGACTGTATGTAAAGATGAAAGTATGTCATATGATTAGTTCATTCATTCAGATCTAGGATGCGTTATCTTAGTGTTCCCTTTATTTGTTTGATCAGTGTATTTAAAAATCTTAATCTTTCCAGTACTTATCAGCAGATGTATGTTCCACAGGAAGCTGTGTAGTTCTTTTCTGTCTGGCCACAGTGCTCTCTGTTGCCACCTCTGTCCATGTCAGGAACTGTCTGGAGCAGGAGAGGTTTGCTATGGGGATTTGCTCCTGCTTTGGACAGTTCCTGACATGGACAGAGGTGGCAGCAGAGAGAACTGTGGTCAGACTGGAAAGAACTACACAATATCCTCTGGAGCATACAGCAGCTGATAAGTACTGGAAGGGTTAATATTTTTAAATAGAAGTCATTTACAAATCTGTATAACTTTCTGGCACCATTTGATTTGAAAACACCTGTTTTCCACTAGAGTACCCCTTTAATAATTCAATAACAATGTAGATACCTGGATAAAGGAGGTGTGCACATTTTTTTTTTTTTTTTACCAATATAAAAAGAAAAGGAACCAACTAAGGCTGTGCCCCTTCTCTCCAAGGGTCCCATAGCCTGGAAATATTCCGGTCGAAGATTCTGTCTTCAGCGGGCACCACCGAGATCATCAGCGGTAGAACTGCGCGGACGTGTACCCTCTCCATTTATGGACACGGGTTATCCATAAGCCCTACAGCAGTGTTTTACAAACACTGTGACTTCAGGTGGTGCAAAACTACCACTCCCAGCATGCCCGAACAGCCTTTGGGCATGCTGGGAGTGGTAGTTTTGCAACAGCTGGAGGGACACTGTTTGGAAAACCCTGCCCAATAAAACCCACTGCCTCTCCTCTGAAAGCAACAGGTGCTCCTTAATGCAAATGAAAACTTTTCGACTCCGCCAATGACTTCCACTGCTACCATATCCATATTCATATTTTATTACAAGCCGATCCTTGGTACAGAAAGCCATTTACATCCCGGCTATACTCGGCTCTTAAGGAATCGGGGAGAGTCAGCATATCTCCGAAAATGCCATTACAGCCTATGAGACGAATACTGGGTAATTTAATTAATGTTGCTTTGTCAGGATGTTGGGAAACGCTTGGTAAGAAGCTGACAAACAGCTTACCGCAAAACATTCATAGCTGACAAATAAAATTTACCGATGCATTGTATGACAGTGCTAAGCCGGAATAATGCATTTTAATGATGCATAATAAACGTACCCCGGTTCCATCCTTCCTTCTCCCCCCGGACGGATAAAAAATTCCGACAGTATCTAAGTCAATAATACGGAGATACATTAATCATAAGAGATACAAAATAGCGCGCCATCAGAGTCTAGCCCAAATTTTCCATCATGTGTGCCTGGTATTTGATTATTTTTGTGAGATATTCAGTATAAAATATAGGATAATTCGATTTCCTTCTCTTAAAGCTACATCCAGCAGTAAAAACCGTGACCAATATTTGTCTTTTTTTAAATTTTATTCCTCTTTTATTTATTTTTCCTGCCGATTATGGAGTGTAAGAATGGCACTGCTTATGAAGGGTCGAGGGAATTACCATCTCCGGAGCCAGCTGTGAAAATGACTTAAACGTAGCCATTAGACGACTAGAAAATAAGGGGCATAAGATGCTCGTTGATGATGTTTGAACGGAGAAGGAAAGGACAGAAGGTGTTTCTTCTCGAGAAATGAGACAGAACTCAATGAGACGTCTGTGCAATCTCTGCAAGAACACATTGCTTTTGTGGAAACAGTGGGGAGAAATTATTATTTGTATGTGGCTGTACCGCACTGTATTTTTAAAATTCTTTTTATTTTTTTTTATTTTTTATTTTTATCATCTGTAAATGTACCCGGCAATCAACAGACCGCAGAAGTGAGCGGCGTATTGATAGATAGCGTGGAGTGACGGGGATCGGTGGAGTGCTACTGCCATCTGGTGCGAGAAGAGAGAACGTGTGCATGTAGAAAGCAAGAAATACAAATACAAAGGGGATGCGTGGATTCAAAGGAAATGAGATGGACTGAGTTGTATTCACTTCAGTGTAAGATCCTTATTATGGGCACTTTAAGGATAAAAAACATTTTCTTTTTTTTTATTATTATTCAAAAAGAAGTTTATTGAACATGCATAACAACAAGTACATTCGAGCCAAACAGGAGGCTCATGTTAAAGCATTGAGGTAACAAATCAGGTAGCACACTCCCATAAAGAGAGCCAATGAGCCAGGTAGAACTAGCAAAAACAAACAGAACAAATCTCAAAAGAACTGACAGAGGGTCAGGGTAGGGAGACCAGTTAAGACAAGAAGACTACAGGAGAGAGGAACCTGAAAAAGAGGGTGGAGAAGAGAGTCTACAACATAGGAGACTAGAGACCAAAGGGTAAGAGGGAGATCACAGAGGAGGAGATGAGGAAGAAGAAAGGCCAAACTGCCAGAAGTGGGGAGAGGCAGCAAAGAAGTGCCAGCGCCTAATATACTGCTCCGAGGAGCCATGGAGGTCGGCCAAGAATTCCTCTAATCCCTGGACATATAGGACTTCCCAAAGCCAGTCAGTGGTGGAAGGGGGAGGGGGATTTCCAACGTCTCGGTATCACACTTCTAGCAGCCGCCAACAGCACACCAGTGAGGCTCTTCCGCAGGGACTCAGGAGAGCCAGGCAACATAGAGAGGAGGAGAGTGTGTGGAGTCAGTCAGCCAACTGGTCACCAGTAATTTCAGCAATGAAGGACCGAACAGAGGACCAAAAGCCAGCTCATAAGGGGCAAGTTAACCACTTGTGAGTAAGTGTCTCCGTGTCTCGGTTAAACCTCCAGAAATTATCTGGAACTGAGGGACAGAAGCGATGGAGCAGGGCCGGAACCCTGTACCACCTAGAGAGCAATTTATAATTTGTTTCCTGGAGAGCTACGGCCCTGGAAGCCTTATGACAAAGCATGAATGAAGTCACCCATTCCTCAGTGCTGGGGGTGTAGTCGAGTTCCCTAATCCAACCCTGTTGATAGGATAGCAAAGTTTGGGAGTCACGGTTACGAAGCATAGCATATAGTAAGGATATCATATGGGTTGGCCTATCATTACTCAGACAGAGCTGTTTGAAGGGAGAGGCCTCTCTATGCAGTTTACCCGAAACCCGCCATGTATCATAGAAATGTCATTGTTGGAGGTAACAAACATGCGCAAGGAGGAGTCTGTGGAAGAACCCAGAATATCTGATAGAGATTTCAGAGAGGAGGACTGGAGGACCCCAGTTATGGGTAGGGGGGACGGTAGTGGGGAAGATAGAAAGCCTCCCAGAGAGGATTCTAGGGCAAAATTCGGGTTTCCCGTCAGGGGGGCTAAAGGGCACAATGGCCGAAGTAGACCCATTTTGGTGAGATGATGGAGGCAGGTGTACAGCAAGACCTTGGAGACAAATGGGAGCAGGTTTTTGGATCCTGCCATCCAGTAAGATGGATGGATCCAGGGCAGGGAGGTGAGAGAGAAGGGTGAGAGCTCAGATTTCAGTCAGATCCACAATTTGACATGGGCTGAATGAAATCCATCAAGTATACGGGCAGCAATGGAAGCCAGGTAGTAGGTGTATGGATCAGGGAAAGCTAGACCACCATCTGTTTTAGGATGAGCCAGAGTGTCTTTAGAGAGCCTGTGTCGGCCGCTAGACCACACAAATTTAGTGAAGAGTGCGGTTAAGGGTTGAAAGAAGGCTCGGGGTAGCATCACTTTCAGGGTCTGAAACAGATACAGCAGGCGGGGAATCAAATTCATCTTCAGAATGTTGATACGGCCTATCCACAAAAAGTCCTTATGATCCCATTTAGTAAGGTCCCTTTTAAATCGGGCCAGCAACGAGGTGAGATTCAGGTCCACTATACCGGTAAGGTCCCTGGGAATAAGAACCCCCAGATAGTGGAAGGAAGAGGGATGCCAGGAAAAGGGAAAGAGCCCATGAAGCCTATAGGCCAGGGCGGAGTCCAGGGAGACATTCATCACAACACTTTTAGAGAATATATTGATATTATAGTTGCTCACAGCACTAAACTCCTCTATGGCCGAGAGAAGCACGGGGAGCAAGGATTCGGGGGAGGAGATATAGAGGAGGAGATCATCTGCAAAAGCAGAGCGCTTGAAGTGGAGATCTCGTACCGCTATGCCTCAAATATCCCTGTTGTGGCGAATAGCCTGCTGCAGGTGTTCCATAACTAAGACATAGAGAAGGGGCAGCCTTGCCTAGTGCCATTACGAATTGATAGGGAGGAAGAGAGGGAACCATTAATTTGGATCCTAGTGAAAGGGTTTTGATAAAAATCAAGGATGCGATGGAAAGCCAGAGGGCCAAGGCCCAAATGCTCCAGCACACCCCTCATGAAGTCCTAGCCCACAAATGCCTTTTCGCCATCAAGGGACAAAACCATAAAAGGGTGGCTAGTCACCTGAGCATAATGGTTAAGCGAGAACGTTTTGAGGGTATTATCACGGGCTTCCTGAGAGGGGACAAAACCCACCTGGTCTCGATGGATCAGGGACTCCAAGAGAGGGGCAAGTAGCATTGCAATTAGCTTTGCATAAAGCTTGGCGTCTATATTTAGGAGGGAGATAGGACGATAGCTTCGGCAAAGGTTAGGGTCTTTGCCATCCTTAGGGATCACTGTCATGAATGCTGCCAGAAAGGAGTCAGGAAAGGTGAAGGTGGGGGAGATGGCATTAAAGGCGGCCAGGAGAAAAGGGGACAGGTCTGCTTGGAGTGTTTTAAAAAATCGGCCCGTGTAGCCATGGGGACCTGGGGAATTGCCTGAAGGAGAGGAGGAGATAGCTAACTCCAGTTCCTCTGCCGTAAAGGGCCACTCTAGGTCCCCAAGAGTGGAGGCCGATAAGAGGGGCAGGGCTGTATGCTGCAGATAGGAGAGAATAGCTTATGAGGAGGGGGGAGGAACTCCCCCCTCACCCGCAAGGTCATAGAGGCCCGAATAGTAGGAGTGGAAGGCACCAAGGATCTTATCAGTGAGATGTTCCAAGTGGCCCGAGGCATTTTTGATTGATGGAACAAAAAGAGCGCCCCTTCTATCTCTCAAGGCTCTCGCCAACATCCGGCCAGCTTTGTTACCCCATTCATAATGGGAGGCTGAGCACAACTGGCGAAATCTGTTACATTTTTGTCAATAAGGACCTGAATTTCCTTTTGTACTCTGAGGAGGTCCCGGCGGTCATCCTCAGCGAGCGTTCATTTATGTCGCGTTTCAAAGGACTGCAGCTGGGTCATAAGGGCATAAAGTTTAGAAGAGGCCTCCCGCTTGCGTCCCGCCGCGTGCATGATCCCCGGGGTCCCCAGCTGCGGGACTCCCGCGATCAGGCATCTTATCCCCTATCCTTTGGATAGGGGATAAGATGCTTAAGCACCGGAGTACCCCTTTAAGGTCACCACACACAATTAGCATACCGTGTGAGAAAGCATTGAGGTCCCCCAGCGTCCTCTCCAAGAAAGTCTGTTGCCCATGGTTCGGGGCATAGATACAGGCCACAGTTTATTCATAACCCTGGATGGAGGATTTCACAAATACATAACGGCATCATGGTCAATACCACAATCAATAATTTGCACCGCTAAGGATTTATGGAAAAACACTATGTGAGACTTCTGTTTATGGAAGATATATGGAAAGGCCTGCGCAGCTGGCCTGTAATTGTGGGAGGAGCGGGATGACCATAAAACCCACGGCTCTCCCCCCTTCATTGACGCCGTGGGTTCTTCGCTTGAGGGTGTCACGTGATGTCGGCAGGAAGTGGAGTCACGTTCCCACCGGTCAGCTGACTGCACGAGTCAGCTGACAGGAACCTCGCTTCAGCCGACATGGTGGGGGTAAGTGGCCGTGGCTGACCGGGGGTAACGCTGGCGGTTCCCGGACTCCGGAGGTGAGCCGGAGTTCAGGGAAACCCTTGGTCAGCCCGGCCCCAGGTTATTGTATTACATGTCGATATTCGGCATTCGCCGGTCGCATTATACGGTTTTCGGCTACATATATTTACTTACGGCTTGCTGCGCATGTATATGGATACTTTGTATGCGAACAGCCTCCTACACAGGCATATCATTACCGCACTAGGTGAACGGCTTGCTGCGCATGTATGTGTTTACTTATGGCTTGCTTTATTATGTGATGATTACTTTGTTATGCGAACTGTCTCCTGCACATGTATTTCATTACTGCACTATGTGATCAGTCTCCTGCACGTGCATATCATTACCGCACTATATGATCAGTCTCCTGCACGTGCATATCATTACCGCACTATATGATCAGTCTCCTGCACGTGCTTATCACTACTGCACTATATGATCAGTCTCCTGCACATGCATATCATTACTGCACTATGTGAACAGCCTCCTGCACGTGCATATCATTACCGCTCTATGTGAACGACTTGCCGCGCATGTATACCATTACTTTGTTATGTGAATAGCCTCCTGCACATGCATATCATTACCGCACCATTTGAACAGTCTCCTGCACGTGCATATCATTACCGCACTATGTGAACGGCTTGCTACGCATGTATATGATTACTGCATTGTGCGAACAGTCTCCTGCACATGCATATCATTACCGCATTATGTGTTAGGCCTCTTGCACATGTATTTGATTGCTGCATTGTGTGAACAGTCTCCTGCACATGCATATCATTACCGCTCTGTGTGATAGGCTTCTTGCTGATGCATATCATTACCGCATTGTGTGAACAGTCTCCTGCACATGCTTATCATTACCGCACCACGTGAGAGGCTTCTTGCACATGTATATCATTACCGCACTACGTGATAGGCTTCTTGCACATGTATATCATTACCGCACTATGTGGTCAGCCTCCTGCGCATGTATATCATTACCGCACTATATGAACAGTCTCCTACTTATTTTATCATTTCCGCACTATGTGAACAGTCTCCTACTTATTTTATCATTTCCGCACTATATGAACAGTCTCCTACTTATTTTATCATTTCCGCACTATGTGAACAGTCTCCTGCACATGTATATCATTACTGCACTATATGATCAGTCTCCTGCACATGTATATCATTACTGCACTATATGATCAGTCTCCTGCACATGTATATCATTACTGCACTATGTGATCAGTCTCCTGCACATGTATATCATTACTGCACTATATGATCAGTCTCCTGCACATGTATATCATTGCCGCTCTATGTAACAGCCTCCTGCACATATATATCATTATCACATTTTGTACTTCTGTGCTGCTGGGAGGATCTATATGTGTCTCCCGTATACTGAGACTCGCACACCTTTACACTCAATCGGACTCACCGCTCCGCCCCACCCTGTGGCCTTATGCTTCACCCCCACAGCTGCCAATCTGGTCAGTCTTAGGCACGCTACACCAACAGCTGCGCTCACCTCCAACCTTTGTCTCTTAACTAACTTCCTCACAGTTTTCTTTTCATTTATTTTATATTTATACTTCTGTGTTTCCGGGCGGTGTGCCTCCAGCTGTTGTGGAGCTACGATTTTCACTTATAGGAATCATGCCGTAGGGTTCATGCTGTACACATCCTGGTACCCATACACGTTGGTAGGATTCATGCCGGTTACATTTATACACACGCTTGTACATAATTGTAGCATTATGCTGCGTACACACTTATAAGATTCATGCCGTACACAGTACACACTGGTAGGATATCCTGTACACACGCTTGTTGGATTCTTACTTACACGCGTTAGGATTATCCAGCACATTCGCCGGTAGCATTTATACGGTTCACTTGATCGCATAATTCATAAAGTTCATGCGGTACATACCGTTGTAGCATCCATACTGTACACTTGCTCGTAGGTTTACGTAGTATACACGCTTGTACTCGCTTGCAGGGTTCATACTACACACACTCTTGTAGGAGTCATGTTGTACACACTCATAGGTTTCATACTTTGTACACGCTCATACGAGTCACACTGTACGCACGTTTATAGTATTACATGGTCCACGCTCGTAAGATTACTACTGAATATGCACTCATAAGGTTTGTGCTGCACTCCCGCTCGCAGGACCTGTATCACGCGTGTTT
Organism: Hyla sarda; assembly: GCF_029499605.1. Classification (NCBI taxonomy): domain Eukaryota; kingdom Metazoa; phylum Chordata; class Amphibia; order Anura; family Hylidae; genus Hyla; species Hyla sarda. Next base: position 351,964,976 of record NC_079193.1, read on the forward strand.
GTAGGGTTATATTACTCGGGTGCACGCGGGAATCAGGCTGCGTGTGCACCCGTGGCATGTGTTCTGTACATGCACTTGCGCTATTTGTGAAATTCGTACGCCCGCAGTTTAGTGCAGCGCACATGCTCATACAGCACATGGGGTGTGGCCCTGTACGCAGGTATGTGGTTTTAATAGTTACTACTTCCCGGCATATTCTCTGCCATCAGGTCGTGGTTAGCTTCAGGCATTCACTGGTGGTCTATACGCGTATATGGTTGGCCCGAGTATAGGTTCATCAAGTTGGTGGTACAGCCATGCATAGCGGTTCACGACAGTTTCACACGTAGTCGTTCTGCACGCATCTTTATATAGACAGAGTGATACATAGCAGTTGTCGCTGCTGACACATATTCAGAACGACAATTACACGACGCACAGGCGGGGCTTACCCAGTAAACCGTTGCAGACGGGGTATGTCTCATTATCGTTGGTACTGACATGCCTTCTGAACGACACTGACATTACGCATAGGTGGTATTTACCTGTTAAGCCTGTCATGTTACAGGAAGGGTACGTCGCATAGTTCTTATGACTGTCACGCCACACATAGGTGATGTATACCCATCATGCCTGCCACGCCTGCAGGGAGTACGTCGCACGGTTGTTACTGACACGCCTTCAGAACAGCAATAACGCCACACATAGGTGATAAGATTTGTTTTATTATCCAAGTAATCACCTCATGAACCTGACACGTCTTCAGGTTGTGTTTACTTGTGTCGTCGGTGCACCTCTTTTACGATATAGTCACGTTCTCAAAAAACGGAATTCACGATGTTTTGGGTTGTCATGGTACTCGTATAAACTTTCGCACTTACCACTGGGCACACGCTTATCTAGACTCAGTTACGCATATAATTCTCGTCCGACACGTCTTCGGACACTTTCCCTCTGTTCTGGTTTAAAGTGTCGTACATTGTTCTCAAGTAATCACCTCATGAACTTGACACGCTTTCAGGTTGTGATTACTTGCGTTGTCGATGCGCTCCTTTCTCTGTGTAGTTATGTCCTAAAAATGTACTTCATGGTGTTCTAGGTTGATTTGGTACTCGTATAACGTTTCGCACTTGTCACCGGGCGCATACTCGTCTAGACCCGGTTACGCATACGATTCTCGTCCGACACGTCTTCGGATACTTTCCCTCTGTTCTGGTTTAAAGTGTCGTACATTGTTCTCAAAGTAATCACCTCATGAACTTGACACGCTTTCAGGTTGTGATTACTTGCGTTGTCGATGCGCTCCTTTCTCAACGTTTCGCACTTGTCACCGGGCGCATACTCGTCTAGGCCCGGTTATGCATACGATTCTCGTCCGACACGTCTTCAGATACTTTCCCTCTGTCCTGGTTTAAAGAGTTGATTATTATTGTCCAAGTAATCACCTCATGAACCTGACACGCTTTCAGGTTGTGATTACTTGCGTTGTCGATGCGCTCCTTTCTCCGTGTAGTTATGTCCCAAAAATGTACTTCATGCTGTTCTAGGTTGATATGATACTCGTATAACGTTTCGCACTTGTCACCGGGCGCATACTCGTCTAGGCCCGGTTACGCATACGATTCTCGTCCGACACGTCTTCAGATACTTTCCCTCTGCCCTGGTTTAAAGAGTTGATTATTATTGTCCAAGTAATCACCTCATGAACCTGACACGCTTTCAGGTTGTGATTGCTTGCGTTGTCGATGCGCTCCTTTCTCTGTGTAGTCATGTCCAAAAGCGTACTTCAGGGTGTTCTAGGTTGATATGATACTCGTTTAGCGTTTCGCACTTGTCACCGGGCGCATACTCGTCTAGGCCCGGTTACGCATACGGTTCTCGTCCGACACGTCTTCGGATACTTTCCCTCTGTCCTGGTTTAAAGAGTTGTTTATTGTTGTCCAAGTAATCACCTCATGAACCTGACACGTTTTCAGGTTGTGATTGCTTGCGTTGTCGGTGCATTCCTTTCTCTGTGTAGTCTCGTTCCTATAGATGCTCTTCAGGGTGTTCTAGGTTGTTAAGGTACTTGTATAACGTTTCGCTCTTGTCACCGGGCGCATACTTGTCTAGGTCCAGTCACGTATACAATTCTCATCCGTCACGTCTTCGGATACTCTCTCTCTGTCCTGGTGTTAGACGGTCAGCTATGTTATAGATAAACGAGCTTGGCTAGATGATTAGTTTGGCTGTCCCTACTACATACATTTACTCTCACATGTGCTCACGTTGAAGGAGTCCAGAATATTGCAGCAGATGCCTTGTCAGCAAATACGCAAAAAATTTATGGTACGGCGTGGAACTCATTTCCAAATCCAGATCCAAGCACGCCGAGGGCGACAAGATTTCAGTTCCCTTCCTATTTGCATATGTCGGGTTTTGCCATATCACACTGCATTTATCCCACAATACTATTAAGAGTTATCTAGCCGGTATCCAACACCATCTATCCTTGACCAATACCCGTAGTTACTCTATACTCTCTTCTCGCTTGGTGAAGTCCGCTCTGAAGGGCATCCTTGAGCAGGAAGTCCCTCGCAGCCCAGTCGGACAACCAATCACAGGCAACATGTTCAGGCAGTTGTCCGACTTGTTAGACTCCACACCATTGGGTATTCGTGATAGCCTCACATTAAAAGCGGCCATGTACCTTGCCTGTTATGGGTTTCTCAGACCGGGTGAGTGTACTACTCGGACCATTAACGCGCCCTTTCCTTAGGTCAGTCAGCTGTCACATGTCTCTGATCATTTCCAGCTGTCCCTCAGTCAGACCAAGACCTCGTCTCCGGGTCATACGGTGGTTGTCCGGTTTTTCCACCGTGCACAAATGGTGTCCTGTCACAATCCTCCGTGAATTGTTGAATGCCTGTGTTAACCTATCAGCTGACGACCCTTTACTCCATTTCAGATCCAACCCGCTAACTACTTCTCAATTCATCAAACATTTACGCATTTCGGTCAGGTCGCTGGGAGGAGTCCCGACTTCATTATCCGGTCACTCCTTCCGTATTGGCGCAGCTACAGCCACTTCTAAGCACGGGGTCCTGACCCACGTAATCATGAAATTAGGATGTTGGAAATGCGGATGCTACATGCAGTATTTCCCTAACCCTCGCAAAGAAATGGCTAGCGCGTTCCAGTCTCTTGTGTTGTAATCTGCAATAAACAAATGTTTGTTTAAATCCGGGTTTTGCCCTCTTTTCCAGGCATATTCTTTACGCCGCAGTTATGGCACACCTCAGACTGCTTAGTTGAGGTTGATAGATTATTGGTTACAGTTGGTTGTTAGGTTAGTATTAGGGTTGTACGCATATCAGTCATGTAGCAACGACCACAAATGGAAAGGCCTGCGCAGCTGGCCTGTAATTGTGGGAGGAGCGGGATGACCATAAAACCCACGGCTCTCCCCCCTTCATTGACGCCGTGGGTTCTTCGCTCCCACCCGCCCCCCCCTTCTTTTCATTCCATCACACTTACCACAGGGTATGCCCTCTTTTCCAGGCATATTCTTTACGCCGCAGTTATGGCACACCTCAGACTGCTTAGTTGAGGTTGATAGATTATTGGTTACAGTTGGTTGTTAGGTTAGTATTAGGGTTGTACGCATATCAGTCATGTAGCAACGACCACAAATAACAATTTCACCCGTTTCCCAGGGATGTTAGAACCCTGCACATTCAGGGAAGAAACCTTAAGTGATGCCATTACAAAAAGGGAGTCACACAAATGACATTAAAACATCACCGGGAAAAGGTCAGACTCCTATACAACTACCGGAGAAGAGAGAACAAAAGAAGAGGGACAGAAACAGAAGAGAGGAAGGAGAAAAGCAACAAGGCGCAAGGGAAGGGGAGAAGAAGAACAGAGAACAAAAGCACACAAAAACAAGGCGCACAAAAAAATATCTCACAAAATCACCAATGGCACTAATGTGGTAGCAAGGTACCACTACCAACAACCTATGTGGGGCGTAGGAGCAGGAGGAGATACAAAAAATGTAAGCCATTGCACTTAGGAGGCAGTAAAGAGACCACAGGCTCAAGAAATCCGTATGACCGCTAAATGAAACAACAGTAAATAACAAGGAAGATGAGGAGAATGATGTGGCATAAAAACAGAGTGGAAGAGGAAGGGGCACATGAGAAAAATATACTCAACAGTCCCGACAGTAGGGGTAGAGCCCGTCAGCTAGGCACCACAGAACACAACGGGATGTTGAGGCAGGGATGGACAGGTCTGGGGTGATGTCAATGCAGGGCACACCTCAGCACAGGAATCAGGAGATCATGGGGAGCGTTGGGAACTTCGGGGCCATCTCCAGGACCTTTGTGGGCAAGGAGAAGCAGGATTCAGGGAGGAGACAATTCCAAGTGGCATGTCATTCTGAGGCGGCAGGTACGGATTCCGCAGTAGATAGTACCATTGCGGTAAATCCATGGGGGCAGACCCAGCAAGAACAAGGGCAAGTCCGCCGGATGCCAAAGCATCACCAGTTTGTCGTCCATTCGGACAGAGAGGAGAATTGGGAAACCCCAATGGTAGGGGATATTCCAGTTCTGTAGGATAGCCAGGAGTGGTTTCAGGGTAGCCCTTTGTCTCAAGGTGTGACATGAGAGGTCAGGGAACAGTTGCAGCCGAGCCCCAGCAAACTCCAAATCTCTGAATTGTCAGGCTTTTTGCATTATAGTCTTTTTAACAGTGTAGTAGTGTAGGCAGCAGATCACATCCCGTGGCTTAAGCGGATCAGCACTTTGCGGACGCAAGGCACTATGCGCCCCATCCATTTCGATAGGGGTGCGAGCTGGGCAATTCAGGAGGGAGTTGAAAAGCTCAGTGAGGATCGGGATGAGGTCCTGAGGGCGGACCATTTCAGGAAGGTCAAGTACACACACAGAGATTATTCTGGCGATTTTGGTTCTCCAAGTTGTCAAACTGGGAGTGCAGGAGATGATACTGGTGGACCTGAGCATCCATATCAGAGCACAAGGAGTCAATCATTTTCTGGAAAGAGTCCCGGAAGGACTGAAGCTCTTGTACAGAAGTACACAGGTTATCCACCTTCGTTTGCACCATTTGAAGGTCTTGGCGCCACGCTGACTTCAGTTCAGTTGCCAGAGGGGAAAGGTCCTGCTTAGATGGAAGTAGAGTAAGGAGGGCCTGCAATTCTGGGTGATCTCTCAAAATATGATGAGGTGCAGCAGAGGAGCAGAGTCCTGGCGGGCATGGGGACGACCAGCCGGAAGCAACAATGGAGGACACAGTCCCGTAATTGAGATGCTTGGTGGAAGCCGGGTAGGAACTGGAGCTTCCTCACCATCTGTCAGTGGCCATGAGGACAAGCTGGAGGACCCCTATGATAGGGCCGGCGAGGCCACTCCCCCTATGGCAGGAGAGCGAGGGGGGCAGAATGGGTCTGGCGGGGAGCATGGGCAAGGCACCGCTTGGGGTTGCAGGGGTGCCACAGGGAGGCCCCGTAGGTTGGGACCTGGCACTGGGAGAGCTTCAGGTGCGTCCATTGGAGTGAACAGCAGGGGGGATTCCCCCAGGGGTGCCACAGAGCTGGTGGGAAGCTGTGTGAGTGGAGGACTTAGGACCACCGTGGCCAACTCAGCAGAGTCCTTTGTGTCCCAGGGCAGAAGAGGGTCGGCAGGTTTTGCAATGCAGGTTCGAGCAGGGGGGCTCAGGAGCCCTGTCAGATAGGGCAGCGGCTGCACAGCAGGCAGCGTGAGTGCTGAGGGCTCCTGTAATGATGGCTGGCCAGCATCAGGGCAGGAGGGCGGGACCAACAAGGCCGCGCTCAGCATATGAGAAGATGGGGCTGGCTGGCACGTGAGGACTAGGGCCAGGCACTCCGGGGAGGCCAGGTCCAGCAAGGGCTTTTTGGGAAGCAGCAGGGGCGAGGGGGGCTCACCTCGGTATGGTAAGCGCTGCTGCGCCGGAGGGAAGGAGATGGCGTCTGGCAGGGGGTGCCGCGGTCCGGCGCTGTCAGCTCCTTCTGTAGCAATGTGAAGAAGTTCGAGATAGGAATCCCTGAGACAGCAGGGGTTCACCCAGATTTGGGTGTTGTTTTTATTCCTCTTAGTCCCCATTGTAAGGCAATTCTCCCCTAGTTAGGAGCGGTCAGGGATGGAACACAGAGAAAATGCGTCCTCACAACTGCATGGCCAGGCACGCCCCCCAAAAAACATTTTCTATGTTGCACAACTTGGCAAAACATTAACCTTTCTCATATACATCATTAAAAAATGTTATCTCCTTTTTATAGAAGTCATTGCTTATAAAAAAAAAGACCACTAGGGGTCCCCATACCATCCAGATCATAATCCTTTCCAGGTGCAGCCTCATCTTTGTCCCAGCTGAAGCACAGGCAGCTCACTCCTTAAGCCTTTGTGCTCACTCCTTTTCTGTATAAACAGAGAGGAGGGGGTTACAGAGCAGGATGCAGTGATTGGATGAAGAGCCCCAGCACAGCACAGCAGACTAAGGGAGGAAGTGAATGCATGGTGAATGAGGGCGGGCTCAGTGCTTGCCTCAGACACGCCCCTTCTTGAGCAGTGGATGTCAGAATGAGTGAGCAGCAGAATGGAGGGATTTGTGAGCCAAATACGGAAGCTAGACAAATAAAGGCATGTAAAGAATCTGCATGTGAGTGACATATAGAATTTATTTATGACAGGTACGCTAAAAACATACTGATACTGGTACTCTTTCACTGATAGGGTGTCCTTAAACTTGCATTCAATTCCACAATAATTTGAGAGGCTGTATTTTTTTTTTTTTGGCCACAATTCAATAAAGTGCTCTTATGTCATGTCAGTAAAGCTTTGACTACTTGACTCCAGCTACTTTAGTAAGCAGGTGTTTTTTCAGTCCTTACATACTTAAATGTGATCAAGAAAACAGTAGGCCTTGACATACCCATCAACTCACAGATGCCCCTACCAGATGCTCACAACTATCATTCCCCGTTGCAACTCTGTCAGGTTTGACATATTACACTCTGTAAAGAATTCCCACAGTAGTTAGGTAGGTATATCTCCCCCTCCCCAGAGAGGTACGTATGTCAGTAGGTAACAGGTAGGTAAGCAGCTAGCTTGGTATTGATAGGTCACAGGGTAAGTAGCTAGGCAAGTTGTCAAGTAGGTAGTGAGGTAGGTAGATAGCTAACAAGTTAGGTAGGTATCTAGATAGGTAGGTATAATTCTCAAAGCCTTGTTCAGAAACAAAAATACTTACAGACCTCCCAAATAGGTAAAAAAAAATTGTTTTCTTTATTCCATGCAGAAGTTTTTTTTATTTAACAGAGTCCTGTGATAGGTTATTGTGGCATAAATAATATAAATGTTTGTTGCAGGGATGTTTGCAATGCTTTTCTCATAGCGAGTAATTGGATTTATTAAAATGCTCACCAATCTGGGCACAATAACCAAAAGATTTGCTACCCCTGGCCCTTGCTTTATCATCCACAATGCAACTATATATATATGGATGTACATAAATGTGAATAGGGTCTGTATAAGAGGCTGCTGTTATTTAGGCTCTTATGACTTCTAGTCATATTTTATGGAACCAGTATGGTTAGAAAAAAGTATAGGGGATATCCGCCGCTGGGGACCCCCTGCGATCTCCGTGCTGGCAACGGCGGCATCCAGAACATGGAAGCTTGCAGCATGTTCTGGACATAACGCCACGCACCCTCCATTATTGTTTATCTGAGAGGGCATGACGCTAGTACGTAGCCATCACGCCTCCTCCCATAGACGTGAATGGAAGGGGCGTGGCGGCCCGCAGCGCCAGTCATTTTGCACGGAACAGAGTTTGCTCAATGCACCGAATCACAGGGTTGCTGCAGCCGAGATTGCGGGGTCCCCTTTGGTTAAGAGATAAGATATTTACAGCAGAGTACCCCTTTAAGGACCACAGATTTTTTTTTTTGCGCCATCAATTTTACTTTGAAAAAAACCACCCTTTTGTAACTTTTGATGGGCTTCCAATTCTGCGTAGAGAACTTTTTGGTAAAAATGACACCTTATCTTTATTTTTTAGGTCCATGCCATTAAAATGATACCCAACTTGTATAGGTTTTTGTTTTACTTCTGTTAAAAAAAATAAAACTTTTTGCATGAAAATTAGCATGTTTAAAAAAACATTTTTCGGACCCCTATAACTTTTTATTTTTTCGTATACGGGGATGTATGAGGACTCATTTTTTGGTGCTGTGATCTGAAGTTTTTATCAGTGCCATATTTATTTTGATGGGACTTTTTGATCACTTTTTATACATTTTTTTAGGGTATACAAAGTGACCAAAAATACGCAATTTTGGACTTGGTATTTTTTTATGTATGTGCCTTGACCGTGTGGTTTAATTAACATTATATTTTTATAGTTCATAGTACATTGTCCCACGTGACGATACCACATATGTTTATTTTAATTATGTTTACATATTTTTTTATATGGAACCGGTTAATATCAGCTGATTAAAGGGGTACTCCGCCCCTAGACATCTTATCCCCTATCCAAAGGATAGGGGATAAGATGGCAGATCGCCAGGGTCCCGCTGCTGGGGACCCCGGGGATCGCTGCTGCAGCACCCCGCTATCATTACTGCGCAGAGCGAGATCGCTCTGCACGTAATGACGGGCAATACAGGGGCTGGAGCATCGTTACGTCACGGCTCCCCCCCTCGTGACGTCACGGCCCGCCCCCGTCAATACAAGTCTATGGTAGGGGGCATGACGACCTGCCATAGACTTGCATTAAGGGGACAGGCCGTGATGTCATGAGGGGCGGAGCCATGACGTCACGCTGCTCCGGCCCCTGTATCGCCCGTTATTACGCACAGAGCGAACTCGCTCTGTGCAGTAATGATGGTGGGGTGCCGCAGCGGCGATCCCCAGGGTCCCCAGCAGCGGGACCGCGGCAATCTAACATCTTATCCCTTATCCTTTGGATAGGGGATAAGATGTCTAGGGGCGGAGTACCCCTTTAAGTCTCAACTGATGGCTACAAAAAGGTCTCATTGCCGAGGTGTCACACAAGACGCATCTCATGATGGGGAAAAGCAAAGAGCTGTCTCAAGACCTCCACAACTTAATTGTTGTAATACATAACAATGGCGTTGGCAACAGACTCATTTCTAAGCTTCTGAATGTTCAAGTGAACACTGTTGGGGCCATAATACTGAAGTAGAAAGACAATCATTTCACTATAAATTTGCCTCGACCAGGTGCTCCTCACAAGATTTCTGACAGAGGAGAGAGAAGAATAATCAGAAGAGTTGTCCAAGAGCCAAGGACACTTGTGGAGAGATTCAAAAAGACCTGGAATTAGCAGATACTGTTATGTCAGGTACATAGCTTGCTGGGGACTTTGGTAAGAACTGTTTACTGGCCTGGATTTTAAGGAGAAACGAGCAGGATGGTAGTGGGATTGGTCATTCCCTTTCTGGCCAGTCCATGTTGTTGGTTCAGCCAGTTCCTTAAAGGGGTACTCCGCCCCTAGACATCTTATCCCCTATCCAAAGGATAAGGCATAAGATGTCTAATCGCTTGGGACCCCTGCAATCTCCCTGTTGCACCCTGCGTTCGTTTAGAGCGTCGGGTGCAGCACCGGAGGCTCGCGAAGTCAGGGTCATACCCCGTTTGTGATGTCACAGCCACACCCCCTCTATGCAAGTCTATGGGAGGGGGCATTACCGCCCCCTCCCATAGACTTGCATTGAGGGGGTGTGGTTGTGATGTTACGAGTGGGGCGTGACCGTGACATCACAAGCCTCTGCATTGCCTCGCCAGTCATTTGGCACGGAGCGAAGACAGGCAATGTTGAGCCTTTAGAAGCCAGGAAGAATGGCATGCCTGGTGAGACCTTTGGGCTCAAATAGATAATTAGGGACACTGTCCTGTATTGGTTAGTGTTCAGCTAAATGCATTTTGGTTTAACCCCTTAAGGACCAGGCCATTTTACACCTTAGGACCAGAGCGTTTTTTGAACATCTGACCACTGTCACTTTAAGCATTAATAACTCTAAGACGCTTTTACCTATTATTCTGATTCCAAGATTGTTTTTTCGTGACATATTCTACTTTATTTTATTGGTAAAATTTTGTCGATACTTGCATCGTTTCTTAGTGAAAAATTCCCAAATTTGATGAAAAAATTGAAAATTTTGCATTTTTCTAACTTTGAAGCTCTCTGCTTGTAAGGAAAATGGATATTCCAAATATTTTTTTTTTATTCACATATACAATATGTCCACTTTATGTTTGCATCATAAAATTTACGATTTTTTACTTTTGGAAGACACCAGAGGGCTTCAAAGTTCAGCAGCAATTTTCCAATTTTTCACAAAATTTCCAAAATCACAATTTTTCAGGGACCAGTTCAGGTTTGAAGTGGATTTGAAGGGTCTTCATATTAGAAATACCCCACAAATGACCCCATTATAAAAACTGAACCCCCCAAAGTATTCGAAATGACATTCAGTCAGCGTTTTAACCCTTTAGGTGTTTCACAGGAATAGCTGCAAAGTGAAGGAGAAAATTCACAATCTTCATTTTTTACACTTGCATGTTCTTGTAGACCCAATTTTTGAATTTTTACAAGGGGTAAAAGGAGAAAATGTATACTTATATTTGTAGCCCAATTTCTCTCGAGTAAGCACATACCTCATATGTCTATGTAAAGTGTTCGGCGGGCGCAGAAGAGGGCTCAGAAGCGAAGGAACGACGAGGGGATTTTGGAGAGTACGTTTTTCTGAAATGGTTTTTGGGGGGCATGTTGCATTTAGAAAGCCCCTATGGTGCCAGAACAGGAAAAAATACCCACATGGCATACCATTTTGGAAACTAGACCCCTTGAGGAACGTAACAAGGAATAAAGTGAGCCTTAATACCCCACAGGTGTTTCACGACTTTTGCATATGTAAAAAAATTTCACTAAAATGTGTGTTTCCACCCAAATTTCACATGTATGCAAGGGTTAATAGCAGAAAATACCCCCAAAATTTGTAACCCCATCTCTTCTGAGTATGGATGTACCCCATAAGTTGACCTGAAGTGCACTACGGGCGAACTACAATGCTCAGAAGAGAAGGAGTCATATTTGGCTTTTTGAGAGCAAATTTTGCTCGGGGGCATGTCGCATTTAGGAAGCCCCTATGGTGCCAGGACAGCAAAAAATACCCACATGGCATACCATTTTGGAAACTAGACCCCTTGAGGAACGTAACAAGGAATAAAGTGAGCCTTAATACCCCACATGGGTTTCACGACTTTTGCATACGTAAAAAAAAAAATTTCACTAAAATGTGTGTTTCCCCCCCAAATTTCACATTTTTGCAAGGGTTAATAGCAGAAAATACCCCCCAAAATTTGTAACTCCATCTCTTCTGAGTATGGAGGTACCCCATAAATTGACCTGAAGCACACTACGGGCGAACTACAATGCTCAGAAGAGAGGGAGTCATATTTGGCTTTTTGAGAGCAAATTTTGCTCGGGGGGCATGTCGCATTTAGGAAACCCCTATGGTGCCAGGACAGCAAAATAACCCCCACACGGCATACCATTTTGGAAACTAGACCCCTTGAGGAACGTAATAAGGGGTACAGTGAGCATTTACCCCCCACTGGTGTCTGTCAGATCTTTGGAACAGTGGGCTGGACAAAATTTTTAATGTGCACAGCCCACTGTTCCAAAGATCTGTCAGACACCAGTGGGGTGTAAATTCTCACTGCACCCCTCATTACATTCCGTGAGGGGTGTAGTTTCCGAAATGGGGTCACATGTGAGGTTTTTTTTTTTTGCGTTTGTCAAAACCGCTGTAACAATCAGCCAGCCCTGTGCAAATCACCTCAAATGTACATGGCGCACTCTCCCTTCTGGGCCTTGTTGTGCGTCCCCAGAGCACTTTGCGCTCACATATGGGGTATCTCCGTAGTCGGGAGAAATTGCATTACAAATTTTGGGGGGCGTTTTTCCCTTTTACCTCTTGTCAAAATGAAAAGTATGGGGCAACACCAGCATGTTAGTGTAAAAATTTTTGTTTTTTACACTAACATGCTGGTGTAGAGCCCCAACTTCACCTTTTCATGAGGGGTGAAAGGAGAAAAAGCCCCCCAAAATTTGTAGTGCAATTTCTCCCGAGTACGGCGATACCCCATATGTGGCCCTAAACTGTTGCCTTGAAATACGACAGGGCTCCAAAGTGAGAGCGCCATGCGCATTTGAGGCCTAAATTAGGGACTTGCATAGGGGTGGACATAGGGGTATTCTACGCCAGTGATTCCCAAACAGGGTGCCTCCAGCTGTTGCAAAACTCCCAGCATGCCTGGACAGTCAACGGCTGTCCGGCAATACTGGGAGTTGTTGTTTTGCAACAGCTGGAGGCTCCATTTTGCAAACAGTGGCGTACCAGATGTTTTTCATTTTTATTGGGATGGGGGGGGCTGTGTAGGGGTATGTGTATATGTAGTGTTTTTTTACTTTTTATTTTACTTTGTGTTAGTGTAGTGTAGTGTTTTTAGGGTACAGTCACATGGGCGGGGGATTACAGCGAGTTTGAGCTGCCGCACAAAATTTGCTGCATCGCAAACTTGCAGCCTGATACTCACTGTAAGCTCCCTGCCCATGTGAATGTATCCTGTACATTCACAGTGGGGGGGGGGGGACCTCCAGCTGTTGCAAAACTACAACTCCCAGCATGCACAGTCTATCATTACATGCTGGTAGTTATAGTTTTGCAACAGCTGGAGGAACACGGGTTGGGAAACACTGAGTTAGGAAACAGACAATGTTTCCCAACCAGTGTGCCTCCTGTTGTTGCAAAACCACAACTCCCAGCATTCTCAGGCATGCTGGGAGTAGTAGTTCGGCAACATCTTTAGAGCCATATGTTGCCGAACTACAACTCCCAGCATGCTTGGAGTTGTAGTTTTGCAACATCTGGAGGACTACAGTTTGCAGACCACTAATACAGGGGTTCCCAATCTGTGCCCTTCCAGATGTTGCAAAACTACAACTCCCAGTATGCCAAAACTGTCCAGGCATGCTGGAAGTTGTAGTTCTGCAACATCTGAAGGGCCAGATGTTACAGAACTACAACTCCCAGCATGCCTGGACAGTAAGGGCATGCTGAGGATGTGTAGTTTTGCAACATCTGGAAGGGCACAGACGTCTCCAAACTGTGGACCTCCAGATGTTGCAAAACTGCAACTCCCAGCATGCCCAGATGCCAAGGGCTGTCTGGGCATGCTGGGAGTTGTAGTTTACAGGGTCCCATTACAGCAATGCATATCGCTTTACGGCGACGTGCATTGCTGTAAAGGGCCCGACCGCGGCTGAAGAGGAACTCACCTGTCGCCGCCGCCGCCGTCTCCGCCGCCAGGATCCGGGTCTTCAGGGACGAGGTAAGTACCGGGGCCGGTCCCCAGCACTCCCCCGTTCCCCGCCGCGTCCTCCGGTCTTCCTCCCGTCCTCTCCGGACTTCAAGGGGCCGGGCAGGACGGTAGGAAGTAACCGCCCCCCCCCCCCTGCGATTGGTCGGTTAACTAACTGACGGATCGCAGGGGATCGGATGATATGGCAGGCTTGCCACCTCGCTCCTATACGTTAGCATGGTCTTGGCTGTCTGTGACGAGGGCGATTTCCCTACATGGCCCCCCTCGGCGTTTGCCCTGGATGCCTGCTGAAGGATTTCAGCAGGCATCCAGTTCCGATCTCTGCCCGGCGAGCGGCAGAGACCGGAAAAGGCCATGACGTTGTGGAACGTCATTGGTCCTTAAAGCCCAGGGTGCCATGACGTTCCACAACGTCATTAGTCCTTAAGAGGTTAATGTGCACAGTGTTGTCCAAGTTTGTGTGGTTTTGTGGATGAGGAATAATGCGGGCTGAGGCCATTTTAAAACCAACTATGCTCTGTTGGACTGAAATTTCTAGTGTGCCAACCATCTCAGACCCAGGGGATGGCGATCCATATGAGCAAGTTACCCCAACTTATATATCCCTCAAAGTACTGGAGGAATGAATCTAGTCTTAGTCACCCCTAAGACTTCCTAAACGTATTTTCAAAGCTACAAACCTCCATTATTATGCTAAAAAAGAGACTGTATGCCGTACTGTTTGCAAAGAGAAATCCCCTCAGTAAAGTTACTGTATATTGTTTAAAGGGGTACTCTGGTGGAATTTTTTTTTTCGTCTAATCATCTGGTGCTGGAAAGTTAACGTATTTATCGGCGTATAACACGCACTTTTAAAACTTTAAAGTAAGGCAAAAAGCCTGCGTGTTATACGCCGATAAATCTTCTGGTCACTAATTTAAAGTGGCCGCAGCAGCGGCTGCTTATTAAGTATTAGTAATTAAGTATTATTATTACTTTAAATCAGTGACCAGCTGCGTCTCCTTCCTGCTCTGCTTTAAAGTAAAACTGTCACTTGTTTTCTCCCGCACTATCCACAGGTATTGGTGGATAGTGCAGGAGACGCTGATAAAAATGAGCCCTACCTTGTCTGGATCTGCGCCACCATTCTCCTACAATTGTAGTTTTACTATGTGTTGAAATCTTCCTGTAACTGGCACGGGCAGGGCTTCGGCGCTTAACTGGCACTGACATCAGCGCCGCTTATGAATATTCATCCCCCCTCCATCCAGTTCTCCCTCTCTTTGGCGCTCCTAACTGGGGGGAGGGGGGATGAATATTCATAAGTGGCGCTGACGTCAGAGCCAGTTAAGCGCCAAAGCCCCGCCGTGTCAGTTACAGGAAGATTTTAACACACTACAATTGCGGGAGAACGGTGGCGCAGATCCGTACAATGTAGGGCTCATTTTAATCATCGTCTCCCGCACTATCCATCAGTACCTGTGGATAGTGCGGGAGAAAACAAGTGACACTTTTACTTTAAATTATCCCTACCTCCCCCTCCCTCATCATTCCCCTTTTTCATAGTTTTTTTTATTTTCTTTACCTGGCTGCGCTTCGGCAGGCCAGGTCAGGCGGGGGGTCTTACAGGCTGTGGTCAGTGAAGCAGATGAGTGACTTCCTCTCCCGGCTTCTCTGCGCGGCATCAGTGACATCACTGTTCCTTTCCTGTAGTTGCCGAACTCTGACTAGCGGCGGTTACAGGAAATGAAATGTGACGTCCCTGAGGCCGCGCAGAGGAAGTCACTCATCTGCTTCACTGACCACAGCCCCCAAGACAGCCGAAGCGCAGCCAGGTAAGGAAAATTATAAAAAACTATGAAAAGCAGGGAAAAGGGTGAATGATGAGGGAGGGGAAGAATAGCATAGGAGGAACATGGTGGGGGGATGATGAGACAGGGGGAAATGATGAGGGGGGGGGAATGATGGGGGACATGATGAGACAGGGTGGGGGATGATGAGACCGGGGGAAATGATGAGGGGGGGGGGAAATGATGAGGGGGGGGAATGATGGGGGACATGATGAGACAGGGCGGGGGATGATGAGACCGGGGGAAATGATTAGGGGGGGAATGATGGGGGACATGATGAGACAGGGTGAGGGATGATGAGGCAGGGGGAAATGATGAGGGGGGAATGATGGGGGGACATGATGAGACAGGATGGGGATGATGAGACAGGGGAAAATGATGGTTGGGGGAGGCACTAAAGGCTTAATATCTGTATGGCTAGTGGTGGTCTATGACAGGGGGAAATGATGAGACATGGGGGGATGATGAGACATGGGGGGGCGATGAGAGGGGTAAATGTGGCACAGGGACTGATAAAAGGGGAGGAATGATGGGGCACTGGAGGGGACAGGACCAAACTGAGGTGCAGAAGAAAATGAAGTTGTGGGGATGATGTGGCATTTAGTCCAAGTAATTTATTTTACATTTTCCAGTCTGACCACAGTGCTCTCTGCTGCCACCTCTGTCCATTTCAGGAACTGTCCAGAGCAGGAGAGGTTTTCTATGGGGATTTGCTTCTACTCTGGACAATTCCTGGCACCAACAGAGGTGTCAGCAGAGAGCACTGTGGTCGGACATGAAAGAACTACACAACTTCCTCTGGAGCATGCAGCAGCTGATAAGTACTGGAAGGATTGATTTTTTTTTTTTAACAGAAGCAATTTACAAATTTGTATAAAATTATGGAACCAATTGATTTGAAAACATTCCACCAGTGTACCCCTTTAAGTTCACAACTGTGTCAGATCACAGTTATTTGCACTCATGGGCATCTACATGGGCACATCTACACCCAGACACTGCAGCTACAGAAGAGCCCTTGCGTAATGGACTAACCTACATGTGAAGACCCCCAATGAGAAAGTTTGTTGAGGCCTTGTGGAAGGTGACCAGTGTCCAACCATCATCCTCTTGACCTCTTTTCTGGCGTCACAAACAGGATGAGCTGTGTGGTGATCCAAAAGAACTGTTGCAGAGTTCAATTAACCCCTTTATTGCCAGTAACAACGTTTTCAAGGATTTTTGTCTGTGAAGGTTTTTTTTTTTTTTTTAACCACTAGTTATATTACTGCTTAGCAAGGGACTATGTACACTTTATTGTAGCTCTGTAGGGCTGTCTGCCTGGTCTACGTTGTAAGCAACTTGACTCTGCGCCTTTGGTGGTGCCTTTAGAGTGTGGTACCAAGTTTGGTGTCTTCGGAGTGTGGTGCCTTCGGAGTGTGGTACCAAGTGTGGTGCCTTTGGAGGTATGCTAAGGCTCTCTAACAAGCTGAAACGCGTCACGTGGTTTACTATGTCCGTATGTACCTTGCTGTTACCTGAATAAAGCTCTTTATTTTACGGGAAGCAGCGCTGGACAACTTCTTTTCTTTGGAGTTACTGTACTGTAATGTCTCCGGAGTACTTATCACAAAAGGGGGAGCCTCCTTATGTCTGTTGGGACTGTGTAATACTATGCCAATACTGCGCCATTTCTGTGTTCATGTCTGATTTCATTTTGCCAGCTCATCTAAGAATTTCTACAGTGTAATAGCAAGTTTCAATCCCCCAGAGCAGGTGAACCAAAGTGCAGTTACTACACAGGAGCCGGAACCTCAACTCCTCACCCGTGTTGTACATGAAGCACTCCACCGTGGCTCTCAAAAGCTGCACCATCTGGAGACCTGATGGGTATCGATACTCAAATCAGATCTCACGGCTAGCCTCTCCCCTGGGGATCTTTGGTGGACTTTGTATTACCAGGACATACACCACTAATTCACTGGAGAATCTGCAGCCACCGTCACGCCATCTACTGCCACAGCCATTACTGTTCCAGTGGGCTAAATGCCCTGCTCCAACCGAGTGGCTTGTCGAGAGATGCCTTTTGGAGCCATAGTAACCACCATTTACTGAGTGGCTATTGGGAAATAAACCAGTCTGATAAAGCTATATAAGGAGATGGCCCTTCTGCTGCAAGGAGACCAAGTATTGTTTTCCATTCCTTCACACCAAAAGGAATGTATCTGTAATTTACCAGTGGGAAATGGTAGTCCACACTGTCAAGATACTAGCTGCTCCAGGGAGTTCAGACCACAGGTTATATGCAACTATCCTGGAGCATTTAATACTCATTTATCTGTGACTTACATGGCAAGAGCCCCTCCCATAGTATCCTATTCTACTGAGCACCACAGGAACTTACCTTAACCTTCCAGAAAGAGGGTAAGTCAGACAGTCTGATTGGTGACCATAAAAACATAGAATGTGTCGGCAAATAAGAACCATTTGGCCCATCTTGTCTGCCCAATATTATCAATGGTCAATGAAGGATAGCCTTATGCTTATCCCATGCATACTCCTTCATTGTATTTGCAGCGACCACTTCTTCTCACTACTCTCTCAGTCCCAGGTCCTAGTATTAAAATGCTAGACTGAGCATAATGTTTAGCCCCTAGAAGACACAAGGTGTACTTGTCTGGGACTTAAAGGGGTACTCTGGTGAAAAAACTGAAAATTTCTAATCAACTGGTGACAGAAAATGAAACAGATTTGTAAATTACTTCTATTTAAAAATCTTAAAGGAGTACTCCAGCGCAAAATAACTTATCCCCTATCCAAAAGGATAGGGGATAAGTTAAAGATCACGGGGGGTCCGATCGCCGGGATCTCCTGGACAGGGCCGCGGCAGTCTGCCGGAAGTGAAGTTTCGTCCCCAGCCGAAAGCCGCTGCAGACACGCCCCCTCCATGTATCTCTATGGGATTTATGGAGGGGGCGTGTCGGCCGCCGCGTCATGCGGGGACGGAACGCCCCCTATCCTGTATATTGCTGCGGCCCCGTACCGAAGATCGCGGGGGGCCCCAGCGCTCGGACCCCCCGCAATCTATAACTTATCCCCTATCCTTCGGATAGGGGATAAGCTATTTTGCACTATAGATGTCCTTTAACCCTTCCAGTACTTAGCTGCTGGATGCTCCAGGGGAAGTTGCATAGTTCTTCCTAGTCTGACCCCAGTGCTCTCTGCTGCCACCTCTGTCCGTGTCAGGAACTGTCTGGAGCAGGAGTAAATTCCCATAGCAAACCTCTCCTGCTCCGAACAGTTCTTGACATGGACAGAGGTGTCAGCAGAGAGCACTGTGGTCAGACTGGAAAGAACTACACAACTTCCTCTGTAGCATACAGCAGCTGATACATACTGGAGGGATTAAGATTTTTAAATAGAAGTAATTCACAAATCTGTTTAACTTTCTTGCACCAGTTGACTTGATAACATTTGTTTTCCACTGGAGTACCCCTTTAACGCTCCAGGGTGTATATCTATGAATCCGCACTTGCTTCATAGGCGGTGAATGATGGCCACTATCAGTAGCCGGGCTCTCACCGCTAATGACAGACAGCGGCGGTTCCTTGGTTGGCACTGTTGTATTTACTGCTCTGGGGTCTTGTGTTTGCGTTTGGCTAGGGGCAACAAATATGCAGTTTTCCAATGTTTATGTAGGTTTTCCAGGCTCTCCAGTTTCCTCAAACTATGCAAAAACACATTGGCTTCTATGAAATTGACCCTTTTATGTCTGATACAGAGGCTGGAGACAGCGCTGCAGAATATGTTGCCGAATACATAATACATAAATAAATAAATATATAAACCCTCCATGTTAAGTTGCAATACACTGTCTTAGCAGTAAAGTACATTTTATTTTTGGCATCTATAAAACCTTTGCTTTGTGCCAAGATATGAAAAAGACAAATAAAGTGACAAAAGGAATAGGAAAGCTTTGAGGTTAGGAGGAATGTTTATATACAGTGCAGGCCGCAGTCTTCCATCTCCGCGCCTTGTTAGCCGCCTCGCTGAAATATCTGGCACTATACACTTGATCTTACTCTCCATATTCTGCACTGTGGCAGCTCTGAGTTCCCGGCTTTATCATATAAAAGTAATAAATATATATATATATATATATATATTTTTGCTTTTCCAATTCTTAGAGGAATTGACAATATTTTCTGGTCTCCTACATGAAAGCGGCTGGAAACTTGGTGTATGGCAGTGTAAGAAAAACAATACTGCACCGCAAACAGACTTCTTTCTAGTCCACAATTCTGTATTCATTCTACCTGATATTATTAACAAGGGTGTCTGAGGGTTGAAAAACAACTCTGCTATATTCCGGAAACAACGTCACTCTCGTCCATGCGCTGTCACTGGTATTACAGGTCAGCCCTATTGACTTGAAGGGGTGTGAGCTGCAAAACCAAAAACAATCCATTAATAGCAAACCCTTTTTTTATGACTTTTGACATACTGTATAAGGATAAGAGGCCAAACCATACTCACTAGTTACTGGTACAAGATGGGGTAAAATCCTATTCTCGCCATGATGTAGACTGTGGGCACCATTCTGGCTTACAACCTATTAGTGACACCCATACTATTCGGTCTGACGGACTGCTCAGCATCTAATATGTGCACCCCACAAAGCACTGGCACTCTGAGCTTCCCCATCATTACAAGGCTACACTATATATGATAAACATGAGGTATTAGTTGGTATTTTGGCCAAGATATGCAAGCTCGCAACCTGTGTCAAGGGTCGTAAGTCTTTTGCCAGTCTCTACATTAACATTACAAAATTTTTTACAGACAATGGGATAAAAAAAAAATGGTTAAAGGGTACTCGGGGGTAACAAAATATAAATCAACTGGTGCTAGAAAGTTATAGAGATTTGTAAATTACGCAGCTGCTGTATGCTCCAGAGTAAGTTGTGTAATTTTTTCCAATCTGACCACAGTGCTCTCTGCTGACACCTCTGTCTGTGTCAGAAACTGTCCGGAGCAGAAGAGATTTGCTATGGGAATTTGTTCATGCTCTGGACAGTTCCTGACAGGAACAGAGGTGGCAGCAGAGAGAACTATGGTCAGACTGGAAAGAACTACACAACTTACTCTGGAGCATACAGCAGCTGATAAGTAATGGAAGGATTAAGATAGACACAATTTACAAACGGATATTCCAAGTAACATTCTGAATACTACAGCACTAGGACTGTATAGACCTGCGGCATCACCATTGATGGCAGTGCAGTCCACCTGCGTGTATGCCAGAATTTGAAGCACCACGGCCACTCCCATAGACATGCCCCCTCCCAGAGACAACGAGAAGCTGCTTCACCGGAATTTACCATCTCAGGAATTTCGGAGTGTGAATGTATCCTAAGAGCCCATGTTTCTTCTCTGCAGCCTCTTTGCCTCTCTCTGTTGCGTCATCCAACATACATGACCACGCCAACTAACATCTGGCCCAGAATGTTACTACAGATGAAATGTCATTGCTATGCAAGACCACAGGTGTCGGGTGAACAGCATTGGGTCTGAAAGGTAGACATATAAGAATTTTTACCACTATACAAATCCCACATCTATGTTTCATCCCAGTGGAGCAAACAGCGCGGCTTTATAGCAGCCATTTGTTTTCATGTGCACAGAAGGTGGCCGGCAGTACAAGAAATGAAGTCAATAAATTGCAACATTCACAGGTCAACAGACGGTTAATTTTTACCATCCAGTTTACGGCGACTGTGGAAAGAGTTTTCTATGATAAAATCAATATGTCCAAATCAGTCGTCATGAGTGAACATGAACAGCGGTAATGAAGAAACATTGTAAATAAATGCACACATTAGTGGGACCTGACGTGTACACGTAACCTCAGACCCTCCACAATATGTAATAAAAACAAATCAGCCTCTGTGACCGGCGAGCATAGCACGATACAATGGGGGAGGTCACTAGTGAGGTCTGGTGAGTATAGAGGAGGTTACCAGCTTATCAGCTGTTACTTGGCTTCATGGCTGATCTACCCCATTACAAAGAGAGATTCAGAAATAATTAAGAACAAGAATAAAAATAATAAGTATTAACACCCTATAAATGCATTATGCATCTGTCAGGTCTACTATGCTTCTAGAAAGAAAAGGAATGAAATAGGAGGTCTGAATCCAGAGGTTATAAATATACATGGCTGTCAATACTGTTTCCAACATGAGCACAACTACCTTGGTATTATACAAAACTAGAAAAGGACTTACTTACCCTCTATGATGAGGTGGAAATAGTAATGACTATAGATGATGCATATGGAAATGGGAAACAAAAAAAAAAAAGACAAAATGACCGCAGCGAGATATAATCCTGTGTATTGTCCCTATACTGCGACATTGTGACAACGCCACCAATCACAAGACAACAGAACTGGTCTACACCTATAGAAGTCACCTTTTCTGGGTCCCAACTGTATCTTCCAATACTCAGATGCTACCAGGGCAGAACTGTATGATAAGACGACAGTCATCAGGAAAAAACACAGCTTGTATCAATGCTGGCAAGTAACAAGGACAGGGACTAGATGATAATGGAATAGATGATGGAACAAACAAATGATGATGATGTTGATTATGGCAGTTTAGAATTAAACTGAAGATGATGAACAGTACAAGAAAAACTGTTTTCTTAATCTTTCCCTGGATCTTCCCCTAAACATTAAACCTTGCACCAGAAACTACTAAGCTTTATTGTCCCTGCAAGTGTTCCTATGCTAACCCTGGTGTACAAATGTTTCCTAGAAAAACTATTAGCAGACACAAGAACCAAAGGCAAGAAACAGACTGAACTAGATCCCCATAGTGAAACAATAAAGTTTACTGAGTTTCACCACAACAACTTCAAAATACAAATACAAACATTTCACAAGGAAGAGCCAAAAAATTTTGGAAACACTACAGCAAAACTAGACTAAAACATAAATAGATCACACAAACAATAAAAAAAACAAAAAAAAAAACAACACTCAGAGAACAAGATGGGAGCGTACTCGTGAACTCACCCAAGAGTTAGAGCCGGGAAATAAAGCAATAGGTACCAGACAAACAATCTAAGGAATGAATGACAATATCCATGAAAAGAGCTGCAATGACGTGTCGGGAAATCAGGAGTGAAACTAGGATGATGCATGTTTTTGTGAAGACTAGTTGGGAGTAGTAGCTCCATAGGGAGGCAAATGGTAATGTCTGGTGGTCCACAGTGGGTCCAAACACCCTTTTGTCATATAAGTTGTCCCCATCATGCACAGTGCAGGAATAAGACCTCTGAACACTAGAATTACATGAAAACAATTGGAACACTGTAGTGAATCATCTGTGCAAATCCAAATACAATTCATAAAATAAGGTGCAGCTCACAACAAAAGGACCGAGGTAGTTAAAGCTATAGCCGGACCCCACCGGCAGCAAAATAGAAATATGGTCAAAGTAAAAGCTTATACCTCTAGGACCTCACCAAACCTTGGTGCATAATGATAGGAGTGGAAATAAATTTTTATATAACAGCGTTACTAATATAAAATTTTAATTTAATATAAATATAAAATATAAACAAATTTACACATTTGTCTGGCACTGTTAAATGATAATTCCACTGGGCCCTAGTGGGATATCAATAATGGATTATTGAAATGGATAATGAGTATATTTTCCAGTAATCTAATACTCCGGTTTATATGGAGAAAGGCCGTTAGTCCGCAAACAAAAAATGAGTGAAAGTCCCGTTTTGTAGCAGAATAATTAAGTGCACTTAAAAAATAAAGTGAATCTCCAGATAAAAGATATATATGATGTTATGAATGATATTTCTCACCACTGGTCCTGGCGGCTCGATGATCCTCTGTTGTAAATCACAGTCCCACACTCCTCTCGTGCCCCGATGGCAAGGGGGCATGGCGGTCTCACGTCTCCCTCGCAGCCCCGATGGCAGGGGGCGCAGTGTGATGTCCTGGACCACATGCTCCGGTAGAACATCGCATCGCGCTCCCCCGCCACCGGAGCTTGTGGTACAGGACATCACACTGCGCCCCCCTGCCATCGGGGCTGCGAGGGAGACATGAGACCGCCATGCCCCCTTGCCATCGGGGCACGAGAGGTGTGTGGGACTGTGATTTACAACAGAGGATCATCGAGCCGCCAGGAACAGTTGTGAGAAACATCATTTATAACATCATATATATTGTTATGATTTGGCTGGCTGGAGGTGGATCCTCTGTGTCAGAGAGGGATTGGCGTGGACTGTGTCGGTGGACCAGTTCTAAGTTGCTACTGGTTTTCACCAGAGCCCGCCGCAAAGCGGGATGGTCTTGCAGCGGCGGTAGCAAACAGGTCGTATCCACCGGCAACGGCTCAACCTCTCTGACTGCTGAGATAGGCATGGTACAAGGGATAAGGCAAGAGCAAGGTCGGACGTAGCAGAAGGTCAGGGCAGGCAGCAAGGATCGTAGTCAGGGGCAACGGCAGGAGGTCTGGAACACAGGCTAGGAACACTCAAGGAAAGGCTTTCTCTGGCACAAGGGCAACAAGATCCAGCAAGGAAGTGCAGGGGAAGTGAGGAAATATAGCCAGGGAGCAGGTGGAAACTAATTAGGGTGATTGGGCCAGGCACCAATCATTGGTGCACTGGGCCTTTAAATCTCAGAGAGCTGGCGCGCACGCGCCCTAGAGAGCGGAGCCGCACGCGCCAGAGCATGACAGCCGGGGACCAGGACAGGTGAGTGACTTGGGATACGATTCGCGAGCTGGCGCGTCCCGCTATGCGAATCGCATCCCCGCCGGCAATGTCAGTGCAGCGCTCCCGGTCAGCGGGTCTGACCGGGGCGCTGCAGAGAGAGGGACGCCACGAGCGCTCCGGGGAGGAGCAGGGACCCGGAGCGCTCGGCGTAACATATATCTTTTATCTGGAGATTGACTTTATTTTTTAAGTGCACTTAATTATTCTGCTACAAAACGGGACTTTCACTCATTTTTTGTTTGCGTACTAATGGACTTTCTCTATATACACCGGAGTATTAGATTACTGAACAATATACTAAATATCCATTTCAATAATCCATTATTGATATCCCACAAGGGCCCAGTGGGATTATCATTTAACAGTGCCAGACAAATGTGTAAATTTGTTTATATTTTATATTTATATTTAATTAAAATTTTATATTAGTAACGCTGTTATATTAAAATTTATTTCCACCCCTATCATTATGCACCAAGGTTTGGTGAGGTCCTAGAGGTATAAGCTATTACTTTGACCAAATACAATTCAGTCTTGTCAGCACATAGAGGGCTGTTACAGTCTTTAGAGCAAACAAACTAATATTTGGTCACTGTCCCTTTATCAACAGATATAGTGAAGTCATAAATATAGGCGCAGTTGCAGACAGGATACAGACATGACACAGTCGAATTATCTTGTACTCTACTGTGGAAGGCCTGCAAAGGTTGTGGTGCAATACTTACAATACCTGGAATATAGAGCGTATGCAGAAAACTGGTGGCTTCAGAGCACTAATAAGTGTTTGTATATGCATATAATTCCGTTCCACATCTTCCCTATCATTAAAGGCCATCCTCTATCATTTTTCCCAACATAACTACACTTATGGAAAATTTGCCTAATACTCATTGACTTACATTCTACTAACATATTGCTTCTGTGTGTACTCTCCTAGTAGACCCTGATGTATTAAAATTTATATAATGCAGGCACTTATTCATCATCTCATGGTATCCTATGTAAAATTCATAGTTACCTTGCCTGGACGTGCTCATGACAGACGATGAGGTTTCAACTCAAACTTTAATTCCATCACCCTGCATTATTCATGCAGCTCAAAATGTTCTCCTTGCATTGTAAAAAGAAAAAAGTGTCCGGATTTATTCCAGCAAATCCACCAATTTATGAAGCTTGGATTCACAAAGTAGCAAACTTTAGCACAAAAAAGCACAGGAAATTTGAAAAATTCTTAATCAAATTTAAAATATAAACCAGAAACAATAGAAATTAAATCTAAATCTGTACCTGTATGTTTCTGAGTTAGTTTAGTAAGGAAATTGTATAATAACTGCAATGTCAGACTACACAAGGTTGTTTGTAGTCTGTAACCATGGAGACACATCGCTCTACAGAGGAGCTGTAAACAGAAATTAGTTGGCCATTTGTAATCCAGGAATATGTAGGACCTCTTCAGATTATGGAGACAAACGTTGAAGTAAACCACATCCTGTTTTGGGCATGGTACATTGATGAAGTCTTCATAATTTGTCAGTGAACAACTGAACAAGAAGAACTGAACAATAATAATATATATATAATATTTAGCCTCTCACAATATTAAATTGGCAAAATTTCACTATTCTTATGGTTGTATTTATACCACTGATAATCTCCCTCGATCTGGAGCTCCATGCAAGATCTCACCCCGTGTCAAAATGATCACAAGAATGGTGAGCAAAAATTCCAGAGCCACACTGGGGGACCTAGTGAAAGACCTGCAGAGAACTGGGACCAAAGTAACAAGCTACCATCAGTAACACACTACGCCGCCAGGGACTCAAATCATGCAGTGCCAGACGTGTCATCCTGCTTAAGCCAGTACATGTCCGGGCCCATCTGAAGTTTGCTATAGAGCAGTTGGATGATCCAGAAGAGTATTGGGAGAATGTCGTATGGTCAGATGAAACCAAAGTAGAACTTTTTGGTAAAAGCTCAACTCGTTGTGTTTGGAGGAGAAAGAATGCTGAGTTGCATCCAAAAAACACTATACCTACTGTGAAGCATGGAGGTGGAAACATCATGCTTTGGGGCTGTTTTTCAGCAAAGGGACCAGGACGACTTATCTGTATAAAGGAAAGAATGAATGAGGCCATGTATCTTGAGATTTTGAGTAAAAAAAATCCTCCTTCCATCAACAAGGGCATTAAAGATGAAAGTGGCTGTGTCTTTCAAAAAATAAAGTACTATGCCATAAAATTGCACTGCAACTCACATTAATCTGCAGCATTTTGTAGGCACCAGTTCCCCCACATTAGGTAGCATTGTTTCCCCACATTAGGTAGCATCGTTTTCCCAAATTAGGTAGCAATTCCCCACATTAGGTAGCATAGTTTCCCCACATTAAGCAGTTTTCCCACATTAGGTAGCAAAGATTCCCCACATTAGGTAGCAGTTTCCCCACATTAGGTAGCATAGATTTGCCACATTAGGTAGCAGTTTCCCCACATTTGAGAGCATAGATTCCCCACATTAGGTAGCATAGATTCCCCACATTAGGTAGCATAGTTTCCCCACATTAGGTAGCATACCCCCCCCAACACACAGACAGACACACACACACAGACACACACAGAAACATACAGAGAAACACACACACAGACACCCACAGAAAGACACACAAACAGAGACACACTTACCTGGCCTGCCCAGCGCTTCTCCTCTCTGGCGGCGGCCTGAAGAGTGACATCACAGACGTCCTCCTGCACGGGTCTGCTGAGGTACGTCACTTGCGTGATGTCCCTCAAAAGACCCGGGTCAGCCGGCTGCAGACTCACTATATAAACTGCCCGCTGCGCTATTGTGTGCCACGGACGCTTTAGAACAGTGAGCAGTGGCGGCGCAGGGCCGGCCCTACGATGAACCTACTAGGTACAAAAAAAAAGGGCAGAAAAGTGCCGCCTGGGTGCCACCGGGTCCCATGGTAGAGCCGCGGGCCCCCTCACACGCTGGGCCCCTGTGCAGCTGAACCGTCTGCACAGGCGATATGTCCACATCTGATCATCTATCTACCTATCTATCTCATATCTATCTGTCTCATATCTATCTATCTCCTATCTATCTATTTATCTATTTCATATCTATCTGTCTCATATCTATCTATCTTATATCTATCTATTTAACAAATTAGGATAAATCCGCAGCACACAAGTCCATTTGAAGTGAAAAAAAATTAAATTTTATTCCATAACCAGGTGAATGTAACATCTATCTATCTCATATCTACTTTATCTATCGATCATCTAGAAGATAATACTGCAGCACTCCAACATTGGTGGAAAAAAAGAGTGAAGTTTCTTCCATCCAACTAGATGTAATATTTCGGTCGCCCAATGCGGCCATTTTCAAGCAAACAGACATGTGCCACATATAAATAAGGTAACATAGAGATAATTGTGTAGATAATTTACATAAAATATCAGTAAAGTACAGATGTGCATAAATAAAGTGACCATATAGTGCACATGGCATCCAGTACTGGATCGCTAGTTCATAGTAAACATGTCCCGCATGATTGTACAATGTGTACAGTAACAAAGTCCATGATACATATAATTACACGAAGGTGCATAGAATAGTCCAATAATCAGTTCATCTCAGTCAGGGCGGAGGAATCATACACTCACCAATCATGAGAAACCAACTCACTCGGTACTGTAAGTGGGACTTGTGTCCCACGTGTGCCCGCGTAACACACTGTGGGAGGCGATGAATGAGGACCAATAGGATGCAGAGGCGTCATGGCAACAGCAAGCCTACGAAGGTTGTTCAGCCGTTTTAGAAAAGAGCAACAGTGCTGGCAACATCAGGTAGATAAAACAGTAAGCGGAGTCAGCGAGATCCATCACGTTCAGCATTTCCTAAATCCAGTGACTCACATTGGTACCTCTGTGGACAGTTGCTGTACAGTATCCAGGGTGACATGGGGAAACCCCACAATTCACCAGGGACTTCTCAACCACCACAGGATCGGGGTTGCATTCGGCATTCTCGCATCTC
The DNA here is from genome assembly GCF_029499605.1 of Hyla sarda. Classification (NCBI taxonomy): domain Eukaryota; kingdom Metazoa; phylum Chordata; class Amphibia; order Anura; family Hylidae; genus Hyla; species Hyla sarda. The sequence goes on from NC_079193.1 coordinate 351,993,051, forward strand.
GGATCAAGAGGGCGAAGCTTCACTGTCACACAGTCTGTAGGTAGACGGTCACACATTGGGCAAGCACATCGGGGGAAATCACTTGACAATCTCTGAGATATACATAAAGTTACATTCTGCAGGAAATAAATAAATATGATTGGTCCAACAACATCAACCTCCCGCAGAGAGAATATAATGATCCAAAACCGTAAGTGTTGGTGGTGAAGATCTAACAATCCGCAGTCCGATCTGAGAAGAAAAGTAAAGAAAATAAAACATAATTAAAATCGGCTTATCCAATGGTAGGCACATAATCATTAAAGCATATAAAACCATGATGTTTAATATTATGACATACCAGGGGTAACATTAAATTCAACATTTAATCCTTTAGGGCATAACATATAGAGTTAAAAATCCACCGTAGTTCGCACCACTTTAATAAAGCAGTGCGGTCAACACCACTTTTAGGCATCGGAATGTGATCTATCAGAGTGAAAAGCAGGTCACGTTCATTATGTCCTGTCCTGCCTCAACAAAGTGCTTTGACACAGTGAGATTTTTTACGAATAGTGTATCTGTGATGGTTGATACCTGTGCAAAATTCCAAAGTCATCTCTCCCACATACAAGAGTTGACATGGACAGGACAGGACATTTATCACGAATTAAGATGTACATGATAGATAATAATTAATCTTGTATTCCCTAGATGTACGAGGGTGTATAAAGTGTGTACCCTTGCACATCAAAGGACAATTGACACAAGAACAGCAGGGAAAGGATCCTCTATTCTGGACAGTAAGGTATCTTTGATCATCACATGCCTAACTTGACAAGTCTATCCCTCAAATTACGCGGTCTGCGGTATGACATAAGAGGTAAACTCGCAAAGTCAGGACCATTAGGAAAACGTTTGGAAAGAACAGGCCAATGTTTATTGATCACTCTAGATATTTTATGGGAGAAGTTATTATGAGTGGTCACAAATGTTATACGTGATTGATCAGTGGTCTGACATTTAGAAGGATGATATATAAAAGTGTCTATCCATTGACATAACTGTGTTCTTACTCTCATGCAAAAGATTGGGTATCATCTGGTCTAAAGCTGGTTCAACCTGTGGACCTGGACTAATGATTTGTTTTGCAAGCATCAATTGGCTACGGGGTAATGACCTAATCATGGGTCGAACTTTGAAAATGAAGAACTGAATTACTATCAGTAGGTTTTGTGTAAAGTTCAGTTCTAAGATGGCTACCTTCAACCACAACCAACGTAGCTAAAAACTTAACAGAGGTCTCTGAGTATTTCAGTGTGAACTTAATGTTATTGTCCATCTCATTTAAAAATTCGACAAAGGCCAACAACTCCGTGGCACCCCCTGTCCAAATGAGGAAGATGTCGTCTATGTATCACCACCACTCCAGCAAGTGGGGGGACACAGACTGACTCCTCCTCCAGGGAGGCCACGAAGTTGTTGGCGTATGCTGTACTGGACACTTGTAGAAAAAACTTGTTGTTAAAAGAAAAATAATTATTGGTTAATACCAACTGTAGTAAAGAAATTATTAAATCAGATTTCGTTGAAGACATGTTCTGACTAATAGCATTTTTGACCGCTCCGATGCCATGATCATGGGGAATAGACGTGTATAAACTGGTAATGTCAAGTGAGGCCACCAGTGTTCCCTGGGGGACCACCACATGTTCAATTTTCCTCAAAAAATCAGATGTGTCAGAAAGGTAAGACTTAGCCCGCATGGCATATGGGCGTAACACTTAAAATATAGACAAATGACTAGTTAGAGATTCCCGTCCGGAGACCATCCACCAAAGGCTTAAGTATCTTTGGAAGATTAAAAAAAGGAATTTTAGGATGTGATACAATAAGGTAGGACTGCAGAGTTTGGTCAATGATGCCAGATGCAAAGGCGTTGGAGTGGTAGGTGGTAACTTGCATGGCGGGTAGTCCCTGTTGGCTGTTTTTCTTCTTTTTTTCAGCTTTTGTCCACATAGAATGCCTAATATGTTATGATTTGATTGCTCTGACTTATTTTGCAATACTACCTTTTCTTGCATGTTAATCCCTTTGTCCTCAGCTTCAGAGAGCTTACTTCATTATATCTTGCATCTGTCCCTGTATTCCATGTATTATTGCACTGTGTATACCATCTCAAGTCATCTGTTGTTGTCACTTGCAGTGCCTAAATTGTAATGTTCTGCCTATTTTAAATGTATGTCTCTTTTGATATATGTTCAATAAAATAACAAGATTTTACATAATTGGTTCTTTCTGAGTGTGAGTATTACCCTATTTATATGTGGCACATGTCTGTGTTTGTTTGCTTGAAAATGGCCGCATTGGGCGACCGAAACGTTGCATCTAGTTGGATGGAATAAACTTCACTCTTTTTTTACCACCAATGTTGGAGTGCTGCAGTATTGTGTTCTACATTGTCTCCAGTGCCTGGGACCGGGCTGTGTGACTACTTGCACCCCGCTCACCTTCACCATAAGTGCTGCTCTACATTGTCTTGGATATCTATCTATCTATTTATCTCATATCTATCTCATATCTGTCTATCTATCTATCTCATATCTGAATTCAAATAGAGAAAAAAACAGACATGGTCGCACATCCACATGTTAGGGATGTTAGGGACCCGTTTCTTGCACGTGGCCGTGACGTGGCTAGTGGGCTTGCACTTCATGATCATAAAATACACTAACGACCTGTTAGTTTAATAAATGTTGCTGAGAAGCATTAGATCTAGGTGCATGTTGTAGATGTGCGACCATGTCTGTTTTTTTCTCAATTTGAATTCTATCTCATATTGATATGGATTTTATCAGGCACATAGTAACTATCCCACTCCCGACCAAATCTTCAGAATAAGTACACCAAAATAAACGGAGCCATGTCATTTTCAAGTACTTCAAAATTCTGCTTCTGAGCTTTATTGCAAAACGTCCAAACTTATATCATCATTACAATTAACATAAGTTCCCACCCTCACTAGGGAGGTGTTTTTAGCCCTAGCATACCATATAAGGTATGGTTTTCCTGAGTTGTTGGTGGGCTCCAAAATCCTTTCGGGCGTTATTGTTCAGGAACTTCCTCTACTCGATGGTGGGGGTTGAAAGAGGAGCATAGAGTAGCATAGGGGATGGGCTTTGTCAAGTGCTTTGTCCCAAAATGGTCATTTTATGTTGTATACATATACACACATATATTAGTAAATTTAAGAAGTTAATTTGTTTTCCCTTAGTCTGATAGCAGCACAATGACGGGTGTGTATCTCTGCCCCTGTGAGCTGCAGGACCCAGGAATTTTTAATGAAAAAAAAAAAAAATTAGACAAACGCCCCCTGGGGCATAAAAAATCCCCCCTACAATGGGCCCCCTTTGAGTTTATTATATAGTACAGAAAACAACAGATAATAATCAGGGAGGGAGCCTTGTGCTGCTGTCAGACTAAGGGAAAACAAATTAACTACTTAAATTTACTATTCTCTATCGTCTGACCAGAAGCTCAATGATGGGGATTTACATAGTACCCGAAAGAAGGGTGGGATCAAATATTAACAGAATTAATAATAGACCTTGTAAAGGAAAAATCAACAGAAGATGAACAGTCCATCTTGTAATGTTTAAAGAAGGTAGATGGAGTGCTCCAAGAGGCACTCTGACAAATATGTTCCAAGGGAACTGAGCCTCGTTCAGCCCTAGAGGTAGCTAAGGCCCAGGTAGAGTGAGCTGTGAACTTTGGAGGTTCCAAATCAGCAACACAATAAGCATCCTTGATGCATTCACATATCCAACGGGCCAACGTGGGCTTAGAGGCTTTTTTTTCCCCTTATTTGGACCCTGAAAAACCACAAATAGGTTTTCTTCCTTCCTGAAAGTGGCAGTTCTTTCTATATACACCTGAAGAGCCCTGACCAAGTCCAAATTTTTAAGATGTCTTCTTCCCCAGCGGAAGAATCAGGAATATATTTTGGTAAGGAAATCAACTGATTTCTGTTAGAAAAAGAAAAAACTTTAGGAGAAAAATCAGGTAAGTACCTTAAAAGGACTCTGTCCGGTAGAAATGTAGTGTAGGGCTCAGCTGAGGAGAAAGCTTGAAGTTCTCCAAGTCTCTTGGCAGTGGTAATTGCAAGAAGGAAGCTGACTTTCATGGAGAGGAACTTGATGTTCACATCCTGTAAAGGCTCGACAGGAGAAAAACATATACGTTTAACCCCTTCATGACCCAGCCCATTTTCACCTTCATGACCTGGGCCTTTTTTGAAAATCTGACCACTGTCACTTTAAACATTAATAACTTTGGAATGCTTTTACTTATCATTCTGATTCCGAGATTGTTTTTTCGTGACATATTCTACTTTATGTTATCGGTAAAATTTCACTGATATTTGTATCCTTTCTTGGTAAAAAATCTAAAAATTTCATGAAAATTTTGAAAATTTAGCATTTTTCTAACTTTGAAAGTCTCTGCTTGAAAGGAAAATGGATATTCCAAATAAATTACATATTGATTCACATATACAATATGTCTACTTTGTGTTTGCATTAAAAAATTGACAAGTTTTTTACTTTTGGAAGACACCAGAGGGCTTCAAAGTTCCGCAGCAATTTTCAAATTTTTCTCAAGATTTTCAAAATCGTAATTTTTCAGGGCCCAGTTCAGGTTGGAAGTGGATTTTAAGGATCTTCATATTAGAAATACCCCATAAATGACCCCATTATAAAAACTGCACCCCCCAAAGTATTCAAAATGACATTCAGTAAGTGTTTTAACCCTTTAGGTGTTTCACAGGAATAGCAGCAAAGTGAAGGAGAAAATTCTAAATCTTCATTTTTTACACTCGCATTTTCTTGTAGACCCAATTTTTTAATTTTTACAAGGGGTAAAAGGAGAGAAATCACCCTAAAATTTGTAACCCAATTTCTCTCGAGTAAGGAAATACCTCATATGCGTATGTAAAATGTTCGGTGGGCGCAGTAGAGGGCTCAGAAGGGAAGGAGCGACAATGGGATTTTGGAGAGTGAGTTTTTCTGAAAGGGTTTTTGGGGGGCATGTCCCATTTAGGAAGCCCCTATGGTGCCAGAACAGTGGACCCCCCCACATGTGACCCCATTTTGGAAACTATACCCCTCATGGAATTTAATAAGGGGTGCAGTGAGTATTTACACCCCACTGGCGTTTGACAGATATTTGAAACGGTGGACTGTGCAAATCAAAAATTTTATTTTTCATTTTCACAGACCACTGTTCCAAAAATCTGTCATACACCAGTGGGGTGTAAATGCTCACTGCACCCCTTATTACATTCCGTGAGGGGTGTAGTTTCCAAAATGGGGTCACATATGGATATTTATTGTTTTGCGTTTGTCAGAACTGCTGTAACAATCAGCCACCCCTGTGCAAATCGCCTCAAATGTACATGGTGCACTCTCCCTTCTGGGCCTTGTTGTGCGCCCTCAGAGCACTTTGCACCCACATATGGGGTATCTCCGTACTCAGGTGAAATTGCGTTACAAATTTAGAGGGTCTTTTTTCCCTTTTACCTCTTGTGAAAATGAAAAGTATAGGGCAACACCAGCATGTCAGTGTAAAAAATTTATTTTTTTACACTAACATGCTGGTGTAGACCCCAACTTCACCTTTTCATAAGGGGTTAAAGAAGAAAAAGCCCCCCAAAATTTGTAAGGCAATTTCTCCCGAGTACGGCGATACCCCATATGTGTCCCAAAACTGTTGCCTTGAAATACGACAGGGCTCCAAAGTGAGAGAGCGCCATGCGCATTTGAGGCCTGAATTAGGGATTTGCATAGGGGTGGACATAGGGGTATTCTACGCCAGTGATTCCCAAACAGGGTGCCTCCAGCTGTTGCAAAACTCCCAGCATGCCTGGACAGTCAATGGCTGTCCGGCAATACTGGGAGTTATTATTTTGCAACAGCTGGAGGCTCCGTTTTGGAAACAGTAGCGTACCAGACGTTTTTCATTTTTTGGGGGGAGGGGGGCTGTGTAGGGGTATGTGTATATGTAGTGTTTTTTACTTTTTATTTTAGGTTAGTGTCAGTGTAGTGTAGTGTTTTTAGGGTACAGTCACATGGGCAGAGGTTCACAGCAAGTTTGCCGCTGGAAGTTTGAGCTGCAGCGCAAAATTTGCGCCATCTCAAACTTCCAGCACTCACTGTAAACCTCCGCCCATGTGAGTGTACCCTGTACATTCACATTGGGGGGAGGGGGCAAACATCCAGCTGTTGCAAACTCCGAGCATGCCCTTTGGCTGTCCGTGCATGCTGGGAGTTGTAGTTTTGCAACAGCTGGAGGAACACTGGTTTGGAAACACTAAGTTAAGTAATAAACTTTCAAGTGTTTTGCAACCAAACTTAGTGTTTCCAAACCAGTGTGCCTCCAGCTGTTGCAAAACTACAACTCCCAGCATGCATGGTCTGTCAGTGCATGCTGGGAGTTATAGTTTTGCAACAATTGCAACAGCTGGAGGCACTGAGGTAGGAAACGGACAATGTTTCCCAACTAGTGTGCCTCCAGATGTTGCAAAACTACAACTCCCAGCATGCCCAGACTGCCAAGGCATGCTGGAAGTTGTAGTTCGGCAATATCTGAAGGATCAGATGTTGCCGAACTACAACTTCCAGCATGCTTGGGCAGTCTGGGCATGCTGGGAGTTGTAGTTTTGCAACATCTGGAGGTCCACAGTTTGGAGACCACTGTATAATGGTCTCCAATCTGTGCTCTTCCAGATGTTAGAGAACTACAACTCCCAGCATGCCTGGACAGACTGAGCATGCTGAGATTTGTAGTTTTGCAACATCTGGAAGAGCACAGATTGGAGACCATTATACAGTGGTCTCCAAACTGTGGACCTCCAGATGTTGCAAAACTACAACTCCCAGCATGCCCAGAAAGCCAAAGGCTGTCTGGGCATGCTGGGAGTTGCAGTTTTGAAACTCTCAGAGGCAGCAGTGAGATCGCTTTACGGCGATCTCACTGCTGCCAATGAAGATGCTGCACTGCTGCCGGAAACTCACCTCCGGGACGCACCACCCCCGGGACCGCCTGGAGGACGTCGGGACCGCACGGAGGACGCCGGGACCGCTCGGGACACCGCTCCGACGGGTAAGTGACGCCGGGGGACGGGTCAGGGACACTTAGCAGAGCGGTGTGTGTCCCGATCCCCGTGATCGGAACTCACACACCGCGCTGCTAAGTATCCTGATAGCGAAACACTGCTATCAGCTAGTCAGATTTGACCAGCTGATAGCAGCGATCGCTGGGGGGGGGTGGGGGACGAAACCCCCCGTGGTCGCACGGTAAGATGGCTGGCTATCAGTGATAGCCACCATCTTTCCGGGCGCTGCGGGATGCCGCGAGTAGCGGCAGTAATGTCCATGACGTACCTGTATGTCATGGGTCGGGAACACCTTGCCACCCATGACGTACAGGTATGTCATAGGTCGGGAAGGGGTTAAAGGGGTACTCCGGTGAAAACCTTTTTTCTTTTAAATCAACTGGTGGCAGAAAGTTAAACATATTTCTAAATTACTTCTATTAAAAAATCTTAATCCTTCCTGTACTTATTAGCTGCTGAATACTACAGAGGAAATTATTTTCTTTTTGGTATAAAGAGAAAAGAAAACCAGGGCGACTCACCACGTACGTGTACTTCGAACTTCTTTATTAATCCATGAAGGGTACAAACAGTGCAGGACACGGGTGGACAAAACACAGGGGGACGTTCGTTCGGGGCTACGGTGCTGTTTCGCAAGATATGCTTCAAGTGGGCCAGTTGAAGCATATCTTGCGAAATGGCACCGTAGCCCCGAACGAACGTCCCCCTGTGTTTTGTCCACCCGTGTCCTGCACTGTTTGTACCCTTCATGGATTAATGAAGAAGTTCGAAGTATATGTACGTGGTGAGTCGCCCTGGTTTTCTTTTCTCTTTATATATGAAGATTTGCATTGGACTTTGCTATTACCAGTGAGCACCACCAGACGTGGTTTAGCCAGCAGAGGCAGTGATTGACAGGTGCTAGTGATAAGCCGAGCTGTGCCGAGTTTCTTTCTACTATTGAATTGTATTTTCTTTTTGGAATGCTCTCTGATGACATCACGAACACAGTTCTCTCTGCTGATGTTATTATAATTATAACACTTTATTTATTGTTGACCTTAGTGGGATTTGAACCCAAGTCCCCAGCACTGCAAGGCAGCAGTGCTAACCACTGAGCCACCATGCTGCTATGCATGGTTGCTAAAATGGACAGAGATGTCAGCAGAGAGCACTGTGCTCGTGATGTCATCAGTGTTCCAAAAAGAAGGGAATTTCCTCTGTAGCATTCAGCAGCTAATAAGTACTGGAAGGATTAAGATTTTTTAATAGAAGTAATTTGCAAATATGTTTAACTTTCTGCCACCAGTTGATTTAAAAGAAAGGTTTTCACCGGAGTATCCCTTTAAGGACTAGACCCAAGTCCCAGGTAGCAACAGGCCTAACAATTCTTGGGCGCAGTCTAGAGACTGCTTTAATAAAGCTTACAACCTCTGGAATGTGAAAGAGCTTTTTCCCCAAAAAGGCTGACATAGCGGTTATTTGAACCTTCAGGGTGTTGGGTGACAGGCCCTTGTCGAATCCATCTTGAAGAAATTCAAGAATTTGCAGTATTGAAGGAGAAGAAGAGTCTAGCAGATTGTGCCTCAGAGGGTGTCTCCAGAATGTTCCCTGACTCAGCATCATGAGGAGGGAGAACCAGGATCTTTTCGGGCAGAATGGAATTATTGCTATTACTGAGGCAGGATCCTGTTTGACTTTCATTAATACCCTGGGTATCATGGCAGTCGGCGGAAAAATGTACGGCAGTCTGAAGTTCCATGGGATCGACATCGCATCCACTGCCCAAGGGTGATCCTCCATGAGCAGAAGCGAGGAAGCTTCCTGTTGTATTTGGTCGCCATCAAGTCGATGTCCGGAAGACCCCAGAGTTGGCAAATCTGCTGAAACATTAGTGGACATAGGGACCATTCCCCCGGAACTGTGCTCAGACGGCTCAGGCGATCCGCCAAAGTATTCTGGACTCCTCTTATAAGGACTGCGGATAACCTTGTTACCCTTGTTTCCGCCCAATTGAAGATTTTCCCCACTTCCTGGAGAAGTGTGCGGGATCTGGTAACTCCTTGCTTGTTGATATAAAACACAAGGCCATATTGTCCAATTGAATCCGAACCGCAGCTCCGGAAAGGTGATGTTTGAATTTTCTGAGGGCATAGAATATGGCTCTCAGCTCCTTGGTGTTGGAGGCTAGGTCCATCTCCTCTGCGCTCCATGTTCCTGAGACCGTGACATCCATCATGTGGGCTCCCCACCCTGTGCCCAAGGCATCTGTGGTAACAATTGTCCAAACTGGATCTTCTAGAGACAGACCGTCTTTCAGGTCGGCCCACCAAAGGAGGGACTGTCTGGAAGTGGTTGAAAGAATATGTAGGGAGTCCAAACCTGAAATTGTCCGGTTCCAGATGTGTAGAACTTCTGACTGTAAGGGTCTGCTGTGCCACAGAGCCCAGGGAACTGCTTCCGCTGTTGACGACAATATACCTAGAAAACTCATTAGGGTTCTGAGGGAGACCCTGTGAGGTGTTCTTAGGAAGCGATATCCTCTTAGGATACGATCCTTACTGGGTGCAGAGAGGTACAGTTTCATCTCTACAGAATCTATGATGAAACCGAGAAATTGTTTGGACGTGGTCGGGATCAAATCTGATTTGTCCCAGTTGACTAACCAACCCAAGCTCTGGAGCAACTCTAAGGTAATCTGAACATGGTCCAGAAGAGTCAATTCTGACTTGGCTATTAGAAGCCAGTCGTTTAGGTATGGGATAACTCTTATCCCTGACAACCTTAGAACCGTCATCATGGAGGACACCACCTTGGTGAACACAAATGGAGCAGAGGTGATCCCGAATGGGAGGACTTTGAATTGAAGATGGAACAGAACCCCTCAGATTCTGACAGCAATCCTTAGGAATTTCCGTGATTCCTGATGTATTGGAATATGGAAATAAGCATCTTTCAGGTCCAAAGATGCCATGTATTCCCCTCTGGATAGAAGAGGTCTGACTGACCTTATAGTCTCCATTTTGAACTTTCTTTTTTGAAAGTGACGGTTCAAGTACATTAAGTCTATTATAAGACGATGTTTCCCTGAAGGCATGGGTACAAGGAAAACCGGGGAGTATACGCCCCGGCCTTGCTCCGGGGGGGGGGGGGGGAGGGGGGGAACAGCCTCCAGTGCGGCCAAAGAAATTAACTCTAGAATAGAGCTTTCCAATTGTACTTGCTTTGGTTCTTGAAGAATAGCGGAAATCAGAAATTTTTCTGAGGGCAGAACAATTAAGGGGAGAGAATAACAGTTTTTTATTATCTCCAACACCCAAATCCTTTGTGTCCAAACCGGAAAAAATAAAGCAAGGCGGCCGCCCACTGGAGTATCTACCCCGTCAAAAGGATTGCTTCTTTTGATCAGAAGCGCTCTTACCCTGATTGCCTCTTCTAGCGGTCCTAGACACCCTACCACGGCTAGAATTTCTATTCTGCCTACCCCCTTAGGAGGAGAATACATCCTAGTGTATCTCTTGGAAGCATTAGGAGTAAAAGGCAAGGATTTTCCCTTGCTATCAGACAGTTCTTCCATTAGAGTGTCTAACTCAGACCCAAACAGTTTACCAGGGGTAAACAACATGTTACAAAGGTGCGTTTTAGAGTAGCTGTCTCCTGGCCAAGGGCGAAGCCAAAGGGCTCTTCTGCCAGCTGTGGAAAGCCCCATAGTCTTTGCCCCGAGTTTTAGTTGCTGAAAAGAGGAGTCACAGAGAAAATCTATAGCTAGATTAATCTTTCCAAAGGAGTAGAGCAAATCCTCTCTAGGAATTCCAGAGGAAATGTCTTCCTGGAGGCTATTAAGCCAGCCTCTTAGGGCAACCGCCACGTTGTTAGAGGCAACAGCCACCAAACTCTGGCTAGCTCCTGCTATGTAGGTGCGCTTAAAGGCGATCTCCATTTTACGGTCTAAAGGATCTCTCAGATTAGATCCATCCTCAGCAGGAAGAACTGTCCTCTTGGACATTTTGGCAATAGCCAAGTCCACCTTAAGGGGGTTAACCCAGATCTTACACGGGGACTGGTCAAGGGGAAACATTTTTTTATATCTTTTTGAGCTTACCGGAGCTCTGTCCAGTTTCTCCCACTCTGCATACATAAGTGCAGACAGAACATCGTCCACCTGAATGGACCTAAAAACTCTGGAGGTAGAAGGGGCATTCTCCTTAGGTTTAGGGTGAGAATCCGCCTGTACAAACTTTATAAATTTTTGTGTTTTCTCTTGGCGGAAAGAAAAATTTTGAAGTATCCTCCATTATATCCTCATCAGAGGAATCGACCACAGTCTCTCTATCTTCGCCGTCATCCACTTCCATGGGAGCAGGAGAGGGGGGACTGTACCGGGAGCGTTTTCTGGGAATAGAAAGAGATTCTTTCAGGTCCTTTATGGAACCTGCTACAAAGTCCTTGACCCAGACATAGACGTCCCTGATATCCGGTTCACCAGCTGGAGGAAGTGCAGGAAGAGGTCGACAAGAACCACAAGTGGGGTATTCACTATCATCTGGTAGTGGTATGTTGCATTTTTTTACAGGATAATTGACATGTTTTATCCAAAGATTTACGGGGAGGAGACACGCTAGACTCTCTTGAAGACATCTATAAAAAGAGATTATTTAAGAAAAAAATTATTTCATTAGTAGGAAATAGATAACCACAAAAGAACCTGTACAAGGAAAAAGAAGGGGTAACACACTGAGATATACAAGAAGATAGTTACAGAAGCAACTGACAGAACAAAGCAATAAGCAGTAGTGTCAGAGCAAGCTTCAGACTACAAAGAGACTGAACTGAGGCTACTCCCAGGCTTTTATACAGCCTTCCTAGAGAAGGCACACCCACTTCTGGGAGTTTAAACCAAACTCCAGATAACTTCAACATAATAGGGAAAAAAATCCTCCAGTTAGCTTCTACTGGAACTAGAAGAGGTCACCCAAGTGAAATAATAAAATATTTAAAGAATTAAAAGAATTGCTGCAGGTGCAGTCATGTGACCGCAAACTCCGCCTCTCTACAGAGCAAGCGCGACGTGCGGACGGCGCGCGTGCCCTAGAACAGGCCGGCGTGTAAGGCAACCTGTAAACAAACCCACGTGGTTCCCGTGCTGAACGCCGCCGGGAACCAAGAGACTCCATCAGTAGCAGGAAACGCTACGGAGCAGGCTGCCGAGGTAAGCCCGGACCTAAGGCAAAGAAAATAATTAGAATTTAACATATAGCGATATTCCCCTTTTCCTTAGCAAAGGAAAGAAAAGCAATAAGGAGAATAGAATAGCAAAAAAGCACAGACTGAGTCTGTGAACCTAGGTCCTGCTCACAGGACAAAAGAAACTCAAAGGGGGCCCATTGTAGGCGGGTTTTATGCCCCAGGGGGCATTTCTCGAATTTGTTTTTTTTCATTAAAAATTCCTGGGTCCTGCAGCTCACAGGGGCGGAGATACACACCCGTCATTGTGCTGCTGGTCAGACGATAGGGAAATATATATATATATATATATATATATCTACATACACACACACACATGTACATCCATTACAATATCAATCTACTGTAAGGATTTCTCCCTGGGGATAGCTCTGGAATCGTCCTTGACAGAGACACAGGACAGGCTTCCACTTCAATCAGCAGGCAAACAACAGTACTTTATGCAAGTCTGGCCCCTCACCAGCTTTATTAGGCAGGTTGCAGGTTACATAAAACATAAGACAGGAACAAACAAAACCCTAGACCGTCTAATCACTAACTAAAGAATACAGCATGCCCTGACTATCAACTGGTGGGCTTTTCCTGGCCAGTTAAACTTATGAATCCTGCAACCTTCCACTCACTATTCACACACAGTGTTTGCAACTGTTACACCGAGCACTCCGGGTCCCCGCTCCTCCCCGGAGCGCTCACAGCGTTCTCCTGTTCGCAGCGCCCCGGTCAGACCCACTGACCGGGTGCTCTGCGATAATGTCCCTAGCCGGGATGCGATTCGCGATGCGGGACGTGCCTGCTCGCGGTGCGCATCCCGACCCGCCTACAAGACTCGCTCCCCGTCTGTGCTGTCCCGGCACGCGCGGCCCCGCTCCCTAGGGCGCGCGCGCGCCGGTTCTTTGCGATTTAAAGGGCCGGTGCGCCACTGATTGGCGCATGGGTTTTAATTAGTGTGTTCACCTGTGCACTTCCCTATATTACTTCACTTCCCCTGCACTTCCTTGCCGGATCTTGTTGCCATTGTGCCAGTGAAAGCGTTCCTTGTGTATCCCTAGCCAGTGTTCCAGACCTCTTGCCGTTGCCCCTGACTACGATCCTTGCTGCCTGCCCTGACCTTCTGCTACGTCCGACCTTGCTCTTGTCTCATCCCTTGTACCACGCCTATCTCAGCAGTCAGAGAGGTTGAGCCGTTGCCGGTGGATACGACCTGGTTGCTACCGCCGCTGCAAGACCATCACGCTTTGCGGCGGGCTCTGGTGAAAACCAGTAGCAACTTAGAACCGGTCCACCGACACGGTCCACGCCAATCCCTCTCTGACACAGAGGATCCACCTCCAGCCTGCCGAATCCTGACAGCAACCTCTTGCTGTGTGTCTCGTCCACACTTGGCTGTTGGGGCCACTCACAGCTCGGGCTGTGTGTTCCTCACCAGGGCCCCTTCCTCCCCATACAGACACCTTGCTGTCTTCTGGGGGAGCCCAGACTACACTGACTGACTTCCTTTTAAACAGACTTCCCCTCTCTGCTACCTCATTATTAGACCACAGGTGGAGGTTTCTCCTGGGTTAGCTAGGGAAATACAACCTTCCCTTGCCACAGTGTCACATATCCTCCCCCCCCCCCCTCTGCTCAGACCACTGGGAAGGAGCACTTGTATTCAAAAGGCAGAGTCCAACTGCCTTTCCTTTTTCCTTTAACAACTTCGTCCAACGGGTTTTGAGGCACTTGGCTTACTTCTTCAGCAGATTTTATATGCACAAATTCAATTGCGCACTCTTCTTTTATTGGCACTTTCATCAGACACCAAGCACAACACTTTTGTCACCTTTGACAAATTCATTGAAAAAAAGGCTCTATTCATGTCACACCTTTCCAATACCAGGTTCTTCACTTTGGTCTGTGCAGTGCTCTTTGTGTTCTTCTGGCACCGGTATGGCCATTGCCCGAACTTTGCTGGTGGCCGACAAAGTCTGTATCACCCATTTGCAGGATTTCTGCAGTTATCTCTGGTTTAGCATCTCTATCAGAGAACTTCTCCGCCTCAGAATTTTCACCATCCAATGTCCATATCTTTGCAGCTCCAGAGGACCTTTCATAGGGTTTCACCTCATGGTCTTCAGACTCTACCATTTCTTGAGTCCATTGCTCAGACCTAGCCACTTTTAGAGAAAGCATCTCAGTCTCCAGTAGCTTTAAATGTTTCTGCTGCTTACTCTTGAGCTTAGCAGAGTTCACCTTCTTCAATTCTGTCAAATTTTTGACAGTGTCCTCCAGGGACAGCAGTTGTTCTCTCAAATGCTCATTGTCTTTATTCAGCTGCGCCATCTTGAACACTTTCTGCTCATAGACTTTCAGCTTAGCCTCTTGTTCAGAGAGCTGCGTTCCCAGTGAATCCAAGGTAGCTGCATGAGACTTAAAGGGATACTCCGCCCCTAGACATCTTTACACCCTATCCAAAGGATAGGGGATAAGATGTCAGATCACCGGGGTCCCGCTGCTGGGGACCCCCGGGATCACCGCTGCGGCACTGCGCTATCATTACTGCACAGAGCGAGTTCGCTCTGCACGTAATGATGGGCAATACAGAAAACGGAGCATCATTACGTCACGGCTCCGCCCCTCGTGACATCATGGCCCGCCCCCTCAATACAAGTCTATGGGAGGGGGCGTGGCGGTCGTCACGCCACTGCCATAGACTTGCATTAAGGGGGCGGACCATGATGTCACGAGGGGCGAAGCCATGATGTCACGCTACTCCGTCCCCTGTATCGCCCCTCATTACGCACATTACGCATTACGAACTCGCTCTGTGCAGTAATGATAGTGCGGTGCCGCAGCAGCGATCCCAGGGGTCCCCAGCAGCGGGACCCCAGGGATCTGACATCTTATCCCCTATCCTTTGGATAGGGGATAAGATGTCTAGGGGCGGATTACCCCTTTAAGGTGCTTTTCATTCTGCGTCTCCAGGCTCTGCACCCTATGAGCCATTACTACTTTCTCCTTCTCCAGCTCTTCCATGGCTACCAACCTAGCCTTGTGAACACTTTGTAGAGCCAGATATGCCTCACAGAGGACATTCACTTCTGTGGGCATTGGTGTCGCGGCGGTGGTGGTCGCCGCTCGGTGCTGCGCCATTTTATGCTAGGGACGTTAGGGACCCACTCTAAATAGGTGGCCTTGACGTGGCGAGTGGGCTTGTATTTTTTGATCAAAAATGTATACTAACAACCTGTTAGTTTTTGATATTATGCTGAGAAGCAATCAGATCATTATACAAGATTGTAGATGTGCACCATGTCTGTTTTTCTACCCGAATTCACACTATGATTTCTATCCCCTCTTTTTTTTTTTTTTTTGAACATGTTGTCTGCACTCTTCCCCACCCCCTCAGCCCAACCCTATATAAGTAGTAGTTAGCTACACATGGGTCATTTCTTTCCTAGCAGCCTCCCAGTCTGACTGGGAGAGCATGGTAAGTGAGCCATTACACCTTGTTCACACTGGTGTGGTGCTGTGCGGCGTCCGTTGCTGCCGTGGCGCCGTGTCTGCGGGGGGGTGCGGCCCATAGACTGGTTTAAGTGGCATTGGGGCCGCTCTGCCGGTGGGTCGTTCCCCCCTGTGGGCAATGGTGTCGCGGCGGTGGTGGTCGCCGCTCGGTGCTGCGCCATTTTATGCTAGGGACGTTAGGGACCCACTCTAAATAGGTGGCCTTGACGTGGCGAGTGGGCTTGTATTTTTTGATCAAAAATGTATACTAACAACCTGTTAGTTTTTGATATTATGCTGAGAAGCAATCAGATCATTATACAAGATTGTAGATGTGCACCATGTCTGTTTTTCTACCCGAATTCGGACATTCACTTCTTCATCCTTGAATGAGACCTGCTTGGCCAGACTCTCCAATTCTCTCTCCTTGCTGGACTCCTTGCTTGAAGATCCCGGGGGCGAGACAGTTCATCCTGCAGAGCCGCAAATTCATTTTTCTGCAGTTGAAGCTTTGCTTTTTGCTCTTTCAAGCCAACTTGTTCCAACTCTTCTCCTCCTTTCGGGGTTGTCGCCACCTTTGCAAGGATCTTGGCCCCTTGGGCCTCAGGGTAGTCCCAGGACAGTCTCTCTGGACTGTTTCTCTGCTCTCCGGAAGACTTCTCCTTCACTTCACCACCGTCTCTCTGCTCACTCGCAGAAACGTCAAGAGCTCCTGGGTCTGCAACAACAACATCTGGTCCAGTGGTTCGACCTTCCTGGTCACGATCCATCTCTGGTCCAGACATCACATCTCCTTCACTCAGAACTCTGTCGATGACAGTAAGCGCAGCACCCAGATCCACATGTACTCTCTTCGGTACTTTTGCATTATCCACAGACATCTCTGTAGCTTCTTTTCCGGTCACCTCTTCGAGATGACTGCACAATTCTAGCGCCACCTTGGGCTCATCTTCAGCTGGCGGATGAAAGTTCCTGTACCTGATCCGTTTTTGGTTTTACTGAAGATTCTGTTTCAATCAGAGGCACACTTGGCACTTGAGTCTCTGGATCCTCTTGGACTTGACTCACGGTCTGTTCTTCAGCTCTCCCAGCAGTCTGGCAGACCCCTACCTGACATTTATCTAGTAACTGCTGACACGCCCTGTCCTCAGCCTCTGCTGAGTAACTCTCAACTAGTGTGTGGTGCAAGTCAAGTGTTGTGGGCCTATCAGGTTTACCCGCTCTAGTCACCTGACAGTCTTCCCATAATTTAAAAAAAGGGAAAATTGAAAAAAGGGAAAATCCGTACCCCGTACTACATCATACTCCAAGGACAGCTCTATTGCAACCTTGTGACTCACAGTACCATAGGGGGTAGAGAAAAACAGACATTAACAGTTTTACAACCCCAAATAACTGCCTGTATAGACACTATGACAGGGTCTGGCTTCACCAGACTTAATATACCCCTAGGCTCTAGCAAAGCAGTTATCTTTTTACCATCTACTACCAGTCCACACAGATTTACTTTTGTCCTCTCATAGTTGGCAGCAATACACATTACTTCAGAACACATAGGCATGTATTTTTGACAAAAAACATTATCACACTGCATAGGTCCAAAATTTACAAGACAGTTCACACAGTCAAGTAGTGACACACCACCCACCATTACCTCAGGAACCTTTGTGTGCGGTTTCTCTGGCACACTCTCCCCATTCCACAACTCTGCCCAGTATAATCTCTATCTTATCTCAAGCTCAGCACACACCTCCATAACATGGTTCACTGTCCCATAACAGGTTTTAAAGTCAATTAGATGTAGAACAGTCTTACCAGATTCTGGTTGAATCTTCACAAACGGTATTATGTTCGGCATGGCTCTGGATACAGCCTGGTGACTGTCCAGTTCCACGTACAGCAGGACACCACTCACCATCAACTCATTGATCCCCACATCCATCTTTTCTGGCCTCCTTACCAGAGGATCATCAGGTGTGAAGATGTCCTCTTTCTGAGCTGCAGCCAATTTCATCAAGGTGCTCACCATAGCATTCTTCTTGGCGACAACCGGTTGCTGTCCATGTTGATTGCTCCTAGCAACGGCATTTCAACATCGACCCATCTTTGCAAAACAAACAATATGGCTTACTGCTGTTGCGCTGCCCAGGTGGCCCCTCCACCTGTCTCCTTAGCTGAGAGAGAACTCACTCGCTTGACACGATCCATTGCCCCTAGCAACGCTTTCACGACAAGCTGAGTCCTGCTCTTGTACTCCACAGCTGAGCTTGTCCGACTTGCAACATGCAGGGTGGGTTGCTCCTAGCAACAAATTTACTGCAACTCGACCATTGGTTGTTCTTAGCAACGTGCTGCCTGCATCCTCCTCCAGTTATAAGGATTTCTCCCTGGGGATAGCTCTGGGATCGTCCTAGACACCGACAACGGACACAATTCCACTTCAACTTTTGAACTGAGACTCCCAGAGCTGTCCTTGGTCCATAATAGTGGATTTAGATACAAGTTGCCAGTGCTGCTGTTTCTTCTGTTCTCTTGAGAAGTGTACATTTCCACTTCAATCAGCAGGCAAACAACAGTTCATTATGCAATTCCGGCCCCTCGCCAGATTTATTAGACAAATTGCAAGATAAATAAAAACATAAGACAGGAACAAAGAAAACCCTAGACCATCTAGTCACTAACTAAAGAATCCAGCATGCCCTGACTACCAACTGGTGGGCTTTTCCCAGACAGTTAAACTTATGCCTCCTGCAACCTTCTACTCACTATTCACACACAGTGTTTGCAACCTCTTGCTGTGTGTCTCGTCAACACTTGGCTGTTGGGGTCACTCACAGCTCAGGCGCTGTGTGTTCCTCACCAGGGCCCCTGCCTTCCCCATACAGCCACCTTGTCTTCTGGGAAGAGCCCAAACTACACTGTCTGACTTATTTTTAAACACACATCCCCTCTCGGCTACTGTCAGGCCCAAGGCCTGATTATTAAAATCCTATATGTGTATTATAAGTTATGACTGTGTGTGATGGATTGTCCAGGACATGGGTGAGAGGTCATTCGGACGGTGTATCCTTTTGTGTATTGCATTTTATTGGGGGCCTGGCTGTTTGTTTACATCTCCTTTGAAGTCAAAGGCTTTTTTGAAGTCATGCACTCTGGTCCCATCCTATAATCAAACAAATAAGGGGCCAGGAAGAGAGAAGACCACCCTGGTGGGATCAGAGGGGAGGGGGGAATGGAGTCTCCCTCCCAAGAAATCAGATATGATATTTAAAACAATGCTAGACTCAGGTTGTTGAAGGCTGTGCCCAAAGCTGACAAGACCATCCTAAGAACAGCTGGACTCTCACTCTCATGGACTGATACCATCATGCTGTAAGAACTGCAGAGAGAGAGGCACGAGCGGCAGAGAAAGAGGCGGCAGAAAGAGAGGCCCAGCGAAGGCATGAACTGGAGGTTCTGAGGCTGAGAGGGGATGCTTCATCCGCACGGAGTGATGTGCAGGATCAAGGAGACCACAAACCCCGCTTGGAACATTTCCCCATGTTGGAGAAAGATGGTGATCTGGATGTGTTCATGAGGGGATTTGAAAAGGTTTGCCGGCAGTTCCATCTACCTAAGGAACAGTGGGGACGATATCTAACCCCACGGTTGCGAGGAAAAGCTCTGGATGTGTTTGCTTCTCTTTCCTCTGAGAGTGACCAGGACTATGAGGCAATAAAATCTGCCCTGCTAAAAAGTTTTAATCTGACTCAAGAGACTTATCGTAAAAGTTTCGGACTTTGCAACAAAGCGCCACAGAAAGCTGCACTCAACATGCAGGTCAGCTAAGTACTGCATTCAGGCAATGGACTGGGGGCCTATAAGTCACTACCTATGAGGCCCTGGAGGACTTGATGGTCCTGGATCGGTTTCTCCAAACAAGGAGCTTTGAAGCCAGAGAGTGGATTTTGGACCCAAGACAGCCATGGAAGCAGCAGAACTAGGAGATGACTTTGCCAACAACCGGGGTGCCAGCAGCAAAGCGTGGATCTGCACAAGCTGGAGCAAGTACCTGGAGGGGAGCCACACAACCACAAAGCACCACCAGGTCAGCCGGGAAATTCTGGCCATCATTCCCAAAAGCAACAGAAGCCACATTGGGTCAGGGGGACACCCGCCGATGTTACAGATGCAACAATATTGGGCACCTGAGTGCCACTTGCCCCAACAAAAATAATTTTCCACCAGTAGCTGGAGGACACACAGCCGTTCTTCTCGTGTCCAGAGCGGTGGAGAAAAGAGCGGATAACCTGCAGAGTGTAACTGTGGGTGACCGGGTGACAGTGGGTTTGCAGGATTCTGGAGCCTCCTTTACCTTGGTGCGGCCTGAAGTGGTGGATACAGAGGACATCATCCCTGGAAGAACCATGGCTTTAAAAGGAATTGGAGGTGTGCGGCCTGCTGGGCCCATGGCCCGTGTGTACCTGGATTGGGGTACAGGCAAAGGTTTGCGGGAGGTGGGGGTCTCTGAGGACATCCCTGTTAATGTTCTGCTGGGGAATGATTTGGGTCAGATGCTCTGTCATTATGCTCCAGAGGACACTACCTGCACAAGGGATGGGCTAGGAGAGAGCCCTGTTCATTCTGAGGTACTGTGCGAGACTTTGGGAGACATTGTGAAATGTGGTAACTGGGAGGGGGTGCAGGGGATTGATAAATGTTTACCTGTGACTGAACCAGTAATGTTTTCCAAAAGTTAAATGGGATGTATTGTGACATGTGGGGACAATGCATTGCCAATGCCAACACCTAGTGGAGATGGGCTAGGGGGAGGGGTTAGTGTTCCCCTGGTGACATTTAAGGATGAGGGACCAGCAGTGAGTGATATGTCCCAATCCTGTGAGCCTAAGGAGGAGGAGGGAAGGAGTGATAGCCCTGTGTATGATGCCTGTAACATTGTTATGTCATGAACTGAAGGAGAGGAAGGTGGAGATGCTAGTTCATCTGGGGGAAATGTACTCCCTGATGCCCCAAGATGGGGGGAGGGAAATGAGCATTTCTGGGAAGCTCTGCTCAGTGACCATTCCCTTTAAGGGCTGAGAAAACGTGCTGAGCATACAGATGTTGACACAGATGGGCATCGGGTATATTGGGAAAATTATATTTTGTACTGGGAGTCCCTTTCCAAAGGCATGCTAGGGGTCCAGGAGAGAGAAAGGCTGAGGTTGGCCCATGAGACCCCCCTGGCAGGACATTTGGGAGTGGCCTATGCCGTCATAGAGAAGGAATGTCTAGCTGTGTTCTGGGCTTTGCAAAAATTACAGCCATACCTGTATGGCAGGGATTTTACTGTCATAACTGATCACAACCCTCTACATTGGTTGAACAGAGTGTCCGGTAACAATGGCACCTTGAAACAAATGCTAAAAACATTTGTAGAATCGGAGGGAAGAGACTGGGAAAAGTATTTACCCCATCTGCTATTTGCTTACAGGGAGGTACCCCAAGAATCTACAGGTTTCTCGCCCTTTGAGTTATTATATGGTCACAAAGTGTGGGGACCCCGAGATTTAGTTAGGGGAGAATGGGAAGGGGGGCTACATGCCCCTGAGACTTCTGTGGTGGAGTATGTTCTGAGATTCAGGGAAAAGAGGCAGGCATTGACTGGGCTGGTACAGGACAACCTCACAGCAGCACAGTCCAGGCAGAAGTACTGATATGATCGCAATGCAAGGGACTGGGTCAATAAGTGGGACAGAAGGGAATGGTTCTGAACCCCATCAGGCAGAATAAGTTGCAGGCTGCCTGGGAGGGTCCCTTCCCCATTTTGCAGTGCCTAGAACCCACCACATATATAGTTGCCCTTGATGAGAAAGGTCAAAGGCAGAGACAGTACCACATTAATATGGCATACTATGACCCTGAGAAGGTGGTACTCAGTGTATGTAGTGCACCAGAGGAAGGGCTGGGTAGTGATCCCCTACTGGACATAGTGGAGGAAGCTAAGAGCCAGGAATCCCTTCAGAATGTGGAGATCAATCCACAGCTCTCAGAGGAAAGAAAAAAGCAGCTAAATGAGGAAATACGCCCCTTCAGTGCCATCTTTGCCTGGGAATGCAGGGCCTGTGGTGTCAAGAAGAGAAAAAGGATGGTTAAGGGAGACAGATCTATCAGCCTGGATAGGCAAGATCTCTCTGTCCCCATCTTAAGGGGGAGGTGTCAGGCCCAAGGCTTGATTATTAAAATCCTATATGTTTATTATAAGTTATGACTGTGTGTGATGGATTGTCCAGGACATGGCTGAAAGGTCATTTGGACAGTGTGTCCTTTTATGTATTGCATTTTATTGGGGGCCTGGCTGTTTGTTTACATCTCCTTTGAAGTCAAAGGCTTTTTTGAAGTCATGCACTCTAGTCCCATCCTATAATCAAACAGATAAGGGGCCAGGAAGAGAGAAGACCCCCTGGTGGGATCAGAGGGGAGGGGGGAATGGAGTCTCCTTCCCAAGAAAGCAGATATGATATTTATAACAATGCTAGACTCAGGTTGTTGAAGGCTGTGCCCAAAGCTGATAAGACCATCCTAAGAACAGCTGGACTCTCACTCTCACGGGCTGATACCATCATGCTGTAAGAACTTCATCTTTTGTTTTCTGAACTTGCCTTGCTAAGCTCTTTTATATATTGTTATACCTGTATGTCATTTGTTCCTGTATTTTTATATATTTAGCACTGTGATACCTTTTATCAGATTAGATGTTTAATTGATCAGCTCTGGTCTTTGATCTCTAAATATATGAGCTCACCTTTCTGAAGGAGGCTCTGGTAAAACACGTTTATATAAGGGTTAATTTGGTGACTTGCTGGGACTAGTAGTGGATACCCAGAGGTCTGGCGGCTTTAACCCTTGCACCATCACACTCTCTCTAGCGTCTTAGCTGGACCGATAGGGTGTGATTGTGACAGCTACCTCATTAATTAGGCCACAGGTGGAGGTTTCTCCAGGGTTAGCTAGGGAAATACACCCTTCCCTTGCCACAGTGTCACACTACCTATCTATCTATCTATCTATCTATCTCATATCTATCTACCTATCTATCTTATATCTATCTCATATATACAGTGTCTATCTATCTCATATCTGTCTATCTATCTATCTCATATCTATCTTCATTGAGTCCTGTATCTATCATCTATCTATCTAGTCAAGAAATAATTGTTAAAACTTTCATACAATTTCCTGCCCAAATCCTGCATTTTTCCTCTTTCTTAATGTATACTGACAAGCAGTAATTCTTGAGGATGCTGGACAATGAACACAATTACTTCTCCAATAATGGCAATGTCATGTTCAATGAGCAAAATAATGTTAGAATAATCCAAGCTGGTGTTTTATTATGGGATTAGCATTACAAATACAGAATAATAAAACAAATGAGATGCAAATGATATGCTAATTACCTCTGACCTTCAGCACCTTATTAGCAATCTCCTCCAGATGAGCAGATGAGGGGCAGGTGGAGGCATCACCACATTACTTACCGGGGGGAGTGATTCATGAGTGCTGCTTCTGGGCTAAAGGATCCGGGAAATCAACGATTACAATTCATTGGTTCATGGGTGGCATTTACTGCACTCTTTATGTGCTTCTAAATGAAAAAGTTGTTATGGTTTATAAGATTAAAGGGGTACTCCGGTGGAAAACTTGTTTTTTAAATCAACTGGTGCCAGAAATTTAAACAGATTTGTAAATGACTTCTAAAAAAATCGTAATCCTTCCAGTACTTATTAGCTGCTGAATACTACAGAGGAAATTATTATTTTTTGGAACACAGAGCTATCTGCTGACATCATGACCACAGTGCTCTCTGCTGACATCTCTGTCCATTTTAAGAACTGTCCAGAGTAGGAGAAAATCCCCATAGCAAACATATGCTGTTCTGGACAGTTCCTAAAATGGACAGAGATGACAGCAGAGAGCACTGTGCTCGTGATTCAGCAGAGATCTCTGTGTTCCAAAAAGAAAAGAATTTCCTCTGTAGTATTCAGCAGCTAATAAGTCCTAGAAGGATAACATTTTTTTTAATAGAAGTAATTTACAAATCTGTTTAACTTTCTTGCACCAGTTAATAAAAAAAAAAGTTTTCCACCAGAGTACCCCTTTAAAATTCACAAAATTGTTTTAACTACCTCTTCTGATACCCATTTTCACATGCAGGCTCAGCTCGGCTGAGTGTACATGTATTCATAGTGGAGAGAGAGGAAAAGGCTGCTTCGCTGCTCCCTATGTGGTGCCCACAAGGAGAATAGGAGTGGTAGTCAGGATAGCTGGAAGCTGTGGTCCTAAAAGTGCAATAGATAGTGATGTCACGTGACAGGGAGGTTTTGCTCATCTAATGGATCCCTTGTGAGCCCAAGCAACCCTTTTGCCAATGGGGGGGCCTTGAAATGGGGTACACTTGGTGTAATTGTAAGAATAAGAAATCAAGACACTGGAGTAACTTTAGTTGGAGTTGCTGTGCAGATTCCAGATATAAAACATTTCTTTGGCACAGGTTTTGAGTAATGTAAAATTGGTCACTGTGCCTTTTAAGAGGTGCTTTAAAAACAGATATACTGACTGAAAAATTTATATTTTGCTGCAGATTTTCTGCTGCTGATTTTACTACCCGTTGAAGTTAAAGGGGTTATCCACCATAAGATGATTTTAGTACAGCGGTCTTCAAACTGTGGCCCTCCAGCTGTTGCAAAACTACAACTCCCAGCATGCCCGGACAGCCAACGGCTGTCCGGGCATGCTGGGAATTGTAGTTTTACAACAACTGGAGGGCCACAGTTTGAAGACCACTGTTTTAGTACGTACTGCCAGACAGTAATGAACATGCTTAGGAAGGATCTGCGCTTGTCTTGGGGCTTAAAAAGGTATTCCTGGAAAAAACTTTTTTTATATATATATATATATATATATATATATATATATATATATATATATATCAACTGGCTCCAGAAAGTTAAACAGATTTGTAAATTACTTCTATTAAAAAATCTTAATCCTTCCAATAATTATCAGCTGCTGATGTTGAGTTGTTCTTTTCTGTCTGACAACAGTGCTCTCTGCTGACATCTCTGCTTGTCTCGGCAACTGCACAGAGTAGGAGAGGTTTGCTATGGAGATTTGCTTCTACTCTGGACAGTTCCCCAGACAGGTGTCATCAGAGAGCACTTAGACAGAAAAGAACAACTCAACTTCAGCAGCTCATGAGTACTGAAAGGATTAAGATTTTTTAATAGAAGTAATTTATGAATCTGTTTAACTTTCTGGAGCCAGTTATATATGAAAACATTTTCTTTTCCGCCTGGATAACCCCTTTAATGGCTATGTTGTGAGATTACCATAACGCCGTGGCTAGCTTTTTGTGAACTGGGTATTTCCTGCTGGATTTGGTTCTCAAACTACAAGTCCCATATTTCCATAGTTTGTAAGTGTATGGTCACTATCCTCCCTCCCACACATCAGCCACCCCTCCCATTCAAACATAATGAGTTGCATTCCATTCAAAAGACCAGTGTTTTCTAACCAGGGTGCCTCCAGCTGTTGCAAAATGATCTCTCCCAGCCAGTGGTTGCTCCACCCACTGAAGCAGTACAGGCTGCCTCTTACCACCTGACTAGGTTTGTCACGTCGACACACTGCAACCTGGGAAATCCTGAGACCTGAGTCATTTTGTATGCTGTTAAAAATAAATATTGGGGCAAAAATCACAGAATTGTGAGAAAACCGTCACACACAGGTACAGACACTATATTATGAACTAGACTAAATTTACAGCCCCTGTAGCACAGTCAAATAAAAAAATTCATGGAAAACCCCTTTAATGGGTTGGAAAATTGCACAACCCTATTTGCGGCGCATACGCTGAAGAAACTGTTTGTGTTCAGCCATTTGCAGCACTAACTTCAACTAGCTTCAAAAGTCCACAAAGAGATTAGAGTTTGCAGAAGAGTCTTTGCCCAGCTGGTTCTCCACTTCTGGCAAAGTAGATTCTCCTTCTTGGAGCTGGAAACAGAATCCTTGAAGAACAAAGCCCTCACAGTGTGGACTGGAGACGACCTTAGGCTTTGGCTGTCCGGGCATGCTGGTAGTTGTAGTTTTGCAACAGCTGGAGATACACCATTTGGAAAACACTGCTTTAGCAGAAACATTTTACTTTACTGAATTAACCTAGGAGGTGCATTCTAACCTTTTATGGCTAGAGCCAGACTTTGACTACTTAGTTGAAGCACCGCCCCGCCTTAGTTGAAGCACCGCCTTAGTTGAAGACTACCCCTTTAAGTACACATACATACATATAATACATATAGTTCCCCCCATTAGGTTGGCAGCATAGTTCCCCCCACATTAGGTTGGCAGCATAGTTCCTTCCACGTAAGGTTGGCAGCATAGTCCCCTCCCCCCCCCCCCCCCCACATAGTTCCCCCCACATTATCTTGGCAGTACAGTTTCCCCATATTAGGTTGGCAGTAAAGTTCCCCCGCATTAGGTTGGCAGTAAAGTTCAAACACATTAGGTTGGCAGTATAGTCCCCCACATTTGGTTGGCAGTATAGTTCCCCTCACATTAGGTTGGCAGTATAGTTCCCCCACATTAGGTTGGCAGTATAGTTCCCCCACATTAGGTTGGCAGTATAGTTCCCCCACATTAGGTTGGCAGTATAGTTCCCCCACATTAGGTTGGCAGTATAGTTCCCCTCACATTTGGTTGGCAGTATAGTTCCCCCACATTAGGTTGGCAGTATAGTTCCCCCACATTAGGTTGACAGTATAGTTCCCCCACATTAGGTAGGAAGTAGCCCCCACAGACATACAGCCTCCAGCCATATACAGTGTATGGATGGAGGCTGTATGTCCTGTGTGGCTTTGTGTACTGCCCCTCCACAGTGCTCTGACCACCGCTATAGGCCATAGCAGCAGGTCCCGGGACCGGAGGAGCAGGTGTCGGAGCACCAAAGCTAATGTGTCACTGGTAACTTACCATGCCGGCCAGCGCATGTCCTCCTCTCGATGCCCGCTCCTCCGCTCCTATGGGTGCACGTACAGGACGTCAGTGACGTCCCTGCGTGCGTTACTTCCCGGCGGCCACTGCGTTTTTAAAGTTAACGAGGGGCCACAGAGAGTTAACTGGAGAATCCTTGTGTCCCGAATCTTTCTGGACACAGGGATATCCTTAGTACCAATGTGGCAAAGTAATCTCACCACTGGCTAGGAGAGATGTGCGCACTACTCTGACTAGAGCCAGACTAATCTGGTTTTCAGGGTAAGCCCCCTGGGGAGAGGGGGTTAGACTAGGTAACGCCTTGCTAAGCCTTTTCAAAAGCTTCTACATAGAAATTAGCTTGGCAGTGAGTGTCATGTGACCAGTGATCCACCCAACTTGTACAGAATATGCAAGTGTTAGTCCTTACGCCTCTGTGATACCTCAGTGTATGCTGTAATAGCAGTGCAGTATACAAAGAGACAGGTATACAGGTTAACTCACTATACTCTAAACACACATTTATTGTTAGGAAGAAATTCCTCAGCAACACAGGAACTTCACATATTTATAGCTGGGACATGGGCACCAGGACACTTCATCGGTCCTCCTCTGGTCTCTCACCTTTCATACAAACACATACTTTTTTGAGTGACAAGATATATTGGTACCATAACAGTTAATTAATGTGGCTGACAGATGTTAAATGACGGACATCGTGGTGATCGCTGATGTCTGTTACTGACTTTGAGTGTTGGCTGTTGATAGCAGCCGTCACTCACCGTCTATGAAGCGAGCGAGGCTTGTGCACTTACTTCATAGACACAACGCAATACATGACATACACATATGGTATGGCATGTTACATACCAGGCGGCCAAGCCTTACATTTACATTCTAAGTTGGGAAGAGGTTAATAAAGATGTGATTTGCCTATCACTCTCTGCTTTTGTGGTTTCTGACAGTAATACACAAAGGGGGAGATTTATCAAAACCTGTCCAGAGGAAAAGTTGCTGAGTTGCCCATAGCAACCAATCAGATCGCTGCTTTCCTTTTTACAAGGCCTCTGCAAAATGAAAGAAGTGATCTGATTGGTTGCTATGGGCAACTCAGCAACTTTTCCTCTGGACAGGCTTTGATAAATCTCCCCCAAAGGAGGCCCTGCTACTATGGGGGTCAGTAAGGAGCCACTGGTGTACTTAGGACGATAACTGGATGATGGTCAGAAATTGGTCTGGAGACCACATTGGTAGTGCCATGAAGAGGACTCACATCATCCAAGTGCCATTTTTCGAAATCACAACGCAAGGCCACATGTTGCTTGTTCTACAGTGAGCAGCCTGCATGGCCTAAACGTGCTTCCATGGCCTGCAGCGTCTACAGACGTGTCTCCCTTCAGGCACATTAGGGACGTCATTGGTCGGCCACTGCAATGCGGATCTTGATGATTTGCATATCCAAGTGCATTCAGCATGGCAGAACATTCCTCAGACAACCATTAAAGGGGTACTCCGGTGGAAACATTTTTTTTTTTAACTGGTTCAACTGGAGCTAGAAAGATAAACAGATTTGTAAAATACTTCTATTGAAAAAAAATCGTAATCCTTCCAGTACTAATCAGCTGCTGTATAGTTGTGTAGTTCTTTCCAGTCTGACCACAGTGCTCTCTGCTGACACCTCTGTCCCTGTCAGGAACTGTCCAGAGCAGGAGAGGTTTGTTATGGGGGATGTGTTCCTACACTGCACAGTTCCTGACAAGGATAGAGGTGTCAGCAGAGAGCACTGTGGTCAAACTGAAAAGAACTACATAACTTCCTCTGTAGTATACAGCAGCTGATAAGTACTGGAAGGATTAAGATGTCAAAATAGAAGTAATTTACAAATATGTTTAACTTTCTAGCATCAGTTGATTTAAAAAAAAGTTGTTTTCCACTGGAGTACCTCTTTAATAACCTCATTGATATCATGTCAAGGCATGCAATTTCATGCATTTCTGCGTATGCCCCCTCTCATAGACTTGCATTAAGAGGGCAGGTATGACATCATGAGGGGGTGGGGCTATGATGTCACAAGCTCCCGGCGCCGGCTCCAGCATTCGGAACAGTTTGTTCCAAACGCTGAGCAGAGGAGTACCCCTTCAATATCTGTTCTTATCAATGCTATCTGGTGCTACTGAGAAATAATGGATATATACACACTAAGTGGTACTGGTGTAGCGGGGGGTGCCCTAATGTGACCTGTCTCTTTGGATCTGGTCATAATGCTCGCGTAGGATAAGAGCCTAGGTATGTTGTGTCTCGGGGAGTGTTGACCCTGAGGTGCCGGAACTTACCCTATTTGGCACTTCACCTTTTGATTGCGGAGGAATTTGTATAGATCTGGAGAGATGTCCGGGCTGTACTGCCCAGCACACATCTACTTATTTATTACTTTTCTTTGTCACTGTGCCACTTCTGCGTGTTGTAGGTCGCTAGGGTTGTCTTGTATGCGGAGCCCTTCTGGGTAACCCTCCTGGTTGTCTAGGCTAAATGTGTATGTGTGGCCATCAGTTTCTTCAAATCCCGGTAACCCCAGGCCCCTGCTTTGGGGGTGGCTCAGGTTGATGCTAGGAGCAATTTGGCTCCCCCTAAGCTTTGGTGAAGGGGGAACATTGATCCTGGACCCTTGCAGGTGCCTTCTGGCTGGAGGGGAAGGGAATGGTTTATGGGGGTCTCTCTGCTTTGGAGAAGGGCTTGCGATGAACTGCATTCTAATGCACTTTTTTTTTGCACTTGAGTAATATAGGCCCCATGCACTGCCTTACAGGCTCCATCAGGTACCTTGTGCATGGTTGTATTCTCCCAAGATATAGCATTATTTCTAAGGGAGAATATATTAGTACAGTGTTTCCCAACCAATGTGCCTCTGGCCTTCGGCTGTCCGGGTATGTTAGGAGTTGTAGTTTTTACAACTGGAGGCACACTGGTTGGGAAACACTGCATTATTATGTGCAGAGTGTGCATGAAAGTGCAGTCAGAGTCAGGGTCTATTCACAAGGCAGAATTTCCGCTTGAGGAATTTCGCTTGCAGAATTCCACCTCAAATTAAAGCCCATAGACTTCTATGGGATACCGCACTCCCATTCACACTTCTGAATTTCCGCTTGCGGAATTCCGCAAGCGGAAATTCAGAAGTGTAAGGCTAGGTTCACACTACGGAATCTCTGGGCAGAATTTCTGCTGGAGATTTAGCCGGTGGCACTAAGACCGCACGGACTGCATTGCCGTCCCCAGAGATGGCAATACATTTCTGGGTGGATCTTTTAGGAGATCTGCTCAGAAATGCATTGACATCTATGGGGACGGAAACGCAGTCCGCACGGTCCTAGTGCCGCTGGCTTGATCTCCGGCAGAAATTCTGCCCAGAAATTCCACAGTGTGAACACAGCTTAAATGGGAGTGCGGAATCCCATAGTAGTCTATGGGCTTTAATTTGAGGCGGAATTCCACAAGCAGAAATTCTGCCATGTGCTAGATTTATGCCCGCTTTGAAATTGCAGGCAGAATTTCTGCTTACTAAAATGTACTGTATAGTAAATGGGTTTCCGTTCACAAATTCACACTTCAGAATTTGTGAACGGAAAATCCGCTTGAAAATTTCTGCCTGAAGAATGGCGTTGCTCATTCTTCAGGTGGAAATCCTCGCGGAACACCGTGCAGTCTATTGGAGACTGCAGTGTCCGCACGGTCCTAACGTTGACTGATTCAGTCGGCGCTGGGCGCACTCGGAATCTCCAGGAGAAAATTTTCTGCCCGGAGATTCCGCAGTGTGAACCTAGCCTTACAGTCACCTGCAGTAAGATCCTTCCAGCTTATTTCAGCGTATAAATCTAAGCTGCAGTTCATAACATTCACCACTAGATGGGGCAAGCAGCCTCCATTTTTTCCCGTACAGTTGGGCTCGCTGTTCGCCATTCCCCATGTCAGCTTTTTGTTAATAACTATCATTTTAATTGGTTCTGTGTGAAGTTGAGATTCTAAATAGCGAGTGTGGCAGATTTGTATCCAGATATGCCGACTATATGAGTCATCACATGCAGATAAGTCTCGGCGCGCTAAGCATCGAATCCGAACAAATTCACTACTTGGAATTTTCAGTAAAACTAAATTAGATGATATCGTCGGAAAAAAATGTGATAAGCTGGAGTCACCATGACAACCGCTAATGCTCCGTCCAACAACTGCTGTCCATATATATATACCACGGCTTAGCCCAACGGTGTCACAGTAGAGAAGCCCGGGCGGCCGCGTGGAAGAATGTCAGGGTGTCGTCTGTGTATTTATGGCAGGTAATATGTGAGAAAGAGGATTAAATATTGTAAGAAGTGTCAGCAAATTAATACTATAAATATGTGTTATTCTGCATATTACCTGTGCACAGAGCTAGAAATATAGATATACACACATATATATATATATATATATATATATATATATATTGTAAAGGGTTTCACTCTGGGATCGTCCTTTGCCGTAGCCAAAAGGACACGATTTTCCACAATAAACCGGCAAACAGCAAGTCCTTTCTGCAATTCTGGCTCCTCGCCAGGTTTATTAAACAGGGTGCAGGATAAACAAAACATAAAAATAACTCCTAGGCCGTCTAGCCACTCACTACACATGTAGCATGCCCTGACTAAAAACTGATGGGCTTTTCCCTGCCAGTTTAAACACAATAAGTCCTGCAGCCTTATAAGACACAGTTCACATTTGAACATAAAGTCCCATTCGTACAGCCACCTGCTATATGTTACAGGATCCGCGTCTCTCCCTCCGGGAGTCCACGCTTGTGTCCTCAGCAGCCCTTGCTCTGCCCGCCTGGCACTGGACGCGGTGTCTCCCCCCTCTAACAGCCACTTCTGTCTAGGGGAGAGCCCAGATTATTCTGTTTCTCTTGCTTTTAAGGACCCTTCCCCTTTCTGCTGCCTCATTGATTAGTCCACAGGTGGAGATTTCTGCAGGATCAGTGTGGGAAATGCACCCTTTCCTTGCCACACTGTCACATATCCCCCCCCCCCTCTGCTCAGACCACCGGGGATGAGCACTTGTCTTCAAAAGACAGTGCACACACGACCATGCATCTGTCCTTCTCTTTGGTCGAGTTAGCTGAAGTTGGTCCTCTTTCTTGAACCTTTTGAGGTGGTAGTCCAGTAGAATGGTTGCTTTAGTAACACTGTCCTTTGTGCCCAGGAATACAGTGGGGACCATTCCCTCGTCTTGGGAGCTCTTATCACTCTCAACTCTCACTCTGACAACCGTTGACTGGTCGACAATCTTCTGAATGTGCCTTCCTTTCTTCCCAATGACTTTTCCCGCCAAGTTTTGGGGAACCCAGATTACCTCCTCAGCCAACTCCAGGTAACTTCTTGCCTTCTTCACAGCATCTTTGTTCTCACCAAACACATGACACTTACATGTATCTTTATCAAGAACAACAGCAGTCACCCCAGGGATTCTCCTTGCTTGTTGTATATTTGTGCCACGAGTGACGATTACTGAGCACATCAAGTCTTTTCGTACATCAAATTGCACATGGAATCTAGACACTGACAGACATAAGCTTTCCAGATTCTTTCTGGCTTCTTTGATTTTCAATATCACAGACAATTTTATCCGAAGACTTCAGAAATGGATGTTACCCAACATGTTCACCCTCTTAACCTCTTCAGGACACAGGGCGTATGGCTACACCCTGCATTCCGAGTCCTTAAGGACCGAGGGCGTATCCATATGCCCGTGGGAAATCCGGTCCCCACCGCTAGCCAGTTGGGGACCGGAGCCGGATGCCTGCTGACATCATTCAGCAGGCACCCTGGCACATCGCCCCTGAGACCCCCCCCATGTCGGCGATCGGAGAAAATCGCATGTCAATTCAGACATGCGATTTTCTCCAATTCCGGGCTGATCGGGTCTCTGGTGACCCGATCACCCGGAAAATAGGGCTGATCGGAGTTGTCAGCAACAGCCCCGATCAGCCTAAAGGATAGGAGTGAGGTCGCAAAGCTGCGATCTACTCCTATCCCCTGCCATTACTCAGAACGGAGTTCTGACCAATGGCAGCGCAGGACAGGGGGTTGCCATGGCAACCCCCCATTCTGCCCGCCCCTGGATGTCGAGGGGCTCTGGGAAGAAGATGGAGGCCGTACCTGCAGGAGAAGATGCCTGGGGACCTGGGATCTTCGCTGGAGCCTGCAGGATCCTGATCAGGTAGGGAATCGACAGTGGGGGGGGGGGGGGGGGGAATTGAAAGTGAAAGTAAATCGATCTTTACTGTGGCAACCACTAGGGGGGCCAAACTGCGACTCCCAGCCAAAGGCTGTCTGGGCATGCTGGGAGTTGTCGTTTTGCAACATCTGGAGGGTCACAGTTTGGAGACCACTGTTACAGTGGTGCCCAAACAGTAGCCCTCCAGATGTTGCCAAACTACAACTCTCAGCATGCCTTGACTGCCCAGGCATGCTGGGAGTTGTAGTTCTGTAACATCTGTCCCTTCAGATTTAGCAATTTTCATGACATTTTTGAAAATTGCTGCTCTAATTTGAAGACCTCAAATTTTTTCAAAAAGCAAAAGTATGTCCATTTTATGATGCCAACATAAAGTGGACATATTGTGTTTGTGAAGAAAAAAAACATTTATTTGGAATATCCATTTTCCTTACAAGCAGAGAGCTTCAAAGTGAGAAAAATGCTAAATTTTCATGAAATTTTGAATTTTTCACCAAAAAAGGATGCAATTAACGCCGAAAATTTACCACCAAAATAAAGTAGAATATGTCACGAAAAAACAAACAAACAATCTCAGAATCAGAATATTCGGAAAAAGCGTTGTCGCGTTATTAATTCATAAAGTGACGGTGGTCATAATTGCGAAAAAGGGCTCAGTCCTTAAGGTGAAAAAGGTCTGCATCCTTAAGGGGTTAATGGTAACTTCATTGTCAGAGAAGATGACCAGCTGGGCATTCTCTGAGTCATAAGACACCGAAAAGGCTTCCACTGCCTTTGAAAAGTCTTTATGAGCCGATTCCTTTACGCACATCAACTGTAAGTCTTCAGGAACTTTCAGCTTCACTTTATAGAAACTGTTCTTCACAACTGGTGTTCCAAAGACTTCCTTGGAGCCTCCTACCTTCTTCATGTTGCTCAAGGCAACGCCCTGGACACTGGCTGCAAACAAGGTAGTCCTTTCAGGCATCTGCCTTCTCTCACCAAAGGCTGGACTGTAGTGTGAGCTTCTCTGGCCCTGACCATCCAAGTCTGTACCGCCTTTATTTTTCTGATCACGGACTCTGCATCCAGACTCCTGAGCTTCTTGTGAGATTTGCTTCAGCTGCTTTGTTTCTTGAGCCCTTCGCTCAGACTCTGACACTTTTAGAGGAGGCATCTCCATCTCCAGCAGCTTCTTCTGCAGACTCTTGGTTTTCATTCTGAGTTCTTCATACAACTGAGCAATTTGTGCTTCAAGTCTCCCAACGGCAAGTTTCTCTTTGTGCAGTTCTGCTGCAGCCTGGTCACTGCTTTCTTTTAGGACCTTCATGTCCCCTTCCAGCTTTAAGTTTTTCTGCTGCTCACTCTTGAGTTTAGAGGAGTTCACCTTCTCTCTTTCTAGCAATTCTGTCAAGTTATTGACAGTATCTTCCAGGGACAGCAGTTGTTGTCTCATCTGCTCATTGTCTCTACTCAGTAGCTCCATCTCGGACACTTTCTGCTCATAGACTTTTAGCTGAGCCTCTTGTTCGGAGATCTGCCTTCCCAGCAAATCCAAGGTAGCTGCATGAGACTTAATGTGCATTTCGTTCTGTGTCTCCAGGCTCTGCACCCTATGAGCCATTACCACTTTCTCCTTCTCGAGCTCTTCCATGGCTACCAACCTAGCCTGGTGATCACTTTGTAGAGCCCGATATGCCTCAGACAGAGCATTCACTTCTTCCTCCTTGAGTGACAACTGCTGGACCAGACTCTCCAATTCGTTCTCCTTGCTGGTCACATGACCCTGGGAGCAGAACAGTTCATCCTGCAGAGTCACAAGCTCACTTTGGTGGATCTCCATATCTTTCTGCATCTGAAGCTTCACTTCTTTCTCTTTCTTCAAGTCTGCAAGTGATTTTTCTTTGTCCTCCATCAGGTAATACACCTCTTCTTTTTGTGTCAATTTTGAAGAAACCATCTGTAAGGTTTCTTCAAGATTCTGGATCTGCTCTCTTTTCTTACAAAGTCCAGCTCGGTTTTTCCGAGATCTCTTACTTACAGCGGTCTCTTCATTCTCGCTGCAGGAACTTGAGACATTCTCTTGTCTTCTGACCGTCACCTGTCCTTGGCCTGTCTCTTCCTTTGAGCCAACTTGATCCAGCTCTTCTCCTCCTTTAGGAGTTGTCTTCCCGTTTGCAAGGGACTTGGTCCCATGGGCCTTAGGGTAGTTCCTGAACAGTTTCTCGCTGTCTCTCTGCTCACTCGCAGACTTCTCTTTCACTTCAACATTATCTCTCTGCTGTCCAGCAGAGACATCAAGGGCTAATGGGGTCTGCAACAACATCTGTTTTAATGGTTCTACCTTCCCAGTCAGGATCTATCTCTGGTCCAGATGTCACATTTCCTTCACTCAGGACTCTGTCAGTGACAGTAAGCGCAGCACCCGGCTCCACATGTACTTTCTTCAGCACTTTTGCTTTATCCACAGCCATCACTGTAGCTTCCTTTTCGGCCACCATCTTCCCTTCCAGATGACCATGCAATTTCAGCCCCCCTTTTGGCTCATCTTTAACTTGAGGATGGAACCTATGTTCCAGAACCTGCTCCGTTTCTGGTTTTACTGAAGACTCTGTTTCAGTCAGAGGCACACTCTTCACTTGAGTCTCCGGAATCCTCTTGGACTTGACTCACAGCCTGTTCTTCAGCTCTCCCAGCAATCTGGCAGACCCCTACCTGACATGTGTCTAGTGACTGCTGATACTCCCCGTCCTCAGCCTCTGCTGAGTGACTCTCAACTAGTGTGTGATGCAAGTCAAGTGTTGTGGGCCTATCAGGTGTACCTGCTCTAGTCACCTGACAGTCTTCCCATAATTGCTGGAAAAATTGAAAATTTGTCCCCAGTACTACATCATTCTCCAAGGAGGGCGCTATTGCAACCTTATGACTCACTGTACCATAGGGAGTAGAAAAACAGACATCAACAGTTTTATAACCCCAAAAATCAGCCTGTATAGACACTATGTCAGGATCTGGCTTTCTGCTACTGGTCTTTACCAGACTTATTGCCATCCTTGGGTCTAGAATAGCCGCCATCTTTTTACCATCTATAACCAACTCACACAAGTTTTCTTTTGTCCTGTCTGAGTTGGTAGCAGTACACATTACTTCAGAAGACATAGGCATGCATGTTTCACACAATACAATATCACATTGCACATGTTCAGAATTGACAGGACAGTTCATATCTACATGACCTAACTCATGCAAATTGCCTTTTGTAATATTTTCTCCCAGTCCTGAATTCAACATTTTCTGTTCACTAGACTTTTTTAGTCCAACCTGCAGAGTGTGAACAGTCCCATCTGCCTTCATGAGGGGCGCCCCACCCTCACATGATTTTGTACTTAGACACAGGTTGGAGACATCTTGGACAGAGTTCACACAGTCATCTAGCGAGACAACACCAACCTTTAGGTCAGGAACCTTTGTGTGCGATTTCTCTGGCACATTCTCCTCATTCCACAAAGGCCAAAAATATGGGAAGTCTCTGCCCAGTATAAACTCCACATTAAGCTCTGCACACACCTCCATAACATGGCTTACTGTCCCATAACAAGTTTCAAAGTCAATCAGAACAGTCTTACCAGTCTCTAGCCGGGTCTTCAAAAAGGGTAGTATGTCCGGCATGACTCTGGATACAGCCTGGTGACAATCCAGTTCCACAAACAGCGGGATACCACCTACTATCATCTCACAAGTCCTCAAGTCCATCTTTTCTGACCTCCTGGCCAGAGACTTATCAGGTGTGAAGACATCTTCTTGCTGAGCTGCCGCTGATCTCTTTAATGTGCTGACCACTCCATGCCTCTTGGCGATATCCAGTTGCCGTCCTTGTCGGTTGCTCCTAGCAACGGCCTTGCGACGTCGACCCATCTTTGCACAAAATCTTGCACAGCTCACCGCTGCTTTGACACACTTGTCAGACATTCCTGCTGTACCAACAGTCACTTGTCGGCAGGATCGTTGCCCCTAGCAACAATTCCAACGTGTTGCGATCCGTTGCCCCTAGCAACGCCTTCACCACAGGCTCAGTCCTGCTCCACTTGTAACATGCACAGTTGGTTGCTCCCGGCAACAACTCCACTGCAACTTGACCACTGGTTGCTTCTAGCAACGTGTGCCCGCATCCTCCACCAATTGTAAAGGGTTTCACTCTGGGATCGTCCTTTGCCGTAGCCAAAGGACACATTTTTCCACAATAAACCAGCAAACAGCAAGTCCTTTCTGCAATTCTGGCTCCTCGCCAGGTTTATTAAACAGGGTGCAGGATAAACAAAATAAACAAAACATAAAAATAACTCTTAGGCCGTCTAGCCATTCACTACACATGTAGCATGCCCTGACTAATAACTGATGGGCTTTTCCCTGCCAGTTTAAACACAATAAGTCCTGCAGCCTTAGAAGACACAGTTCACATTTGAACATAAAGTCCCATTCGTACAGCCACCTGCTATATGTTACAGGAGCCGCGTCTCTCGCTCCGGGAGTCCACTTGTGTCCTCAGCAGCCCTTGCTGTGCCCGCCTGGCACTGGACACGGTGTCTCTTCCCCCCCTCTAACAGCCACTTCTGTCTAGGGGAGAGCCCAAATGATTCTGTTTCTCTTGCTTTTAAGGACCCTTCCCCTTTCTGCTGCCTCATTAATTAGTCCACAGGTGGAGATTTCTGCAGGATCAGTGTGGGAAATGCAGCCTTTCCTTGCCACACAATCACAATATATATATATATATATATATATATATATATATATATATATATATATATATATATATACACATATATATATATCTTTATTTATACATATATAAGTTAATTTTCGATGGAGATCTCCATTATGGGGGTTATCCAGGGATAGAGAAACAGAATTAAGTTCTTCCAAAAACAGCACCACCCCTGCCCTGAGGTTGTGTGTGGTATTACAATTGCGCTCCATTCATTTTAATGGAACTGAGCTGCAATACCACTCACAGCCTGAGGACAGAGGTGGAGCTGTTTTTTTAAGACATCAGCTGATTTATATCCCTGGATAACCCCTTTAAAAAACATATTCACAGGATAGGGGATAAGAGTCTGTTCCGGGGGATCCCTCCTTGCAAACTTCAGAATTGGGCCTGCCTCGTACCATTTGGCACTCCAGCCCCCACCAAGATGAACTGGTCTCAGACAGCCTGAGGTGGGACATCTCTGTGGCCGGTGATTGGCTGAGCAAGGTGATTCAGGCCAAATTCTGAAATTGCAGTAGGTCTTAGCGGTAAGACTCCCCGCGATCATATACTTATCCTATATCCTGTGGATATGGGATAAGTTTTTATTAACACAATAACTTCTTTAATCTGTACCTATCTTTTTTTTAATCTAAATAGGTCCAAAGCTCTTTACAGGGGTCTTTTGCGTCTCTTCAGACCATATAGTTGAATGACACAATTCTGGTTACTTGTATTAGCCACTAGGGGCAGCATAGTGGACACAAATTTATGATCGAGTTCAATGGAAGCTCTTAAAATCTGTATGCAATGTAGCTGTAACATTAGGGGCCCTGTAACAAAATAATTTGCATCTTTGTAAACTTTTCGCTACTCACGTCACTTTAAAGGGTTTTTCTGTCTTATAAATTAACATATATTGGTAAATGAAGTTATTTTACTACTTTTATTTTCTGTTGTTTTTCATGCTATTCTTTTTTAATGCAAGTTTTCTTCATTCACTCAACTTCCTGTCATCCAGTAACAGACTTCCTAATACTGTATACACCCTAGCTGGATATTTAGCCAACTCTATCTCCCTCCCACAATATTTTCTTTACTAAACCTTTCCCACATAGTGGGAGGGAGATAGAGTTGGCTGAAATCCTAGCTAGAGTGTATACAGGAATAGGAAGTCTGTTACAGGATGTTCACTAGACAGAAAGTTAGGCCTAAGGAAGAAAACAGTTTAGACAGTTTGCATCAGAAGCCAAAAAGAAAGCAGGAAAGCATGCAAGACCACAAAGAATGAAAACAACTTTATTTACTAATACAATTAATTAAACAGTTGGAAATAGGTTTCATTAAATTCACAAGGAAGTAGTGGGATACAGTTATTGTAGGAGTATGATGACAGTTGATCTCCATTGGCAACTACTACTTCCACCCATGTAGTCCTCTTAAAGGGATACTCCGCCCCTAGACATCTTATCCCCTATCCAAAGGATAGGGGATAAGATGTCTGATTGAGAGGGTCTCTGTGCAGCACCTGGTGTTAGTTTAAAATGCAAGGCATGGGTGGTGGGGGTCATGATGTCACTGCCACGCCTGCTTGTGACATCCAAGCCACGCTCCTTCGTCACGCCAGGGGCGTAGCGGCCGTCATTGGGCTGACATTGTTCCGAATGCTGGGGCAGCGGAGTACCCTTTAAGGAAAATTAGGAAATCCATGTATTCTTATGTTAAAGACACTCCTGTCCACAGAATAGGTAGTACATGTCTGATTGTTGGGGGCAGGGGTGTAATTAAAATCCCTCGGGTCTCAGGGCAAATTTTGGATCTGGACCCCAAGGAAAACAACTAGAGTAGTGGAGGGGCTACCTGGCTGCCCGGAATGGCATTGCAGGATGTGCAGCAGTACTTACATTATGCTGTATATCCTCCACAGAGCTCCGTCCTGCTGTCGGGTCCTGAAGGAGGGGAGGGATTCTCCGAGCACACAGCCTGCAGGCATCACACAGCAGACGAAGAGTAGGGGACTGCCTGCAGAGCTGTCTGTGCCCCCTCCTTCACATGACTCAGCAACAGAGGTCCTATCCCCAGCACTGCCATCCAGGAATGGTACAAGCCATGTGAGCATCCTGTTTGTGTCACAGAAAGTTAGTACAGCTAGTGTATGTATATTTTTTAAAGGGGTGTGTGTCTTGTGTATAGGTGTGTGTGTCTTGTGTATAGGTGTGTGTATCTTGTATATAGGTTTGTGTGTATCTTGTGTATAGGTGTGTGTATATCTTGTGTATAGGTGTGTGTGTATCTTGTGTATAGGTGTGTATGTATCTTGTGTATAAGTGTGTGTGTATCTTGTGTATAAGTGTGTGTATCTTTTTTATAGGGGTGTGTGTGTATCTTGTGTACAAGTGTGTGTGTATCTTGTGTATAAGTGTGTGTGTGTATATCTTGCATATAGGTGTGTGTGTGTGTGTGTGTGGTGAGAGTGTGATGGAAGGCAGATGTTATTATCCTAGGGGCAGATGGCATTAACCCCTTGTGTTTGTGACACCAAGGCGTGGTTTTACCTCTACACCACCGAAAGGTATGGCTGCTGGATCCTGGGCTAGGCACGAGGCACATAATGTCTCTGACATCAAGTTACTAAACAATGGCAGGTTTACTGAGGCAGACAGATCGAATAGTCTTTACAGCTCAGTTAGGCCCAAGGAGGTGACCAGTGACTTCAGAGACTTTAGGCCTCGCTGGGACCTGTAGTGGATTTTT
The DNA here is from genome assembly GCF_029499605.1 of Hyla sarda. NCBI lineage: Eukaryota > Metazoa > Chordata > Amphibia > Anura > Hylidae > Hyla > Hyla sarda. Next base: position 352,033,655 of record NC_079193.1, read on the forward strand.
TAAAATTTTCTGCAGGCCCACACTGACTTTATTCAGACTGATCTTGACTGACTTGATAAGGACTGACTAGACAGACTTCACCCCGTATGTAGCTCACCAGGTTTTTACTTTCACCTGTGGGGCACTTGGTTGGTAGAAGCTTGGCTGCGTGGTAGGCCTTGGGTCTCATCAGGACATCAGACACTCTCTCCAGGTCTTGACTTTACTGTAGCTCAGATAAGACTAACTAGCTAGCTCCTCCCAGGGTTTATATGGGGGAAACTTTGGAGGGGTCCTATAGGTCACCCACAAGTCATCTGGTCACTGACACCTTCCCTGGTTACAAAACTTAGCAACAACATTTAAAAGTATATACATTATACAGACAATGCAATAGATAAAACAAGGTATAATTAATGATTTACAATACACAGCTTAAAGGAGGACTCAGGGGACACTGCAATAGAGACCGCCAGACAGAACAGCAAGGGTACAGATCCTCTACTGGGCCACCACATGTGTATCTTGTGTATAGGTGTGTGTGTATCTTGTGTATAGGTGTGTGTGTCTTGTGTATAGGTGTGTGTATATCTTGTGTATAGGTGTGTATATCTATATATGTATATATATATATATATATACATATATATATATATATATATATATATATATACATACATTCATACACATGGATGTGTATGTCTTTGAGAAAGCATGTAATAGTTTTTTGAACATCCATGGTACTATAACTGCAAGGCTGTGTTCTGTCAAAGATACAAGATAAAATGTGCTATTTTATCACCAGGGTGGGTAAACAGTGTTTATCAACCAGGGGGCCTCAAACTACAACTCTCTGTCCAGGCATGCTGGGAGTTGTAGTTTTGAGAAACACTAATGAAATCTGCATGTGGGATATTGATCTGTGTACAGCGGCTTTATTCAGTATCCGTATATTAGTACTTTCCTATCATTATATGGTGGTGATTGTAGTGGTCATAGTGTGGTGCAATTATTTGTTCTTTGGATAGTGGTGAAATTGTGATCGAATTCCGTGTAAAGTGGTTGTTATTATTTATTCACTGCAGTAATAATATGTTGTCCTGTTATGGAGGCATTAATTTATGCTAATAAATTCCAATCCCTGAGAAAATCCCCTGGCATCATACCTGGTGAGTGGCGATGCATACACTGAACGCATCACCGTTATCTTACATTCACCACCTCTGATTTGGATTTTAAAAAAAAATGTGGGCTGAAAACTTATTTTGTGCTCCGATGGTGCTCACTTGGTGCTCAGATGTGACGTACTAAAATAATGCCAGCTGCTGTGTAGACAAAAATCTGGCCCTGCATCAGCCCCTCTGGTGGTAATGATAGTGGTCATGGTGTGGTGAAATTATTTGTCCCTTGTATAGTGGTGAAAATGTCTCTCTATAGTCATTTTATTCAGTATCAGTGTGGTAATATTATCCCGTCATTATATGGTGGTAATGGTAGTGGTCATAGTGTTGCGGTATTATCTGTCCCTTGTATAGTGATGTAACTGTCTGACTACATGTGCTGCTGTTGAATGTTACATGAGGCTCTAGGCCTCTTTTTTTGCTACCACCTGCCAGTGTCAACATATAGGTGTTTAAACAGCAAAAAGTGGAAAACTTAGGATCTCCACAGAACAGCTACCTACCTACCTTCCCCCACTTTCCCCCGCAATTTTCTGGGCTTGCCTCGGGCGCAAAAAGAACTAACTACAGCTCTGAGAAGTGCTACCTACCCCACCGGCCTCCCGCTCCTCCCTGGTCTCCTCCAGACTGACTGAGTACAGAACGCACTATGACCTGACGCTGTACACAGTCAGGTCCCGTGACTGCAGCGCGGGCTGTTGGAGACCAGCACGGATGGCCCTCACTTTGGGACAACTCGGCAGACATGGAGAGCAGCAGAGCAGGAGAGGTAAGTTTTATTTATTTATTTTTAACTAACACTATCAAAATCATTAATTAGGCCTAAATGATAAATTAATCTTTATTAGAACATAAACACATAAAGACATAAATAGATTTCACTGACAGTACAGCATTGTGTCTCTTGATCCGATAATATGCACAGATCACGGATCAGGTAGGGAAGGGGTATAGGATACAGGTGAGCCCCTACTCCTTAGAGAACCCTACCTAGTCTAAACCCTTGCCCTCACTAAACAATAAGTGTGGACAGGGTTACGATGGTAGCAATATTCCATTAGAAATACAACATGAATGAAATAGATTTAATATAGCATCTCGTGCTCCCTTTCCAACGCGTTTCTCCCTTAGCAAATAACTAGGGTTCATCAGGGAATGGAGGAGAAAAAGTACATATAAATATATAAAGTATTGCCGATGATGTACCTGGTGAAGTAAAATCAAAAAATGATAGAGATAAAGATAAAGCACAGTTGAGTAAGTCAAAGCTGATTGTGATAACAGTCGGACGTCTGAGCTGAGTTCATTCAATATATATAATATATGTGGAATGATGAATCCCTTTTGTTATAAATATGAAGCTGGCCCAATCCAGAATACAGCCAAAATAAGGTGGATATAACTGTGGAAACAGAATACAGAGAAATATATATATACACACCATCATGGTTGCTGTTGGAGATTAGTTCAAAAGAAATATTAAAATATAGACCTTTTACCTCTGTATTAGCCACACAATGGCACATCAAGAGTAGTAAGGTAGTCCCAGCATTGTTTAGACAGGGCTGTATTGATACGATTTAAATGACCTCCAAGAACTGTAAAAATATATAAGAACCAACATATGCTACTATATAGACACAGCAATGGTATACAAACATGATCAAACAGGTAAAAATAATAATAATAATAATAGTCAAAATAGCATACCCAGTTTAATTCATAGTCTGAATGCACATTTAGAGATTGATGCACTCTAGTAGACCAAAGATTATTAGTCCATCCAGTGAGATTCTAATAATGGGGTTTAGATGACCCAAGAGACTGAAAATATAAGAGCCATCATTCATCACTCTATATTTATCATAATGGGATCAAAGAACAGATAAACAAGTAATCAAAACAACATACCAAGTTTACTTCAAGACCAGGACTCCCAATTAGAAATCAATGCACTCCTAGACCTAAAATCGGTCCATCATGGTAAGTACAGTAGCGCTTCCCTTTCTATGTGATGGTTGCTGTGATAAACAATGAGGTATAGGGTCAGCATTATCCCCATAGTTCAAAAACTAATATAGTAAAGTATGCAGTAGAATGTACAACAACCTGGTCCAGTCTATAATAAACTGAACAAACGCCTGATATAAAAAATAAATATTGAAGAGTCTCACCCCGATAGACGTATCAAAGATGTGACAACAATAGGGGGAAGATGGATGGTAAAGTCCCCGTTCTTCGGCTCAATGGCCTTCCTACCGATGTAAGGGGACCAGAAGTGCGCTAAGTCAAAGTGCCAAGGTATTTAAAGCACACAGAATGGAAAATAGAGACCAGCAAAGTACTTACCCGGATCTGGCAGCTCAGACGTGTGGACCCACGAAACGTGCATGTTTATTCCGAGTCCCGCGTCTGTTTTTATATCTTCCCAGACCGGAGGTTGTAAGGCGGGGCTTAGAACAGACCATGCTTCCGGCCTGTGGGACGCAAATGCGTATCACCGAATCCCGGCTGATAAGGCACCAGCATTGCTGATGCACTGTGGGGGACTTCCGCCCCGCAACACGCATATGCGCTCCAACCAAATATGAGATGGAACGCACATGCGTTTCACAGATTCCCAATAACGTCCTGAATGAAATAGCAGCCGCGCTGGTACGCATGCGCCCGAGGATATGCAACCTGTATGTCAGCCAAGCCACAGAGGTAACTGCTGACACACAGCTTGTGCACCAGCGGCGATCCAGGAGATAATTGTGGCTAGTGGGGGCTAAATTCAAGTGCATGTGGGAAATTATTGAGGTCTTGAAAAAATCAAAAGGCTATGGACTCAGCTCCCATGATGCATAATGTAACTGGACTTACTCAACCGGCACTTTAGCAATAAAATATAATAGTACTGGTAAAGATAGGTGACAATAGTACTGATAAAGATAGGTGACAATATGGGTACAGATAAGTATAATTGTTATAAGGCTGTAGTCACAACAACAAGAGGAAAAAATACCAAAGACCTTGCTTCATGGAGGATCTGGAAGGAAATTCCTCAATAGGTAAAAAAGGTTAGAAAGGTAAAGAGGGTAAAGAGGGAAAAAAAGGGTAAAGAAGGGGGAATGGGGTTCACAAATGGATTTTGAGGATTTTGTCACTACACTAAATCAAAATCCCATTGGACTCAAATTCACCTTTGTGTTTCTGGATGTTCTCCTCAAACGAGGGGAATCAGGATTGTTGGAGACTACTATCTATCGGAAACCAACGGCGGGAAATAATCTCTTAAACTGGAAAAGCCACCATCCCTATGCCCTCAAGAAAGGGATACCTAAGGGCCAGTACCTACCGGTTAAAAGAAATTGTTCCTCGCCTGCTACTTTCCATACTGAAGCCAATGAGCTACGTAGGAGATTTAAACACAGGGGCTACCCAGATAGGATTCTGAAACAGGCCTATGTTCAGACTAAAGACCTAGACAGGGCTACCCTACTACAGTCTAAACCCAGGGATCAGGATCAAAAATCCCCTCCCACTCGCATAGTGGGGACATTTGAGGTGGCCGCAAAGGAGATTCGTAACATAATCTCCAATCACTGGTCCATCTTAAAAACAGACCCAATAGTTGGCCCATTGATTGAAGATCGCCCAATGATCACGTATAGAAGGGGCAAGAATTTGGGGGACCATCTGGTACACAGCTTGTACACCCCCCCAAGACCAACCGGGACCTGGCTGGACCGCAAGATTTGTGGTACCTACAGATGCGGGACTTGCAAAGCATGCAGGTATATTCGAGTATCTAAGAACTTTCAACGCTGTGAGGATCAAAGAACATATAAGTGTTATGACTATGCCAACTGTAAGACCAGCCGGGTTATTTACTTAGCCAGTTGCCCCTGCCCTCTGGGTTATGTTGGAAAGACTAAAAGGGAACTTAGGCGCCGGATCCTTGAACACATTGGTGATATCAAACACAAAAAGGAGAAACCGGTGTCACTTCATATGAACCAAATTCATTCGGGAGACCCCTTTAACATTAGTTTCCAGGTGATAGAGGTACTCAAGGATGATGTTGGGGGGGAGACGTCGATAAGAGGCTGTTACGAACAGAAGCCAGATGGATTTACCGCCTTCATACGGTGACTCCACATGGCTTAAATGAGCATATATCATTTTGCTCATTCATTTAAAGTATAATGTACTTCTCCCTTTACTCATAGAATATCTTAGGGTTGGGCCTTCATTACCATTCCCCCTTTTTTTACCCTTTTTTACCCTCTTTACCCTCTTTACCTTCCTAACCTTTTTTTACCTATTGAGGAATTTCCTTCCAGATCCTCCATGAAGCCAGGTCTTTGGTATTTTTTCCCCTTGTTGTCGTGACTACAGCCTTATCACAATTATACTTATCTGTACTAGGGATCGACCGATATCGGTTTTTTAGGGCCGATACCGATAATCTGTGGAGGTTAGGGCCGATAGCCGATAACTTATACCGATATTCCGGTATAAGTTATCAGCTATTTAACCCCCCACGACACCGCTGCAGATCACTGATTTAAAGCGGGCGCTTTAAATCAATGCACTGCAGTGGCTTTTGCGGTGCCATAGGCCGCCGCCGCCACCACCCGCTTCTCTCCCTTACCTGTCAGGGTGGTCCGGGCCATCCATTCTTCCTTCCTGTAGTGTCCGGCGGCATTCCGGGTGGAGGGTGCACCGGTCCGGGCTGTCCTTCTTCTCCGGCGGTCATCTTCTCCCCTCCGGGCAGGCTCCGGCCTAGTATGCTGCATAGACGCCGCTGCGCAGTGACGCCCGTGCGCAGCGACGCACCTGACGTCACAGCGTAGCGGCATCTATGCAGCGTACTAGGCCGGAGCCTGCCCGGAGTGGAGAAGTGGACCCCCGGAGAAGGACAGCCCGGAACGCCCCCGGACACTACATGAACGATGGATGGCCCGGACCACCCCCATTACGGGTAAGTTTAATTTTTTTTATTGACTCGGAGGGTGGGGGAGGGGCCCGACCGTTATAGCGGTATGGGCAAAAATCCATGCCGGTATACCGCCCACCATCACGGTGGGGGGTGCGACGCGGTGCGGCGGGTCGGCGGTGTGGTGGGTCGGGGGTGGCGGTCGCGGTGCGGTGGGGGCGGTGCGGGGGGCGGGGCATTATTGGCTTATCGGCAAGGTAATTGCTGATACCGATAATGGCCAAAATCGTGATTATCGGCCGATAATATCGGCCATACCGATAATCGGTCGATCCCTAATCTGTACCCATATTGTCACCTATCTTTACCAGTACTATTATATTTTATTGCTAAAGTGCCGGTTGAGTAAGTCCAGTTACATTATGCATCATGGGAGCTGAGTCCATAGCCTTTTGATTTTTTCAAGACCTCAATAATTTCCCACATGCACTTGAATTTAGCCCCCACTAGCCACAATTATCTCCTGGATCGCCGCTGGTGCACAAGCTGTGTGTCAGCAGTTACCTCTGTGGCTTGGCTGACATACAGGTTGCATATCCTCGAGCGCATGCGTACCAGCGCGGCTGCTATTTAATTCAGGACGTTATTGGGAATCTGTGACACGCATGTGCGTTCCATCTCATATTTGGTTGGAGCGCATATGCGTGTCGCGGGGCGGAAGTCCCCCACAGTGCATCAGCAATGCTGGTGCCTTATCAGCCGGGATTCGGTGATACACATTTGCGTCCCACAGGCCGGAAGCACGGGCTGTTCTAAGCCCCGCCTTACAACCTCCGGTCTGGGCAGATATAAAAACAGACGCGGGACTCGGAATAAACATGCACGTTTCGTGGGTCCACACGTCTGAGCTGCCAGATCCGGGTAAGTACTTTGCTGGTCTCTATTTTCCATTCTGTGTGCTTTAAATACCTTGACACTTTGACTTAGCGCACTTCTGGTCCCCTTACATCGGTAGGAAGGCCATTGAGCCGAAGAACGGGGACTTTACCATCCATCTTCCCCCTATTGTTGTCACATCTTTGATACGTCTATCGGGGTGAGACTCTTCAATATTTATTTTTTATATCAGGCGTTTGTTCAGTTTATTATAGACTGGACCAGGTTGTTGTACATTCTACTGCATACTTTACTATATTAGTTTTTGAACTATGGGGATAATGCTGACCCTATACCTCATTGTTTATCACAGCAACCATCACATAGAAAGGGAAGCGCTACTGTACTTACCATGATGGACCGATTTTAGGTCTAGGAGTGCATTGATTTCTAATTGGGAGTCCTGGTCTTGAAGTAAACTTGGTATGTTGTTTTGATTACTTGTTTATCTGTTCTTTGATCCCATTATGATAAATATAGAGTGATGAATGATGGCTCTTATATTTTCAGTCTCTTGGGTCATCTAAACCCCATTATTAGAATCTCACTGGATGGACTAATAATCTTTGTTCTACTAGAGTGCATCAATCTCTAAATGTGCATTCAGACTATGAATTAAACTGGGTATGCTATTTTGACTATTATTATTATTATTATTATTATTATTATTATTATTTTTACCTGTTTGATCATGTTTGTATACCATTGCTGTGTCTATATAGTAGCATATGTTGGTTCTGATATATTTTTACAGTTCTTGGAGGTCATTTAAATCGTATCAATACAGCCCTGTCTAAACAATGCTGGGACTACCTTACTACTCTTGATGTGCCATTGTGTGGCTAATACAGAGGTAAAAGGTCTATATTTTAATATTTCTTTTGAACTAATCTCCAACAGCAACCATGATGGTGTGTATATATATTTCTCTGTATACTGTTTCCACAGTTATATCCACCTTATTTTGGCCGTATTCTGGATTGGGCCAGCTTCATATTTATAACAAAAGGGATTCATCATCCACATATACTATATATATTGAATGAACTCAGCTCAGACGTCCGACTGTTATCACAATCAGCTTTGACTTACTCAACTGTGCTTTATCTTTATCTCTATCATTTTTTGATTTTACTTCACCAGGTACATCATCGGCAATACTTTATATATTTATATGTACTTTTTCTCCTCCATTCCCTGATGAACCCTAGTTATTTGCTAAGGGAGAAACGTGTTGGAAAGGGAGCATGAGATGCTATATTAAATCTATTTCATTCATGTTGTATTTCTAATGGAATATTGCTACCATCCTAACCCTGTCCACACTTATTGTTTAGTGAGGGCAAGGGTTTAGACTAGGTAGGGTTCTCTAAGGAGTAGGGGCTCACCTGTATCCTATACCCCTTCCCTACCTGATCCGTGATCTGTGCATATTATTGGATCAAGAGACACAATGCTGTACTGTCAGTGAAATCTATTTATGTCTTTATGTGTTTATGTTCTAATAAAGATATTTTTTTTTATCATTTAGGCCTAATTAATGATTTCGATTGCGTTAGTTGTTGATTAATTATCATTTAAGGGCATTTATATCATATATGCATGAGGGTATATACATGGTTTTCCTCGATTAGTGATTTACGTGTTCTTTATTCTTAGTCTGATCTGAGGTCTGGAGGGACTGTCTGTCACTGTCTCAAAGCATCGATATGGGGGGCCTGAATGAGCTGCAGCATATGAGGGGCCTTAATAAATAATTAACAACTGATACTATGGGGGGGGGCCTGGGCAAGTGACATATGGGTGGGGGCCTCCCTGAGCAAGTGACATATGGGGGTCCACCTGAGTAGGTGACATATGATAGGGGGGGGGGGCTCCTGAACAATTGACGTATGAGGGGGGGGGGCAGGTACACTCTTTGCACAGGGACCCTCTGCTGTCTGTATCCGCCCCTGTCTTGTGTATAGGTGCAAAATGTTACAAAAATCACAAAGGTATCATAAAACCAAAGGCCATCTGTAGAGTTATATCCACACATGTAACTAAGCAGCCATGTAAAAGATTTAAAGGGGTACTCCTTTATTATTATTATTTTTTTTAATCAACTGGTGCCAGAAAATTAAACAGATTTGTAAATTACTTCTATTAAAAAATCTTTACCCTTTCAGTTCTTTTTAGCAGCTGTATGCTACAGAAGATATTCTTTTCTTTTTAATATCTTTTTTGTCTCATCCACAGTGTTCTCTGCTGACACCTGATGCCCGTATCAGGAACTGTCCAGAGCAGGAGAAAATCCCCATTGCAAACCTATGCTGCTCTGGATAGTTCCTTACATGGACAGAGGTGTCAGCAGAGAGCACTGTGGATAAGACCAAAAAGAAATTCAAAAAGAAAAGAATTTCCTCTGTAGCATACAGCTGCTAAAAAGTACTGGAAGGGTAAAGATTTTTTAATAGAAGTCATTTACAAATCTGAACCAACCAACCAAAGAAAGTGTGTGCAGCTCACAATCAAATGCCTGAGGTCAATGTGGTCAAAAAGATCGATCCCCACCAATCAAAATCTATATATATAAAACTCAACGTGTGTGTGTATGCATGTTCCACAAAAACTTCCAAACAGCTAAAGATATTAAAATGAAATTTGGCACACATGTTACTTATATGTCAGCAACAAACATAGGATAGGTGATTTAACCCTTACTCACCCCCATTTGCCAGGGCGGGGTTTATGTTTAAAGTCCCATACAAGTCTATGGGAAATATATGTTACTGCATAACTTCCAAATGGCTGGAGATATTTCAATAATACTTGGTCACATGTTATTTATATGTCCACTTAAAATATAGGATAGTTAATTTAACCCTTAACTACCCACATTTGTGAGGGTCAGGGTTTTTGTTTAAAGACCCATGCAAATCAATGGGAAATGTATGTTCTCACATAACTTCTGTACGGCTGGAGATATTTCAATACCTGGTACACATATTACGGGTCGGGATATGAGGACGGGATGGGAGGTTGAGATAGGAGGTCGAGATAGGAGGTCAAGTTAGGAGGACGGGATGGTCGGGATAGGAGGACGGGATATGAGGACGGAATAGGTGGTGGAGATAGGAGGTCGGGATAGGAGGCTGGGATAGGAGGTCGAGATAGGAGGATGGGATAGGAGGTTGAGATAGGAGGTCGGGATAGGAGGCTGGGATAGGAGGTCGAGATAGGAGGACGGGATAGGAGGTTGAGATAGGAGGTCGGGATAGGAGGTCGGCATAGGAGGGGAGATAGGAGGACGGGATAGGGGGTTGAGATAGGAGGTTGAGATAGGAGGACAGGATAGGAAGACGGGATAGGAGGTTAAGATAGGAGAACGGGATAGAAGGACGGGATAGGAGGTCGAGATAGGAGGACGGGATAGGAGGTCGGGATAGGAGGTCGAGATAGGAGGACGGGATAGGAGGTTGAGATAGGAGGACGGGATATGAGGACGGGATAGGAGGTGGAGATAGGAGGTGGAGATAGGAGGTCAGGATAGGAGGTCGAGATAGGAGGACGGGATAGGAGGTCGAGATAGGAGGACGGGATAGGAGGTCGAGATAGGAGGACGGGATATGAGGACAGGATAGGAGGTGGAGATAGGCGGTGGAGATAGGAGGTGGAGATAGGAGGTGGAGATAGGAAGTCGGGATAGGAGGTCGAGAAAGGAGGTCGAGATAGGAGGCTGGGATAGGAGGACGGGATAGGAGGACAGGATAGGAGGACGGGATAGGAGGTTGAGATAGGAGGTCGGGATAGGAGGTGGAGATAGGAGGACAGGATAGGGGGTTGAGATAGGAGGTCGAGATAGGAGGACGGGATAGGAAGACGGGATAGGAGGTTGAGATAGGAGGACAGGATAGAAGGACGGGATAGGAGGTCGAGGTAGGAGGACGGGATAGGAGGTCAGGATAGGAGGTCGGGATAGGAGGTCGAAATAGGAGGACGGGATAGGAGGTCGAGATAGGAGGTCGGGATAGGACGGAATAGGAGGTGGAGATAGGAGGTGGAGATAGGAGGACGGGATAGGGGGTTGAGATAGGAGGACGGGATAAGAGGTTGAGATAGGAGGACAGGATAGGAGGACAGGATATGAGGTCGAGATAGAAGGACGGGATAGGAGGTCGAGATAGGAGGACAGGATAGGAGGTCGAGATAGGAGGTCAAGATAGGAGGTCAAGATAGGAGGACAGGATGGTCGGGATAGGAGGTCGGGATATGAGGACAGGATATGAGGATGGGATAGGAGGACGGGATAGGAGGGCGGGATAGGGGGTTGAGATAGGGGGACGGATAGGAGGTCGAGATAGGAGGACGGGATAGGAGGTCGAGATAGGAGAACGGGATAGGAGGACAGGATAGGAGGACGGGATAGGAGGACAGGATAGGAGGTCAGGGTATGAGGACGGGATATGAGGACGGGATATGAGGCGGGATATGAGGCGGGATATGGGGTTGGGATATGACAACAATATGTGGGGATGGGATTTGAAGTCAAAAGCTTCCTCCTTTGTTGGTTTTCCTCCCCAACAAGGATGGGGAAGGAAAAACCGGGCAACGCCGGGTACTCAGCTAGTAATCTAATAAATATAAAAATATTTTAACCACACCTCAAGAGCATCACCCTTCTGGGAACACAATGAATATCAATTGGGAACAGCCAGTTAGAAACAAAATGACAAATTTATTAAAATACAATAAAAATGTTGATACAAACATAAAATATTTATCAGAGCAATATTAGATGTTTCATTGATCTGCCATTGGGCCCTAATGGCAGAATAAATTATATCCCTTGCAGCAATCGCCGGATGTTTAAAATGCTAGCAATATTGAATGCCGATAGTTCGGAATAAACTGTTAATCCGGCAGATGTTATGTAAATGAAAACTAAGATGAATAATCAGTCTGGCAATGGATCGGGCAGTATGATCCTCCTGTGCCTGTTGCGAATGGAGCTCCGGCAAGAGACTTCCAGGTGAGCGGTCCGCAATAGCAATTTACACCTGTTCTCGGTGTCGGACCTTTCTCTTTGTTGCAAGACCAGGGCACACGTGGAGTTGTGTAGTGGTTCTAATCTTACTGTTCCGAACAGAGCCATAATTGAAACGCATTGCCTGAATTTGAGCCGATATTCTACAAATCCATTGAGCCGCTCCCTGCATTTGCAGCAATAACTCCATCCTACCAACTGGACGTAAGATTAGAACCACTACACAACTCCACGTGTGCCCTGGTCTTGCAACAAAGAGAAAGGTCCGACATCGAGAACAGGTGTAAATTGCTATTGCGGACCGCTCACCTGGAAGTCTCTTGCCGGAGCTCCATTCGCAACAGGCACGGGAGGATCATACTGCCCGCTCACCGTTACACAGCACCTTACGGAATATACCATCTTCGGCCCGCTGCAATATGGGACCAGCTGTTATGGTGAGGTAGCACATAACTTTTCATCTATAGATTGTGGACAGTACAGTCTAGATCCATTGCGAGACTCATTATTTATCTTAGTTTTCATTTACATAACATCTGCCGGATTAACAGTTTATTCCAAACTATCGGCATTCAATGTTGCTAGCACTTTAAACATCCGGCGATTGCTGCAAGGGATACAATTTATTCTGCCATTAGGGCCCAATGGCAGATCAATGTAACATCTAATATTGCTCCGATAAATATTTTATGTTTGTATCAAGATTTTTATTGTATTTTAAAAAATTTGTCATTTTGTTTCAAACTGGCTGTTCCCAATTGATATTCATTGTGTACCCAGAAGGGTGATGCTCTTGAGGTGTGGTTAAAATATTTTTATATTCATTTACAAATCTAACTTTCTGGCACCAGTTGATTTAAAAAAATGTTTTTCCACCGGAGAACCCCTTTAAGTGAAGACCCAGGATACAAAACCACAATAGGGGAAATCAAATCCAATTATATGTAAGAAAGCAGTGACAAAGAGAATTCAATTTCCTTCAGTATAGAAAGAGCAGGAAGCGCTGCCCTCCTGTCTGCATTAAGGAGATCAATACGGGCAATCTCCATGTTTATTTTACCTGATTGTTAATTCCATAGGAAGACTCGGTGCTCTCTGCAATGATGTTCTCCATTAAAATCCCCATCCAGACATCCTCCCATATCGAATACTGATCCTGATTAATTAATGAATTGCTGTCGTTTATTGGTTTTATTGATCGTCATTAATTTATGAATTGCTGCAACTTATCGATCTCTCCGGTCATCATGACTAATTTAGAAATTGCTTGATCCAACACTGGAATTGATTTTGGTAGTGACATGTAATAAGGCAGGACATTGATTTTTTTTTGCTTTTTTTTTTACTTGTGTTGTTGTCATGAATAGTAGATAGGGTCACGATGTGTTACTCTGTGGGTCAAGGTCTCTTTGCTTCACAGGTCCACAATGGTTCTTAAATGTTTGCATTATGGGTCCATTATTCAAGAGTCTAGAAGGTCAATGACTCTCATCAATCAATCAATCAAAAAGAAGTCAAAAAACAGATTTTCAGAATACCCTGATAGCTAAGAAGCATTTAAAAATTCACAATGAGTTTTCAAAAGTTTAAAGGGGTTGTTCTCCACTAATTTTTTTTTTTTTAAAGATTCATGCTGGCTTAACAAAATGAAAAGTAGAGATGCTTCCCCAACCCCCGCTGTTCCATTTGTGCCGATCAGTAGGAAGTACTGATCAGTTCCCTGCTGATCAGTACTTCCTGCTCATCATCTCCACACACAGGAAATGCCCACTCAGTAAGTGGCAGCAGCAGGGACCCACCCCAGCCATGCTGATCATTGGAATGGCAGTTCAAGAGGGATCAGGCAGGTAAGTGTCTCTTATTTTTTAAGCTGGCCTGAGTCCTTCGAAAAAATTCTAGTGCCGGGCGACCGCTTTAAGGGGAATCATCATATTTTTACAGCAGATTGTTTTAGATGTAAACGCCTGTATAGACATAAAGGACATAACATGTCACAGCCACTACTTGAGGAAACTTAGAAAGTTACTGCATACTGAGTTACTATTGTAATATCAAACTTTTATGCAGTAAACCCGTATCAGGTCTACAGAAACAGACAAGAAAACAAGTCATTCCCATAGACTTGTATGGGACTTCTGGCAGCTCTGTCTCCAGATCGCAATAGTCGACAAGCAAGTCACAGGACCAGAAGCGTTCCAATATGTTTGAACATATCCTGCCACCGGGAGTAAAATTAGAGGTACCCTTTAAAGGAGTAGTCCAGTAGTGAACAAGTGGTGAACAACTTATCCCCTATCCTAAGGATAGGGGATAAGTTGCAGATTGCGGGGGGTCCGACCGCTGGGGCCCCCCGCAATCTCCTGTACGGGGCCCTGGCAGCCCGTGGGAAGGGGGCGTGTCGACCCCCGCACGAAGCGGCGGCCGACACGCCCCCTCAATACAACTCTATGGCAGAGCCGGAGCGCTGCCTTCGGTAATCTCCGGCTCTGCCATAGCGATGTAATGAGGGGGCGTGTCAGCCGCCGCTTCGTACAGGGGGTCGACACCCGGAGAGTCTGGCCCCCGTACAGAGAGATCGCAGGGGGCCCCAGCGGTCAGACCCCCTGCGATCTCAAACTTATCCCCTATCCTTAGGATAGGGGTTAAGTTTTTCACCACTGGACTACCCCTTTTAAGTACACATAGCAGAATCTCTCCATTGAATTCTAGGGATACTGTTGCTACCATGAATTCACTAATACTGTCATCTGAGGTTGGACCTACAAATGCCAGATATTTAAAGCATATCCTATTGATATGGTAGAAATGTTGAAGATGGGAATATCCCCTTTAAACATACAGGCCCACATTTATGATTGTAGGTGTAAGTGAAGCATTTTTTTACACCTTTTTTTTTGTGTGCTGGTAATGTGTAGGATCACAAAATTTATAAAATGTTTACAGAGCATTTGATAAATTTTGTGCAGGTCACATTTTCTAAAATTTCTCTCTTCACATACACTAAAAAGCTATGCCACGTCTGAGATGGTGTAGTTTTAGAGACTTTTCAGTAGCTTTGTGCCTTTTTTGTGCCTTTTTACAAAAAATTGCAACTCAAAATCAGCAGAAATGTGTAAACAAAAAGGCGCAAAAAAGACGCAAATAAACCCTGCTTGCGCCTTTTTGTGCCTCTTGTAGACACAAAAAACAGTCTAAAGACAATGATAAATGTCGGCCGAAAAACAGTCTAAAGACAATGATAAATGTCGGCCACAATTTCTTTCACTAGAATATACAGTAGGTGAAAGTGTGACTATGGTACGCTGTATCAGTCCGTGCACTGCAATCCAGTATTTTAAAGGGGTTTTCCAGTATTTCTTAAAGAGGGGCTCTCAAGTTCATATATTTTCATGTACATGCTTTTAGGTAATTCAGCATTAATAAAAGGGGGGCTTCTCTGTTCCAAAGAACATCTGTTGCCCTGGAGGACAAAGTCAGTCAGTCAGTCAGCATGGAGCAGACAAATTCTAATGCAACATCTAGTACTATCATTTTTTGGTGCTCTTTGCTAAATTTGCTGATTCTGTCCTTTCTAGACTACAGAAAGAAAAGAAGGTAGAAGGCGCTCCGTGTGTAGAACCTCAGGATCAGATAGAGGAGGGAAGTGAACCATCCACAGCCGCTTACCAGATTAGGTTGTGTGAGCTCCCACATAACAATGGATAGCGCATGAAGATAGTAACCAAGTCGTCCGCAGCCTTTCTGGAGACTGGTGAGCAATTAGGTGACTGGGAATACAGGAATGAATCTGGCACTGGACGAGTAATTACAGGGAAGCAGCAGGTATAAAAGCCAGGAAGGTTTATTCAACAAAGATGGAACGCATTTCGCTGCACATGTGCAGCTTCATCATGCCTGATGAAGCTGTGCATGTGCAGCAAAATGTGCTGCATCTATGTTGAATTAACCTACCTGGCTTTTATACCTGCTGCTTCCCTGAAATTCCTCGTCCAGCTCCGGATTCATTCCTGTATCCTCAGTCACTGAATTGCTCAACTTGCTAGACTACAGGATGCTGAAAGAACAGCAGAAAGATGACATGTTGACTTTCTACAATTTGAAAAGCGTATTCTCATCTTATAAAGTGATATTATATTGCTATCATAAGCCATCACTTTATGACTTTTTGTGGTCCACCTCTAGAACCTCCACTCATCCTATCAATGAAAGGGCCACAGAACTGTTTTTGTGCTGCGTCTCCTTAAAACTTTCCTGCAAAAGGTTTTTTCCAAGGTGCCCCCTCCACAGTCTGATTAGGGAATTGCACCAAAGCTCTGTTTACTCACATGGGATACCTGCACAGCCGGGTGGCCTAGAACAAAGCTGTGCCAGAAAAAAAACTGTGAAGAGGGTAGGATGTTGAAGAGATACTCTGCCTCTAGACATCTTATCCCCTAACCTATCCCGCTTCTGGGGCCCCCCCACGATCTCGGCTGTGGCATCCCAGACATCCGGTGCATGGAGTGAACTTTGCTCCATGCCGGATGACTGACGATGCAGGGCGGAGGCTCGTGACGTCACAGTCCGCTCTTGACCGTGACATCACGAGTGGGGCATGGCCATGACATCACAAGCCTCCAGCGCTGAACCCGACGCTCTAAACGAACGTTGGGTGCAGCACGAGCGGCGGGACCTCCACGATCAGACATCTTATCCCCTATCCTTTGGATAGGAAATAAGATGTCTAGGGGTGGAGTACCCCTTTGAACCAGCTTTTCAACCACTTTATTCCCAGGATATTAGAAATATACAGTCACTTTATAAGGGAATAACTTTTTAAACCTTGTCCTTGTTTGTCCGCATTGAAATTGTTTTTTTCCGGTTGTTCTACTAACTCTCCGACTGTGCAGCAGTATATTAGCACCTCTCAGGTTAGACTGCCTTCGGAGGTTACGCTCTACCTTTCGTCATTCACGCGAGACAGCTCCCCTGTTAGATCACTTTGCCGGTGTCCTTGACTTGCCACTCTTCTACTGTCACATCAATACTCACCCTCATCTTCTACAGTTTCTTCCCAGGACCTACAACCCACGGCGTAATCATTTATTTTGACTTTTGTTCAATATGGCAGAGAACAATGGCTGCGTGTAAGAGGAGATGATGAGCAGCATTCATCATGGTGTCCTGACCGTCCTCATCATAATTCTACTTCACAGCTGATTATATATCTTCCCAATTACCTGTTGTCCTATATCTCCTGCGCCTCCTCACTAGATGCGCTCATGATTACTCCAGCCCGCCGCCGGCTATTCGCAGGGAATATTTGCATGGTTTCCATCAAAGGTTTTATTCTGTAGGAACATTGTTATTCTGAACGACACAGTGGGGACTGCGCCTTTTTTTCTGCACACGCAATGTGCGATATAAATCATGTCACCAAAATCCACGACTCACTGAGCCAAAATAGAAAACAAGTTTCCATTTTAAAATTGTTCCTAATGACTTTTTGTCACCAGTCAGAAGACGGCTGTGCTGTAACGCCAGGAGATGCTATACATCATTTGACAAGTATTGCACCCGGAACATTAAATCATTTACATTTACCGAGGAAAATGTTGAGGTGAAAAGGAGCTGTATACAGTAAACAGTAAAAGGGGTACTCCGGCCCTAAGACATCTAGACACCAAAGGATAGGGGATAAGATGCCTGATTGCAGGGGTCCCACCCCTCCCACAGGCTTTGGATAAACCGTATCAGCTGAATCCTAATGTAGATACAGAACACTAACATAAGGAGAAAGCTCCCAGGTGGCAAGATTTATTCCTTTAGACACCTTTATATACAATACCTTCCACTATGATCATTAGGGATGAGCGAATCGAATCTGACAAAACCAAATTCGTTACGAATTTAAGGAAAAATTTGATTCGTAACGAATGCGAATATCGCCGCAATTCGATCACACAATTGATTCATTAAACTCCATTTAGTGCGGTCCAGGCTGCTCCAGGGCATCTAAAATGGCGGATCCACATGTAAGGACAATGGGCAAGGAATCCTGGGAAGGAGGGAACAAGGGTCGGCGGGATGACCCTGAATCACATGCAGCATGCAGCCTATCAGCAGACAGCCACCCCTGTGATGTCACAGCCCTACATAATTGTCAGCCATCTTGCGGCCAGTCACATCTGCATTCTATTACAGAGAGAGAGGGACAGAGAGCAGTTTGTGTTGCACAGAAAAGCATTTTTACAGCACCGATTCACCTCCAGGTCACATCAGCATTCTATTGCAGAGAAGGACAGAGAGCAGTGTGTTGCACAGAAAAGCTTTTTTATAGCAGAGATTCCCCTCAAGCCCAAAACGAGCCTAGAAGCACTGACAGTGAAGGGAGTGAGATTGAGAGAGAAAGTAAAATTTTGGGTGCAGTACACAGCGACTGTGTGCTGTAGCACTGGTGTGTACAACAACTGAAAAGCTAATAGTAGCCAGCCAGTTAGGGTGAGCAGAGCACTAAAAGTGTATTGTCCTCTATTAAGTGTAACCTGTTAAAGTCTTAAATGCTGTGAAAGGCCAGCCAAAAATACATACCTGCTGGTGTTGTAGACAAATACTGTTTTAAGCGTACTGGAGCGCATTGTCTTCCCTTCATAAGTGCATACCACATACGTACATCTAAGTGGTGTACCATTTTGCTCCTGTTAAAGTCTTAAGGGCCTAGATACTGTGAAAGAACATCCAAAAGTACACGCCTGCTGCTGTTCTAGACAAATACTGTTTTAAGCGTACTGGAGCGAATTGTCCTCCCCTCATAAGTGCATACCACATACGTAAATCTAAGTGGTGTACCATTTTGTTCCTGTTACAGTCTTAAGGGCCTAGATACTGTGAAAGAACAGCCAAAAGTACACTCCTGCTGCTGTTTTTGACAAATACTGTTTTAAGTGTAGTGGAGTGTATTGTACTCCCCTCATATACACACTAAGTATGTCAGGCAGAGAAGTACCAGGATGTGTACAGAAGAGTGGCAGAGGCCTAAATTCATCAGGCACAGGTCGCAGCAGACTAAGGGCGAGTGGCAGCAGGAGTCGCTGCAAGAGGCCTGAGCTCCTGGTATCAGCTAGCGGCCGTGACTTGACCAGCAACCCATCTGCCGTCATTGATTGGTTAACATGGTCATCCACTTCATCATAAGTGACATCTGACACCCCCAGTCAACAGTCGGTGGGTTCCTCAGACACAACCCTCAGTTGGAATGGCCCGGGAGCAATCCCTGTCCTCCCATTGCTTCTGTCCTATGCTGTTCCCTCACACACAAAAGTATCTTATGCTGTGGGTTCAGCTCCACTATTTAGTGAGGATGATATAATAGAGGACAGTCAGCAGCTACTGCCCAGCCAACAAGTAGAGGAGACATCCGCCGCTTCCTCCACTAGGCGGGCAAGTAGATATGAGGAGAGTGGCGTGGGAGGTGGTGTTGCGAGAGTTCAGGCTCATGAAGCAGACACTGTTGAGGAACCTGAGGAGGAAACCAGTGACCTGCAGACACAACTCGATGATGATTAAGCCGATTGCACTTGGGATCCGGGTGCAGAAGGGGATTCATCATTATCAGGAGAAGAATGTTGCAGGTTGCCGTGAGGCAGCAACTGAGCTAGCAAGGTGGTAGCATGGTTGGCAGTAAGCATGGTGGCAGAAGTGGAAAGTCTGGAGCCAAACGTGCATGGGGTAGACCCCCTGCTTCGCAGCAGCCTACCTTCCAGGGAGGTAGTGGAGTCGGCGGCAGTAGCAGTCAATCAGTGCAGACTGTTTGTGGGAAAATCACTCGGCGGTGTGGCAGTTTCTCAGTGTCGGCAGAAGGTGAAGCATGGCCAGGTTCCCAATGTTGGCACCATGGCCTTGCATCAAGATATGCAGCGTCACCATTAAGGGGCCTGGGAGAACTGTGGCTCCAATGTGGTGGTCCAGCATGCTGCATCACCCAGTGGCACGCTGCTCCCTGTTTCAGTCAGCCAAGGCTCCACCACCTCAGCAAAAGGGTTCTGTCACTCCAGATGCTCCTGCTCCTACTACTTCGAGTGAGTCATTCTGCCAGAAATCCATCGGCGAAACCATGTCCAAGAGAAAACAGTATGAGCCCACTCATCCAACAGCACAGAAGCTGAATGTGCTGCTGTCCAAGTTGCTGGTGCTGCAGTCTCATTCCTTTTCTAGTGGTGGACTCTGTATCTTTCAGAGAACTGATGGCTTGTGCAGAGCCGAGGTGCAGAGTTTCATTTCTTTGCAAAGAAGGCAGTACCAGCCCTGGAACAGTAGGTGGGCCAGTCCTTGAGCCCGTCGGTGTGTACCAAAGTGCACAGCAGCGCCGACATGTGGAGCTGTAACTACGGTCAGGGACAATACATGTCCTTTATGGCCCACTGGGTAAATGTGGTTCCTGCAAAGCCACAACAGCAAATTAGAAAGGTCATGCCACTTCCGCCTCCACACTCTCAGGGCGTTGGTCCTGTGACAGTGTGCAACTCCGCCTCCTCATCCTCCACTGTACGGACAAGTCTCAGTTCCCCTCGAGAATACCATGTGTGCAGGGCACGGCGGTGTTCTGCTTTTCTTCACATGGTTTGCCTTGGCGAATGGAGTCACACAGGGGAGGAACTGCTAAAAGTCATTCACCAAGAAATCGAATCATGGCTTACTCCATGAAAACTGGAAATGGGAACCATGGTGACCGACAACGGAAAGAACATCTTGTCTGCGCTGCGACAAGGAAGCCTGAGACATGTGCCCTGCATGGCACATGTGTTCAATCTAGTTGTCAAGCGGTTCCTGAAGTGTTCCCCCCATCTGCGAGACATCCTAACAATGGGATGGAAACTTTGCATGCACTTCAGCCACTCTTACACCGCACAGCATACCTTCCTTGAGCTGCAGCATCAGAACGGTATCCCCCAACATAGTCTGATTTGTGACGTTGCCATACGTTGGAATTCCACCCTCCATATGTTGGACTGACTATACGAACAGTGAAAAGCCATCAACTTCAATGTCAACCAGTGGCAGCTCATACATGACACCTGCCGTTTCCTCAGGCCCTTTGAGGAAGCCACATTATTAGACAGTCGTCAGGATTACGGGATGAATGAAGTCATTCCACTGCTTCATTTACTACAACACGTGTTGGAAATGATCGCTGGTCAGGGCACTGGAGACGTGAAGTCTACATCTTATGGCCACATGAGCCTTGTGGGGGCTGAAATGGAAGAGAAGGAGGGGGAGGGCCACAGTGGAACACAGTTTAGGTTTCGCGAGATGGGCGGTTATTCTAGTCATCTGAAAGGAGAGGAGGAGCAGCCAGAGGAGCTAGAGGGTTATGAGGAAGGCGAGACAGAGAACCCAGACACACCGTGGCAGTATGCTGTGGAGATGGAGGCAGGGAGTCCCTCCGAGTGACCTGCACAAATGGCACAATGCATGCTCACTTGCTTGCATAGTGACAGCTGAATTTTCACCATTCGGCAGCAGGATGACTTCAGGCTCTCCACCTTATTGGACCCTCGCTACCGGCACAAAATGGGGGCCTTTATTACAACCACTGAGAGGGAAGACAAACTGACCTACTACAGAGATATCCTATGTAGTCAGTTGGCCAATGCCTATCTGCGCCATTGTCCATCCTCTGGCAGGTCTGACTCAGAGGGCCCTCTGCGCTCACCTTCCACGGCCATGGCTGCTGGGGATGGGTGGGGTGGAAGGAGCAGTATCAGCTCCATCAGCAGCAGCCTGAGTCCATAGTCGCTGATGAGTAGCAACAGGTAGACCTGGAGCAGGACCTGAACCAGCAGGTGGTGGCATACCTTGACATGGCCATGCCAACACATCTTGAAGATCCGCTGGACTTCTGGGCAGCCAAACTTGATGTGTGGCCACAACTAGCAGAGATTGCCCTGGAAAAGCTGTCCTGCCTGGCCAGTAGTGTGCCATCAGAGCGGGTGTTTAGTGCGGCGGGGGCCATAGTAAGCCCAAGGAGAACTCGTCTGTTCAAGAAAAATGTGGAGAGACTGACCTTTGTGAAGATGAATCAGGGATGGATCAGCCAGAATTTCCACCCACCAATGCCTGATGCATCAGTGTAGATTGACCATGGTGCCACACCAACACTTCACAAATATGGATAGTGCAAAACAAGTTTAACCCCTTAAGGACTCATGACGTACCGCTTCGTCATGAGTCCGCTCCCGATCTATAACGTGGGGCCACGGCGTGGCCCTGTGTGATAGCGGGTCGGGCCCGGCCTCTAACAACGTCCGGGACCCGTGGCTAATAGCGCGTGGCATTGATCGCGCTGCCACGCGCTATTAACCCTTTAGACGCGGTGTTCAAAGTTGAACGCCGTGTCTAAAGTGAAAGTGAAAGCATGCCGGTTAGCTCAGGGAGCTGTTTGGGATAGCTGCGGTGCTTACAGGACAGCAGGAGGGTCCCTACCTGCCTCCTCGCTGTCTGATCGCCGAATGACTGCTCAGTGCCTGAGATCCAAGCATGAGCAGTCAAGCGGCAGAATCATCAATCACTGGTTTCCTATGAGAAACCAGTGATCAATGTGAAAGATCAGTGTGTGCAGTGTTATAGGTCCCTATGGGAGCTATAACACTGCAAATAAAAGTGAAAAAAAAGTGAATAAAGACCATTTAACCCCCTTCCCTATTAAAAGTTTGAATCACCCCCCTTTTCCCATAAAAAAAAAAACAGTGTAAATAAAAATAAAAATAAACATATGTGGTATCGCTGCGTGCGGAAATATCCGAATTATAAAAATATATTGTTAATTAAACCGCACGGTCAATGGCGTACGCGCAAAAAAATTGCAAAGTCTAAAATAGTGCATTTTTGGTCACTTTTTACATCAAGAAAAAATGAATAAAAAGTGATCAAAACGTCCGATCAATACAGAAATGGTACCGCTAAAAACTTCAGATCACGGCGCAAAAAATTAGCCCTCATACCGCCCCATACGCAGAAAAATAAAAAAGTTATAGGGGTCAGAAGAGGACAATTTTAAACGTATACATTTTCCTGCATGTAGTTATGATTTTTTTCCAGAAGTACGACAAAATCAAACCTATATAAGTAGGGTGTCATTTTAATTGTATCGACCTACAGAATAAAGATAAGGTGTCATTTTTACCGAAAAATTTACTGTGTAGAAACGGAAGCCCCCAAAATTTACAAAATGGCGTTTTTTTTTTCAATTTTGTCCCACAATGATTTTTTTTTCCGTTTCGCCATAGATTTTTGGGTAAAATGACTGATAATTAATTACAAAGTAGAATTGGTGGCGCAAAAAATAAGCCAGCATATGGATCTTTAGGTGCAAAATTGAAAGAATTATGATTTTTTAAAGGTAAGGAGGGAAAAACGAAAATGCAAAAACGGAAAAACGCTGAGTCCTTAAGGGGTTAAGGTGCTGCTCCCCAGTTACAGATATTCCTTGTCATTAGACCACAAGTAAGTGTTGAGGATATGCATTAGCTAAAACTTAAATTTTCTTAGGATAAAATATATGTACCCAAATTATTTTTTATATCAAACAAAAGGAAAGGTGTGCAAAAAACACCATGTTCCACCAACACCACCAAGTATTGATGTGATGCAAAGACCTCTAGAAGGTTGAAGGGAACAACGTATGGTCCATTGTAAGTGGTGAAGGTAAAAACTTCCCCTGTAAGGCCCTACTCTTGCATTATTAATTTCCTTCTTGGTGTTACTCGCCCTAAAAAGGGTGGCCCCACACAGGAACCTCTCCCTATTTCCCGTGACAAACACTGCCATTTCACAGGGTTTTAAGGTGGAAAAAGGGAGAGTTTCCTGTGTGGGGCCGCCCTTTTTAGGGTGAGTAACACTTGCCAAGAAGGGAATTAATAGGGTGAGAGTAGGGCCTTACAAGATAATTTTTTACCCCCACCTGCTACAATGTACAATACGTTGTTCCCTTCCACCTTTTCAAGGAAAGTGTTACTCGTTTTAAAAAGGGCGGCCCCACACAGGAACCAATCCGTATTTCCACCTAAAAACCCTGTGAAATAGCAGTGTTTGTAGGTAGAAATAGGGAGAGGTTCCTGTGTGGGGCCATCCTTTTTTAGGGCGAGTAACATTTGCCATGAAGGGAGTTAAGAATGCGAGAGTAGGGCCTTACAGGGGAAGTTTTTACCCTTACTGGTTACAATGCACCATACATCGTTCCCTTCTACCTTTTAGAGGTCTTTGCATCACATCAATACTGGGTGGTGTAGGTGGCACATGGTGTTTTTTGCACACCTTTCCTTTTGTTTGATAAAAAAAAAAAAGAAAATTAGGTCCATATATTTTATCTTAAGCATATTATTAAAAGTTAAGTTTTACATAATGCATATCCTCAATACTTTTACAAATGAGGCCGTTTTCTTCTGCATACCTGCCTCAGCTACTATTCTGATCCTGCCACCCGCCTGATGCCACACATCTGATGCCAAGATCTCATTTTTTCACCCACCTTCGTCACCGGGTACTGGTATTGCCACCCACCGCCCCTCTATGTCACCGGGTCACTTTCAGGACTCCTGATGCTGCTAATGCCACCTCCAGGTTGTCTCATTCTGCCACCATATGTTCTCCTCATGCTGCTGCCACCTCCAGGCTGTCTCATTCTGCAACTATGTGGTCTCCTTATGCTTCTGCCACCTCCAGGCTGTGTCATTCAGCCACTATATGGTCTCCTCATGCTGCCGCCAACTCCAGGCTGTGTCATTCAGCCACTATATGATCTCCTCATGCTGCCGCCCACTCCAGGCTGTGTCTTTCAGCCACTATATGGTCTTCTCATGTAGCCGCCAACTCCAGGCTGTGTCATTCAGCCACTATATGGTCTCCTCATGCTGCCGCCAACTCCAGGCTCTGTCATTCAGCCACTATATGGTCTCCTCATATAGATGCCACCTCCAGGCTGTGTCATTGTGCTGCTCTGCGACAGTGATTCTAATAGCAATGCCTCTGATCTGCATGTCATACTGAATAACAGTATTATTTCACTAACCCAGCACACACCCTATGCGTATTACAGGAAGGCAAAGTGCTCTACACCCCTATTGAGGCTCTCTGTAGGCAAGAAATAGCCATTTTAAAACAGATTCGCTGCAAATAAATTCGGACCAAACCAAATTTTTTCTGAAAATTCGGCAATTCTGGAAATTTTTCTAAAATTCGCTCATCTCTAATGATCATCACAGAGTTCAATCAGGACAGCTGATCACCACAGGTCTGGATTCTGTGGTCCCCAGAGATTACCTTATTGAGGATTGGCTTCTAGCTTAAGGTTTTCATACAATCATTTCATACATCTTTATCTTATCCTCTTACCTCCCCCTTGGTAATGATTTTAAAAGAGTACTGCAGTGTACGACAATTTATCGATCTCCTGCCCGATGCTCTGGCTCCCTTTGTGCATGAAACGGGGGTCAACCCTTCAGTCATCTCTACGGGAGAGATGGAGATACACGAGTACAGCCCCCCCCCCCCCCTCTATGTGCAAAGAAATAGCGGAGGATCCCAGCAGTCGGACCCCCTGCGATCATTCACTCATCCCCTCTCCTTTGGATAGCAGATAAATTGTCCTTCACTGCAGTTCCCTTAACTATGCTTGTTATTTGCTGTTTTAGTTTGGTCCCCTGTTCTGTTGTTCCCTGGCAATCACAACCTGCATCAAAGTCCCAAAAAAGTTTGCCAAATATAGGGGTGAAAGTCAAGTCCCGGTCTGATGTTGACCCAAATGACTCCACCTGTAAATTCTGTAATGAGATAAAGACTTGAAGAAGTTTTTTTTTACTTTGTATGCTATCCCTTACCTCTCTTGCAGTTGCTATTAGATTACTATTGTTGCCAATTCCTAGTATAAGGCTTAGTACAAGGAATCATTATATACTTCTTAAACTCTCGTAATGTTAGGTTTATGCTCTTGCATGGTCCCCCTTTTTTTTTGCAAAAAAAAGGCCACTTGGCCCATCTAGTTCCCCTTATATTATTATTCTTAATTATTATGATAGGGTAGCATTATGTCTGTTCCAGGCAGGTTTATATTCATTTACTGTGCATTTACCAATCACATCTGCTGAAAGTTTGTTTCAAGCATCTACTACTCTTTTAATAAAATAATATTTTTTCATGTTGTGTCTGATCTTTCTCACAACTTACCTCAGATTAAGTCTTCATGTTCTTTAAAAGGCAAGTGCGGAGTGCAGACTAACGCCATTTAAAAGAACACTTCTTCACCGACAGTGATACAGGGATCTTAATGGTCACAATTTTGAACTGAGGCACAAAAGTTTAGAGGTTACATGCACACTGCTCTATGCTCAAACACCACACCACCTCACTAAGACTAGTGTATAGAGTAAGGGCTTTTTTACTTTTTCCTACAGGACCCACTCACAGAGACCCCGCTTCACTACTCCTCCCACTCTACAGCCACAGAACAGTTCTGCACAGCAATCTACTGCAGTGTCCTGGTACCCCTGTCCCAGCTACATAATATAAGAAGTTGACATTTGGAAACCCTTTTCTTAATGCATATATTTTTGTGTGGGATTCACTAGCAAAACAGTTTTCGTGTATTGCACAACCATTACAACGTAAACTGGGGTTAAATATTTGCATACCCTGTTTCAGATTGGTCACATGACACCCTCCCCAGTCAGCTTCTATGCAGATGTTTTTGGAAAGGCTGTAGGAGGAGACCCTTGTCTACCCCCCCCCCCCTCCAGAGGGCTGGACCCAAAACCAATTCAGTCCTTGCCTCCACCCAGTTAGTCTTCCTTCTTGGTTCAGTTCAGTTCTGGCCTATTCATGACCTCTGTTCAGGTCGAAGCCTGTTTCAAACAAGTCACAAATCCTGTTCCATACATGAGTAACATCTAACCTGAGACAGATCTGGGTTGCGTGTTCAGTAATCATGGCACTGTACGGAGTTTGTAGGATTTCACACAAAAATTCTTCCTATATCAGTCCGCTGTACAAGTGCCCTTCTGCATACATTAATCTTTTTAGTGACCTACGGTCAGAGATAGTGTTGTGTGGCTAACATGTTATAGAAGCTTCTTCAGCATATGCCCTACACATAGGGTATCATGCTGCACAACCGTGAGTAAAAGTTCAAGTATTTACACCAAAATAAGCCAACCTGTGTAATCCCCTCACAGTAGAGAGAATCTAATTGAACTGCTTCTATATCCTGTCTGCAATGCATTTCTACCAGTTAGCAGTATCTGCTATTAAAGCAACTGTTAAAGTACCAGTGACCAACTGTTCATTCATCTGCTTAAAACATTTAATAAAACCACCGTGTGCTAAAGAGACTGTATTTTCTTGGATCTGCACAGAACATTCATTAAAGGTCTATGTTTTTCCCACATTACACAAGTGTCCAGATTTCTTATTCCTGCACCTGCATCCATTGTTGGGCTCACTTAGGAGGCTCAGCTATATCTATAACGCCCTGCCACGTGACGTCACCTTCCACATTCCCAAGGTACCGTTACTCCCAGCTAGCCTGCCCTACAATGTCTATCATCCCCTTGAGTACCACACTACCAGGGAACCAGTGCTTGGGATTCTTCCTCAGCCCCAAAACAGGACCTACCTACAGCCATCCTCAGTTTTGAGCACATCACCAGACAGACAGACTAGATTGTGAAGTCACTTCAACCACTGTCCCTTCCTACTTGGAGGATCCACCCTAACTAGTGGCCCTCAACTGTGCGACGGTCCCTACACAGAATAAGTGGAGCGGGCTAAACAAAAGAACCAAACAAGCACTTAGCAACAAAATGCTGCCATTGGTACTGCAGAGCGGGGAGGATCAGGATGCCATTGGACTGCAGCTAGGTAAGTTCCTCACAGCTGGTCTATTCTCCTATTCAGCTTTGATGTTCTGGATGCACTTCGTCTCTAATGTGTGGTTTGCTTTCTATGTTGCTGACCACTTCCAGGCTCTGCAATGAACGCTTTTCATCCTTGTATACTTTGTTCTCTCTGGGGCTATGCTTCTTCTTGGTTTTCTTCTGAATATTCATCCAAATCTGTAGCTTAAAGTCCCCTCATTACTCCAATGCCTGAACAATCAGGTTCCTTACTCTGAGTGAACATCAAAAGTATTCTTTGTGACGTGTCATGGTTCCGACCTGGCTTATGTGACTAATTTCCTAGCCTAACCTACTGCCTGTTATCCATGACCACTGAATGCTGACTGCTCTGACCTGCTGCCTGGTATCCATGATGTCTGAACTCCATTTGCCCAGACCACTGCTTGTACATCTACATCTTCTGCCTGTTCCTTCAGAGACTATGTTGGGCATAGTTCACTGGAGATTCCCTGTGAGAAAGTCCTCATGTCCTTGCAGGGGTACAATCCCTTATATGCCACTTCCTGGCAGAGTCTTAAAGGGGTATTCCAGTTTAAAAAAAAACATTCAGATCAACTGGCTCCAGAAAGTTAAAAAGTTTAGTAAATTACTTCTAAAAAAAAAAAAATCTTACTCCTTCCAGTACTTATCAGCTGCTGAAATTGAGTTGTTCTTTTCTGTCTGACAACAGTGCTCTCTGCTGACGCCTCTGTCTGTCTCAGCAACTGCCGGGGTAGGAGGAAATCCCCAAAGCAAACCTCTCCTGCTCTGGACAGTTCCTGAGACACACAGAGGTGTCAGCAGAGAGCACTGTTGTCAGACAGAAAAGAACAACTCAACTTCAGCATCTAATAAGTACTGGAAGGATTAAGATTTTTTAATAGAAGTAATTTACTTTTTTTTTTTCACTTTCTGGAGCCAGTTGATGGCTGGATAACTGGATAACTGGAATACCCCTTTAAGCCAAATCTGAAGCAACTCAGTCTATTTGCACTTGCCAGGTCGGCCTTGTGTCAACAATGTGTCAACTGATGCCGACCCTGTATGTATACCAAATTATAGTCTATGGGCACATACTTATCGCAGAAACGTATGTTATACATTTTTAAGAGTATGTCCCCAAAACAAATTTAAGGCTATCAATGAAAACATAAATGAAGAGTGCCAAAACAAAACACAATACACCAAAGAGAAAAAACACAAATGATACATTAAAACTAATAATCATGCTTTATTAAACATATACAAAAATACTAAACAAATACAATAAAATAAGCAGCCCCCAATCCAACCCCCACAAGAATCACGTACACCTAAGGTGGGAGAGTAGATCATAAACTATTCACAGGTAGAAAGGGAGCTTAAAGGAAAACTGTCAGCTTTCTTCCAGCGTTAGTTAGTGTGGGGGGCACTGATCAGTTTGATGCTTACCGTGCCCCGGATTCTCCACGCCGTTTGGCCGTAATCTTCTATTTTCGGGAAATGCTAATGAGGTGCTAACTGGCACAGGCTGGGCTAACTGGCACTCTGACGTCAGTGCCGCCGGCCACAGTGCCGCCCAGCTCATCAATATTCCTCCCCCCCTCCGCCTCTCCCTCTTCTCCCCACTTTGTTATGAAGAGAGAGGAGAGGAATATTGATGACCTGGGTGGCGCTACAGCAGGCGGCGCTGACGTCAGAGTACCAGTTAGCCCGGCCTGTGCCAGTTAGCACCTCATTAGCACATCCCAAAAATAGAAGATTAGGGCCAAACGGCGCCATGGATCCTGGCATGGTAAGCATCAAACTTATCAGCGTTCCCCGCACTACCAGCCAGTACCACTGGTTAGTGCTGGGGGAGAAAGCTGACAGTTTTCCTTTAATGAAACCAACAGAAACATAAACACATAATGCAGAGTAAACATAAGTACAGCCAGCATAAAAGATGCAAAACCCACCAAAAGACATAGGTTACCAAGTATCTGCCATGTGAGAATCATTACCAAACGAGGCGTGCACCCCAACGCTTTAAATATCCATCCAATCCTCATTTTTACATTTAAAGGGGCTATCCAGGAAAAAACTTTTTATATATATCAACTGGCTCCAGAAAGTTAAACAGATTTGTAAATTACTTCTATTAAAAAATCTTAATCCTTTCAGTACTTATGGGCTGCTGAAGTTGAGTTGTTCTTTTCTGTCTAAGTCCTCTCTGATGACACGTGTCTCGGGAACCGCCCAGTTTAGAAGCAAATCCCCATAGCAAACCTCTTCTACTCTGTGCAGTTCCCGAGACAAGCAGAGATGTCAGCAGAGAGCACTCTTGCCAGACAGAAAACAACAACTCAACTTCAGCAGCTGATCATTATTGAAAGGATTAAGATTTTTTAATAGAAGTAATTTACAAATCTGTTTAACTTTCTAGAGCCAGTTGATATATATTAAAAAAAAAAAGTTTTTTCCTGGAATACCCCTTTAAGGCTAGATTCACACATCAGGATTTCCGTGCGGAATTCCACTCGGAATGTCCACACGGAAAATTTGCTTCAGCAGATTCTGCTACTCTGTGCACACGATGGAATTTCCGTGCCAGATATTTCTGACACGGAAATTCCATTTTCTATGTCTGCACAAAGAATGAACACATTCACTGTTTGTGCGGAGTCTGCAGGGAGTGCATAGCCTTCTACGAGATGGCGCATTCCAGTGCGTTCCTAGCACCGGCATGTTTATGCTGGCGCCCTCAGATTCTCCATGCAGACATTCCGTTGTGTGAACATAGCCAAACCGGGAAACTCCAGTCAAGTACGAAAGTAAAAAACTGCAAACCAGAACAGTTATCGGCTGTACATGTAGCAGGATCACAACGGCCTCTTAATAGACGTTGCTAAAGACATGAATTGGATTTTCCTCTCCGCTGCATCGCTTATTTATTATTTACAAAGTGAAACGGAGAAGGTTTTGGTTGAACACACCAATTAACGGAATATAATTATAGGAGGAAATGGTATGTAGGAAGACCTCGCGGAGGAGCGCTGAAGAACTGCCGCATCTTCTAGACTCCGTTATGATAATCTAATTAGACTTTTATGAGGTCCTGGATTTCATATTCTATTCTGTGACTTGTTTCCAAAAGTGTCTTCACATATCAAGCTTTCAATAGTTCCGTTGAATGAGCTAATAATGCGCGCTTTTATCGTTCACTTCTATGTGATAGACATGGGCATCGAACCCATGGGCCCTTGTAAGAAGCAGCCCATTCATTTACAAGATAGATTAAATTATGCTTAACACCGTGCTTTCACATTCTTTAATTCGTTTTTAACTCCCTGATGACCAATTGTATTCTAAACTGCAAAGTTAGAGATAAAGGAATCAAAAAGTTTAAAAGAATCAAAAAGTTTTAAGAACTTGCCTCCTGAGGAAACACTCAGCGTCTTATATTTACCACGTAGTGATCATGTGGACAATGCAACTGTACTGAGGCAACCGACCACGGGAAGAGAGTAGGAGGGTTAGTATGGAGGGGGTTGGGCATTGAGAACAGGGCTCCTTTTGACTTGTAAGCATTGGGCTATCTATTTTAAGGGACTGTCCTGCACCTAACAGAAAAATTATGTGATACAAAAATCCACAATGACAATTTCAATAAAAAAAAATAGGGCCCCCCAAATTTGGTAAGACAACATAAATAAATAAATAAATAAATAAATAAAAATTCTAAATAATTCATCCTTAAAGTGTCCTTTTCCTAAATTTTTTTTGTTTTGAAATGTCACAGAGAAATGTCAAAAGTTTAGATCTGTCGGGGTGTTAGTGCTTAGACCCCCACTTATCAGGAGAATAAGCAGGGAGAGCACTGTATATAGGTGCCTCACTCCCCGTCTTACATCGATTAATGTCCAGATACTCTGGATGACCACATAGATTTATAGAGATCGTTTCGAGCTGGGAGTGAGGTGCTTGAATAGAAACTTCGCTTGCAGCTTCCGCGTTCATGATGTCACACCACGCCCCCTCCATTCATGTCTATGGGAGGGGGCGTGACGGCTAGCACAGAGCCGTCATGCCTCCTCCCATAGACTTGAATGGAGGGGGCATGGATGCCTGCATCGCCAGTGATCGGGCACAGTGCAGAGTTTGCTGCATGCCCCAAATGACAGGGGTGCCAGCCCGGAGATCGTGGGGGTCCCCAGCGGCGGGACCCTCGCGATCTAACATGTTATCATCTATCCTTTGGATTGGGGATAAGATGTGTGCAGCAGAGTACCTCTTTAAGTGTGCGCTTCTTACAACTAGTTCTCCTTAGCGGTTGGGGTCTCAGCACTTTTGACAGGTCTCTTAAGTAGAAGATAGAGAAGAGAAAGTGCTCCATAGTGCAGAAAAAGTAACCATTGCCAGCAAACACCACAGTGTGAAAATGCGCTTACCTGATCCCGTTGTGTTAGACAAGATGATGTCTTACTGCAGCCGCTCCTACCCACAAAGGATACCTTCCAAAATATAGCAGGTTTCATTTGCGGTGCTCAGGAGACCTTCACACTCAAGAGGATCAAATAAGTTTATTTCTCAGCGTCTTTCACAGTGTTGGATCACTGCTTCATCAAGCATGATGAAGCAGTGATCCAACATTGCGAAACATGTTGTATGATGGGATTAAACTTATTTGATCCACTCCAGTGTGAAGGTCTGGTCCTCAAATTAAACCTACTATGTTTTGGAGGAATTTGTTCACGTTATCTTTGGTAAAAGTGACAGGGACATTTAAAGGAGCCACATTTAGAGGCATCATATGGCAGCACACAGAGTGCCCATGGGTTTCTCCTTAGATCCCCTGTTCATACATATGCAACAAATGCTTTATACAGTATATTGCACAAAGAGATAAATATCATTGGTTACAACAGAATTCTGCTCCACTTTGCACACAGCGGAATTTCCATGGCAAAAGTTTTCTGCCACGGAAATCCCCATTCCAGCGTTCATATTAACAGTGAACGATTCGATGATTCTGCAGATTCCGCTCAGAAATGCATTGCCATCTATGAAGACGGCAAATTTCCAAGTGGTCCTAATGCCCCCAAATCAAGCAAAGGGGCAAAATGTCACCCCTATTTTGGACATTGTGCCCATTTTTGATATATGAACATGGCCTTAAAGTGAATATTGGTTTTCTATGTTTTTTTGTGTTTAAAAAAGCTGCCACTAGGTGTCTCCCTACTTGTCCAGAGCACATTTTCCCCCATCTCTTGTACAGACTTTGGACTCCTGCTCGCCTGGCAGAAGTCCAAAATCAGGAAATGCAGTCTGGAGTGCTGAGGGTGTGTGTGTGTGTGTGTGTGCAGCCTTAGCCAATCATAGCTCATCACATACTAAACTGCTCTGGGCTGTGTGTAGCAGAGTGAGGGAGGAAGTTCTCCCCTGTATGGCTTCAGATGATGTCCCGCCTGCTGGGGAACGCCCCTTCCCAGTCTGTGAATCTGACTGATACTGAGCAGAAAATACAGAGCTATATCAAGGTAGAAAACTAACAAATAATAAATTAAGGCAGGGGGTGGTTTATCATGATGGGGGCAGGGAACTGGGAGGATTATAAAATGTAACATCGTACCCAGAGAGTGGTGGTCAATGATTCGTACTCTGATTGGTCCCCGGTTATTAGTGGTGTACCCCAAGGTTCAGTACTGGGCCCGCTGTTGTTTAATTTATTTATCAATGATATAGAGGATGGCATTAACAGCTCTGTTTCTATCTTTGCAGATGACACCAAGCTTTGTAGCACAGTACAGTCTATAGAGGATGTGTATAAGTTACAAGATGACTTGGATAGACTAAGTGTCTGGGCATCCACTTGGCAAATGAGGTTCAATGTGGATAAATGTAAAGTTATGCATCTGGGTACTAATAACCTGCATGCATCGTATGTCTTAGGGGGGATTAAACTGGCAGAGTCACTGGTAGAGAAGGATCTGGGTGTACTTGTAGATCACAGACTACAGAATAGCACAATGTCAGGCTGCTGCTTCCAAAGCCGGCAGGATATTGTCATGTATCAAAAGAGGCATGGACTCAAGGGACAGGGACATAATACTCCCCCTTTATAAAGCATTGGTACGGCCTCACCTGGAATATGCTGTTCAGTTTTGGTCACCTGTTCATAAAAGGGACACTGCGGAGTTGGAAAGGGTGCAGAGACGTGCTACTAAACTAATATGGGGCATGGAACATCTTAGCTATGAGGAGCGATTAAAGGAGTTACAATTGTTTAGTCTTGAGAAGAGATGTTAAGGGGGGGATATGATAAACGTATATAAGTATATAAATGGCCCATACAAAAAATATGGAGTAAAACTGTTCCAGGTTAAACCACCCCAAAGGACGAGGGGGCACTCCCTCCGTCTGGAGAAGAAAAAGTTTAGTCTCAAGGGGCGACACACCTTCTTTACCATGAGAACTGTGAACTTATGGAACGGTCTACCTCAGGAACTGGTCACAGCAGGAACAATTAACAGCTTTAAAACAGGATTAGATACATTCCTGGAACAAAATAACATTAATGCTTATGAAGAAATATAAAATCCCATCCCTTCCCCAATATCGCGCCACAACCCTACCCTTCAATTCCCTGGTTGAACTTGATGGACGTATGTCTTTTTTCGACCGTACTAACTATGTAACTATGTAAGATCATGAGAGGTACTCTTCAAACATAAGGAATATTGTCAATCCTCCCTCTCCTAGTAAATTCCCTTTACAGCCTTTTAGGTAGCATTTATATTTTAGAATGGCTCCCAGGTCTTTTGTTATATGACTATGATTAATGGGGCTTTTCTGATGCCTTCCAGGAAAAACCCCCATAAGCCCCTTGCAGACAAGTCGAGGGAGAGCCCAAACCACTGACCACCAGTCTTTTGCCCTACAGACAAAGCATGATAGATGGGAGACATCTGCACAATATGAGACTCTGCATATAAATGACTTTGCTGGTGTTTGTTTGCTTTCTTTCTGATCTTTTATGATACAGTTTTCTTTCCGAAAATACATTTTGCTAAAGTATCTGAAAAGGATGGAATTGACTGCAACTGAAATGTTGTAATATTAAATGGATTAAAATATTTTCAATATATCTATTGGGAGAATTTGGACTAATATAACAGTGTTTCCCAACCAGGGTGCCTCCAGCTGTTGCAAAACTACAACTCCCAGCATGCCCGGACAGCCTTTGGCTGTCCGGGCATGCTGGGAGTTTTAGTTTTGAAACAGCTGGAGGCACCTTGGTTGGGAAACACTGCAGTATAAACACATAGCAGCACTGCGCCATGTGTTATGTTCACAGAAATCATAGTGTCACGTGTACCATATCTGCTTAATGCAGTTTAGTGCTGGTTTAGCAAAGGCCCCACCATACTCATATGCCTTTATAGTCAACATGCCAGTGCCGTAGTCTCTTTAGTGTAATGTCTCAGTACCAATGTGACAGCTGCCATCCTTAAAGTTGCAGTGTGACATCTAGGTTACAGACCACCAGTCAACAAGAGGTGGTTGGGCTGGTGTTTTATATATATATATATATATATATATATATATATATATATATATGTGTGTGTGTGTGTGTGGTGACCCAGTACAGAATCACGTGCTCTTCTATACTCCTGCCCATCCTGTGGGGCAGATTCTGCTTCAATGTCCGTCTTGGGCCCACTCTCCTTAGAACTCTCTATAATGCACTATAAAATGTAATGTTATATAATGGTTAATGTATGAGTATTTCCTATGCACTTGTTACTTTACATATCCTGTTGCTAAGGACCTTGTTGTGAAAGGGAGTATGCAGAGGTGAATATGTGACTTATCTGCCCAATGGGAAGGCTCTAAATTGTCCGCTTATATACTGTAGGCAGACTTCACAGTTCAGTCTAGAGTTATGTGCATGTGTAGTGTCAGACGGGGTAATGTGTAATTAACCGTTTCGTGACGCCAGGGCGTGGTTGACCTATACACCACCCGAGGTAGACCAGCTTCTCCTGTGCCAGGCACGGGGGAAATAATCACTCCTATGCAAGGTTATGGATAACTGGCATGCTGTACTGAGGTTGGAAAGATGGTATAATCCGTAACAGCTCAGATCAGCGTGAAGTAGAAGCATGGTGAACTTTGGGAAGCTTATAGTTGGGGACTTATAGTTGATTGTGCTGTATATGACCGACTTGACTTGTATGCAGCCCACGCTAGACTGGAGTTACTTGGACTTGACTAACTTAATGAATTTCACTTGAATTATATCCCCAAGACTGCAGGCTTACCGCAAGGCTTTGACTTTCACCTGGTTAGTGGGGTTAACTGGTAGTAGATGCGTGGTTGCTCAACTAGGCCTCAGACCTCCTTTCAAATTCCCCTCACAGACAGACTTCACTCCTCACCAAACTGTACCTCAGCAAGATCTGAACCCTGAACTCTGGCTTCTCAGTCCTTCTTCAGTGGTCATTTTGACTACTGAAGAAGGACTGAGAAGTCTGAAATGCATTTAGTCTGCACACAGACATAGTCTGTATAGAGAGACTGACTGCAAAAAAAAATCCCTATTGCCATCTTTACGAGGAGACCAGCATCATCACAGTGCGCCGCAGAGCCACGAGGACAAGCCGAATAAGCTACATTACAACATCAGCTCGCTGCCTTGGAAGGGTTTTGCGGTCTTGCCAGAGACCCCGTCCGCAGATTGAGCTGCAACGCTACAGGTTTCAATCGTGGACAGAGAACCGAAGGGTGAGAGGTACACAGTACCGCATGTTTATTCCCCACAACTACATCCAGGATCGGGCCATTCAGCTTACCCACTATATCTAGCTGTATGATAACGCTATCCTGATTGTATACACGTACTGCGCACAGTGCCGGCATAAGGGCACGGCAAACTAGGCAATTGCTTAGGGCCCCCAAGAGGCCCCCTGCCGGCTGCTCAGCATAGGCGTGCGCACGGGGTGTGCCTGGGCACACCCTAATCAAGCCCAGGGGGGGATCCGCGGCTGCCACTAAGCAGCCCGCAGGGGGCCCCCGTCACATTCTGGACATCCGTGTGTCCCGAAAGATCTTTTCAGGATACAAGGATGTCTCTGTTACCTTTCTGCGGGAACCCGCGTTAACTTTAAAAACGCAGGGGCCGCCAGGAGGTAGCGCACGCAGGGATGTCCCTGATGTCCCGTGCGTGCGCTCATAGCAACGGAGGAGCGGAGCATCGAGGAGGACGCGCTCCGGCCGGCATGGCAAGTCACCAGCACCGGCCGGCAGCACGTCATCTTCGATGTTCCGACCACCGCTCCTTCGGTCCCGGGACCTACTGCTATGATCTATAGGCCATTGCAGTAGATCGTGACCCGGACCGGAGGACTGGTGGTCGGAACACTGAAGTAGGGCAGTAAACAGGCATACAGCGTCCAGCCATACACTGTATATGGCTGAAGGCTGTATGTCTGTGGGGGAACTATACTGCACCTAATGTGGGAAACTATACAGTACCTAATGTGGGGAGCTTATAGCCCTGCAGGATGACGACAGTGGCATTTTCTTCCATGTTGTTTTTTTGGTTTTTCTTCTCGTCATTTTGCACTGTAGCAAGTGCAACAAGAATAAATCAAATGTAAGGTGAAAATCTCCCTCAGAGCAGTAAATGTTAATGTAGACAGAAGCCAATTGTCCTTAGTTTCATGTAGGGCGTTCTGGATTCCTGAGTCGCGATAACTTATTTGTACTTATTATCCGCAGTTGCTATCCTGCTGTTCCCTCTGCAAGAACCGTACCCACCGCAGAGCCGCAGCCTGTCACCTTATTATAGGTTGAAAACCCTGTTCCTCCGAGGGCTCTTCACAAGCTGCAGATTGAGCACGAAATATACAGAACTATTTTGCTGCAATCTGAAAATATGAGATGAAATGTCACTGGAAGTAATTGGCGTGTTATATATCTGAATGCCTCTGATTACTCTCATTATCCGCTTCATCCCTGTTCTCCACACAGTACGTTGTTTCTCTGTCTCTTCTATTGAAACTTTGCACTTTAAAAAAAATTAAAAATTAAAAAAAAAAAACGTCTCTCTTAGGCCCCTTAGTTCACACTCTTAGTTCACACTACGGAAATTTACATGAGGAAATAACAGGACAGATTCAGCTTACAGCAGCCTCCTCCATAATCAGCGGTTAATGTCCGCAGCAATCTGTTGTAAGTGCCGGCCCATTCACTACAGCGCAGTGTCAACACTTCTTTTGCAAAATCCAATTCCATTTCAGAAGTCCAGCTACAGAACTTCATTTGTGTGAACTGAGCAGCAGAATCCCATTGAAATCAATAGGAGTCTGCTGCAAGCGGAATCTGTGCCTAATGAAAAGTGAGCATGGAAATTCCATTGGGGTCTTAAAGGGGTGCTCCGTGTAACACGTTTCAGAAGACAGGACAGTGGATGTGGATCCGCGGGACCTGTGTGGCAGATGACTGGGACCGTACCAGGGAGCGGAGTCTAAGGTGCCGCTGGTTTTCACCAGAGCCTGCCGCAAAGCAGGTGGCACCCAGGTCGCTACCTCTGGCACGACTCGACCACACTGGCGGCTGAGGAGATGCGAGGCACAGGAGGGATGAGGCAGCTCACAGTCTGGATAGCAGAAGGTCAGGGCAGGTGGCACAGTTACGTATTAAGGACGTAGCAGGAGGTCAATAGGCAGGCGGCAGAAGTTCGGGTCACAAAGTGAAGGATCAGATACACGGCAAGGCAGAAACAGGAATGCTTTCTCTCAGGCTCAATGCAACAAAGATCCAGCAGAGGAGTGAAGAGGGTGGAGCAATATATAATTGAGCCACAGGTGAGTCACACTAATGAGCGCACTGGCCCTTTAAATCTTAAAGCTCTGGCATGCGCAGGCCCTAGGGGATGGGGACACGTGCACCGGAGCAGTGAGGCAGAGGTTGGGGCAGGAGAAGCACCAGGTGAGTGACGGACTGGGGTTCGCATGCGGGCGTGTCCCGCGATGCGAGTCCCAGCCCAGAAGGCAGCAGGTAACTGGACCATGCGCTCACGGCCAGCGTGTGCGGTTGGAGCGCATAAGGTAACATTCCGGTGGAATTTTTTTTTTTTTTTAATCAACTGGTGCCAGAAAGTTAAACAGGTTTGTAAATTACTTCTATTTAAAAATCTTAACCCTTCCAGTACTTATCAGCTGCTGTATGCTGCACAGGAAGTTGTATTTCTTTCTGGAATTCTTTTCTGTCTGATCACAGTGCTCTCGGCTGACACCTCTGTCCGTATCAGGAACTGCCCTGAGCAGGAGAGGTTTGCTATGGGGATTTGCTTGTACTCTGGACGGTTCCTGACATGGACAGAGATGTCAGCAAAGAGCACTGTGGTCGGACAGAAAATAATTCCAGAAAGAAATACAACTTCCTGTGGAGCATACAGCAGCTGAAAAGCACTGGAAGGGTTAAGGATTTTTAAATAGAAGTAATTTACAAATCTGTTTAGCTTTCTGGCACCAGTTGATATAAAAAAATGTGTTTTCCACTGGAGTACCCCTTTAAGCTGGCTATACATGTTTCGTAAGGCTATGCTGACACGACAGAATTTCTGTGCTGGATTCCGTATTGAAATTCAATGGGATTCAACAGGATTCTGCTGCGCTGTGCACATGGAGGAATTTCCATGCAGGATGTTTCCGGCACGTAAATTCAGAATTCCGTGTCTGCAGAAAGAATGAATGTGTTCATTCTTTCTGCAGGCACT
The DNA here is from genome assembly GCF_029499605.1 of Hyla sarda. Classification (NCBI taxonomy): domain Eukaryota; kingdom Metazoa; phylum Chordata; class Amphibia; order Anura; family Hylidae; genus Hyla; species Hyla sarda. The sequence continues at coordinate 352,073,349 of NC_079193.1, forward strand.
GCACAGAAAGCATGGCTGCCTATGAGACGGCCTATTCCCATGCGGTCCTAGCGCCGGCATTGCAGTTTGCGGGATGTCCGCACGGAGATTTTCTGTGCAGACATTTCTGTGAACATAGCCCAACAGCTATCTGGCCCAATTTCCCAATACATATTTATGCTCGGTTGGTTCAACGTGCATAAGAGTAAGGTTGGGTTCACACTACAGAATTTCGAGTGCAGCAGGGTCCCATTGCTGCCAATGGGAATCCTGCTGCATAGTACACACTATGGAATTTCAGCGGTGGAGCTTTCTGCTGCCTAAATTCCTCTGCTGAAAGAATGAACATGTACATTCTAACGGTGGAATACCGTACAGAACACATTGCAGTCTATGGGGACTGGCAATGTTCATACGGTCCTAGGACCAACCAATTCAGTCAGTGTAGGCCACCCTACTCTGTAATATGAACGCAGCCTAAGGGGGTAAGTCCAACTGCTTGATCCCTATTTCCCCCTCTGCCTATGGGGAGCTGGGAGGCCTCCATACTTTGTCAGCCAGTCCGTTAAGATCGACAGGTTTGGCAAATATTACAGGGTCTTACTTTTAAGGCTCGATTCACATGGCGCGTTTTCCTAATTTTATTTATTTATTTTAGCATTTTGAGGCTGGGTTCATTCATAGTATTTGGATCAGAATTTTTAGGCCCCTTTCACACTACAAAATTATTCCGTTTAAAGATCTGTACGAAGTTCCGTCTGAAAATCAGCTGAAAATGGCAGTTACAAAATCCTATACGGCCGTTAGAAAATCCCATTATAGTCTATGGGATTTTTCTAATAGCCGTTTTAACCCGTTATAGCCCGTTATTAATAACGGACGTTATTCTGTGACGGAAGATAGTAACAGGAGAAATAGTGCATGCACTATTTCTTCCGATCTTTCGCCCGTCACAAAATAGCGGCCGTTATTTATAACCACACTGACAATAAGAGGACTACACAATTCTGTTAGGAGAAAGGGAGGGGCCAGGGAGCTGCTGAGACAACACCACACTGACAATGAAAGAACTACACAACTTCCTGTCAGGGCTGAAACAAGCAAAAACATGCTGAAGTCAGTACAATTTGTGATAACACTATATTAGTCTCACAGTCTCTGACTGGGAGCACATGGTAAGTGAGCTTTTACACCTGTTCACTCTGGTGCGGTGCTGTGTGGCGTCCAGTGCTGCCATGGCACCGTGTCTGTGAGTAGGCGTGGCCCAGGGACTGGTTCAATTGACATTGGGACTGCTCTGCCAGTGGGTAATTCTCCCTGTTGTGGTGGTTGCCGCTCAGTGTGGCGCCATTTTATGCTAAGGACCCGCTACTTCAGGTGGCTGTGACATGGCTAGCGGGCTTGCACTTCGTGATCATAAAGTACACTAACAACCAGTTAGTTTAATCAATTTTGCTGAGACGCCTTAGATCAAGGTGCATGTTGTGGATTTGCGACCATGTCTGGTTTTGTCTCTGCTTGAATTCACACTATATTAGTACGTTATATGTCTTGGGATGATAGTTTTATTTTTTTTAAATACTGACACTGGAGTACCCCTTTAATGATCATTGTTAATCTACGCTAATATTACAGTAAACTTGTAAATATTGGGTATAGAAATGCCTTTATCTGTCTCCCAGACTGATACAAGGGGAGACCAATTATCCGGAGAATTGTCAGGGTCAGATTTAATTCAGCACTGAACAGGTTAACGGCCAGCATCAGAGTGCTCTCCAATACCGACTGTCACGGTAGTGTTTGAGCAAAAAACATATAAAATTGTCTTTACAAAAAAATCGTTGCCATCACTTACTGAATTATTACTTGTAAATTCTCGTCCTCTGACACGTTCTACGGCGTTACTAAAAAATCAGTCAAACCATTGAAGGAATGTATTCATAGAACAATACAATGGCAACAATGATGAAAAGCCCATCTTAGGGTCATATCGAGAGTCGCTAATATGTTGTAAGAAAATTGTAAGTTGTCAATAAGACATAACCGAGGCTACGAGAAGCAATTCTCAATCTGAATAAGGAAGAGTTTGGCCTTTCCTCAGGCAATAGGGATGACTTTGAGGTGACATTTCAGAGTTTTTCTCCTGTGTACTGCAGGTTTCCACTTAGAACTGCAGTCTGGGGCAAAGGGTAGACAAAGGCTGAGATATTTTAAAATACCAAAAAAAAAACAGTAAGATCAAGGAGGCCTACATGGCAGCAAGATGAAACTTTTCTACAAACTAAAATAAAAATAAAATTTAAATTAATAAAAATAAAAAATTAAATTAAAAAAAAATTAATAAAGGGTTCCGAGCTATTTTCTATGAAGAATAAGAGGGTGTTCCAAATTTATGTTCTAAATTAAAAAAAAGTATCCCATACACCTTTGTGTCTCATATACAATAGACAACACATTTGTTATTTACGAGAGACTGGCATGGCAACACTGCCTTCTAGGTGAGCATGCTGGGAGTTGTTGTTTTGTAAGGCTAGGTTCAGACTACGGAATCTCCGGGCAGAAAATTTTCGGCCAGAGATTCCGAGTGCGGCCAGCGCTGACTGAATCAGTCGGCGCTAGCCGCTAGGACCGCGCGAACGCTGCAGTCTCCAATAGACTGCAATGTGTTCCGCGCGGATTTCTCGCCTCAAGAAAGAGCACCGCCATTCTTCAGGCGGAAATTTCCAAGCGGATTTTCCGTTCACAAATTCCGCTTCACAAATTCCGAAGTGTGAATTTGTGAACGGAAACCCATTCACTACACTATACACTTTAGCAAGCGGAATTTCCGCCTGCAATTTCAAAGCGGAATTGCAGAATTCCGTAGTCTGAACCTAGCCTAACAGTTGGAGGCACACTAGTGGGTAAACCTAGAAGATAGTGTTGCCATGCTAGTCTCTCGTAAAAAGAATGTGATGTCTATTAAACATGTGACACAAAAGCGTATGGGATACTTTATTTTTTAAGAGCATGGATTTGTTCCTAAAAAAAAAACAAAGCCCCGCATGTTTTAGATTCCATGATCAGAATTGATCACGGCATCTAAAGGGTTGATGTTTGCATTAGCTAGCAGCAGCCGGGACCCATGCATGAAGTGAGCGCAGCTCCTGTGCCCATTTCATGTTCATGATGTACGTTTTGGTGCTTTAAAGGGGTATTCCGGCTTTATACATCTTATCCCCTATACAAGGGAAGGGGATAAGATGTATGATCCCAGGGGTCCCACCGCTGGGGACCCCCCAATCTCAGTGCAGTCCCCAGCATTCTGTGCCGGGTGCTGCCTCCGAGATGGGGACGTCACGGCCACGCCCCTCCATAGACATGAATGGAGGGGGGGTCGCGTGACGTCACTAGGGAGTGTGGCTGTGACGTCACGTCCCCGTCTCGGAGGCAGCGCCCGGCATAGAATGCCGGGGGCTGCACCAAGATTGCGGGGGTCCCCAGCAGCGGGACCCCTGCGATCATACATCTTATCCCCTATCATTTGGATAGGGGATAAGATGTATAAAGCTGGAATACCCCTTTAAGTCCCAGGGCACCATGACATACATTTAGGTCATTGGTTCTCTACGGGTTGAATTGATAATTAAGTAAATAATTAAACTGAAAATCAGAGATGGAGCCTGTAAAGGGGAAAACTGGTGAAAAATAACAAATACTAATTATATAATGTCCAGAAATAGTACTTCACCTCATTAATCAATGAAGGCTGCTCTGCCATAGATTTGCCATGCACATTGATGTTCTCTGCCATCCACTGCACAGGGAACTATAATACAATCCCATTGACTTAGGCTATGTCGCATGCACAACAGGGGGCCAGAAACGCAGCTGTGCAGGAAATAAGCAGAAGGCATAGAGACCCTCAAAGATCGGAAGTTATGGCATATGTCATATACTATTATTAGATTAGAATCGGGGCTCGAGCCCTGTAGGAATGCATGGGAATGGTTAAAGGAGATCTGCGGCCTTAGGATAGGGGATAGGGGATAAGTGTCTGATCACGTGGGGCCCAAATGCTGGGACCCCCGCAATCTTCTGTATGGGGCCCCGACACCGCAGCCGACATGCCCATCCACGTATCTCTATGGGAGAGGCGGAGATACAGCGTTCGTGCATCCGATAGAGCTGTATGGAGGGGGGGTGTCGTCGACCTAAGCGTGCATTAGCCGCGGCGAGCTGCAGCAATGTCGGCTCCCCGTACAGGATAGGGGATAAGTGTCTAACACTGCAGTACTCCTTTAAGAGTTTGACAGATCATATGGTCATTGGCTCCTTGTCAATCACAGAATTATGCCACAGCCACAAGAGGCCAAGCATCTCATCCTTTGCACTTAGGCCCATGACTGACATTATCATGTACCTTCAGAGTCGAGGAGGAAGAGAAGAGGAGAGGCCATGGTGTGAAGTTTGGGAGCCAGCAGGGGAAGGTCTGTATGTGTTTTTCAAGTTATCATGGCAAGGGGGCAACTAACTACAGGGAAGCTACCTCCAGGAAAAAATATTTACATGAGGACCCATCTACAGGGGGAAAATATGTAGTGTAAAACTACCTATAGGGGGCAGGTATCTACAGGGGCACCTATTCATTCTTCCCCAACCCGCTTGTCTACTCATTCTACTGTGGGAGACATCATGAAGGGATTTATTACTGTTTGGGGCACTATAGGTGCTGGAAGAGTGCGGAGCCTAAAATGTTTGTCCGGCTGGATATGCAGAGACGGATTTTGGCTGAAAGAAGTTGTTGTGATGGTCTGGGCTGGATAGAGAACAAAAAGAAAAGTAAACGACTCTGATCAGAGGAGATGTCACCTGTGAGTCACCAGATGAAACTGCACTATAATTACTTACATGGTCTGTAATGGTAATGATAGAGGATATAACATGGCGGCATTATGTAGCCAGTATGTAGGAACACCACTAGATTTAACTGCACTGTAATCACTTATATTGTCTGTTGTGGTATTTATAGTGCTTATGGTGTGGCTGTATTATTTAGGCAGTGTATAGGGGCATCACTGGATAATTGCACTGAAATATTTTATATGGTCTATCATGATAATGATAGCGGTTCTTGTCAGTCTGTCAGTCTCTCCTGAGTATAGGAAGTTCGCCTAATCTCAGGTTACAAGCTGCTAACAATATTGCTGTTGAAGAGGTATTATCTATAACAATCAACCCTGCACTTTAGTCCAGCAGAGGGACTGATGCCCAGTTGTGGATCCACTGTCAAGGGCAGTTACACAAGTGGGCAGGGAAAAGGGATCTGGGAGAGCTCAGGGTCCTCACTATTACCTGCTGGACGTGACATTAACACAATTAAAAATGATCCCCTATCCACAAAATAGTGGATAAGTAGGTGATCAGTGGGGGCCTGACCTCTGGGACTCGTGATCTCCAGAATGGGGGTAAAATGTCCACCAAAATGAAGGAAACGATCCAGCAGTCCACTCTCTATGGAGTGGTACTGCTCCATAAACAATAAATGGAGTGTTGGCTGCATATATATGCTGTGTTATGACCAGCAGTGGGAGAATAATGGATATGTGAAGAAGATGGCCGAGTGGGCTCAGGCGTGGCTAAGAGTGCGGCTATGGCGTGACTGACAATGTGCTTAGGAGTGTGGCTAGAAAACTTGGGGGAGTTCCCACACTTTTTTTCAGAGACTTGACCCCTTGTTGGTATACCCCTTTAATTTACTGCTGACTGCAACAGCCAACCCTCATCTGGTGTGTTTCTGCCTTACAAATAGCGTCTTACTGACCAAAATGTCATCACTGACTTATTCACTATTGTATAAAAAAAAATGTTTAGCTTATTTTTAGCTTAAACGAGTAGTGCAGTGAAACATAACTTATCCCCTATACAAAGGATAGGGAATAAGTTATAGATCGCGGGGGGTCCGACTGCTGGGACCCCCCACGATCTCATGAACAGAAGTCTGCCGGAAGCGGCTATTCCGACCCCCACAGGAAGCCACGGCCGACACGCCATGCGGGGGTCGGCACGCCCCCTTACAGCAGACTGCCGGGGCCCCGTTCAGGAGTTCACAGTTATGTTTCACTACAGAACTCCTTTAATGTAAATTATAACCGTAGAGCTTCTATTTACGGTAGAATTCATGTTGTCATTACCCTTTCAACCAGGACATTGAATAGCATTTTCTAGCTGAACGATTTGCCCTTTAATACACTGATATTGGTAAATAAAAATTTCCCTTATTTTTCAGTAGAAATACATTGTGCTCAGTTTCCCGTGTGCGTCAGACTAGGGTAATCTCGGGCGCATACAATTAGAGAGTCACATTTATAATACGGCTGGCATGGATAATACACTACCAGCTGAGATCTGCGACAACGAAAATCTTTTCACTAATCCTTGGCAATTACGCCCCAAAAAAAAAAGTTAATAATAATAATTAAAGATAATTAAAACGGGAACAGTTTCAGAAAGAAAATGTCCTTCTGCATTGAAATATAATAAATAAAACTGCTGCTATAAGGTTATTAGTGCCAAGAACTGGGTCTGGCCACAAGAGGGCATAAAAGTGATTTCCTTGCTGCCCTATAAAAAAAAGGCTCTCAAAGGCTACTTTTGGATAGTGTACCTTTCGGTGATAGATTGGTGACTAGACATGTCTCAGGGATGTGGAAATCCTATCGCCCGACGGCCGCAGATCACGGCGCAAAAAAAATGAGCCTCATACAGCTCAGTATACGTAAAAATGTAAATGTTGTAGGGGTCAGAAAATAACAATTTAAAAGAATACTAAAAAGTTTTTAATTTTTTCAAAATGAGTAAAACATGACGAAAACTAAACAAATTTGGCATTGCTGTAATCAGGCTGGCCTAAAGTATCAAAATAACATGTAAGTTTGACCACATGGTGAATGGCGAAAAAAAGAAAAAAAACCAAATTTGCAAAATTTCTTTTTTTTTTTATCAATTTCACATCACAAATATGTTACTTTTTCTTTTTGTTTCAGAGCATATGTTATGGAAAAATGAACGGTATCATTACAAAATACAATTGGTCCCGCAAAAAACAAACCCTCAAATGGGTCTGTAGATAAATAAGACTTATGACTATTGAAGGGTGAGGAGGAAAAAATGAAAGTGCAGAAACTAAATAAATAAACTAATAAAGACCTTATTTACATGCTATTTTGGTTAAAATTATTTTGTGTACCAAGACAAGTGGATTGTCATAAGGGACAAGTAGATTGTGCTCCGTCTGCTCCCCTGTGCCCCTACGACACACTCAACTACTCAACTACATTTTTCCCAGTTGGCAAACTTTGAGAGAAACCAGATGGTCATTTTGACAAATTGCCCCCTACCCAGGCCATTCTGATCAAGCTGTTGGGAGCAGTGGTTACATGAGGGAACAAACCGTGAACAGGCCCTGGAGGGCCCAAACAGATCACCAGTAGAGGGGATTATTGTATCCACCGACAAACACGAGCAGCTTTGACAATTTCCCTGTCTACCATCGAGACACAGGGGGTGTAACACCCCAATGGGTGTGGACCGCTGTGCTAATTACCGGTTTGGCTTTGGAGGTATTGGCGGATAGTAATTTGAACTACATATGGGGTATTGTGTCCAATTTTTCAGTACCTGTATATAAGAAGAACATGGTGGAACTGGAGAGGGTGCAGAGGAGGGCGACAAAGATAACTGGTGGTATTGGAGGATTAGGCCATGTTCACATGTCTGGAATCTGTCTGGAGATTCCGAAGCAGCAGAGTTCTGATGATTTCAACAGGATTCTGGTGCGATGTGCACACGTCTGGAATTTCCGTGCCAGATGTCTCTGGCAGTGAAATTCCGCTTTCCATGTCCGCAGTGTTCTTTTTTTCTGCGGACACCGCACGGATTGCATAGCCATCTATGAGACGGTGCATTCTCGTGTGTCCCTAGTGCCGGCATATTCTGCCGACAACTGCACTGTACGGAATGTCCACACAGAGGTTTTCATTGTGGACATTTCAGATTTGTGAACATAGCCTAACAGGACCAAGACAGGTTATCAAGCTTGGGGTTATTTAGTTTGGAGGACAGACGTCTTAGGGGCGATCTGATCACAATGTACAAATATATGAATAGACAATACAGAGATCTTACTAGTGATCTTTTTATACCTAGACCGATAACCATGACAGGTATATGCAGGGAGACTATGGGGCTTAACCTGTTCAGGACGTGGGGCGTATGCATACGCCCTGCATCCCGAGTCCTTGAGGACGTAGGGCGTATGCATACGCCCGTGGGAATTCCGTTCCCCACCGCTAGCCGGTCGGGGACCGGACCGGGATGCCCCCCCATGTCGGCGATCGCAGAAAATCGCATGTCAATTCAGACAAAATAGGGATGATCGGAGTTGTCTGTGACACCCCCAATCATCCTGCAGGATAGGAGCGAGGTCGCAGTGCTGCGATCTCCTCCTATCCCCTGCCATTAGTCAGAACTGAGTTCTGACCAATGGCAGTGCAGGACAGGGGGTTGCCATGGAAACCCCCCATTCTGCCCAGCCCTGGATGTCGGGTAGAACGGGGGGGGGGGAGAAGATGGAGACCGGTACCTTTCCTGAAGATGACGTGGAGTCCGAAGATCATCATGGAGACTGCAGAGATCCCGGCTCAGGTAGGGAAACAACGGTGGGGGGGGGGGAAATGAAAGTGAAAGTAAAGCGATCTTTACTGTGGCAACAACTAGGAAGGCCGAACTGCAACTCCCAGCATGCCCAGACAGCCAAAGGCTTTCTGGGCATGCTGGGAGTTGTAGTTTTCCAACATCTGGAGGGTCACAGTTTGGAGACCACTGTTACAGTGGTGCCCAAATGGTAGCCCTCCAGATATTGCCAAACTACAACTCTCAGCATGCCTAGTCTGCCCAGGCATGCTGGGAGTTGTAGTTCTGTAACATCTGTCCCTTCAGATTTTGCAATTTTAATGAATGTGCTGCTCTACTTTGAAGCCCTCTAATTTTTTTCAAAAAGTAAAAATTTGTCCATTTTATGATGCCAACATAAAGTAAACATATTGTATTTGTGAAGAAAAATAAAATGTATTTGGAATATCCATTTTCCTTACAATTAGAGAGCTTCAAAGTTAGAAAAATGCAACATTTTCCAAATTTTCATGAAATTTGGGGATTTTTCACCAAAAAAGGATGCAAGTAACGCTGAAAATTTACCACCAAAATAAAGTAGAATATGTCACGAAAAAACAATCTCAGAATCAGAATATTTGGTAAAAGCGTTTTAGAGTTATTAATGCGTAAAGTGACGGTGGTCAGAATTGCGAAAAAGGGCTCAGTAATTAAGGTGAAAAAGGGCTGCGTCCTTAAGGGGTTAAAGAAAATAGTTTTTAATTGCCAATGCTGTAGTGTAGTTTGAAGCAGGTACCAATGCAAAATCCAGGTTGTCCAGTACAGTCAGGACAGTGTGGAAGGATCTTTCTGTTCTTACCCCCCTGCTGTAGCATACTCTGCATCATTTTGGCGGTGGTTCATTTTTTTAGTAGGGGGAATTTTAAAAATTAAATGGGTAGCCTCAATTCTGCTTTCCCCTTAACCACAAGGGGAGCATAGTGGTACAAGATTTCCGAAATGACCTGGAGCTGAAACAGCAAAAAAGTCAGTTTCATTCTGGAGTTTGATATTTTGAACAAGAAAACATTGTGGGTTGCAAATTGTAGGTCTTTGCCTAAATTTAGGTCTTTGCCTAAATCATAATACAGGTATGTTCACACTACATAATGTAAACTGAATCTCTGCCTGCAGAATTCCGTGAGCGGAGATTCCATCGGTGGCCACCGATGAAGGCGGTAGGACCACGCAGCACTGTGCCGTCACCATTGACAGCTATGTAGTGCTCGCGGACTTCCGCGAGGATCAATTTCAGCGTTACAATTGTCCGCCGCTGAAATACCGCAGTGTGAGCATGCCTGCGGAAGACCCATTCACACTATTGTTAGGAGCTCACACCACGGAATTCTGCGCTAATTACTCAGTGTGAACATATCCAGATCAACCTCACCCATATACTTGTTATAGGCCTGGATACATTTTTATCTCTGACCCGATAAAAAGGGATTAAAAAAAAAGTCCCCATCTAAACAAAAATTTAGCAAAAAGTCACCCCTCATACATCCCCTAAGAAAAAATTAAAACGTTAGAATCTTAGACCACAATTTGTGTGATCATTACACTATTACACTGTTCTGCAGGGGCGGCATTGTTTATGGGGGCATGGTCTGTCCCTGATGGAGGGTCCGGCATAGGACAAGACGTATATATAAATGGAGTTGAGATTACATTGTTACCTTATCAATAATACATTTAAAGGAGTACAGCAATGTAGGACAATTTATCTCCATCCGAAGGATAGGGGATAAGTGTCCAATTGCGAGGGCTCCTGACAGGCGCCTGTCCACGTGCACGGAGAGGGGTTCGGCACTCATCCACCATTTATCTCTATGGAAGAGTCGGAGATAAACGAATTCAGCGCTCAGGTATCTCTGGCTCTCCCATAAAGATAAATGGAGGGTGCAGAGCCAAACAGTGCTTGGACTCCCTCCCCCCACGATCACACGCTTATCCCCAATCCTTTGTATAGGGAGTACATTTTTAAAGTGGTACTCCACTGCCCCATCGTTCGGAACATTTTGCTCTGAACACTGGGTGCGGGCTTCGGGGGTTGTGATGCCACAGTCATGCCATTGGGTAGTCACACCACATCCCCTCAATGCAAGCCTATGGAAGGGGGCGTGCATAGACTTGCATTGAGGGGGTGTGGCATCACAAGGGGGCGTGGCAATTATATCATGACCCGCGAAGCCCGCACCCAGCATTCCGAACACATGTTCTGAATGCTGAGGCAGTGGAGTACCCCTTTAACTTTTCTTTTTTTTAACATCATTTCTCACTTACAGGATGTAAAATCCGGACAACTCCACATTCCCCACAGACAAACACTTCTCCTACCATGTAAAGCAGCGTTCCCCAATCTTCAGCTTGTTGCAACAAAAAGTAGTTGCCAAAGATTGGAGGAACACGAACCTTCAACTATCAAGGCATGGTGGGAGCCAAAGAGTGGGGAAGCATTAAAGCAATGTTCACACTGCATACAAAATAATGGCGTTTTTGTATGTATTTTCTGGCTTTTTTCCTACATTTTCTTTATGCAGTGTGAACATAGCCTTATGTTAAAGGGAAACATCTAATCCCCAATCCACAGGGGATAAGATGTCTCATCACAAAGGTCCTGCAGCTGTGGACCCCTGCGAACTCCATTGTGGCACCCCTGTCATCGGTGCATGGAGCAAACTCCGATCTGTGCCCGATGACTGTCGATGCCAGCCGCTATGCCCCCTCCATTCCCATAGACATGAATGGAGGGGGCGCGACATTACGTTACGTCACGAACGCGGAAGCTGCAAGTTTCCATATTCCAGACGTCGCCGCTGCCGGCCCGGAGATCTAACATCTTATCCCTTATGTTTTGTATAGGGGTTAAAGGGGTTATCCAGGAAAAAACTTTTTTTTATACATCAACTGGCTCCAGAAAGTTAAACAGATTTGTAAAGTACTTAAAAATCTTAATCCTTTCAGTATTTATGAGCTGCTGAAGTTGAGTTGTTCTTTTCTGTCTAAGTGCTCTCTGATGACACGTGCCTCGGGAACTGTCCAGAGTAGAAGCAAATCCCCATAGCAAACCTCTTCTACTCTGCAGTTCCCGAGACAAGCAGAGGTGTCAGCAGAGAGCACTCTTGCCAGACAGAAAAGAACAACTGAACCTCAGAAGTTGATAATTATTGGAAGGATTAAGATTTTTTAATAGAAGTAATTTACAAATCTGTTTAACTTTCTGGAGCCAGTTGAGGTATATATATATATATATATATATATATATATATATATATATATATAAAGTTTTTTCCTGGAATACCCCTTTAACCCCTTAACGACAATGGACGTAAATGTACGTCATGGTGACGTGGTACTTAACACACCATGACGTACATTTACGCGCCGACATGATCGCGAGCACCGGAGAGGTGCTCGCGTCATGCCTGGCAAGTCCCGGCTGCTATCAGCAGCCAGGGACCCGCCGGTAATGGCGGACATCCGCGATCGCGGCATCTACGGCATTGCGGTACATTGAATGGATGATCGGATCGCCCGCGGGGATCCGATTATCCAGCATGGCAGCCGGAGGTCCCCTCACCTGGCTCCGGCCGTGTCCCGGGGTTTTCTGCTCTGGTCTGAGATCGAGCAGACCAGAGCAAAAGATCACTGATAATACTGAGCAGTGCTGTGTCCTATACATAGCACTGCACAGTATTAGCAATCAACTGATTGCAATGAATAGTCCCCTATGGGGACATAAAAAGTGTAAAAAAGAAAGTAAAAAAATGTAAAATAAAAAAGTTAAAAAAATGGGAAAAATCCCCTCCCCAAATAAAAAAGTAAAACGTCCGTTTTTCCCATTTTACCCCCAAAAAAGCGTAAAAAAAGAATTAATACACATATATGGTATCGTCGCGTGCGTAAAAGTCTGAACTATTAAAATATATTGTTAATCATCCTGTACGGTGAACGGCGTAAACGTAAAAAAAAAAGTCCAAAATTGCCGCTTTTTTGTCATATTTTATTCCAAAAAAAATAAATAAAAAATTAATGAAAAGTAAAACCTAAGCAAAAGTGATACTGATAAAAACTACAGATCATGGCGCAAAAAATGAGCCCTCATATCGCCCCATATACAGAAAAATGAGGAAGTTATAGGTGGTCAAAATAGGGCAATTTCAAACATACTAATTTTATTAAAAGGTTTTGAGATATACCGTATTTATCGGCGTATAACACGCACTTTTTAGGCTAACATTTTTAGCCTAAAGTCTATGTGCGTGTTATACGCCGATACACCCCCAGGAAAGGCAGGGGGAGAGAGGCCGTCGCTGCCCGCTTCTCTCCCCCTGCCTTTCCTGGGGTCTAGAGCGCTGCTGCCGGCCCTTCTCTCCCCCTGGCTATCGGCGCCGCTGCCCGTTCTGTCCCCCTGACTATCGGTGCCGGCGCCCCATTGCCGGCGCCGATAGCCAGGGGGAGAGAAGCGTTGCCTCCCCCATCCCCGGTGGCATAATTACCTGGGTCGGGTCCGCGCTGCTGCAGGCCTCCGGCGTGCGTCCCCGGCGTTGTTGTTATGCGCTGCATGGCGCGGCACATGACGTCAGTGCGCCGCGCCGTGCATAGCAACGACGCAGGGGACGCGCGCCGGAGGCCTGCAGCAGCGCGGACCCGACCCAGGTAATTATGCCACCGGGGATGGGGGGAGGCAACGGGGCAGTGGCGCCGGCAATGGGTGCCGCTGCCCCTTCTCTCCCCCTGGCTATCGGCACCGGCACCGATAGTCAGGGGGACAGAACAGGCAGCGGCGCCGATAGCCAGGGGGAGAGAAGGGCCGGCAGCAGGGCTCTAGACCCCAGGAAAGGCAGGGGGAGAGAAGCGGGCAGCGACGGCCTCTCTCCCCCTGCCTTTCCTGGGGGTGTATCGGTGTATCGGTGTATACACGCGCACACACACACCCTCATTTTACCATGGATATTTGGGTAAAAAACTTTTTACCCAAATATGCTTGGTAAAATGAGGGTGCGTGTTATAGGCTGGTGCGTGGTATACCCCGATAAATACGGTAATCACGGGTATCATTTTAATCGTATTGACCCACAGAATAAAGAAAACAGGTCATTTTTACCGGAAAGTGCACAGCGTGAAAACAAAACCTTCCAAAATTTGCTAAATTGCGGTTTTCTTTTCAATTTTCCCACATAAATAATATTTTTTTGGTTGCGCCGTACATTTATGGTAAAATAAGTGATGTCATTACAAAGTACAATTGGTGACGCAAAAAACAAGCCCTCATATGGGTCTGTGGATGGAAATATAAGAGAGTTATGATTTTTAGAAGGCAAGGAGGAAAAAACGAAAATGCAAAAATTAAATTTGTCTGGTCCTTAAGGCCAAAATGGTCCTGGTCCTTAAGGGGTTAAAGGAGAACTCCAGAATATAAAAATTGTCCCCCCATACTGCCGGCAGTAAAAAAATAAAGACCCCCCCCCCCAGGGCCTCCGGTAACCAGCTCCGGTCTCTGCCGCGATCCTCTTCCTGGTTGCTGGTGGTCAGCGAGTCATACTGCACTCAGCCAATCACCGGCCGCAGCGAAGTCCCGGCTCGGCCGGTCATAGGCTGAGCGGCAGTGTGACGTTTTCGGCCCCGGCAGCAGGTGCCGATGTAGTGAAGAATTTTGTGTCCTGAAGCGTTCTCACACTGCCGCTCAGCTCAGAGTGCAGTATGACTCGCCGACCACCAGCAACCAGGAAGAGGATCGCGGCGGAGTCCGGAGACGGTTACCAAAGGGGGAGCGGAGGAAGGTATGTACCTGAAAACAAGAGTTTGGGGGCTCACACTGTGCTAATATGTACCGAGGTTTCTGTGTTACACATAACCCTATGTGCCAGGAAGGGTATAAAGAACATAGTGGTATACCTGAAGGTATGTACCTGAAGAATTATTTTCCTGCCGGCAGTATGGGGGACAATTTTTATATTCTGGAGTTCTCCTTTAAGATGTTTTCAGCTGAGTACCCCTTTAAGAATAGAGCCACAAAGAGTTATTTAGCACAATAATATAAAACCATAGTCTGGAGATTCAATAACTTAGGCCAGTGGTCTCCAAACTATGAACCTCCAGATGTTCCACAACTACAACCCCCAGCATGTCTCTCTAAGGCAGTGATCTCCAAACTGTGAACCTCCAAAACTATAACACCCAGCATGCTGTCTTTGCCCTGTACAGCAGGAGTTGTAGTTTTGCAACATCTGTAGGTTCACAGTGTGGAAATCATTTACCCACAGGTAATTTGATTGGAAAAAGAAAAACTTTATTTAAATGTATTGAAGCAGAACATTCTATAATAATAAAAAAAAGGCTGTGTAAATTATATTGGTTATTAAAATTTAATAAAAATGTTAAACAAGTAAACAGTTTTACTATTTTACACCCACTTCCGGTTTCAGGCGCCATGTTGTGGCTGGCAGAGCCATCAAAAGCGCCATCTTACGACTGTCTACGGCGGCTGGAAGGAGGCAAAATTATCATGATCAAAACATCGAACGTGTCGGCGAAAGACGCCATGTTGAGAAGGTCACGGAGCAGTTCTGTAGCTGTATCCGGTTACCGGCAGTGCTGATTACTAGGGCTATCTTCCGCTATGTCCACGCCGCCGTTATCAGGAGCGGGGATGCCCGGAGCCGCCGCCGCAGCAGCCGCCGCCACTGGTGGGTTCCCCGGTCCTCCGCCCTCTGCAGCCGCCGCTGCCGCCGCCACCCGGGAAGTGAATACGGCATCCCTGTGCCGGATCGGGCAGGAGACTGTGCAGGACATCGTGTTCAGGACCATGGAGATCTTCCAGCTGCTCCGCAACATGCAGGTGCCAGGATCTATGTGTTAGGGCCCCTGGGGGCCACAATGGCGTCCTCTTAAAGGGGCCGCACGCATCTACAGCATTGGGTTTTATGTGTCCATCAGTGTCTCCCCAGCCAGGGTGCCTCCAGCTGTTGCAAAACTACAACTCCCAGCGTGCCCGGACAGCCTTCGGCTGTCCGGGCACGCTGGGAGTTGTAGTTTTGCAACAGCTGGAGGCACACTGGTTGGGGAACCCCAAATAAAGGACAATTCTGAAGTTTCAAGGCAACTTTAGCTCCTACTGTTCTCGAGGCAACCGTGCCACGCTGCTGTTCACTAGAAAAGTGGAACTTCACTAAGCGTGGTACGGTTGCCTTGGTAACCCCTCCATCCACCTAGGCCTGCGTCTTTCCACGCTGGAACTGAAGATGGCGCTGGTGATCCCAACTTTGGACTTGCCCTTAAAGGGGCCCATTTACACTAGGGATTAGGGGTTAGGATTAGGGATAGAGGTTAGGGTTCAGGATTAGAGGTTAAGGCTATGAGCAAGGATTAGGGGTTATGGTTATGATTAGGGGGTTAGTAGTTAGGGATAGAGGTTAGGATTAGAGGTTAGGACTATGAACAAGGATTAGGGGTAAGGGTTAGGACTATGAACAAGGATTAGGGGTAAGGATTAGGGGTAAGGGTTAGGATTAGAGGTTAGGGCTATGAACAAGGATTAGGGGTTAGGATTAGGGGTAAGGGTTAGGACTGAAAAAGGATTAGGGGTAAGGATTAGGGGTAAGGGTTAGGATTAGGGGTAAGGGTTAGGACTATGAAAAAGGATTAGGGGTAAGGATTAGGGGTAAGGGTTAGGATTAGAGGTTAGGACTATGAACAAGGATTAGGGGTTAGGATTAGGGGTAAGGGTTAGGATTAGGGGTAAGGGTTAGGATTAGAGGTTAGGACTATGAACAAGGATTAGGGGTTAGGATTAGGGGTAAGGGTTAGGATTAGAGGTTAGGACTATGAACAAGGATTAGGGGTAAGGGTTAGGATTAGAGGTTAGGACTATGAACAAGGATTAGGGGTTAGGATTAGAGGTTAGGACTATGAACAAGGATTAGGGGTAAGGGTTATGATTAGGAGTTGGGGAGTGAGAGGGAGCCGGCTGTAAAGCAGAATAGTGTGTCCCTTGAAGGGTACGGTCCCACGTACCGCTTATGTAGAGTATTTCACGCTGCGCAGTGGGAAATGAGCTGTGAATTCTCCGTTGAGCATACACACTGGTCTACCACACTGTAGCCCTGTGTTCATTGAGGTTTGTAGGTGGGGGCCACATGTCACAGTCACACCGCCGCACGGAACCGCATCCAAACCTCACTGAACACGCAGCTCTGCCGGTGGGTAGCCCTGTGTGTGTGCGCTCAATGGAGGATATACACATTTTGCGCAGTGTGAAATATGCTGCATAAGCGCCACACGGGACTGTACCCCAAAGCAGAATTTTCCAGTGGAAAAATGTCGCTCGGAAATTCTGCCATGTGAACGGGAAGGAATCTATGTCCGGAAATATATGAAATAATGAAATGCAAAAACTTAAAATAGAGTGGGACAAAAAAAAACCCACCCGACTCTGCCTTAGTTTTGAGTTTCTTACATACTAACAACTTTACCGTACAGTTTGAACAAATTCTCTGTTACGCTGCATGCACTGCGGTGTAATGTCCGTCAGCCGCCATATCTCATTAGTGATCGCCCACTTTCTCTCCAACAGCTCCCGAATGGCGTCTCCTATCATATGGGAACCTACCAGGACCGGCTGGGGAAGCTCCAGGAACACCTGCGGCAGCTCTCCATCCTCTTCCGTAAGCTCAGGCTGGTGTATGACAAGTGCAACGAGAACTGCGCTGGACTGGAACCCGTGTCTGTAGAGGTGCGCAACAGTTGTACCGCATAGGAGGAGGAGTCACGGGCCGAATTACTGCATCTATGATGGTGCAGGGTGGGGCGGGATATTCTGCACAGCAAGATAGATATATGAGAGAGAGAGATAAATATGAGGTAGGTAGAAGGATATGAGATAGATAGGTAGATATGAGATAGGTAGGTATGCAGGCAAGTGGATAGTTATGAGGTAGGTAGAAGCATATGAGGTAGGTAGAAGGATATGAGATGGGTAGGTAGACAGGTAAGTGGATAGATATGAGGTAGGTAGAATGATATGAGATGGGTAGGTAGATATGAGGTAGATATATATGAGGTAGGTAGGTAAATAAATAGTTATGTCACATACCGTGTCATATGATCAGTCATTCATGTTTCATCTCCTCCTTGTCTTAGTTATTACTGTTTCTCCATCTCTCTGTGTGTCACAGTAATTTGTGTCCTCTCCTCTTCCCCCAACCCCAAAAATCTAGTATCGGTAGCTTAGGGGTCCTGATCAGCTGAGAGGATGGGCGGAGGGTCCCTACCTGCCTCTGTCCCGTTCGATCTGCGCTCTTTCATCTGTAGGCACACTGATTGAGAAACATTTATTTACTCTTGTGTATAGTTACGTTTTACCTGCTTTCGCTGCAGCTTATTGACACTGTTTGTAAGAAACAATTCAGAAGTGAATGGAGCAGCGATCTTTACCATGTGACCTGTATGTGTGCGCCGCCCCTTCCTGACCTATATTACGTATACCGTGTTGGGCAACAATCTATATTTTATATCTTATCTTTTGTAGCAACTAATTCCGTACATAGAAGACGACTACTGGAAAAATGACGACCGTGGCCCGGCCAGTCAGCTCCGGTATGTGAGTGAAGAAAGGAGGGAAATTCTGGAAGTAAATAAGGTAATGTACAGAATGTTACACCAAGGAGAAAGTACATGAACAAGTACACAAACCTAGAGGGGTTATCCTGCCATAAAAAAAATGATAGTGTCCTAAGAATAGGCCATCAGTATTAGATTGGACAGAGTCACCTGCATCACCCACCCATCAGGGGCTGTACTGTTAGTAATGATGGCACAAGGTACTGAATCAATGTCCAGTTCACATGGGGGAGGGGGGAGCGCTGCAGTAGTTGGCACTAATAGTACAGCACTAGTCAGGTGTAGTGCCGGTGATGTAAAGTATTTTTCCAATCTGTGAAAAGTGCCATACACATGCGCCAGTCTACGCTATTAGCGTACACCTAGCGCAGGCTACGTTAGTAGCGTAAACCTGCGCATACGCAGTAGTAAATTTAGCTTATTGGAAAATACTTTAGATCATAGGCTTACGTTAATAGCTTATCTCTTAGCGTAGCTGTGGAAAAACCTAGCGCGCATGCGCAGGGTTTTTAGCGTAAGTTACAAAATTAGCTAAGAGATAAGTTATTAACGTAAGCCTATGATCTAAAGTATTTTCCAATAAGCTAAATTTACTACTGCGCATGCGCAGGTTTACGCTACTAACGTAGCTTACGCTAGGTGTATGCTAATAGCGTAGACTCACGCGTGCGTATGGCACTTTTCACAGATTGGAAAATACTTTACGTCACCGGCATAGGCATCGTGTCCCATACAAACATGGTGTCGGGAGTCAGACCCCTGCCAATCTAATATTGATAACTAAGCCATTTGTTTTATAAGGTTGGCTAACCCCTTTAAAAAGATTTTGCAGCCAGAGGGGGTTTAAAAAAATTAAAATAAAAACCTTCGGAGGTGTCTAGAATGTCCTGTTCAGGTTCCCAGTGCTATCCTCTTCCTGCTTCTGGGGCCCAATACGTCACTCTGCAGCTCAGCGAATAGATGGCTGAAGCATTGCCCTGCCTCAGCCAGTACTTGGATAAACGGCAAAGTGAAGTGTCAATCCCTAGTCTTCTTCCTGGTGCCCGGGCCCAATAGGGGGCAACGCTTTGGCCAGCGATTTATTTATTTTTATTTTATTTTTCAGTTCTGCCAACTAATCCCTTTAACCCTCTTTAAAGGGGTACTCTGCCCCTAGACATCTTATCCCCTATCCAAAGAATAGGGGATAAGATGCCTGATCGCGGGAGTCCCGCCACTGGGGACCCCCGGGATCATCCACGCGGCACCCCGTTTGTAATCAGTCCACGGAGCGTGTTTGCTCCGGGACTGATTACCGGTGACTACAGGGCGGGCGGTGTGTGAAGTCACGCCCCCATGTGATGTCACGCTCCGCCCCTCAATGCAAGCCTACGGGAGGGGGCGTGATAGCTGTAAGCTTCCGTTGAGGGGCGGAGCGTGACATCACATGGGGGCGGTGACTTCACACGCCGCCCGCCCTTTAGTCGCCGGTAATCAGTCCCGGAGCAAACACGCTCTGGGGACGGATTACAAACAGGGTGCCGCGTGCATGATCCCGGGGGTCCCCAGCGGCGGGACTCCCGCGATCAGGCATCTTATCCCCTATCCTTTGGATAGAGGATAAGATGTCTAAGCACTGGAGAACCCCTTTAAGGAGTCCATTTCTGTATAGTTAGAATTCTGGGATTCATTTTTTATTTTTCATTATGCTTATATAGTGCAGCATAGGCTAGTATTGGGGCATGTTCACACTACAGAATCTGTGTTTACGGAATTCTCATGAGGAATTGCTCTTGGAGATACCGCCAGGCGGCGACGGCCAATATCCTTCGGCAGTAGGCCCACGCTGACCTGCAATGTTACCATTGACTGCAATGCAGTCCGCCCGTAATGCCGCTGAAAGAAAGAACAAGTTCATTCTTACAGTGGATTAATTTCAGCGTCAGGTCAATTTCTGTGGGTCAAGCTAATGGTCACATGACCCAGTTACAGTAATGAAAACAATGGATGCAGCTGTGGTGGAATGAAAAAGATATCGCTGTAGGACTGGTGATGGTGAGTGTGCATGATATGGGTAGATAGAAAGACAGGGGTTTTGTATTTAAAAAAAAATATAGCCCCAAAATTAATAAAACAGGAAAAAAAAAATCTGTGATCCTGGTCTTCTTTACTATCTGCAATCATGTGAGTGATGCAGCCAATCAGTAACCTCAGCGCTCGGAGCCATGATACCAGTAATACAGCAACCTTTTTGGATGATGTTCTTATTATATTTTGCTAATATTTTATTATTTATTATTTTATTATATTTTTATTATATTTTATTATTTTATCTATAATTTATTCCTTTTCTTTTATTGGCAGAAATTAAAACAGAAGAACCAACAGTTGAAACAAATTATGGATCAGTTACGGAATCTTATCTGGGATATTAACGCTATGTTAGCCATGAGGAACTAAGCTGTGGGGGGGTGGGATGACTTGTATTTAATGTTATATTGAGGGAAATGTTCTGTGTAATAAATGTTGTTTTTCTTAAACCCCGTGAAGAAGATTTATTGTACAGAGATGCGTCAGTCAAGATCTCATGTGTAATCCTGGACAATGTCTACGTGCATGACTATCCAATAGTCAAATCTCCGCCCTCTTTTAGCATCATGTCACATGTGACCCTGTAATATTCATCTCTAGATCTGTGGTCTCTAATCAGAGTGCCTCCAGCTGTTGCAACACTTCAGCTCCCAGCATGCTCAGACAGCCTTTGGCTGGGAGTTGTAGTGTTGCATTGGCTGGAAAACACTGTCTCAGATTGTTAAAGAAGATCAGAATATTAGGGTACAGTCACACACCAGTTTTTATAAAGAGAAAGGAGGTGGAGTCTCATCACTGCATTTTCTGTCTGGGCAGGCTGGCAGTTTTAGTGTTGCATTGGTTGGAAAAATGATTAAAGATGATAATGATATTAGGATACGGTCATGCACTAGCTTTTACAGAAAGAGAGGGGGGGTGGAGTCTCATCACTGCATTTGCCACTTGGTTTCTAATTTAAAATAAAATAGTTCCAGGAACTTTTGAAGAACTGTGAACCAAAACCACAATTGTGGAGTACCTGTCATGATTAAATTTTATAATCCTCCCAGTTCACTGCCCCCATCAAGATAAACCACCCCCAGCCTTTATTTTTATTAAATTTTTAGTTTTCTTCTTTGATATTGCTCTGTATTTTCTGCTCAGTCAGATTCACAGACTGGGAAGGGGCGTTACCCAGCAGGTGTGACATCATCTGAAGCCATACAGGGGAGGACTTCCTCCCTCACTCTGCTACACACAGCCCAGAGCAGTTCAGTGTGTGATGAGCTATGATTGTATAAGGCTGCACACACACCTCAGAACTCCAGACTGCATTTCCTGATTTTGGACTTCTGCCAGGCCAGCAGGAGTCCAAAGTCTGTGGAAGAGAGGGGGGGGTGTGTGATCTGGACAAGTAGGGAGACACCTAGTGGATGCTTTTATAAACACAAATAAAACATAGAAAACTACTTTTTTTTTTTAACAAAGTACATTAGAAAGATTTTTTTTTATTTACCATAAGGAGTGCAATAGTTTTGCAATTGCAGTAAGGATGAGGTTTTCTGCTGCATGTAAATGTATAGCTGAAAGCAACGAGTCCCCTGAGGGTAACCGTCCCATATGTGACCCCGGTGCATCAGAGTTTTAAGGAGACAGAACTGTTCCTGCCGCACCAAGAGACCACGTGGGATTTCTATGCAGGACATATCAGATAATATAAAGGTGTTACTGTCCTTTATTACTGGATTCTGACAAGTCACCAGCACACCAGAGCAATGCACATCTAGGGGTACACCTTTGAAATTGGGGTCTCAAGTAGAGATGAGCGAACTTACAGTAAATTCGATTCGTCACGAACTTCTCGGCTCGGCAGTTGATGACTTTTCCTGCATAAATTAGTTCAGCAGCGCTGCTGCGGGGATCCGATCATTCAGAACGCCGCACGGAGGTCCCCTCACCTGCCTCCTTGCGGCTCCCGGCGTCTTCTGCTCTGGTCTGAGATCGAGCAGACCAGAGCAGAAGATGACCGAAAACACTGATCTGTTCTATGTCCTATACATAGAACAGATCAGTATTAGCAATCATGGTATTGCTATGAATAGTCCCCTATGGGGACTATTCAAGTGTAGAAAAAAATTTAAAAGTAAAAGTAAAAAAAAAGTGAAAAATCCTCTCCCCCAATAAAAAAGTAAAACGTCCGTTTTTTCCTATTTTACCCCCAAAAAGCGTAAAAAAGAAATTTTATAGACATATTTGGTATCGCCGCGTGCGTAAATGTCCGAACTATTAAAATAAAATGTTAATGATCCCGTACGGTGAACGGCGTGAACGGAAAAAAAAAAGTCCAAAATTGCTACTTTTTTAATACATTTTATTAAAAAAAATTATAAAAAATGTATTAAAAGTTTTTTATACGCAAATGTGGTATCAAAAAAAAGTACAGATCATGGCGCAAAAAATGAGCCCCCATACCGCCGCTTATACGGAAAAATAAAAAAGTTAGAGGTCATCAAAATAAAGGGATTATAAACGTACTAATTTGGTTAAAAAGTTTGTGATTTTTTTTAAGCGCAACAATAATATAAAAGTATGTAATAATGGGTATCATTTTAACCGTATTGACCCTCAGAATAAAGAACACATGTCATTTTTACCATAAATTGTACGGCGTGAAAACGAAACCTTCCAAAATTAGCAAAATTGCGTTTTTCTTTTTAATTTCCCCACAAAAATAGTGTTTTTTGGTTGCGCCATACATTTTATGATATAATGAGTCATGTCATTACAAAGGAAAACTGGTCGCGCAAAAAAAAAGCCCTCATACTAGTCTGTGGATGAAAATATAAAAGAGTTATGATTTTTAGAAGGCGAGGAGGAATAAATGAAAACGTAAAAATTCAATTGTCTGAGTCCTTTTGCAAAATTGCTGGTGGAATCCTATTGAACTCAATGGGGCTTGAATTTGGATAGAATTCTGTGTTTAGAGAACCCAGAGGGGGAGATTTATCAAAACCTGTCCAGAGGAAAAGTTGCTGAGTTGGCCATAGCAACCAATCAGATCGCTTCTTTCATTTTTCACAGGCCTTTTCATAAATGAAAGAAGCGATCTGATTGGTTGCAAAGGGCAACTTTTTCTTTGCACAGGTTTTGATAAATCTCCCCCAGAATTCCTCTGAAGGCTGTAGATGATGATAATGCAGCAAACAGTCTGATGTAGCAGAGCTGAGTTTGTGTTTATAGCAGAGCAGAGTAGCTCAGATGCAGCCAGGTAGTGTTAGCTTGCTCAGAATACAGAGGCGTGGTTGACAGCCCAGGTCATACACAGCAGGTCAGGAAGGCACAGGAGGATCAGGCAGATACAGAGTCAAGATGACAGGTCTGGAAACAGGTACATGGCAGGCAGACACCTTTGCTGTAGTAAATTGCAATGTTGCTCAGGCACCAGGGAACAGGTGAAGCAGGGTTAGGCTGGGTTCACACTACGTTTTGTCCCATACGGGAGCGCATACGGCAGGAGGGAGCTAAAAGCTCGCGCTCCCGTATGTGACCGTATGCGCTCCCGTATGTCATTCATTTCAATGAGCCGACCGGAGTGAAACGTTCGGTCCGGTCGGCTCATTTTTGCGCCGTATGCGCTTTTACAACCGGACCTAAAACCGTGGTTGACCACAGTTTTAGGTCCGGTTGTAAAAGCGCATACGGCGCAAAAATGAGCCGACCGGACCGAACGTTTCACTCCGGTCGGCTCATTGAAATGAATGACATACGGGAGCGCATACGGCCACATACGGGAGCGCGAGCTTTTAGCTCCCTCCTACCGTATGCGCTCCCGTATGGGACAAAACGTAGTGTAAACCCAGCCTTATATAGGTGGTGCAAGAATCAGGGATGGGCAAGAACCCTTAAAGAAAAAAAAATCAACTGTTGCCAGTTTTATAAATTACTTCTATTAAAAAACTTAACCCTTCCAGTACTTACAAGCTGTTGCATGCTCCACAGGAAGTTGTGTAGTTCTTTCCAGTCTGACCACAGTGCTCTTTGCTAACACCTCTGTCCATGTCAGGAACTGTCTAGAGCAGAAAAGGTTTGCTATGGGGATTTGCTTATGCTCTGGACAGTTCCTGACACAGACAGAGGTGGAAGCAAGAAGCACTGTAGTCAGACTGGAAAGAACTACACAACTTCCTCTGGAGTATTCATCAGCTGAAGAACTGGAAAACGTAAGATTTTTAAATAAAAGTAATTTACAAATTTGTTTAACTTTCTGGCACCAGTTGATTTAAAAACATTTGTTTTACGCTTTTACCCCTTTAAGGAGACAGTATGTGTACCTGCACGGCCCCTACGGGGTGCATCAGAAACTGTCGCCACCTACGACAGTACAGAGGAGGAAGGCCAGAACCTGCAGCTAGGATGGAGAGACAAGTGTGCGGCCATGGTAAGCAGTGGGACGCACTGCATGCCTGCGACTATCAACCACCTGGATTAGATGGTATTCTGACGTTATGTAGAAAAAATGCTGCAGAAGAATATAACATTGATAATCTAGGCATGCAGCAGAACTTAAAAGTAGACGAAAAGGCAGCTTTATTGAAAATTACATCACACACAGTAAAACGACTATTCCATCAGACATGTTTCTAGCGCATGCGCTCTTCCTCGGTGACATCAGTCTGATCCCAGGTGAGGGTTTAAATACCTGTATTTAAACACAACAAGTCTGCAAAAACTGTTGTACTCATTCCCTGTCTGCTCCTCTTTCTGTAGAAGTGTCGTAGGCTGCAGAGGCTGGTCAGAAGTGATGACATCACTTAGGGGGGTGGGGCTTGATCTCAGAAACACGATCCAGCTAAGCCTTCTGAGACAGCAGAGGATGATGCATCATCTCTGGAGAGAGGGAGAAGCCAGGGAGCTGCTGAAACAACACCACACTGACAATGAGAGGGTTACACAACTTCCTGTCAAGGGTGAATCACACAAAAACATGCTGAAGCCTGTACAATTTGTAAGCATGTTAACTCTGCTTCATTGGAAATGTTTGCTCAATATAATTGCCCCCCTGTAAAGACTCTTCACATTAATGTCATGGTTCCCATCCTTACCAGGGCCATGCTGGCGATGACAGTTCGATATTGGAATGGATGAAAATAAACCTGATGATCCTACTAATTTTTGGGGTATTTTTGCAACTAATGTTGCCGTCCAAAATACTGGACACCCCCCCAGAGCAGGTCAAAATGACAAATGTAAACAGAACCCAATTGAGACTGTTGCAGGCTTGGTGCAAGGATTTGCAATGACCCCACCCATTGGCCCCTTCCGATATGTCACGATGTTGGATGGACCTGACCTTAGTGATCTCCCCTGTCTGCCTCGGAGGTGGCGCTGCGCTCCTCCAGCAGGCTGAAAATGCAAATTCTTATAGTACAGGTGGGGTGGGGGTAGCGTGGCAGGGTTTTGCTTGATGGGCAGGTGCTTCAGATGCTAACTAACTTTATTGCAGCGGGCAGACCGGCGCCCCCATCAAGAGGGCGCTCTAGGGGGCTGCCTATTTTGCCTATAGGCAGAGCCGGACCTGGACTGTTGTGACAAAACAAGATGCTGTATGTAGTCAGTCATGACAGTGATGTTGGTTCCATCACAATATCACAGATTGGAATGAAAATCTAAACCTTCCAGATAAAAAGCTTCACAGCTGGCACCTGTTAGAAAATCATTTTGTAAATCATCTGTGCTATTACGTGCCCGGCGCTCCCACGGGGAACCATGTGTCAGACTCACTCGCGATCTGCGGGATGGAACAATTCTTTTCTTCAGGGACCTCCTTGAATTCATCTTACAGTGTTGCCAAGTGAACAAGGAATGCACACAAAGTATAGTCCATTCTACTGAATACTCAGCCCAGCCCGGTACTGTCCAAAATGTCATCCCTTTATTTTTCATAACCAAAGCACATTGGGAACAATCCACAATTATTTTTCATTAATTTATTGGATATTTATGTAATTATTTGAAGGGTTGTAAATAGAACAATATACACTGCTCAAAGAAATAAAGGGAACACTAAGATAATGTGATATCCCAGTACTGGACTTGGTCACGTACCTTTGTCGTAAGTCCCCACAGTCAGAGTTCTTCCATGCTGGTAGGAATTTCCTGGTGGGTTAACCCCTAATCGCCTCATAGTTCTATTAGGAAATGTATATATTTAATATATTTTGCTATAGTGTAAATACATGTACAGAACCTTAGGTCATGTGATCGTTAATAATTGTGTTATCCTAAGGTTCAAGGACCTTTAGGTCATGTGATAGGTCATGTGATGTAACCATAATGCCTTGGTTTAGGACTGACAGGTTTGGGGACCAATAAGCTTTGATCCTGCCCCTTCAGTATATAAGGATGCTGTATCCAATAATCGCTCTCTTTTGCTCTTGTATCCTGGATATGAAAGAAAGCAGATCTGTGATCACAGCTACAAGAAAAGCTAGGCCTGAAGCCTTCCACTTCAGCGCATTCTAACTCGTGAGTTAATCTATCTCAATCCCACCAATCCTACATGACTACTGAACCTAAACATACCCCTAAATTCAGTGGAACAGCGTACAGCAAAAGCTTATTTTACCTCAAAGTCCCAGCCAACCTGTGAGGAGCCTAAATCCCGGTCCTCGTGCAAAAGACTGTTTGTTATTCATCCTGCATAAAATCCGCAGTAAAGTTATTTCAAGTTTATTACAATTCCGGCTGTGGACAATCCTTTATTCCTCCCCATCGTTCTTGGGACGGGTGGCGGTAGGATATTTATATCTAGAGGAAGCCTGCACCCTTGCATCACGACAATCAAGGGTTAATGCTAAACCCTGCAACACTACTCTGCATCACCCCTGTTCACTCTACATCCCCCAAGCTACCACAATAACACATCCTAGATCTAAATGAATGAACTAATCGTATAAAATACTTTCATCTTTACATAGTTGAATGCGCTGACAACAAAATCACACAAAAATTATCAATGGAAATCAAATTTATCAACCCATGGAGGTCTGGATATGGAGTCACACTCCAAATCACAGTGGAAAACACTACAGGCTGATCCTACTTTATGTAATGTACTTAAAACAAGTCACAATGAGGCTAAGTAGTGTGTGTGGCCTCCACGTGCCTGTATGACCTCCCTACAACACCTTGAGCGAGACATGATGTCCCAGATGTGCTCAATCGGATTCAGGTCTGGGGTATGGGCGGGCCAGTCCATAGCATCAATAACTTCCTCTTGCAGGAACTGCTGACACACTCCAGCCAGATGAGGTCTAGCATTGTTTTACATTAGGAGGAACCCAGGGCCAACCGCACCAGCATATGGTCTCACAAGGGGTCTGAGGATCTCATCTCGGTACCTAATGGCAGTCAGGCTACCTCTGGCAAGCACATGGAGGCAAAGAAATGCCACCCCACACCATTACTGTCCCACCGCCAAACCAGTCATCCTGGAGGATGTTGCAGGCAGCAGAACTTTCTCCACAGCATCTTCAGGGCCGATGATGATGGGCTGTCACGGCCAATTGCCGAAGGATCGAACCTTTGGGCTACAGGCACCTTTCAACTATTCTCCTCAGGCTTCCCAAGGTTGGGTGTCAGAGCATCGACGAAGAATTGAAGAAGCCAAGGATATCGTTGAGAAGAAAATGGGTGAAGTTCATGAGTGCCAGCAGAAAGACTATAATTGACAGGCTTCGGCTCAGCCCTTGCAGCTTGGAGATAAAGTGTGGGTCAGAAAATTTCCTAGAACCCATAAATTGCACTCCCTGTGGGAAACGGAGCCATACACCATCACTGCAGTTCCTTACCCTGAAACGGACGTGAATGAGATACAAAAAGATGGGTTCGAGCCACAGGTGGTTCACTGGAATAGGATAAAAGTTTGCCGGAAAGAAGATATGCTTCGCCCATCTCCTCCTACTCCTCCTGATCCTCCTGCTACTTCTACTGCACCTCCGACAAGGCCTGTGAGAGAGTATGTGCTGGGAGAAGGAATTCATCCCACTATGGGCGTTCCTTTGTTCCCATCTCAGCAGCCTACCATGTATTGGGGTATACCGTTCCCAGCCCCATCCAGTCAGCCGACACTGGTCGCACCAACCAGTCAGTTGCCAGTAGCTGTTGCCCCATGTCAACCACCATTGTACACTACACCCAACCTCAGTACTGCTCCAGTGATCGCTCCGGACATTGAAGCCACTCCTCGATCTGTCTTCAGAGAACCCCTCAATTCTACCGAAGAAGTTGCTCCTGTTTCCAGCCCTCCAGCTGGTCCCTCGGGGACTGAAGTTCTTGAAGAATCCTCAAGTGAAGGAACTCCTGATAACTTGGAGGTGGTGTTGTGGCGGTCTCAAAGGACTACACAGCGCAAATTACCCATCAGGTACCAGGATTCACATTTAGTACCTGCACACATAGTACCTTTAATAACCCACTTCAATGCTCTGCCGATCACTTTTCAGTACCCTAGATTACTCACTTAATGTACTACTTCAAAATTTCTCTAGTACATGCACAAAAAAAAAATATCTCACTTAAGTAACACTTGAGGAATTGTAGCACATTAATATCCAATTCCTGCCACTGTTAGGTACACTTCTTCTTCTCTTTTCATTGCGTGTGTGAGATGCTTTGCCTGGCCAGTAGATGCTCTTGCAAATACAGAAAATAAACACATAATTCTTAGAATAACCTGGATTGGTTGTTTTGAAAGTGCTCTAGGGGTAAGTAGCGTGTAGTCGATAGACCCAAGCAGCCACCCTTACTGTGACCTAGCTTCCGGCTAGCCAGTATACCCTTTGTGTACTAACTAACAGGTAACTTCATGTTTGGCATATCAAATGTGTGAGATAATACAAATGTCTAGTCAGCTTGATGCAAAAGGTAAATAGAGCTGTACTAATATCTAGTAAGCCTTATGTATAGAGGTATATGCTAATGTTCAGTTTAGCCTCAAAATGTATCATAAGTTTTATAAAGTTATATAGGAAGCTAGAAACTAAAGCGTAGATAGCTTTCTTTAAATGTCTAGATAGTATTTAAATGTCTAGATAGCATTCAAATGTCTAGATAGCATCAAAATGTATTTAGCCTACTTAGGATGTATAGCAAGACTACAGATCACCCTGTTCTATAGCATCCTGTTCTAGTCCTAGTCCCTCTGTCTCAGGGGACAGACGTCGAGGCCGACTTATCTTTAGTAAGGGGGTTTGTGGTGTCCCAGTACCGCATTCTATACGGTACTTGTTTATTTATAGGTACCCATAGCCAGAGTCCCTAGGATGTAGGGATCCCTATTAGTCAGTCTACCCCTAGTCACCTCTATCCTAATGTATAATTAGTAATTTATGCATAGATTAGTGTAAATAGAATAACAGACGTAAATAAATGGTTAATTACTTGTTTCCATTAGCGTTGCAGGACCTGCGGGTCATGTGACAAGGTGAACTCTATGGTATTTAGCTTAAGGACCTTAGGAGGCCCTGTGACATAAGCAATCCTATCACACCATGTAATGGTGAATGGCAGACGTTCGGACCAATCAGATTCGCCACGCCCCCTGCCCCCTGCGGCCATCTTATCTCTCTCTTGCTCCTGTGCTCCTGATGAGAGAAGACCTGTACAGCAGTAATCGCAGTGAGTTAGGCCCGAGCCTTGCGGCAACGGCTGAACAATTATAATTATAGAGTGTATCACTTCCCAAACACTCTGCAGCATCACCGGACCTAATAACTCTCCTAAATCCGGACGGATCTGCAAATCTCTTCCTAAATTAAGAGACTTATTGTCTAGCTCAAGGTCCGCAACTACTGCCAGTCACTAAGTAACCAAAGGACTGTTTGTATGAGACTGTTACTGTGCCGTGGATATTGCAAGCACTTCAGTAAACGTTATTCAAGTTCAAGTTCAAATCTCCTTGTGGATCTTCAGTTATTTTATGTACCTATTGTTACTGGGAAGGGCGGCGATAGGCCGGAACACTGATTCAGCATACCAGCCCTCAGCCTGGCGTCACAAACTCTTCTAGGGTTAACATTAACCCCTTATATACCTATACCATACCACCACTACCATACACCCCCCAAGGGCTACCACACATGCACATTTGTGGCCTGCTGGAGGTCATTTTGCAGGGCACTGGCAGTGCTCCTCCTTGCACAAAGGCAGAGCTAGCGGTCCTGCTGCTGGGTTGTTGCCCTCCTACGGCCTCCTCCAGGTCTCCTGATGTATTGGCCTGTCTCCTGGTAGCGCCTCCATGCTCTGGACACTACGCTGACAGACACAGCAAATCTTCTTGCCACAGCTCGCATTGATGGGCCATCCTGGATGAGCTGCACTACCTGAGCCACTTGTGTGGGTTGTAGACTCCGTCTCATGCTACCACTAGAGTGAAAGCACCGCCAGCATTCAAAAGTGACCAAAACATCAGCCAGGAAGCATAGGAACTGAGAAGTGGTCTGTGGGCACCACCTGAAGAACCACTCCTTTATTAGGGGTGTCTTGCTAATTGCCTATAATTTCCACCTGCTCTCTGTTCCATTTGCACAACAGCATGTGAAATTGATTGTCAATCAGTGTGTCTTCCTGAGTGGACAGTGTGATTTCACAGAAGTGTCATTGACTTGGAGTTACATTGTGTTGTTTAAGTGTTCCCTTTATTTTTTTGAGCAGTGTATTATATGATTAAATAGAATGAGAACAGAAAATGTTGTAAAACAAAATAATAAACATTACCTATTAGGTACATGATGATATCAAAGCTGCAGTACTGGTGGTGGGGGCAATTTAACGAGTAAGTAATGTTCCTCCATATGGACATGATGACATCACACAGTTCCTTCAAATGGACATGATGACATCACACAGTTCCTCCATATAGACATGATGACATCACACAGTTCCTTCATATGGACATGATGACATCATACAGTTCCTCCATATAAACATGATGACATCACACAGTTCCTCCATATGGACATGATGACATCACACAGTTCCTCCATATGGACATGATGACATCATACAGTTCCTCCATATGGACATGATGACATCACACAGTTCCTCCATATGGACATGATGACATCACACAGTTCCTCCATATGGACATGATGACATCACACAGTTCCTCCATATGGACATGATGACATCACACAGTTCCTCCATATGGACATGATGACATCACACAGTTCCTCCATATGGACATGATGACATTACACAGTTCCTCCATATAAACATGATGACATCACACAGTTCCTCCATATAAACATTGTTACGCCTAGCGCTCCGGGTCCCCGCTCCTCCCCGGAGCGCTCACGGCGTCCTTCTCCCTGCAGCTCCCCGGTCAGCGCTGACCGGGAGCGCTGCTCTGCCATGGCCGTTGGGGATGCGATTCGCACAGCGGGACGCGCCCGCTTGCGAGTCGCATCCCAGGTCACTTACCCGTTCCCGTCTCCTGCGGTCATGTGCTGGCGCGCGCGGCTCCGCTCTCTAGGGCGCGCGCGCGCCAGCTCCCTGAGACTTAAAGGGCCAGTGCACCAATGATTGGTGCCTGGCCCAATTAGCTTAATTGGTTCCCACCTGTTCCCTGCTTATATCTAGTCTCCTCCCTTGCACTCCCTTGCCGGATCTTGTTGCCTTAGTGCCAGTGAAAGCGTTCTTTGTGTGTTATACCCTGTGTACCAGAACTATTGCTATCTCCCCTGACTACGAACCTTGCCGCCTGCCCCCGACCTTCTGCTACGTCCGACTTTGCTTCTGCCTACTCCCTTGTACCTCGCCTATCTTCAGCAGCCAGAGAGGTGCCGTTGCTAGTGGATACGACCTGGTCACTACCGCCGCAGCAAGACCATCCCGCTTTGCGGCGGGCTCTGGTGAAAACCAGTAGTGTCTTAGAACCGGTCCACTAGCACGGTCCTCGCCATCCCTCTCTGGCACAGAGGATCCACCTCCTGCCAGCCGGCATCGTGACAGTAGATCCGGCCATGGATCCCGCTGAAGTTCCTCTGCCTGTTGTCGCCGACCTCCCCACACTGGTCGCCCAGCAAGCCCGACAAATTGCCCAACAAGATCACCAGCTGTCGTACTTGACCACCATGACTCAGCAACTCCAGTCGCAGCTACAGCAGATTCAGTCTCAGCTACAGCAGCAGCAACCATCTCCTCCGCCAGCTCCTGCACCTCTTCCGCAGCGAGTGGCCACTCCTAGCCTCCGCCTGTCTTTGCCGGACAAATTTAATGGGGACTCTAAGTTTTGCCGTGGCTTCCTTTCCCAATGTTCCCTGCATCTGGAGATGATGTCGGATCAGTTTCCTACTGAAAGGTCTAAGGTGGCTTTCGTAGTCAGCCTTCTGTCTGGAAAAGCCCTGTCATGGGCCACACCGCTCTGGGACCGCGATGACCCTGTCACTGCCTCTGTACACTCCTTCTTCTCGGAAATTCGAAGTGTCTTTGAGGAACCTGCCCGAGCCTCTTCTGCTGAGACTGCCCTGCTGAACCTGGTCCAGGGTAATTCCTCCGTTGGCGAGTACGCCATACAATTCCGTACTCTTGCTTCTGAACTATCCTGGAATAATGAGGCTCTCTGCGCGACCTTTAAAAAAGGCCTATCCAGCAACATTAAGGATGTTCTGGCCGCACGAGAGACTCCTGCTAACCTGCATGAACTCATTCATCTAGCCACTCGCATTGACATGCGTTTTTCTGAGAGGCATCAAGAGCTCCGCCAGGAAAAGGACTTAGATCTCTGGACACCTCTCCCACAGTCTCCACTGCAATCTGCGCCTAGGCCTCCCGCCGAGGAGGCCATGCAAGTGGATCGGTCTCGCCTGACCCTGGAAGAGAGGAATCGCCGTAAGGAAGAGAATCTTTGTTTGTACTGTGCCAGTACTGAACATTTTCTGGTGGATTGCCCAATCCGTCCTCCACGTCTGGGAAACGCACGCTCGCACTCAGCTCTCGTGGGTGTGGCGTCTCTTGATGTCAAGTCGGCTTCTCCACGTCTCACGGTACCTGTTCGGATTTCCACTTCAGTCAGCTCTCCCCTCTCAGCCGTGGCCTGCCTGGACTCTGGAGCTTCTGGGAATTTTGTTCGGGACTCCTTTGTGAATAAATTCCGGATTCCGGTGACCCGTCTTGTCAAGCCACTCCACATTTCCGCGGTCAACGGAGCCAGGGTGGACTGTACCATACGTTTCCGCACGGAGCCCCTTCTTATGAGCATCGGATCTCACCACGAGAGGATTGAACTTTTGGTCCTCCCCAATTGCACCTCGGAAATTCTCCTTGGACTTCCCTGGCTTCAACTTCATTCCCCAACCCTGGATTGGTCCACTGGGGAGATCAAGAGTTGGGGGTCCTCTTGTTCCAAGAACTGTCTAAAACCGGTTCCCAGTAACCCTTGCCGTAACTCTGTGGTTCCTCCTGTATCTGGTCCCCCTAAGGTCATTAAGGACTCTGCCTGCCACAGGAAATGCCCCTCCCCCCCTCCCAGTTCCATCAGGCAAGCTTCTGTGTCCCCTCATGGCCCTCGTCCTGGTGTCACACTGCCCCGTGCCAGGTCCCGCCCTCTGCCCTCTCTCCCCATTCCTACTCCTGCGGTTCTGCCTGCCGTTGAGGAATCCCTCCATCCTTTCCCGGTGTCCTCATCCCAGGGGAGGCAGTTACCCGATAAAGAGAAGGGGAGACCTAAGGGGGGGGGTACTGTTACGCCTAGCGCTCCGGGTCCCCGCTCCTCCCCGGAGCGCTCACGGCGTCCTTCTCCCTGCAGCTCCCCGGTCAGCGCTGACCGGGAGCGCTGCTCTGCCATGGCCGTTGGGGATGCGATTCGCACAGCGGGACGCGCCCGCTTGCGAGTCGCATCCCAGGTCACTTACCCGTTCCCGTCTCCTGCGGTCATGTGCTGGCGCGCGCGGCTCCGCTCTCTAGGGCGCGCGCGCGCCAGCTCCCTGAGACTTAAAGGGCCAGTGCACCAATGATTGGTGCCTGGCCCAATTAGCTTAATTGGTTCCCACCTGTTCCCTGCTTATATCTAGTCTCCTCCCTTGCACTCCCTTGCCGGATCTTGTTGCCTTAGTGCCAGTGAAAGCGTTCTTTGTGTGTTATACCCTGTGTACCAGAACTATTGCTATCTCCCCTGACTACGAACCTTGCCGCCTGCCCCCGACCTTCTGCTACGTCCGACTTTGCTTCTGCCTACTCCCTTGTACCTCGCCTATCTTCAGCAGCCAGAGAGGTGCCGTTGCTAGTGGATACGACCTGGTCACTACCGCCGCAGCAAGACCATCCCGCTTTGCGGCGGGCTCTGGTGAAAACCAGTAGTGTCTTAGAACCGGTCCACTAGCACGGTCCTCGCCATCCCTCTCTGGCACAGAGGATCCACCTCCTGCCAGCCGGCATCGTGACAAACATGATGACATCACACAGTTCCCTCCATGTGGACATGATGACATCACACAGTTCCTTCATATGGACATGATGACATCACACAGTTCCTCTATATGCACATGATGATATCACACAGTTCCTCCATATGGACATGATGACATCACACAGTTCCTTCAAATGGACATGATGACATCACACAGTTCCTCTATATAGACATGATTACATCACACAGTTCCTCCATATGGGCATGATGACATCACACAGTTCCTCCATATGGACATGATGAAATGACACAGTTCCCCCATATAAACATGATGACATCACACAGTTCCCCCATATAGACATGATGACATCACACAGTCCCTCCATATGGACATGATGACATCACACAGTTCCTCTATATGGACATGATGAAATCACACAGTTCCTCCATAAGGACACGATGACATCACACAGTTCCTCCATATAGACATGTTGACATCACACAGTTCCTTCATATAGACATGATGACATCACACAGTTCCTCCATATGGACATGATGACATAACACAGTTCCTCCATATGGACATGATGACATCACACAGTTCTTCCATATGGACATGATGACATCACACAGTTCCTTCACATGGACATGATGACATCACACAGTTCTTCTATATGGACATGATGACATCACACAGTTCTTCCATATAGACATGATGACATCACACAGTTCCTCCATATAGACATGATGACATCACACAGTTCCTCCAAATGGACATGATGACATCACACAGTTCCTCTATATGGACATGATGACATCACACAGTTCCTCCATATGGACATGATGACATCACACAGTTCCTCTATATGGACATGATGAAATCACACAGTTCCTCCATAAGGACACGATGACATCACACAGTTCCTCCATATAGACATGTTGACATCACACAGTTCCTTCATATAGACATGATGACATCACACAGTTCCTCCATATGGACATGATGACATCACACAGTTCCTCCATATGGACATGATGACATCACACAGTTCCTCTATATGGACATGATGACATCACACAGTTCCTCCATATGGACATGATGACATAACACAGTTCCTCCATATGGACATGATGACATCCCACAGTTCCTCCATATGGACATGATGACATCACACAGTTCCTTCACATGGACATGATGACATCACACAGTTCCTCTATATGGACATGATGACATCACACAGTTCCTCTATATGGACATGATGACATCACACAGTTCCTCCATATGGACATGATGACATCACACAGTTCCTCCATATGGACAAGATGACATCACACAGTTCCTCTATATGGACTTGATGACATCATACAGTTGCTGCAGATTTGTGGGCTGCACATCCATGATGAGAACCGATGACTTATCAGACCAGACAACGTTCTTCCAATCTTCTATTGTCCAGTTTTTGTGCCGGTGTGAATTGTAGCCTCAGTTTCCTGCTGTTTCCTGTAGTGGCACCCGGTGTGGTCTTCAGTAGTGTTGCTCGCGAATATTCGCAATTCGAATATTATTCGCGAATATCGCATATTCGCGAATTCGCGAATTTCGCGAATATAGCGCTATATATTCGTAATTACGAATATTCGTTTTTTTTTTTTTTTTCTTCACAGTACACATCACAGTGATCACCCCTCTCTGCTTCCAGCTTGTGTGGTGTAAAGAAGGCTGTAATACTACTGTGTGAGACTGGCGCGCGAAAATTCGCATATGCGAAAAGTAGCATATGCTAATTTTCGCATATGCGAAATTTCGCATATGCTAATTTTGTGTATGCTAATATTCACATATGTTAATTTTCGCATACGTGAATATTCGCATATGCGAAAATAAAACGAGAATATAACGAATATGCGAATATTCGCGAATATATGATGAATATTCGCCCATATATTCGCGAATATTCGCGAATTCGAATATGGCCTATGCCGCTCAACACTAGTCTTCAGCTGCTGTAGCCCATCTGCTTCAAGGTTGGGCATATTGTCCATTCAGAGAAGGTTTTCTGCATACCTTGGTTATAAAAAGTGGTTATCTGAGTTACTGTTGCCTTTCTGTCATCTCAAACCAGTCTGCCCATTCCCACTTACATCAACAATGGATTTGTAAACCAGAGGGAACTGCTTAAAGGAGAAGTATCATGGAAGAAAACTTAGAAGTTTTAGATCGCGGAGGGTCCAAGTGATATGGCCCCAGCGATCTCCTGCTTGGAGCCCCGACTCTCCTTCACAGCTGTGCATCACGACCCCCGCCTGAAGCAGGGGCTGCCACGCCCCCTCCATATAGCTCTATGGGAGAGCCATTCGGCAATCTTCGGCTCTCCCATAGAACTATATAGAGGGGGCATGGTGGGGCAGGGGTCGTGACGCGCAGCTGTGATGGAGAGCCGGGGCTCCAAACAGGAGATCACGGGGGCCACAGCGCTCGGATCCCCTGCGATTTAAAACTTATCCTCTGTCCTTTGGATAGGGGATAAGTTTTTATTCCATGATACTTCATCTTTAACTTGATATCAAAAAGTGCTATCTGTTACTGTTGTGGGAAAACTTAACTGTATTTCTATCCATACTTTACATATGAAAATGGATTCCTACATATCGCAGTTTACGTATTGGTCACTAGATGTCAGTCCACATTAGAAAAGCATCTCATTTTACAGTCTGCTGTAAAATAGAATTTTTACATCTCGTTCTAGTATCTAAAGTGTGTTTGTCATTATTAAAAAAAAACTTTTGCTATGTCATAAAGACATAGACGGGAGAAGTGCACGCCTGGCGCATTCTCTCCCGGTTCTGAACACTCAGATCCTGACCGATAAAAACAGGGACTGTCATTGAAGTTTTGGTACACTATTGGTGCATTTTGGAACACATTCTAAGCCATACCCCCCTCCCAGTGAAGTCAATGGTGGAGATTTGTTGCACCGTCTTACAGTAAGATTTTCTTAGTTGCCCATAGCAACCAATCACAGCTCAGCTTTCATTTTACCAGAGCAATGTGAGAGATGAAATCTGAGCTGTGGTTGGTTGCTATAGGCAACTAATAGAATATCACTGTAATACAGAGCAATAAATCTCCTTTCCACTGTGTTTTACTGATTTTAGCCAAACTCCTTTGACGGCAATGCAGTCTCTGTGAAATTCCTCCAAAAGAATAAACATATTCGTTCTTTCTGCAAAGTTTGTTTGAATTTCTGTGGTGGAATTTTCTGCTGCGGAAATACTGCAGTGTACACTGTGGAGCAGAATCCCATTGAAGACAATGAGTACGGAATTTCTCTGCTCGTAGTGTGAATGGGCCCAAAAAATCCACACAGAATTCAAGTCAAAATCCTCAGTGTTCACTAGGCCTTATGTGGTAACCCTTTAGGGCCATATTTAAACTTCATTTTGTAACGAGCTGTAAAGGGAACCATAGAGGTAAATGGGTGAGATTTATCAAAACCTGTGCAGAGGAAAAGTTGCTGAGATTTTTTAGGACTTTTTAAAAATTAAAGAAGCAATCTGATTGGTTGCTATGGGCAACCGGTCAACTTTTCCTCTGCACAGGTTGTGATAAATCTCCCCCAATGAGCCTACTACTTACTGTAATAATAGGGGGGCCCTAGGCTGAAACCAGCTCACTGTACCTCTGTACTTGGGTGATCCGCCCTAACTGGCAGCCCCCAACTGGGTGACGGTACATACACTCAGTTTACTCTGTACTGGGATAGTCAGACAGAGCCAGATGAATATGTCAGAGACAGAATCAAAGACCAGGGAATGGTCAGAGAGCCAGCCAGGGGTCAGAACCAGAGGACAGCACCAAACATACCCGAGTAGGGTCAACCCAGGAAGGCACATCAAAGTTCAAAACAGCAGGTAGAGGTCAAAAGTCCAGGTGGGGGGTTAGGTGCAGATCCGTCTGCGGCTCGGCTAAATTGGCAACCTACCTACCCAACCCCCTGTCCTGATGTTACCTCGTCTGATCCCCAGGGTCCCTAAATATCATGACACTGAACCTGTATTTCTGATTCCATACAGGGACATATTTGAATCTCAGTTTTTAGCTTGGCCTCAGGGTCCGTCCATGTTATTTCCTTCGGCGGAGTTCCGCCTGTACATTTCTTTATTGATGGATTTATATGGGCTCTTTGTATGGTCGTACAGACTGGGTGCCTTTTTGCATACTGGTAGAACTTTCCCGTGCAACTATACCATCAGTCATTCTTGATTGTTGCAAAAAAAACCAAAAAACTAAAACTAATCCCATAACAGTAACTTATCTTACTGCCGAAGTCTACTACCTCAGTCACAACCAACCAGCGGCTGCAGTCAAGCATTTCCCCTCCACAATGAAGCCATTTGGCAGCCACACATTATACAGCGTAACTCACGATATACGTGACGGGAATCCAGAATCCAGCGCAAGATGAATTGGGCAAAACTGTCAGAGGGAACTGTCCATGCTTTGCTGCTTTCAAAAGTTAACAAACCATTTCCTCCTATACTGTAGCCGGCAGATTCCCATTTAGCAACAATATGAAAAATATAGCTCCGGAGTCAAAGAGTACATAAAAAATATAAAATACGCCAGCAATGCCGGATTACAGCAATGCGGTCACGGAGCAGATGATAAACGTTCGCCGCGCTTCCACTTTATGCTTAACAATAAATTAATTGAGAATTATACAGAGAAACAAGCTGTGAGGCTTTAGCGCCGAGAATCTCGACCGACGCGGGAAGGTCTGGAATATAATAAGGTCTGATCTGAGTAACTAACCTGGGCCGAAGGTTTCGGAGGCTCAGATGGACTTCCACATCTTTGTGGATCTGGATGGAAAAGAAAAAATATATATATTTTAGTTTCAAATCATTTTCTGCTGCGTTATCCATCACAAATAGAGATGAGCAGATCAATGTGCCAATATATTTGTCTGCAAGGTACCCAATTCACAGCCCATAGACTGCAATAGAGGGAACTCGCTGGCCCTCTAGCCAAGCTAAACCCCGTGACAACTATAGGCCTGCTAGAATTGGCTGCCATACATTCCAGCTGCATAATGGATTTCTTTAACCCCTTCCTGCACTGACATAAATGTAGAACTAAAAAGACAAGAAGGAGAAATCCATAGTGTGAAACTGCAGGGTCAATAAAAAACGCTTCATGTGAATGAGCGCTTACCAAAGCTGGTTGTACGATCCCCAGAGGTACAGAGCGTATTAAGATGGTCTCACCGCTGCCCTTCCACAACAGAACTTCAAACAACCAGCGACCTCCAGGTAAGTGGATAATTTCAGGCGATGATAGACCACAAAGGCAGATGGATCTACAAGATGTTTATTCCCAACATGCAACGCGTTTCGTTCCTTTGCTCTTCATCAGTCAGGCCTGATGAAGCACTAAGGCACGAAACGCGTTACATGTTGGGAATAAACGTCTTGTACATCCATCTGCCTTTGTGGTCTCTCAGCGCCTGAAGTTATCCACTTACCTGGAGGTCGCTGGTTGTTTGATGTAAATGGGGCATAATATATCCTGCTGCAAAGCCTTCCATAGGAGATAATTTATTTTTCCAGCCATTTAACCCCATAGAGGCGGCATGCACATTCGTCCATGGTGCCTAAATGGTTTGATAGGTACACTTGCTACTCATAAAAAGCCCTCAAGCCTGCAATGGCTCTATTACTTTGAGGCCCTGCCTGAACCTCACCATACATATGTAAGACTAACCCATCGATTTAGGCAGGATCACCTGACCGTCAAATGTGTAAGAGAGCTTCTGACTCTTCCCATCAGCATATGTGGGGAAAATAAATCTCCAGAGCTGCCTGGCGGAGTCTTCCTCCTCCCTCTACAATGCAAGAATACAATACAATACAAGTCTTGGTGCCTTCCGCCGGCCCTGCCAGCCTTGATTGATAGTTCTCTTCCTGTACCCAAACAGGTACAGATCTAGCAGTCGAAGCTTGTGTTGAAGGGATAAGTTACCATGATGTGTGGTTCAGGCACCATGAAAATGATAACAGGTTCCTTTTAGATCCCCCTTCTAGAATTACATTTTCAAAAGGTCAATAAAGTAAGTGAAGCAAAAATATCAAGGTAAATAAATTGAAATCCATTTTTTCATTTAACAACAAGTTTTTTTGTGTATTAACCCCTTAGGTCTCTGCCCATTTTCACCTTAAAGGGTTACACTACTCAGCGTTTAAAGGGGTCCACTGGTCAGCATTTGGAACAAACTGTCCCAAACACTGGAGCCGGCGCCGGGAGCTCGTGACGTCATAGCCCTGCCCCCTCAAGACATACTGCCCCGCCCCCTCAATGCAAGCCTGTGGGAGGTGCGGAGAAATTGGACCTCAAAATTTTAAGCCCAATTTCTCCTGAGTAAGGAAATACCTCATATGTGGACATAAAGTGCTCTGCGGGCGCACTAGAGGGCTCGGAACAGAAGGAGTGCCATTGGGTTTTTAGAGAGAGAATTTTGCTGAAATGGTTTTTGGGGGGCATGTCGCATTTAGGAAGCCCCCATGGTGCCAGAACAGCAAAAAAAAACACATGGCACACTTTTTGGGAAACCACACACCTCAAGGAATGTAACAAGGGGTATAGTGAGCCTTAACCCCTCACAGGTGTTTAACAGGTTTGCGTTGAAGTTGGATGTGAAAATGAAAAATTGGATTTTCTTTCACTACAATGCTGGTGTTACCCCAAATTTTTCATTTTCACAAGGGGTAATAGGAGAAAAAGCCCCCCAAAGTTTGTAACCCCATTTCTTCTGAGTAAGAAAATACCCCATATGTGGATGTAAAGAGCTCTTCAGGCGCACTACAGGGCTCAGAAGAGAAGGAGCGCCATTGCAAAACTACAACTCTCAGCATGGAGGCACACTGGTGATTAAACCCAATGTTAGGTAACAGACAAACTCAGTGATACCCCACCAGTGTGCCTCCAACTGTTACAAAACTACAACTCCCAGCATGCACAGTCTGTCAGTGCATGCTGGTAGTTGTAGTTTTGCAACAGCTGTCGGCACACTGGTGGTGAAACACTGAGCTAGGTTCTGTTAACTAACATTGTGTTTCCTCACCAGTGTGCCTCCAGCTGTGGCAAAACTACAACTCCCAACATGCACTGATAGCCAAAGGGCATGCTGGGAGTTGTAGTTATTCAACAGCTGGAGGGCCACAGTTAGAGACCACTGCACAGTGATCTCCAAACTGTGGCCCTCCAGATGTTGCAAAACTACAAATCCCAGCATGCCCAGACAGCAAATGGCTGTGTGGGCATGCTGGGAGTTGTAGTTTTGCAAGATCTGAAGGGCCACAGCTCAGAGACTCTAAACTGTGGTCCTCCAGACCTCCAGGCCACTTACCCAGATCGCCGATGCGGAAGTTCTGTGCCACCGTTGCCATGACATAACGATCGCCGCCGCCTGGATCGGGTAAGCCCCACCGTTCTCCCGCTCTGCCCAGATACCCATGGGTGGGCAGAGCGGGAGAACTGAACTTTAACCCCTCTGCCCCCCCTTCTGCGATTGGTCGGTCGCTTCTGACTGATCAGTCGCAGGGATAGGAGGGGTGGCACATCTGCCACCTCCCTTATATTCCTTCAGAGGGACAGGGTCAGGGTCTGTGTTAGACAGACTCAATCCCCCTTATTTTCATTGAAGACCCGTATGACCCGGAATTGCCGCAAATCGCTAGTCTGAATTGACCAGCGATTTTCAGTGATCGCAGATATGGGGGGGGGGGGGGAGCAGTCAGGACCCCCTTCGGCGATGTCACAGATGCCTGCCGAATGATTTCAGCAGATATCCCGGTCCGGTCTCTGCCCTGGGTCCTTAAGGATCGGGGGGGGGGGGGGTGCAGGGCGTATGCATACTCCCTGCGTCCCCAAGAGGTTAAAATATTAAAAGGTTTAAAAAAAAAAAAACATATTTGCCATTGCCAAAATTTATTACTACACCAATGTGGTGTTCCTTTTTTTTTTCCCATCTCCTACCATTCTGCATAATGCAAAACATAGTTTTGTGCTGAGGCCGGCAGGCTTCTGGCCTAGCTTGTCTTTGAAAGTTGCGCAGATCCGTCCTGCTAGTCCGACATCCATGAGAGCAGCAACCAAAGAGAGCGATAATTGGCTACAGCTCCCTTAAATGGGCAGGGGCTGGACTAGTGCTAATTGGTCCAATACTGATGTCAAAACATGTGAAACATGTGACCCAAGGACCTCCAAAGGTCCTCTAACATACCATAGAGGATTCAACATGGTCACAGGACCGAAGGTCCTGCGATGCTAGACAAGGTA
The DNA here is from genome assembly GCF_029499605.1 of Hyla sarda. NCBI lineage: Eukaryota > Metazoa > Chordata > Amphibia > Anura > Hylidae > Hyla > Hyla sarda. The sequence continues at coordinate 352,116,434 of NC_079193.1, forward strand.
AGTATACTATACATTATTATTAACTACACATTATTATTAAATATGTACATATATAAACACCACAGAATTAGAGTAGAGAAGAGGCGACTAGGGGCTGTCCCACCTGGGGGACCCTACCTGAGCGTAGTTACTTTGACTTTGGGGACCACCATACAATGTACGGTATGCAATACAGTACGGGGATACCACAAACCCCCTTACTTAAAATAAGTCGGCCTCGACGTCTGTGTCCTAAGACAGGGGGACGAAGTGAAGGTTGGTTAATAACAGTCCTGAGTATAACTTTTCAAATGTCCATCAATCAGGCTGTCTATCTCTACAAAGCTACTTAACTTTTTTGAGGTACATACATAAGCATGGGTAAACTCATGAACAGGATTACTTGGTTCATGAATTTAGTAAACAGGGTGATATTATTTACATAAGATACATCCTACTTAACAGTGCTGAATTTGACTAGATATTTTTGAATCTCACTATACATTTTTGAATCTCACTATACATTTATTGCAACATTAGTTACCTGTTTAGTACACTGAGGGTTTTACTGGCTTGCCTGAGGCTTTCTACCTATAAACTGGCTACTAGGGTCCATTGGCTACACGCTCTTATCCCTAGAACACAACAGATAAACCTTACCTAGGTTACCTTTGGATTACATGTATTATGTTTAGCTCGCAAGAGCACCTACTGGCCAGGCAGGGCATTCTCACACACGTAAGAGAAAGAACAGTTAGTGTACATAACAGTGGCAGGAATTGGAAAATGACATAGGTTACAATTCCTAAAGCATTTGTTTGAATGTGAGATATTTTTGTTGTTTGGTGTACTAAGTTTAAGTGAGGTAAGTACACTTAAGTGATTAGTTTGAGGTACTATGTATACAGCACTACTGTAAAGGTCAGTCTTGGTATCTTAAGGGTAGCTTCCCTTGTGTAGACCTTTGAGAAGGTGTTAGTGATGGGTGACAGAAATTTTACTCCCAGAGGAGCTGAGAGAGCCAACTATTATTTATATATTTTCTTTCTTTTTGTGTACACGTGCAATAGGCAAAACATTTTTCATGGACAGTAACCATTTGCATTTAGTTACGTTAGCATAAACATATATTAGACACTGCAACAGGGTTCAGGTGCATTCACCTGATAAGTGCAATTTGAGCAAAATAATAATACGTTATTATTAAGGTATATACACGTAAACAGACGTGCAAGGATCAGCAGTCCACCTGCACAAAGAGTCCAAATATCATGGCTAGCGCTATTAGCCGGGCAAACACTTACGAATCTCCTACAGCTAGAAGTCTCTTGGTCTAAGGACCAGGCACAAAAGCTTGATGGTTACGTTACAACTGGAACAGTCTTAGCATAGTCCTGCTAGGCACACTTCTTGAACGTTGCAGCAAAGTCTGTGAAGACCAAAAAATAAAAAAATAAACTTGAAGAAAGAAGAAAAAAAATATGTGTCACATCTCGATGTCGATGTCGTCCTGCTCCTCTTCTAGAGCCTCTACCTCTCTCAAGAACACCAGCCGGCAAAGAATTAATGTGGCTTTCCCACACCACATTAGTGAGGGTAGCGTGTGACACTGTAGGGTGGAGACAAATGATTGGTGCTGGTTGATTCGGCCCCACCTCCACGTCGGGAGTGGGCAGCAGCACATTTGCTGGTACCTGGTGGGCAGGCCAAACCTCTGCGTTGGGAGTAGGCCTAGGTACTTAGGTTGGTACCTGCGGTCGAAGCCAAACCTCCTGGGTAGGAGTACTCCTGGGTACTTTGCAGGAATTAGACGGAAGTGGCTGCTGCTGTAGTAATTCGTCCTCAGACTTGTAGGTGGAGGCATCAGGAGCAGGCCATTTTGGCCTCAGCTAGAAGGGGTCCGCCTCTCAATCAGTAGATGGAAAGTACTTGAAAGGAAGCTGGGTTGGAGCTGCTAGCCTCGTGACTGCGGCCACCCACTCTCCTCGCAGGCCCTGGACAGGTGTGTATTCCATTATCTCACCCACCTCCAGGGAATGGAACTTTTTCTAGATGTATGGCCTCTGTACAGCTCGCCGGTTTACGAGGATGGTATAGCTGGTGTGGCAACCAATGAGGGTAGTAACCTCTGACCTTGTCGAACTTGGCCACTGTTGCACTGCAACGTTTCCAGGGCTTTTCCCCTTCTCGGGGATGATCCCACATGCGGATGAAGAGTGCCTCCAGCTCTTTGGTGTTCTCTTGGTAGCGGATCCTCTCCTCATGAGGCAGATGAACATGCTTGGGGGCATAAAGTTCTCTGTGTCAGGCCTTTAGCTTCTCCATCAAGTCGGCTATTTCGGCCTCCTGACGGGCCCTTTCTCTTTGTGCCTGAAGGACCGGTGGAAGGGGCTTCCCAGGCAGGGTTGGAGAACATCATGCATGTACTGAATACATTCAGGCTCATCCTCAAAGATCCATTCAGGCAATCTTGGCGAGCGCGGTCGTGCACTCTGCAAAGCGGACAGGGGTATTTCTGGCTCAGGGCTGGTGGAGGAAGAGAAGGCAGCCTCTGAAGGTGTACTTACAGAGGACTCCTCTATCGGGATCTCAGCCCTCGAACCCCATGTCCGGAGGTGAGGGGACAGTCTCACCGGTGAAGATGCTCTAGGTGTCCCAGCAACTTCCCCTGGAGGGGTATCCAGCCAGTCGTCATCATCATCGGGCAGTGGGTGAAGATTGCAGGCCCCCTCTTCATCCAATGATAACCGCTGCAGACGATCAGCAAGATTGTGGAACAGTTGGGCTGCGATCGCCGCAACTTTCCTTTGTTCCGGTGCCATCTTGGTGCGCACGCCACGTGGAACGCTGCTCTCCGCCATGTCTGTACCCTCCGGCTCACCTTTGTGCAGACTGAAGAGGTCGCTGTGCAGGGCTCCTTTTATGATGGGCTTCTCCAAAATGGCTGCCGGACGGAAGGACGTCATCGTTGCAGCCCCGACTTCCGGTCCCCCCGGAAACAACAGCAGTGAATTTTAGTTCCCTTTGGGCTACGACACCTTTACTTGATAGCCACGCCCAGGAGCGGGTCGTGGCGCCGCACGGGCTTTCTTCGCGCGCTTTTCCAGCAGCGGATAACTCTTGCATCGCTGACTGGACCAATAGAATCGTAGCATACATTCACTTCTTACTTTACACATTTTCGCAGCAAATACATTTCCCCCTTACTTCTCGCGTGTGCTCTCTGCACGCGGCACCATACACACGATTCCGTACACTTGGGTGGTGCTTCGTAACCCATTAATACAGTCTTTTACATAGGGGGAGTACACTTTGCTTGGTGGCATCAGCTGTAGGCGCACACACCCGCATCCTGTTCGTGACGCCAAAAAGCTATGTGATAGCCTGGGGGAGTAGGGTATATGGAGTGTAGCTGTGCGGTGACTAAAGGGTGTCTGATTAACCCTTGCTATTTGTGACACCAGGGTGAGGGCTCCTCTCTAATGCTTGTCCTACCGCCACCCTTCCCAAGAGCGATAGGGAGGTATAGAATAATTGAATGTCCACAACCAGAGAGTTTGCTAAAAACCATTGGAACTTTTACTGAGGATTTTATGCAACTTCACAACAGGAACAGTCTCTACAAATGCAAATTCTCTTGGAGATTGACAAAGGTTGGGACCTTAAGCAATTTAGAGTCTTTAGATTGATATGCGTTGTTCCACTGGATTTAGAGGATTTAGTTGTGGTCCAGTGGTCACGCTAGCTTTAGCGGGGATTAGATTATACTCACGGTTTAGTTTAGTGCTGAGGCTGGCAGGCTTCTGGCCTAGCTTGTCTTTGAAAGTTGCGCAGATCCGTCCTGCTAGTCCGGCATCCACCAGAGCAGCAACCCAAGAGAGCGATAATTGGCTACAGCTCCCTTATATGGGCAGGGGCTGGACTAGTGCTAATTGGTCCAATACTTCTGTCAATCCCCTTCACACAGGATTATGGGAAACATGTGACCCAAGGACCTCCAACATACCATAGAGGATTCAACATGGTCACATGACCGAAAGTCCTGCAAGGCTAGACATGGTAAGTATACTATACATTATTATTAACTATACATTATTATTAAATGTGTACATATATAAATACCACAGAGTTAGAGTAGAGAAGAGGCGACTAGGGGCTGTCCCATCTGGGGGACCCTACCTGAGCGTAGTTACTCTGACTTTGGGGACCACCATACAATGTACGGTATGCAATACAGTACCGGGACACCACAATACTATACTATAGCCTTATTTATATAGCTTCTATTCAGACCTATGTGTCATTAAGGGGTACTCCGGTGGAAAACATTCTTTTTTTTTATCAAACTGATGCCAGAATATTAATCAGATATGTAATTTGCTTTCATTTAAAAATCGTATTCTTTCTAGTACTTATCAGCTGCTGTATACTACAGAGGAAGTTCTTTTCTTTTTGAATTTATTTTCAGTCTGACCACAGTGCTCTCTGCTGACACCTCTGTCCATGTCAAGGAGAGGTTTGCTATGAGGATTTGCTCCTCCTCTGGACAGTTCCTGACGTGGACAGAGGTGTCAGCAGAGAGCACTGTGGTCAGACTGGAAAGATCTACACAACTTCCTTTGTAGTATACAGCAGCTGATAAGTACTGGAAGGATTAGGATTTTTAAATAGAAGTAATTTACAAATCTGTTTATCTTTCTGGCACCAGTTGATTTTAAAAAATAATGTTTTCCACCGGAGTACCCCTTTAATGGTTACACCCATCCTTCAGTCATTTAACCATGAAGACAACTAGGGCTGCATAAGCACAGCATAACTACGGGAGGTATTGAGGTAGCAGTCCTACTCGGGCCCAGGTGAGGAGCACAAAGCATTTCTGCCACCTTAAAAGACTTACATGGTAGGCAGTCATCCCTGCTACAA